>NC_061522.1:9837500-10580000 GCF_022379125.1 Scophthalmus maximus | reverse complement strand
AGCCAACATAGCAACAGCAACATATTTTCTCCAGAAATGATTTATGAGATTTTTTTTGGAGGACATTAATCATGTGAAGTGTAAACTTATGGGATACCATCTAAATACACACACACACACACACGCGCACAATACTCACTATAAAAAACATTTATGTACAGACACATTTCTCTTTCCTTAGAGCTTCAGATCAGCTGTTTTCCATCTAAAACGTGTGGACTTGAAAATGCCTCCCTTTATTCTCCACTCTATACTGTAGGTCTCTGGCAGCCGTTCTCTGTGCTGTCATTAATCCCTCCTGTCCCCTGCAGCTTACCTCAGAGAGTTTTCTCCTCCAATGATCCGGCGCTGGCGAGTGTGTATGAGCCGCAGACCACAAATTGAGTTGACAGGATCTGACAGAGACACAAGGGGAACCAATTGGGTGTGTAAATGTGAGAGTGCGTCCACTGGTTTGACTTTTTCACAGAATGTGCATGTGAGAAATGCTAGTAATAGCATATGTGCTGGTAACAGATATGACTATATGAATCTGTCCTGATGTGTGACAGACAGGGTGAAGCAATAACATAGCCCTTACCATTTTACCATCTGGATACACACACACACACACACTCACACACACACACACGCACACGCACAAGCACAAACACACGCGCACTGAGGTCATCCCTGCTTTCCCCCCAAGATGTTGCCTCTTGAATTTTTTTCTTTCTCAATGTGTATTTGACATATTGGAGCTGTTTGCTAAACACAATACATTTTCCTCAATGCTCCCAATGAGTCACAGAAGCTCCATTTGTCCGGGGAACATAAACAGATTTGATGGGATCCAGACTGACTGACTGACTGACCTTTGACCTCTTTGTAGCTGGACTGTGATTCACCGTAGTCACAGATGACCCCAGCATCCTCACTGTGGCGACAGTTATGTGTGCCAGGTGCCTGTTTGATACAGTCGGCTAAGGAACGCTCCTCTCCACTGCACTTCACGTTATCCACGTGGATGGGCCCCGCCCCTTCCCCGAAGTACGCCATCACACGGGCCTTTGCCACACCGCTGAGGAAGACAGACACACGCAGGACATACATACATTTTATTACCATTGCCCTAGAAATGATATTAAAGTAGAAAGCTGTTAGTACTGTGGGAAAAAAAGAAGTTCATATTGAGGCCAATAGTATAATAATCTCCACTTAACTTATCACCAATATGATAACACCTGATAATGTAAAAACTCCTGATTAATGCAATAAAGTGCCTTTACTAATAATGTCATAATCTGTGTACCAATAATGTTATAAACTATTACATTAATGGGAAATTACCACATCATTGGGTTCTACAAGGCTGAAAATAATTTTAAAAAAATCATTCAAAACAATATGTACAAAGTACTTCATGATAAGCGCATTGATCAGAGAAGCAGGATTGTAAAAAAAAAAATACAAGAGCAACAAAAAAGAGTTTAGAAAAAATCAGAAAAAAGAAAATTCTGAATTCTAAACTTTACAGTAACCAATGGAGAGAGACCAACATTGGAGTAATGGTATCCCCATGATCTGTATTTGATAGAGGCATTATTAGAGGACTATGTATAAACAGTCATTTCTTAAAACCATAGTCTGATGAGATTTTGAACGGGTAGGATGTGTATTTATTTTGTTGTTATCTGTTGCAACATGTTATTCTGGTTAAATGTTGAAATACTTTGACAAAGTATTAAAAAGTGATTAAAAATCACAAAAAAGTCAATATTAACTTTTTCCATTTCTGTGTGTGCGTGTGCGTGTGTGTGGTAATGGGTATAGGCAGCGATGATTGTGAGTATAGATGTTATGCTTTGACATTCTCAGGCTGTGATGCAAACCAGGTCAAACCCCTTTTACAATCTGATAGCAACAGTATACATGTCACTATCTCACCTCTGACTTTAATTAGCAAACAGCTAACACACGCAGGCCTGCCGGCTGTGTGGTTGTGTATGTGTGGCCCTGTGTGTTGTAACTGTGATTTTAACTAAGATTGATAGATAACTGGGAGCAAGGATCTCGTGTTGCGTCCCCGAGGTTTGGTGGGTGACAGGTCTCGTGTTCCCAGTCATCCATAGGGGATCTCATGTCTCTCATTGAGACATCTTGTGTTGTATCTGTGTGTCTCCCTGAGCTGCGCTTAGCATGCAAAGGGTGAACCTCCGGGCTGGAGTGTGTTTCTGTGGCGAAACACCGCTACTCTAAATGGGAGTAGAAATGCAACACAATCGGCTTTGGATACTAACTGTTAGAAAAGTTACAAATCGAAAGCCAACCGTGTGCTCAGATATCCTGTTTCGTGCACTGCCCATTAAGTAATCATTGACATTTTTGGGGGTGACTCAGTTTTGAAGATTGTGAGGGAGAAATGTAGGAAAAGGTGCAGCCAAGGTGAACGGGCTGCAGGCACAAGTGCATGTTGGATGAAGATGTTTTCCGAGCTTACTGTGCCATTTTTGGCACACAGCGACACACGCGATATTACAGGTTCTGTATATATACTGTATTTGCACATGGTACAATGTTCTTATTACCTTTAAGTGCATTGTTGTTTTCAAGACTTCATAGAAGGTCAGATGACTTTAACTAAAGCTACATTTTATGTACTATGCTGTGATACTCACAGTACGTGTGAGACTGTGTTTGTGTGTGAGTCCAGGTTCATGTAAGACCTCCTCCAGAGTGACTCTGGGTCAATGTGTTGACCATCCGTACTATTTTCATTTTAAAACTGCGTTTCGGAACTGAAACGATCGCCGTCCAGATAATCGTTTTTAGCTCTGTGTTATACACTAGGCAGGCGTGTGCAGGCGTTAACGGGCAGCAGAGATTTATTACAGTCGGTTGCTTACTTGCAGAAATGACTACGAACAAGAAACAACAATGATGAAAAGTTAGAGCAAGGGTTTCTTTTCTTGGACCGACGATGGGGTGGAAGTGTTCCTGGCAGTAAATGTTTACCATGTTTACCATGTTTACCATGCCTTTTAAAACTAAGACAGCAGTAGTGTGGATGTAGCCTGAATATACTTGAAAAGTGTGTGTGTGTCTGTGTGTGTGTGTGTGTGTGTGTGTGTGTGTGTGTGTGTGTGTGTGTGGGTGTGTGTGTGTGTGTGTGTGTGTGTGTGTGTGTGTGTGTCTGTGTGTGTGTGTGTGTGTCTGTGTGTGTTTTTCCCAACACCAGAGCAACCCCCAACCCTTGGAGACCTACTGTGCATGTTATGACCTTTCACCACACCCGGAGCGAGACAGAGTGATGACCCTAACATGGCTTTTACACGCCTCCAACACGCATCCCCTCTCTCTATCTCACGCTTATGCTCTCCAGATGTGGCTTTCATCCACACACACACACAGATGTGTCGCAGAAAATTGGGTGAGTGAAGGGACGAGTATCCCTGGCTGAGGAGTGACGAGAAAGGAAATGAAGACAGTTTGTTAGGCTACAGTTTTCCCTCGTCGTCGCACAGTCATTGTTTTGTAAAATGGGACAGTATCTCAGAGGAAATGATAGTGGGACATAGGGAGGATGAGATGAGGTAGTTTGCTTCGCCCTCGAAATGTCTGTCACCATGAGTAAGTCTTCTACACGATTGGCCTGCCCTATAATTGGATGTTTATCATGGCACTGCAAAAAGGGCACAGCTGAACCCCCTAAGAAAATATTTGGCAGCGCACCAGAGGCTCATAGGAAGTGCTCAACAACCTTAGTGCACCATTTTTAAAGATTAATTCATCAAACGCTGCTATTTCAAATGATGCAAAGCCCACCGAAGCTTTACCACTGTAGACTGGCCTGAAACTCAAGACGACGTGCAATGAAGTGGAAAGTGGAAACAGAGGAGTACTGGAAGATGGAAAGATGAAAGACAGACAGAGAAAAGGGGGGAGTGTAGGACAGATGCCAGGTCTAGGAAATGGCGATTGATTTTGCGAATAGAGTATGCAGTCTGGATCCACTTAAAAGTGAATGAAATGTATAGAGTGGCCACATTGCAAAGCCACAGCTCACAACCGGGCTTTTTTCTACAACATTTCAGCTCTATTTCAACATCCTGACATGTTGAGAGGCAAAGGATCAGAGAAAGGAAGGCTGTGTAGCAGACTGCAATTCGAATCTCAGCAGGAATTGATGACAGTGAACTGAGTATTGGTTGTTGGACAAAACAAGTCATTATATGTCTTCTTCCCCGTTTCTTTTCTTTCATTTTTTTGTTGTTGTTACTATTTTCTGATATTGTGTTCACCCATCAATTAATCAAGAGATAATCAGATCAATTGACAACGTGAAAAAAAAACACAACATTGTTTGCAGCTCTGGGGAACTTTGTAGGTTTCTATGTGTTGTTACCAAGAGAAGCAAGTCTGTTGACACACACACACACACACACACACACACACACACACACACACACACACACACACACACACACACACACACACACACACACACACACACACACACACACACACACACACACACACACACACACACACACACACACACACACACACACACACATACCTACCTGTAGCCCAACTGTCGGCACACCACCTCCGCATCTTGATCAGTCCATCCATCATCACACACAGTCCCCCACTGACCAGACAGGTAGAGCTCCACTCGGCCTTCCCTGGGGCTCTCTCCTCCCACAAGCCTTACTGGCACACCTGAAGTGCACACACACACACACACACACACACACACATGGTAGTTACCCAAAACGCCTGAGTCTAGAAGTCTTAGTGAATGGGGCATGTGTGCTCATGTTTGCAATAAATGAAGTAGCCTGCCACTCCTGTCTGTTTTCATGCATGTAACCCCATGTGTGTCCTTAAGGGGAAATCGTGAGACTCCGGTCCCGACGAAATATCTTTAGTTTTTCCCTCTCTCTCTCTCTCTCTCTCTCTCTCTCTCTCTCTCTCTCTCTCTCTCTCTCTCTCTCTCTCTCTCTCTCTCTCTCTCTCTCTCTCTCTCTCTCTCTCTCTCTCTCTCTCTCTCTCTCTCTCTCAATCAAATCGACATGAGCTTTAGGCCTAAACAATCCATCATCATTTAATGCCCATCCAAACACACACACACACACACACACACACACACACACACACACACACACACACACACACACACACACACACACACACGCACACGCACACGCACACGCACACGCACACGCATCTCATTTAGGTGGACACTAATGTCTTTTCCATGTGTGAACAGTCTCCAGATCAGTTTACACTCTTGCCAAGTGTCAGTTCAATAAGCATTTTATTTTCCTTTGAATCAACGTGCTTCAGCCGCTGAAGACAGAACATTTCTCTGGCGTGACTTTTTGACTCTCGGTTGACTAATTATTGCTAATTCTAGGTGTGACATTTAACAATAGCTTCGGAAAGCAGGAATCCTTCAACAAATCAGCAGTATTCTGTTGAGCCTGAAGTCATTGTCACTGTGGCTTCAAGTTGACATTCCACAGTCAATCGTTTGAGTCGGACATAAGAATTGGCAGAGGCGGATATTAAAGTTAATTGTGCGTTTGTTTACTTCTTCGTTGTGTTTGCTGTTGAGGGAATGCTCATCTTTGTCCTTTTGCTTTAGAAACACCAGCACATTTCCCCCCTCTCTCAACACACACACTTGCTCTGACACAAGCCCTAATGTGAGGGCCACTGCCAGGAGAGAGAAAGAGGGAGAAAGATAGTTCAATGCACAGTCTGGCTTATCAGCTTTTCCTCCTTTTTCAAAAACAACACAGAGCAAATCTGCCTGTGGCATGTTGGGGTGGGGGGGGGGGGGGGGGGGGGGGGGGGGGTTACACATGCACCCTCAACACTCAAACACAAATATGCATACGCACAAAAACGAACACACACAAATATGCTGTGTGGTAATGATATAATTCTTTGGTGGGCGTTTGTGGGGTGAGTCTGTCCCTCTGGCTTTTGCCAAACAATATAATATACCTAAACCAAACAAACCAAACAGCTATTCGTGCCCTTGATGTATCCTTTTTGTGACATTCACATACTTATCAAACTCATCTATTTTCATTCAATATCAAAACAGATGGCAAGACATGAACATATATATATATATATATATATATATATATATATATATATATATATATATATATATATATATATATATATATATATATATATATATATATATATATATAATGTTTAGTCAATGATATCTGAGGCACAACCGGTGCAGTCCAGCTCCATCTTTACTCATCTTTATTGGTGTCTGGAGGCTGTGGCCGTAAGCTTGATTAATGGTGCTTGCATTTAACCCTTCCTCTCTCTTTCACAAGGCAGTAACACCACTGAAGCTTCGCAACATTCGCAAGTAGTGCAACTAGTAATATGTTCCTGGTAATATTTCAGGGCAATAAACAAAAGGAGATTCTGTTTAGAAGCAAATCCGGAACTATGGTAATGAACTCCGATCACAGATGCCCAACCAGTGTTATAAAATAAAATAATATATCAAAAGATAGGGAAAAGAGTAAAGTACTAATCTGATCATTAAGAGAATTTGATTGTGGTTTCTGTGCTTTGTGACCAACTGTGAAACCCAAATGGTATTTTGAGGATTAATTGTGCCACAACCAATTTTCCTAAAACACTGGCTGGAAAGGTTTACAGATTACCCCCATGTGTTTGTTAACTCGCAATCTTCCCTCCTCTCATCGCTGACATACCCACATGGACAGCACATTGCCAAGAGTGTTATGCCTAACTAGCCTATGGTTTCAAATAACACTACGGCAACCGCTTTTTCTTTCAAACTCCCAAAACAGGGACTGTCCCCCTCATCTGTTCAGTTGCTGTGTTATCGGTACCCTTTGAAGTAGGTATTACATTAAGATTCTCTCTTACTAGTTGGAAGACTCTCTCCATTGTGCTCAGGGCTGCATGCGATATTCACATCTTCATGGTGTGTGCAGTCATGACGGAGCCACTCCCTCCTGTTGCACAGCAATAGACCAGGTTCTTTCCCTGTGCAGCTCACGTCATCCAAAAGAATTGGACCTGACCCCACCCCAAAGCGTGGGACTGGGGTGATATCTAGTCCTTCAGAAGGCAGAGTCTCGCCCAACCTGCAAGGTAGACACGCACACACACACAAATGCTCATAATTTCACTAATAAATAATACCTGTGCATGTGTATGTGCTTGTCTGGAGGCATGCGTATACTGCGCATTACCTGTAACCAAGCTGCCGGCACACTACTTGTGTGTTAGAGTCTGTCCAGCCGTCATCACACACTGTCCCCCACTGACCACGGTAGACAACTTCCAAACGCCCCTCGTGGCTCCCTGTACCCCCTACCAACCTAACAGACCCATCTGGTGGTTAAGTCAGACAGACAGACAAAGGGTTAGGCAACGTTCTTGCCCATGAAGTGGAATTTTTTACAGCCTTGCATGTTTAATATTTTTCAGAAAAACCCAGACTACAAACACAAGTAATTCCTGGTGGAAGTAATTACAAAAAGACATATTGATGTGTAGCAGGATACATGTCGACCTGAAAACATTGATCAATGTGCTGCTCCATAAAGGCATTCCAGTAAGCCAGCATGCACACAATGAAAGGTATATTGTCTTCAGCCAAAAAGCTTTTGGGGTCACGCGTAGTTGCCAACCGCTCCGCCGTGATAAGGTGGGAATCCCCAGAGGACCTTTTCCATATCTATGATTGTAAGATATGTTCTTTTCAATAACCCATTGTCATTGTTGAGACACGATGGCCTACCTGTAAGCGGGTTGCAGGATACACCTGCATCCTCAGCGTGCAGACAGTTGTGTTCCCCCCAAGTGCTTTTTGGACACTGCTCCAGCGTGAGCTCATTGCCTGTGCATCGCACCTCGTCCAGCCACACGCGGCCTGAACCCTTTCCAAAATGCGCCTGGCCCCGTGCCCTAGCTACACCACTATAAGACAAGACAGGGCACCAAAACAAAAAAGGATTGGTTTGCAGTGCTACTGATGTAAAACAGATGACATGCAGAATGCAAGGCGTAAAAACATTGTACTTATATGATGAATCTATTGTCGCTCACCATACACGTCTGTGCAAATGTAAACATTGAAACACCATGGTATACAACAAAAATGCCCCACATGAAAACTTGCAGAGTGTGGTGTTGCTAAATATGCATATCTATGTGGTACTAGAATCTATTCAGGAACAATGAGACTGATTCACTCTCTGACCTCCAGATGTTCTTTATGGTTCGCTCCTCTCTCTGAATACTTCTCATACTTTTGGAGACAGCGAGAGAGAGAGATAGACAGCTAGACACCCACATTAACACATCTCAGCTTCCTACTCTGTCTGTCATGCTTCTTTCTCACTTTCTCATCCTCACAAATATGTTTCCTTGATGCTAACTATCGGTTGGCATTAATGTGAATATGTACATTAATATCTGGGGGTGTACCTCAGTCCCAGCTGTCGACACACCACCTCAGCATCACTGTCATCCCACTGGTCATCACATATGGAGCCCCATTGCCCTGCATGGAAGACCTCAACTGTGCCCTCCGACCCTGATCGCCCGCCCACAAGCCTTACAGGGAGCGTCACTACTGGAGAAACAGTATATTAGGGACAATCAATAAACGTGTAGGGGTTGTAGAACTGCAAAGGGTTTATATAGTAATCAGATTCTAGTAGATTCATACAAAACTCCATTCATCACAGAGCTATAATTCCCCATTAGGTGGGGAGCATACCTTGTTGCTGGGTGCAGGTGACCGCTGCAGCCAGAGAGCACTCTCCTCCATTCCAGGTAGTCTTGGGACACTGAAGCAGGTCGGACTCCTCTCCCTGGCAATGGACCGCCCGCCAGTGGAGTTTGGCCATGCCTGGACGAAACAGGGCAACTGCACGTGCACGACCTGAGATCCTGCCAGGGGTTGAGGGGGACTTCAAACTCAGTCACATCTGATATGAGTTGATGAACATATTTTATAGCAATTCCTGATTATTGTTATACTTAGTACTTTATATAATCTAAGGGAAAACCTGCACGCCATCTAAAGTAGCCCATCTCACTGCAGCAAAAAAAAACATTTGGCCTGGTCACAGAAACCTTGAGCCATCTGTTGGTTCGTGTTCTGCCATTCCAGGGCTAATGCGATGAGCAGTTTTACACACGACAGCTTTCAATAACCGGCCACGTGAAAGTCATCACCAGTGATTTCCAGCTGACATATGGCTGACATTTGCCCCGTTTCCCTGCCACTGTGGAGTTTCATTGACTCCCGGGTGGATACGCACACACAGGCGCGCGTTCATGTCAGTATGCGTGCCAGCACTGGTGCTAGTGTCAACATGGAAGTGCACAAGAGGTCTCTGTTCTCCAGGGAAATCAGACGCTTTCTCAACTGACTACACGACCCCAGCATATACACACTTTGAGACGCATCAAATCAGTCTGCTCTGGCAGGACAGAATCTCTTGGTGAGGACCACAAGACAGTAATGCATGTGTGTGTGTGTGTGTGTGTGTGCGTGCGTGCGTGCGTGTGTGTCTGTGAAAGAGAGATAGGGAGGGGCAGACAGGAAGAAAGAGCTGGTGACAAGGTAAATAGCTGAGCACCAAAGGCATTTAAATACCTCTGGGGAATGGGGGGTTGGAATGCAAGGGGCACTCAAGTTGATGTGAGACAAGGGAGTGCGTGAATATGTACGTCAGTCGTGTTGTGAAACTCCTTTACATTCCCAACAATTTTCACATATCATATTTAAACCATGTGTCGGACCCCTCTAGGGGATTGTACTTAGGTGCACCCGTGACGGAATATGTATGTGAGAGGGAGAGGCCGATAGACAGCGGCAAATAGTGTACATTTGGGAACATGTGTGTGCATGTGTGCTCTCTCACCCCTTGCCCAGCTGTCGGCAGACGACTTCAGCGTCTTTGTCCCCCCAGTCATCGCTGCAGACGGACCCCCACACTCCTCCCAGATAGACTTCCACCCTGCCATCTAGCTTGGAGCGGCCACCTTGCAGGCGCACCGAGCCTGGGATGAAGAAAAGTTTGAAGGGTACAATAACACAGCAGTGCCACGCAATCCATCCTATGGTTGATTTAAGCATTTTGAACCACATCCTGGGCACGTCTGAGACATTCTACAATAGATACATATGAAAGACATGATTACACGTGGTGTCTGTACATGCTTGTTTAACTATTATCTATCTGAAGGACAAGGGAGGATGTCAGGGTGCACGCCAATATACATACACACACACACAATATGTACAGGCCTGTACAGGTCATGTCCTAATTTGCATTAAAGAAAAACAAATCACATCACACGCCGGATACGCAGACTCTACACACCACCACACAATCTGGCATGTGATTGCTCAAATGTCTTTCATACAGGAATCAATAAGTTTCAATTCAGCGTATCAGTTTTCAGATGTGTAATCACATTACAAGACTAAATATACCACAGGCTCTTGTGCCAGATAGAAATCCCACACCCTGCTCCTTCAACCCCTCTCTCTCACACCTCTACCTTTCATCAGTCCAGGGATGTACAGGGCCCACTCTGCAATTTTCATATTTAGCAACACTTAATTCAAGACTGTGTGTTTGGCTGGTACTGTGCTCTTCATGTCAAAACATAAAAAATATCGAAACATAATATATATTTGATTTTGCCTACACAATTTCCCCTCGTATACTGGCCTTGTTGTTGTTGTTGTTGTTGTTGTTGTTGTAGTGAACAAACCACATGGAGGCACTTGCTGTATCTGTGGCTGCATGCATTGTCTTTTGAACACAACCATTGAGCAGTGATTTCAGCTTTTATGGGTCGAGTGTTTTCTTCATGTCAAATTGTGGACCCCTGTAATAAAAACAACAACAACAAAAAACCAGAAACACAGCCTTGGCTGTTTGGTGTGCGGGCCCTCGTGTTTACCTTGTTTGCAGTCGCAGTACCCCCAGTCCACTCTGCCTCTGGGGCTCCTGAAGAAGCACCAGGGTCGGATCCTGCCGTCCGGGTTGCGACAGTGGTTGTGCTCTCCGACCCCTTTGCCCGGGTAGCGCTCCCCGAAGCCGGCCACCGCGGTCCAGTTCATGCACCGGGCGCCGGACTCGGTGACGTCTATCGCGCCCCGGTAGAAGCCGTCTCTGCCGCGGCTCGGCGCGCAGTCGGCGAACGGCGGGATGAACGGAGGCACGCTGCTGGAGTCGGAGCAGCCGCTGATCGCGGCCAAAAGCGCGACAGCACCGGCGACAAACGTCCGATTCATGTTCGGCCCCTGCAGCCTATAGGCAGGAGGGAGAAAACGATTGCATTCGTCTCTATCGTCAGCCGGAGGGAGACGATTTCGTTTCAGGTCGGCGTCATCGCCCTGCCGCGGGACGACAGTGAGAGAACCGACAAGGGGGGGAACGACGCGGATCGATGAAGGCTGCTTCCAACCACAATTCACGAACATAAGCTCGAAGCAACCCCCCATCCGATGTAGCTATTTTATACCATTTAATTCTAAACTATAGGTCTAATTTTATACCAACAAGGTCACAGGATTTATATAGATATGGCTTATTGAAAATTGACAGAGGCAAGAGCCCACCCATGTGATATTACCGTATAAATAACAGGCCTGTATTTGATTTAATTTGATTTAATTTGACCCAAATGTTGGCATATTGTTGATACATGATCTTAACCAAAATGCTTATGTGGCAATACTTAATTTGACTTTGCTTTTACTCTGTATCCTCAAATTGAATCACTGAGAAATTGTGAGTAGCCTATAGTGTTTTGAAGCATGAGTGACAATCTTGCAGTATGATGTGGGTGAAGACTGGATAAATGATTCAATATGATTACACACTCGCCCTCTCCATCTCCCGTCTGCTATGAGTATGCGACGACAGGCTGATGGTGTGTGTGTGTGTGTGTGTGTGTGTGTGTGTGCGCGTGTGTGTAACAGAACCAATACATGGTACAGAACCCAAGGACTGCAGCGCTCCTGATTTCAGCAGTATAGTGGCCTCTGGTTGGACAAGGAATGTGTAAACGTCAAACGAAAGCGTCCTTTATGGTGACATCATCACTCGGCGTTCATTCAAACGCAAGGGGGGTGTTTATTAATGAAGCCGGCGTACGCTGGAGCTCGCCCAGGCTGGCGGTGTCGGCAGTCGTTAAACAGCTCCCATCTCCGATCGACCCGCTCCAGTCGGGCTGCTAAACCCGTCACTAGAGATGTTGAAGACTACTTTGGTGTACACGGAGATGACATTAGCCGCTGAGCAGTCGCAACCAGGTGTCTAACACGCTATTTTAGGGGCAAACTCCACCCACTCAAAGTACCCGAACCCATACCGACCACCCCGGTGTCAAAAACGAGTGCCGCCATTGTGATTTTTAGCGGCTGTAACATCCATGGATGATACTTGTTAGCCAGTTGTTAGCTGCCGCTACCGCTACAGCTAGCTTATCGGACATATGTCGAAGGGGCTTTTAAATAACAACAACTACTGGTATTTAGCAGACAAATAAATACACTACAGGGGACGAAATGAATAGTCGACTCCAAGAGATCCGCCAGCGACAAAAACTTAGGCGGCAGCTGTTAGCCCAACAGGCAAGTAGCAGTCAGTAGTGTGTTGTTAGCAAGTTGCTAATCTTTACGACTTCATCGAGGAAACAGCAAAGTTCACGTTGTGTGGCAGATGCGTGTTCGACCGTGTGGTGAACGAGGACACACGTAAACCCGGCGATGACGTCGTTTACAGACCTCTTTCAAACATTCGCCCACGAGTGGACCCGGAACACAAAGCACGGGACTGTTAATGCAAATGAGCGATGTGAACGTGTCGATGTCGCTGTTTTGGCCCAGTCTGGTATCGAGTAGGATTCTGATCAGGAATTAAAACATAACGAACCAGTTTCAGTGTGTAAGTCACATACAACATATGTGCACAATGAAACGCACATTCTCTGATAGCACATTGTGTTGTTGTTGTTGTTGTTGTTGTTGTTGTTGTTGCTGCTGCTGTGTGTTTGTATTGGATTGTCGTCTACTCATTGGTTAAGTCTTGTTGTTCAGTTTGGGTGCTTCTTGTTCTTTGTCATTACTGTTTGTTGTATTTCCCTGTAGTTATGTCAGCTTAGTTTTAATTTTGTTGTTATTGTTTGTTTTTCTTCTTAAGTTAAGGGAAAGGTTCCTTGTATACGCCTATGGCTTATTCAGCCTATATGCCTGAATTTGAATGAATATACGACTGTCTATCCACAGCTGGGAGCTGAGAGTGCAGACAGCATTGGAGCTGTCCTAAACAGTAAAGATGAACTGAAGGAGATAGAGGAGACAAGAGGAACGTGCAGGTGAGCTGCAATTGAATCCCCCAGGACAGTAGAAAAAGCCTTTGACTTAAAGCAGACAATCGAGATTTTAAAATGCTCCATATGTGCAAAGCTACGGGGACGTGGGTCTGCACAACACAGAACTGCCAGTCTGAGCATTTTTCAGTTTGTTTTTTTAACCTTTTAAGACCCCAGTTTTGCACATATTTATTTTTAATATATTCTCTGACTTTTCCATATTGCCCATGCCTCCTCCTTCTTTAACATTGTTTGTAAAAAAAAAAAAAAAAATAGGCCATCTTGATTCCCAGTTTTGTCTCATTATTGTCAGTGCCAAATTTTGACCCTGTGTTTTGCAGGTCTTCATTTGATAGCTCCGCGCTGCCCTCTAAAAGGAAGGCACAGACAGAGGGAGAGGACACGGAGGAAGATGTGGAAGAACAAAAGGTGAGTGTATTCATTTCTTACGATCATTAGTCTGCATTAGTGAAAGAGGCCTCCAGCCGATTGAATGTACATTTTTAAACAGCATAAAAAACTGATTAAATGTCAATGAAATCCTAATTCAGGAATAATACACAATGAGAAGGCAACAAAAGACGATCACTAAAATCTGGGCATGCTGTTGAGTAAGAATGAATAGGGGAGAATTATAAAAGATAATGCTGACTGAACTGATGCATCTGCTCAGGCAGGTTGTTCCAGAGCATCTGGCCACTAAAAGCAAATTCAATTCATTTACATTCATTTAAACCATTCATCAAATGTGTGGTCCCTCCAGTTATTAACGCTGGGCAGGGGGAATGTTGACATGCCCCTTGCCTGCAGATCTTAGTCTGTTAGTTGACTTTTTTGAAAGTAGTTTTACCAGTATTCTACCAGTATGTTTTGTTCTTAAATATTCCGTGTGTGGGATTTGGTGACACCTAGCAGTGAAGTTGTAAACTGCAGGCAACGGAATACCCCTTGACTTATCCTTCCTTTCCATGCGTTAAGGAGAACCTTCGTGGCCTCTATTTAAGATAATAACATAAAAGGCCTCTATAGGTTTGTCCATTCTACGCTACTGTAGCAACAACATGGTGCAACATGGTGGTCTCTGTGAAAGTAAATATAAAGGGCTCAATCTGAGGTAACATGAACACAAATTTTGGTTTCAGGGGTTATACCCTAACGGAAACATGTTTATCAATATTATTTCTCAATTTCCACTACTAGATCCCCCTAAATCCAACACACTGGACTGTAAATGATTAGTTTTCACTGCTGTGCATTGTGTGTGAGACTATGCTCCATTTGGTTTTGGTATTTAACTCAAATAACCAAAGGATAAGATGGGCAAACTTCTATACAGTTTGAATATTTGAGTATAGAGTAAAATATGAGGTCTACTTGTGGATTTTGGGTGAATATTTCATGTCGACAGGATAATGTTGACAACATGCCTGCTTATTCTTTGTTATTGAAAGTGATTTGAAAATGCGAATCTTGATGATTTCACCCTAAGGCCTCAGATATTCCTTGTGATTGTGGTTTTATTCATGTTTTATAAATTGGTCAAACTTAAATGTTTTTATTTGCATTCATCCTGTTCCTCACATGCAAATAGAGGTTCTGTCCATAGGCAAAAATACAAGCTCATTGCAGTTTTGTGTGTGTTTGTCTGTTTGTGTATGTACGCGTTAGGAAGAGGTGGAGGTCCAGCAGCTTGATGAAAGCAACCCATACGAGGAGGTGTACAAGGACTCAAGTACTTTCCTCAAGGTTGGAAACCTCCCTGTCTCTGCTTTTACACACACAAAGTTTCCTTTCCTACCTTATCCCACGATAAGTTTTCTCTTCAGTGTTGCTCGACAAAGTGCAAAGTTAAGTATTGCACCAATTACAAAGTTAATCAGATGGGGTTTCATTGCTTCTCTGTGGTAAGAAAAAAAATTGTTTCCTGAATGCAGAACCTAGCTATATTAAAAAATTCTGAAAATAGGTAGAAATATAAGTGGTTAGTATTGGGAATGTTGCATTTGTCTTTATATTTATTTGACCAGTTTTTAGCCAACACCTTCAGGGTTTCAGACTAACCGTTTTTTTAGTAGGAGCACAGTAGCCCCTTTTAGGGGCACAAGCAGAACATTTAGGGGCTGACCACAGGTGTAAGAGAGCATTTAGCTCAGGAATATTTTTTCCCTAGTGTGATCATACCTGCCTTTGTTTGAATTAATGTGATGACTGACATTAGAAGATGGTTTAATTTATATATTTAGTAAGTGAGTGTTCTCGTGCAATAAACCCCCCTCCAAAAAAGAAAAAATCTTATCACTGTTGTATATGTACATCTTTATTGTCTTTCTTTGAAATTGAAGACCTGCATTACCCACAACAACAGCAGTAACTACTTTTGATGAATAATTTAAATTGAAAAAAATAAATAGTTAAATGTAAAGGCTTGATTTACAACTCACTGAATTTGAGATGGCTTGGTGAATGTTAACTATTCCGTATTTACAAAATGCTCCCAAAGACATAACATGGAGACGTGAAATTTTGCTGAGATAAAAAACAAAACCAAAACATAAAAGCAAGTTGAACATAATAACACAGAAACATTTGTATCTCAAAATGTTGCCTAACCTAACCTTTTAGATTATTGTCAGGCACTCAATCTTACACAACAGGGCTGTGAGAAAATAGATTTAGATTTCTCTGATGTAATGTGAGACACAATGACTCATGTGATGTCAACCATTATTACAGGATGGAACCAGTTTAACAATCTACAAAGGGCATAGTGTATGTTTTCTCTGTTTTGCAAACTTTTCCTGGCATTGGCTGATGGGAAGCTGTGTTGTGTTATTTTAGCTAGTAACTGAATTAATATCCGTAGAAAGTTATTTGTGTTATTTATTCAAGCAGAAGGATTCCCATTGTTCATCTGACATCTTTCCTCCTCATGAGTTTAAAATGTTTTGGGTTTTTTTAGATATTGAAGAAGAAAGTTTTTCTTGAAACTTTTTTTTGATAGAAATAAAAATTGTCTCTTTTTATTCCGATTTTTTTTTCTTTCCTGCTTATTTTGTTAATCTTCATTCATTCATTCATTTATTCCCAGGGTACTCAGAGTTTAAACCCTCACAATGACTACTGTCAGCACTTTGTGGACACTGGTCACAGACCACAAAACTTCATCAGAGATGTTGGTGAGTGAGTGAGTGAGTGTGTGAGTGTGTGAGTGTGTGAGTGTGTGTGTGTGAGTGAGTGAGTGAGTGTGTGTGTGTGTGTGTGTGTGTGTGTGTGTGTGTGAGTGTGTGAGTGAGTGGGTGGGTGAGTGGGTGTGTGTGTGTCTCTGTACTTGTACATGTATCTTTGTGAGTAAAGATATGTTTTTTTCTCTATCGGCCTCATAAGTGCGAACATAAGCCTATGCCAATTATTTCATGATGGCTGTCTGTCACTAGTGTCGGTGTGCATGCTCATGCTCAATTGTGGGTCTGACCTCTTTGTCTTCTGTGGCTAAGGCTTGGCTGATCGATTTGAAGAATACCCTAAACTTCGAGAGTTAATCCGACTAAAGGATGAACTCATCTCCACCACCAACATCCCTCCCATGTACGTTTAAAATAGTTAAATGAATTGAAGATGACATATCTGACCGATTTTCGATGTGACATTTGTCAGAGAGAATACTGGCCATTTCAAGTATCAAGTATTGTATTGAAAATAATTGACAATTTTAAAGTTGTGTGTGTGTCTGTATGTTAAGGTACCTCCAGGCTGACCCTGAGCACTTTGACCTGCAGGATTTAAAGTGCCAGTTTGATGTTATTCTCCTTGAACCCCCCTTAGAGGAATACTACAGAGAATCAGGCATCAGCAACACTGAACGTTGCTGGACCTGGGATGATGTATGTATGAATCTTTGATTGTTTGGCATTTTGCATGGTGGTATTGTGGATAAATAGAAAATATGGCTATGACTTCCCGATAGCCACAGCAAAGAAGGGAGAGGAACGCCAAACTTTTCAACAACAAAGGAACATTTATTTAAGATGGTAATAATGAAAAATACAGTGAGATGGAGAAGTTGGTATCAGCAACATATGAAACAAAGGGGAACAAATCTTAGTCAGTGGTTTAGAGTTTGGAATGCAGGAATCTGGTTGGATGAGGTGAATCAACTTATAGGAACCCTGGCTGGACGTTATCAGCCAAGACAATAGGACTGTAATCATACGTGCGTATAGGCTCACAAACATACAGGGGCACGAAAAACTAAGTGAACCCTTTGAAATTACCCACATTTATGTATACATTTGTCTTAAAACATGGTCTGATCTTCATCTAAGTGAAAATGAACAACGCAATCTGTTTTAACACCGCATTATGGCATTTTTCATGCCATATTGAGTACATAATTAAAAAATTTACAGTGTAGGTTGGAAAAATGTATGTGAACCCCTTGAATGACTTCAGAAAAAGCTAATTGGAGTCAGGGTCTAGCAAACCTGGTGTCTAAATCTATCTCAAAAGATACTCCGTCCACAGTTCGACAAGTTGTTTAACATGGAGAGGATTTGGTACTGTGGCTAGCCTTCTTGAGAAGTGGGTGCCCAGCCAAGATGAAGTTGGTTTGAATGTTTTTTAATAAAGACAAACCATAACCCTCAACCCTCTCCTAGTGGGGAGTGGCAAGGATCCAGAAGAACAGATGCCAATGTACAGATGGTAATCAAACCAATCACTTGTGCCTGTTGTATTGACAGGACAACCTAACCACTTGACCAAGGGGAAAGAAAAGTTAAACTGATTAGTAAAAGGTGTATTCATTATCCATGGCTCATGCTTTTGACATCATGTTCACTCACTTGTTTCTCCTGCTGTTGTAGATCATGAAACTTGAAATTGAGGAGATATCAGCTCTACGCTCCTTTGTCTTTCTGTGGTGTGGCTCTGGAGAAGGACTGGACTTGGGCAGAATGGTAACACCATCCCTCACACAGTCAAAAACACAGATTAAATCGCAGGCTTACTTTACATTCATTTAGCTGATGCTTTTGTCCAAAGTGACTGACAATAAGTGCATTCAACCTTGAAGGTATACTCTTAGCTTTGTGTCCATTTGCGTCATATTCTTTCCTGGTTTCATAATGTTTTGCAACCCAAAGCATGTGTGTAATTTTTACGACTAGTTGGGTCACTCCACATTCTTTGAGTCATTCGGAAAACTCACCTGTTCAGTGTGCCTCTGAAAATTAACTGTTTGTATAACAACTTTAACTTTCTCAAGAATGTGGACAAGACTTTTCCCATTGTCTACTATTTGTTACACAGGCATGGGTCATAAAACCACATATTCAATATTTTTCTATACATTTTTAATTTTCAAAAATATAGATACGATTTTTGACTGCAGACAGGGTAGTAGCAGCGCTTTGGTCTGATATAAATGTCTTTAGAATTGTTTTGAAATGTTCTGTATTATCTCAAAAAGAATTTAGCTTCTGCAAGCAAACGAGCAAGTAATTAGCCAAGCTGACATGAAAGCCAGACATAATGTGTTGCGTAGGTTTCTTACTGGATTTTGTAAATGTCAATTCACATTATTTATGATTTGCTGTTTGATGTGACATACAAAAAAAAAAAATCAAAGAAAATTACAAATAACCTGTCCATATTAGCAGTCGTAAACTGAGTGCTTGTTACGTCATGTTGCACGTAATCCATCATAATACTTCCCTATCCTCATTACACTCAGTGTTTGAGGAAGTGGGGCTTTAGGCGCTGTGAGGATATCTGTTGGATCAAGACCAACAAGAATAACCCAGGCAAGACCAAGGCACTGGACCCAAAAGCGGTGTTCCAGAGGACTAAGGTATAGTATTCACTCATGTGAAATATGTTAATGTAAATATGACATCATGTAATTACTCTGTAGATGTGATGTTAGGTACTCAATTGGAAGTTTACATGACCCATCTACACACACAAAAAAGTTAAGTTAAACCTGTTTAATTGGGCATTGTAATGAGTATGAGACACGTACAACATACTCCTTCCAGGAACACTGCCTAATGGGAATCAAAGGTACGGTGCGTAGGAGCACTGATGGTGACTTCATCCATGCCAATGTGGACATTGACTTGATCATCACAGAGGAGCCTGAGATGGGGAATGTAGAGAAGCCTGTGGAGATCTTCCACATCATTGAGCACTTCTGTTTAGGCCGCAGGAGGTTGCACCTATTTGGGCGAGATTCAACCATCAGACCCGGTGAGATGGACATGCTTTTCCCAAAAGATTAAGCTAATCTGGGTCAAAACAGTGTGTAGTTTGTTTTTACTTAAAGGGGCAGTAAATGATTTTTACGGAAGCTTCTTTCTCTCTTTGTTGTTGTTGATGATTTGACTGTACTGGCCGGGGCTCGAACTCGCAGCCTCAGGTATGCGAGACGGACGCGCTAACCACGAGGCCAAAACCCGTGAGTTGTAGCGTCTGTCCCTATAGCACTTCTCTTAAGTTGTCTGGGAGTGATGTTTACAAACTGCACACAAAGTGTAGTGTGGTGCGGGCCACACCATTTTTTTTTTTAGATTTAGAGCCAGGGCTTTTTAAATCGCTTACTGTCCCTTTAATATTTCTTCCTCTGTATCTGCTTGGTCCTGAACACCCATGCTGTCGCTAACTTGTCTCGATGTCTTCTGTTTCCAGGCTGGTTAACAGTGGGTCCTACTTTGACAAACAGTAACTTTAACCCAGAGACCTACTCCTCACATTTTGCTATACCCGATTCCATCCTTTCTGGCTGCACCGAAGAAATAGAGAGGCTGCGGCCCAAGTCTCCCCCTGCTAAGCTGAAGTCGGACCGTGGTGGCGGAGCAACCAGAGGCGGACGAGGTGGGCCAAATGCAGGAAGAGGTGGAGACAGAGGCCGGGAAAGAAATCGACCAAATTTCCGTGGGGACAGGGGAGGGTTCAGGGGAAGGGGAGGGCTACACAGAGGTTTCCCACCACGCTAGAAAATAGCGCTCATGTGAACCAGACTAATTCTCGGAATTTCCATCTGCAATACTACAACTTGTAATTCAGTAGGCATGGTTACTGTGTGAGTGCTGAGAAGGTAATGAGTGTAGTAAATCTTTTTGAAACTTTTTTGTTTATATTTGTCATGGATATACATTGCAATGAATGGCTTTTTTTCTCAATAAATCCTCTTCACTATTTCTATTTGTGCATTGATTTATATAGTATGTCTTTTTTCTTCCTTGGAATATCTATGTCAAATAACGCCAACCAACACATTCTGTATTTTTGTCCAGAAATGCAAGAGTAGCAAGTTTCTTTCCCAATGTTGCTGTAATATTCTGTAATTTTAAATAATTGTTTTTAATTCCTTGTCATAAACTACAAATAGCAGCTTTATCGAACACTGATTAGCATTGTTCTCTTAAAACTAGTACTGCTACTATTATGAAGTATTTGACATTTGTGCTCGCACCTCAGCTTACTGAAAGCTGATTGGCTGTTCTCTTCTTGCATGCTGTCAGCATGCAGGAACACAATGTCAGGCAAGAAGGGCATAGGATCGATACCAATCAAGGAATGCTACACATCTTCATAAAATTCCTCTTTCAATGTACATACTTCTTTCAAGTAATCATATAGAGTCGGGTCTGGCTTTATTGCTTAACAGTTACCTCTTCACAAGGTATACTAGTGTCCTGAAGTAGCATAGGTTTCACACAGGTCATCTGTTTGCCAATGTGTACACAATTCTATCATTTCATTGACCTTTCTGCAACTATGGCATGGGTTGCCAAGAAATCCGATGCAAACCTCAGGATGGAAAGTACTAACTAAATCTTTAATATCCTGCTAATCACTTTATCTTAACCCCCAAGCTCATTCTCAAGCTTGTGTAGGTGTTCGCTGGGTTCTATTGTCAAATCCTGTTATACCAGTTGGCACAAAGCAGTGTGCCTTTGTTCTTTCATTTGATTGTCTTATGTTATCTAAGACAGCTTTCACTTTTTCCCATGAATATTCAGTGTAGATTGGTGGGACACATTATTTTCTTAGCAGTTTTGAGTAACTGAATAGGTAAAGTGCCCTTAGATCAGGCCATGCCTCACATTGTGTGTCTGCTGAGACATAACTGACCAGATAACTTAAACACTTTTATTTAAGCCTCTACCTCATTCTTTAGTAAGTCTAGCCATATTTTTAAATAGTGATCAGTGTCACAGGTGGTATGGGCAACCTTGTATGGCAACATTGCTGCATCCACTTTAATGAACTGACTTACAGGAAGGCTGCATCCAATCAATATAAGTTTAAAACCAGTCACCACTCCACCACCAGCCAGTGATAGTTTGCCACCAAACACCACAACTTCATTAAAACTGAAAACATCACGAACATTCAACAGTACTTCCTCAACATCAACTAACTCCAACTTCACTGCCACTTGGTTCAAGTCTGCCTTAATTGTCCCTATCAACACAAATTTGCAACGACTCAAGTGCATTGAAGGAAGTAAGATTTCTACATGAGCAAAACTGTGCTTCCACCCAAAACAAATTAAGTTGAACTGACGTTATAATCACTTGTCAATGGAACTTCATTGCCAGTTCAAACAGCCACACCACCCGGAACTTCACCACCTGTTAAGCAGTCGAGGAAACTTAACCCTCAGCAATAACGATGTTGCCGCCAGAGTGAAATGAGAAAATGATTTCTACTTTAGGGCATCTTCCTCATAAGAAACTACAACTTCACCCTGACATTTTCATCAATTTCCTACATGTAACCACCACTTAGTTTACTTAATTACTTCAATTTGATGATCTTCTAATGAAGTGAACTACACAATTTTTCATCAAGAAAATTTCTGTGATCCACTGTGTTAGATGCTGAGATGATGCCAGTTCTGTGGCTGAAACTTCAGCGGCTACTGGAGGTCATCTCTAATTCCTCTCTCAGTATCAACATTTCACCCGAGTTTGTAACAAGTAGATACATTGCAGGCATCTGCAGTTTGTGTGATAACAGTCTTGTGCGTGACTCAGCCAAGAATGCAAAAGCATCTAGAATTATCCGCTGTGCCAGGGGGGGTGAGATACTCATGTTTGTCCTCGGCATGACACGACACATACAGATGGGATTCACTGTCGCGTTTCACTGCGTCAAAGGGAATGGTAGTCCCATGATATAACAAGTGATGATAAAGGTATTGTGAGACAATTTCCATAGGTTTAGATAAAAAGTGACATAAGCAGTCAATTGATTGCAACTTGAGCAGGGTCATATGAAGGCTCATAGAACAGAGGGGTTATCCAAGCCTGTTTCAATGAGGAAGTGTAATTGAAGTGTATAATAGTTTTGAGCTTACTAATACAAGAGCTGGTATTCTTGAATTTTCCTTACGGTCGATACCTTTTGTTGGAATGTTAAAAAGTCCCTAAAGCTGTGGAACGCCCTCAGTCACGTCTCTCCAGAATGTTGGCAAGCCTGATTCAGTGTTGGGGTGGTTAACATGTATCTACTTTTTGACAATGCTGACCAATGAGTATGAGTCTGTGTTGTGTGTCATACAGAAGAGGAGGACTAAAAAATGGGAACCTCCCTCTCTCTCACACAACCCCCCATGCTCTCTTTCCTCAAGCTCCCACTTTCAGAACAGAAATATGTCTGTACATTTTTCTGTCTTTAGACCTCTGTTTATGTCCGCCCTCATTTTCTCACCTCGTTTCATGGCTCCTGTCTGTGCATTTCTCGGATGTCCCTGATCCCTGGGTTCAGCTTTGCTATGTATTTGTTCATACCTGTAATTAAATACAAACAATTAGTGCATCCTGAGCAGTACGCTTGAGTTTTGCCTCCTTTGTGTATGTGTCTTCCTTACAGATCTCTGGACGTCAAAATGTATATATACTTACTGAATTTACATAATATCGCTATTCAGTTTCTTTTTATCATGATTGTGCTTTTGCGACTCCTGTATACGTTATATTTACAAGCCCTATTGTGTATCTGTCCAACAAGGAAGAGAGGATAGGCTTTTTCTTGGTGACAGGAACTTTATGATCAACCTTTGTCATATCTCAAATAGCTCATAGTACCATATTATCCAAATAGATCACTTTTCGCTTTTAGGCACCTCTCCTGTGGAACCAGCTCCCAGTTTATGTCCAGGAGGCAGATACCCTCTCTACATTTCAGGTTAGAATTTGCCTTTTTGATAAGGCTGGGCCCTTTCCACCCACCTCTCCTCTCTCCACCGTTTCTGTTTTTTGTTATCATATTTACTCCCCCTTAAAACTGAAGTAACATTCTGTTTGTTTATTGCATTTTGTCTCGCCAACCTAGTATCCTGTACAAGAGCTGTTAAAAAATTTCTATCAGAGGTTGCTCAATGTGGTCAAACCTGTTAACACTCAGCAGGAACACCACATCTTGCGCACTGCAAGTCTCTAACTTAAAATAAACTATATACTATAACTATACTAAAAATATATTCCTAAAAAAACTTGAAAACTATAAAAACAATGATATGGGAAAGAATGAAATCATTTGATCTTGTTGGGGAGCTACAATAGCCTTTATTAAACCAGGAGTAAGAACCAGAAACTTGTTTATGGTGACGATTGAGTTTTGGAAATTCCTCAAGAGTTTATGTTTTTTACTACAGACAAATCAAAATTTTAGCACTGCTCCCTGAGTTTTTGCACCAGAGGCTCAGATTATGTTGCAGCACCTTAAGTATCTAACTTTAACATAAAAGGAATCTCTGTCTGTATGTGGCAGAATATCCAGAGAACCAATCATGTTATCGGCTTCACACTTGTCAGGTTACTGTTGAGGGCGCAATTACATTTTTAAACTTTGATTAAACGGAAGAACATTGAACTGCCTTCGGACCAGTAGTTGGGGCGGGGCAGTGTGCCTCAACAGGCCTTTCTGTGGACTGAGTTGTATATGTCTTCTTCTACTTCCGCAGCGTGCCTTTATCCGTTGGCGGTCACTCTTTTGCAACAGTTCACTATAACAATCCAAATGTTTACGGAATACAACCAAAGTCTTCTTCGCTGCCTAATGCGCAACTCTATAATGGATTTGACTATGTAAAGTTACCCAACAAATGTGTCTATTTCTGACATTGGTAAATGAATTGCACAGAACCGAAGATAGCACAGTGTCAAGTGTGAAGATGTTAGTTTGAAAAAGCTCCAAGTAGCAATACCACAAGCCAAAAAAATGTCCCATTCCAAAATAGGCATGGCGTGAACGGGCACTGCACTAGTGTTTGAGTTAGCAAGGAAGTATTCATTACTCAACTTGTCACCTTGTCCGTCCCCATCCCCCCCCCCCTTCCATCCCTCCCAAATCATGTACAGCAAAACAAGTCCTGCAACTTGAAAGAACAAGAATTTCTTGTCTCTATGACAAAAACCACTGTCACGTACAAGTCTTCACTTCCATTTTTTAAGTCAAAGGGTGACGGTGTCTGGTGCCACTGTAGTGTCGCTTTGAACCATTCAGTGAGCAGCGGATAAAACAAGCGGATCGAACAGTTTGGACTTGGGACTTGGACACTTGGGTAAGAAAGCAAATATTTCAACTGGTATCGCTGTACAATTCAGCATACAAATGAGCACTTGAAATACTACCCATAAGAAATCACTTTGCATCACCAAAGTGTCTACCAATTTATATAGTAAAAAAGATTGTTTGAGAAGAATGCTAAGTGAGCCTCAGATTTGGGGATTTAATGGTTGTTTTTTTTTGTTTATTTGTGTTTTTTATTTACTTAATTTTTAATACATGGATTCAATCTATGATGTAGCAAATTTATGTTAAATTGAAATTAAAACGAAATTCTGTGATTATGAATGATTTCCATTAGAGTTTAGGGGAAGCTATGTGATGAAATAAATATTTCTGCTGTCTGCTTTTCCTTTGACATTCTGCTGATTTAGTGGAAATATGTTATTCAATTTTGTTATTAAGATATGCACATTATTGTGATGAATGTAACTACTAGAGCTACAGTATATGTTTGACTTGATTGACTATATGATTGACTTGTTAAGGTGTGGCCGCTACACAACCATCTGTCGGATTGGTAGAGTGAATGTGCTGTAGCAGCTACGGTCGTGTAATAGTAATGTCAGTTAATTTAACCATTGGAAATGCAATTGCTTTTTCTGAGAAATGCATATTAATCTTCATTATGAGAATATAAAAAGATAGCTTCTAGCTGGAGAAAATGTAGAGGCTAAAGCACAAATTTGTTGAGATACACATTGCTTCAAATATACAACTTAATTTTTATTGTGAATCTGAAATAGTAAGGTTGATATGCTCGTGACGTATACAGTTCAATACTGTTTAGGAAGTTTAAAGGATTGTTGTTTTGTCTAATATTTTTAACCATATTAAATGCATCATTATAGGGCAATAATAAAAAGCTATTGTACTGAAGTGGCAAAGTCAGAATTCAAACAGCAATCCGAATGAGACAGAATAAATTATTTTCATAATTTGTCTTTGCCATTAGTGTTGCTTTTGTCATAATTTGCATTGCTATCCATCACTGAGCTGAACATTACCCTGGCATCACAAATCAGGTATATTCCTCATAACTATCATATTTTTTTGTTGGAGTCAAGCTACTCAAAGAATTGTGATCAGAATGTTGCCTCCAAAACTGCTCAGTAGTAACAAAGGATTTTCAAAGCATACCTTCCTGGTTGGAATCTTGAGCAGCCACAGAGGTGTAACGCAACTCTTTCAGAAAGGAAAAACTAAGCCAAACTTGTTTTTTCCGGAATGTTGCTGTGCTGAATCCAGAATGTCAGTGTGTAATACATTTGTCAAAATCACTGATTACATTTGAGTTGCTATATTATACATGTAGATAACAGTTTATAAAATACAACTGGCTAACCAATGCAGTTTAATACAACAGCCTTGCAAAAGTCCTACCTAAACAAAGGATCAATTCAACATGGTTACATTTAGGACATAATGTGCAGTGCTGTTGAATTGTATTACTTGTTATATTGGCCGATGTATCTAATATTCAATTCCCTCATCGATATAAAATGTTGAAGACCAACGTATATTAGAATGACAACAGTTTTATATTTTACAGGAACTAGAATGGGGAGGATGGATCTTCTAATACTCCTTCTATTTGCAGGTATAGTAATGTAAAAGTGCCCCTTCTCTCCCACTCTTTCTGTGTGTGTGTGTGTGTGTGTGTGTGTGTGTGTGTTTTACATTACTTTGTATTGGACATAATTCAGATATGATCTTTTTGAAATTTTTTCCCCGACAGGTCTAGTGGGAACAACATCAGCAAACATTAACACAACAACAGGTAAAGTGATGATACTAGATGATTACAAGGATATATCCAATCTGAAGAAAATAGCAAGACAGAAAATTGCTGATGTTGTTATATTGCAGTTTGCACATACAACTGAAATATATGGTGTGAAATGTATTGGGAACATGGTATGTTACCGATTAATCTTAATAATATTAAAGGGCATTACAATATCAAGAATAAGTCCCTAAATTGGAGCCATTATGAGCCTTTCACAGACATATTAGTATTGGCATTTATGTTTGCCAATATGCACCCGTATGAAAAGCATCAGAGGGGTCATGCATACTACAAAATTTCCAATTAATTACCGAGACCAGGGATTGGCAACTTTGATTATAGAGAGGGCCACAAAAATTGTATCCTCAATACCAGAGGGCCAGATTGTGACCGTGCATTTCCACCAGGAGGATACTGTAACCCATCATTCAATTAGCCAATTATAGCCACTAAATTAATGAATACAACAATATATAACGGATATCAAAGTTTATTTTACCAATGTCTCTATTTTTTATATTCAAATGCATTTAGTAATGCTTCTATACAGAAAAAACCTGACTCAATCATGCGTCACAGGGTGGCCTCGAATTTACAACCTCTTGTGTGTGTAACAGAGGCGCTAGCAGGGATGCTAAACCCACGTGACTCGTGACTGATGCTAGTACGATAGTTAACCTGTTGGCAAATGAGGTTTACACACACTGCACAGCACTCGACTAGAGCTCTGACCACCGTTAGAGATGCATAACAAAACAAAACATGCAAAAATTTAATCCCCCTTCGAAGTGCCTATATTTCTATCGAGGAAAATTTAGTCCACGATACTATCTTTATCGTTTTATCGCCCAGCCCAAATGTTAAGGCAGTCAAAAATGAGCGAATCTTCCAAAGTTAAAATTTTACTGGGTCTAATGTTACTGAAGCCCCTTGATAACCAGGCCCAATTAATCTCTACAAAACAATCCGCAAAGAAAGTTCTTGCTCTTGTGGTGCCAATGCAGGATCTATGTATACTATGGACTGTATATCAAACTGCCATTTTTTTTTTTGCCAGGTAATTTTTAGTTGTATCAGCTTTTTGTAAGGTTGCCAATATGTCAGTGTCACAATAAACAGATATTTTCCCACATCTGTTACAATACCATACCACAAACGATGCACATCACAAATTATGAATTAGATGAGACATCCAAACTCTGCAGCAAGGATTGAGCCACAAATGAGAAGTTATTGCCGTAAAAACGTTTCTCTGTTTACCAGTACTGTACCCTGTAGGAACCCACTACATTGAAAAAAAAAACTAGTATTAGTATAGCTTACTATTATAAATTTCCTCCAAAATACCTCTTTAGTGCCTAATATTAACATTCTACTCCTTTGATCTGAGATTCCAAATTGATGTTCCCTTGTTGCACTGTACAGTGTTACATTTCTAAAGATCCAAAAGACCCTTGAATTGCTCATTTAATAAGATTTTTGTTTTTCACCAGTCAACATGACCTCGGCACCACCAGTCAATATGACGTCACCACCAGTCAACATGACCTCGGCACCACCAGTCAACATGACCTCGGCACCACCAGTCAATATGACGTCACCACCAGTCAACATGACCTCGGCACCACCGGTCAATATGACGTCACCACCAGTCAACATGACCTCGGCATCGCCAGTCAACATGACATCGGCACAACCAGTCAACATGACCTCGGCACCACCAGTAAACATGACCTCGCCACCACCAGTCAACGTGACGTCACCACCAGTCAACATGACGTCACCACCAGTCAACATGACATCGCCACAACCAGTCAATATGACGTCACCACCACCAGTCAACATGACATCGCCACAACCAGTCAATATGACGTCACCACCAGTCAACATGACCTCTGCACCACCAGTCAACATGACATCGCCACAACCAGTCAATATGACCTCACCACCACCAGTCAACATTACATCGCCACAACCAGTCAACATGACGTCACCACCACCAGTCAACATGACATCGCCACAACCATTCAACATGACGTCACCACCAGTCAACATGACCTCGGCACCATCAGTGAACATGACGTCACCACCAGTCAACATGACCTCGGCACCATCAGTGAACATGACGTCACCACCAGTCAACATGACCTCGGCACCATCAGTGAACATGACTTCACCACCAGTCAACATGACCTCCCCGCCACCAGTCAACATGACATCGCCACAACCAGTCAACATGACCTCACCACCAGTCAACATGACCTCACCAACACCAGTCAACATGACTTCCCCACTAATCTCAACCATGTCACCTCTAGGTATTGCAGTCTCCACAATTCCATTTCACTGCCAGTAGATTTTTCTCACTGCAAGGCCTTTTTAACTTGATATATCAGCACCAAATAGACATGTATTATTTATGTCAGTGGTTAATAGAATAGTTAAGTTGTGTAATTTAGGAGTATCTAATATGAAATATAATTCTAGGCAATGCAACCTCCCCACCAACATCTGGAACATCAGCACAACCAGCAGCTACAACAGATGCACCATCTACAGAAAGAAAAGTGGCAGTGGAATTCAAGCTAAACGACACCTTCAGACCAGAATTAGCAAACAAATCCTCTGCTGGGTTCAAGGCATTAGCAAAGACATTAATAGAGGCAGTAAGTACAATCAAATGTCTTATCATTTTAATCTCCCGCTAGATAGAATACTAGTTATGATCAATGTGAATTATTGAAAAAATATCTATATAGGGATGTTTGTATGTGCATACACAGGACGTAAAAAAATACAAAATTACACTCCAGTTCTTAGGATCAGAGAAAAGGATTTCATACGAGCCAACTAAATGTTTATGTTAACACAAAAGTAGTGACTGTTCATATGTCCATCCATCACAAAAAACAGTTGTCATTCAGTTAGTTGCAATGGCACTACGTTTTCACAGAGGAAAGAAAAACATGTTAAAACAAAATGGTAACCACTCATGCAACACTTATGACCTTGATACATTTGGAAGCGAGTGCTAAATGAAGTAAAAATAAGGATATTAAGCAAAATTTATACAGATCCACATATAATTAGGTACATAACTAATAATTCACAGATAAACAGTGGAGACTTGTAATAGCATTTCTATTTCATCACTCATCCTGTTTTTTGATGTTGCTTTAACTGTTTGTCAATTTAATTTCTCCAGCTTGATTCTCTCTACAAAGAAGTCTATGGAGAATCGTTCATAAGAACTGTGATCAACTCCTTCAGGTATATGACGTAACACTATAACTAATATTTGAAGAAGAAAATAATAAATGTTTTAATTAAGCTGTATGCATCCTTATCTACCTATTTTAATGCATAACTATAAAATGCTCAAACCTATGAAAACATGTATGTCCCTTTACAAACCTGAATGTTTATTCGCTTCATCAAGTTTTTTTGACATTAGCAAATATCTGCAGTATATTGTAATTTTATGTCTGGTTGTCACAAAAAACATGATATTAATTATCATAAAAATGATTTCTCTTACAGACAAGGATCAGTTGTAGTAGACGCTGAGCTAGAGTTCAAAAATGAAAGCTCAACGCCAGAAACTAGTGCCGTTGCAAATACTCTGGTGGAGGCGGCAACCAACAATTCCAACTTCTCTCTTCCAGTTAATACGTCAAGCATTGTTGTAACAAGTAAGTTGTTTGATAGTTTTTTTCTGGTAACTCTACCTGATAAAGCCCTTGATTTAGTGTGTAACTTCTGACAATAACTGTAAAATTGGTTTGAATGTAGTGTGTCATATATTGGTTTAATTCTGTACATGTGAAAATACTCACCAGTTTGTATTGATACTTAATTGTACGGACAGCGGAACAAGGGAGTATCCATTATGAGTTTTAGAGAAAAGGTATATTTTGTGATTATAGGTTATTTGTGCACATGTTAATTTTTGCAGAATATCACATTCCGTATAGGGAACTGGAAAAAATATATATATACGCTGAAGAAATATTGACAAAATATAGCAACATGCTGAAGAAGCCAATGTGAAGTCTTTGTATGTATATATTTATGGCATTGCTAGTGCATGAAGGTGACTTTGCTGAACTGCTGTGGCTCTCATGCATGTCTTCACAACACCAGTGTATCTGCCGCAGCGCTGCTACTGCCATTACTTTTTATACAATCAGTGTTTTCTATGATAAAGAACAATAGTATTCATAATCATCTATCCTGAATGAGACATCTGAAGAGTGAATACTTTTAACCAGACAGCAGTCACATGTAATTGCTTAAACAATTTGATTTTTGTTTTTAAAGGAATTAGTTCACCAACAGCTGCACCTACATCTGTACCAACTGTGCCAATCACTTCAGCTGCTCCCAATGGTACAACTGGCTCTACAGGTGTCAACACAACATCATTACCAATAAACACAACCTCACCACCAGTCAACATGACTTCACCACCACCAGTCAACATGACCTCACCACCACCAGTCAACATGACTTCACCACCACCAGTCAACATGACCTCACCACCACCAGTCAACATGACCTCACCACCAGTCAACATGACCTCACAACCACCAGTCAACATGACCTCACCACCACAGGTCAACATGACCTCACCACCAGTCAACATGACTTCACCACCACCAGTCAACATGACCTCACCACCAGTCAACATGACTTCACCACCACCAGTCAACATGACCTCACCACCACCAGTCAACATGACCTCACCACCAGTCAACATGACCTCACCACCACAGGTCAACATGACCTCACCACCAGTCAACATGACCTCACCACCAGTCAACATGACCTCACCACCACCAGTCAACATGACCTCACCACCACCGGTCAACATGACCTCACCACCAGTCAACATGACCTCACCACCACCAGTCAACATGACCTCACCACCACCAGTCAACATGACCTCACCACCACCAGTCAACATGACATCACCACCACCAGTCAACATGACCTCACCACCAGTCAACATGACCTCACCACCACCAGTCAACATGACCTCACCACCACAGGTCAACATGACCTCACCACCAGTCAACATGACTTCACCACCACCAGTTAACATGACCTCACCACCACCAGTCAACATGACCTCACCACCACAGGTCAACATGACCTCACCACCAGTCAACATGACCTCACCACCACAGGTCAACATGACCTCACCACCAGTCAACATGACCTCACCACCAGTCAACATGACCTCCCCACCACCAGTCAACATGACCTCCCCACCAGTCAACATGACCTCACCACCAGTCAACATGACCTCCCCACCACCAGTCAACATGACTTCCCCACCACCAGTCAACATGACCTCACCACCAGTCAACATGACCTCCCCACCAGTCAACATGACCTCCCCACCACCAGTCAACATGACTTCCCCACCACCAGTCAACATGACTTCCCCACTAATCTCAACCATGTCACCTCTAGGTATTGCAGTCTCCACAATTCCATTTCACTGCCAGTAGATTTTTCTCACTGCAAGGCCTTTTTAACTTGATATATCAGCACCAAATAGACATGTATTATTTATATAAGTGGTTAATATATAAGTTAAGTTGTGTAATTTAGGAGTATCTAATATGAAATATAATTCTAGGCAATGCAACCTCCCCACCAACATCTGGAACATCAGCACAACCAGCAGCTACAACAGATGCACCATCTACAGAAAGAAAAGTGGCAGTGGAATTCAAGCTAAACGACACCTTCAGACCAGAATTAGCAAACAAATCCTCTGCTGGGTTCAAGGCATTAGCAAAGACATTAATAGAGGCAGTAAGTACAATCAAATGTCTTATCATTTTAATCTCCCGCTAGATAGAATACTAGTTATGATCAATGTGAATTATTGAAAAAATATCTATATAGGGATGTTTGTATGTGCATACACAGGACGTAAAAAAATACAAAATTACACTCCAGTTCTTAGGATCAGAGAAAAGGATTTCATACGAGCCAACTAAATGTTTATGTTAACACAAAAGTAGTGACTGTTCATATGTCCATCCATCACAAAAAACAGTTGTCATTCAGTTAGTTGCAATGGCACTACGTTTTCACAGAGGAAAGAAAAACATGTTAAAACAAAATGGTAACCACTCATGCAACACTTATGACCTTGATACATTTGGAAGCGAGTGCTAAATGAAGTAAAAATAAGGATATTAAGCAAAATTTATACAGATCCACATATAATTAGGTACATAACTAATAATTCACAGATAAACAGTGGAGACTTGTAATAGCATTTCTATTTCATCACTCATCCTGTTTTTTGATGTTGCTTTAACTGTTTGTCAATTTAATTTCTCCAGCTTGATTCTCTCTACAAAGAAGTCTATGGAGAATCGTTCATAAGAACTGTGATCAACTCCTTCAGGTATATGACGTAACACTATAACTAATATTTGAAGAAGAAAATAATAAATGTTTTAATTAAGCTGTATGCATCCTTATCTACCTATTTTAATGCATAACTATGAAATGCTCAAACCAATGAAAACATGTATGTCCCTCTACAAACCTGAATGTTTATTCGCTTCATCAAGTTTTTTTGACATTATTAAATATCTGCAGTATATTGTAATTTTATGTCTGGTTGTCACAAAAAACATGATATTAATTATCATAAAAATGATTTCTCTTACAGACAAGGATCAGTTGTAGTAGACGCTGAGTTAGAGTTCAAAAATGAAAGCTCAACGCCAGAAACTAGTGCCGTTGCAAATACTCTGGTGGAGGCGGCAACCAACAATTCCAACTTCTCTCTTCCAGTTAATACGTCAAGCATTGTTGTAACAAGTAAGTTGTTTGATAGTTTTTTTCTGGTAACTCTACCTGATAAAGCCCTTGATTTAGTGTGTAACTTCTGACAATAACTGTAAAATTGGTTTGAATGTAGTGTGTCATATATTGGTTTAATTCTGTACATGTGAAAATACTCACCAGTTTGTATTGATACTTAATTGTACGGACAGCGGAACAAGGGAGTATCCATTATGAGTTTTAGAGAAAAGGTATATTTTGTGATTATAGGTTATTTGTGCACATGTTAATTTTTGCAGAATATCACATTCCGTATAGGGAACTGGAAAAAATATATATATACGCTGAAGAAATATTGACAAAATATAGCAACATGCTGAAGAAGCCAATGTGAAGTCTTTGTATGTATATATTTATGGCATTGCTAGTGCATGAAGGTGACTTTGCTGAACTGCTGTGGCTCTCATGCATGTCTTCACAACACCAGTGTATCTGCCGCAGCGCTGCTACTGCCATTACTTTTTATACAATCAGTGTTTTCTATGATAAAGAACAATAGTATTCATAATCATCTATCCTGAATGAGACATCTGAAGAGTGAATACTTTTAACCAGACAGCAGTCACATGTAATTGCTTAAACAATTTGATTTTTGTTTTTAAAGGAATTAGTTCACCAACAGCTGCACCTACATCTGTACCAACTGTGCCAATCACTTCAGCTGCTCCCAATGGTACAACTGGCTCTACAGGTGTCAACACAACATCACTACCAATAAACACAACCTCACCACCAGTCAACATGACTTCACCACCACCAGTCAACATGACCTCACCACCACCAGTCAACATGACCTCACCACCAGTCAACATGACTTCACCACCACCAGTCAACATGACCTCACCACCACCAGTCAACATGACCTCACCACCAGTCAACATGACCTCACAACCACCAGTCAACATGACCTCACCACCAGTCAACATGACCTCACAACCACCAGTCAACATGACCTCACCACCACAGGTCAACATGACCTCACCACCAGTCAACATGACTTCACCACCACCAGTCAACATGACCTCACCACCACAGGTCAACATGACCTCACCACCAGTCAACATGACCTCACCACCACCAGTCAACATGACCTCACCACCACCAGTCAACATGACCTCACCACCACCAGTCAACATGACATCACCACCACCAGTCAACATGACCTCACCACCAGTCAACATGACCTCACCACCACCAGTCAACATGACCTCACCACCACAGGTCAACATGACCTCACCACCAGTCAACATGACTTCACCACCACCAGTCAACATGACCTCACCACCACCAGTCAACATGACCTCACCACCACAGGTCAACATGACCTCACCACCAGTCAACATGACTTCACCACCACAGGTCAACATGACCTCACCACCACCAGTCAACATGACCTCACCACCACAGGTCAACATGACCTCACCACCAGTCAACATGACCTCACCACCAGTCAACATGACCTCCCCACCACCAGTCAACATGACCTCCCCACCAGTCAACATGACCTCACCACCAGTCAACATGACCTCCCCACCACCAGTCAACATGACTTCCCCACCACCAGTCAACATGACCTCACCACCAGTCAACATGACCTCCCCACCAGTCAACATGACCTCCCCACCAGTCAACATGACCTCCCCACCAGTCAACATGACCTCCCCACCACCAGTCAACATGACTTCCCCACCACCAGTCAACATGACTTCCCCACTAATCTCAACCATGTCACCTCTAGGTATTGCAGTCTCCACAATTCCATTTCACTGCCAGTAGATTTTTCTCACTGCAAGGCCTTTTTAACTTGATATATCAGCACCAAATAGACATGTATTATTTATATAAGTGGTTAATATATAAGTTAAGTTGTGTAATTTAGGAGTATCTAATATGAAATATAATTCTAGGCAATGCAACCTCCCCACCAACATCTGGAACATCAGCACAACCAGCAGCTACAACAGATGCACCATCTACAGAAAGAAAAGTGGCAGTGGAATTCAAGCTAAACGACACCTTCAGACCAGAATTAGCAAACAAATCCTCTGCTGGGTTCAAGGCATTAGCAAAGACATTAATAGAGGCAGTAAGTACAATCAAATGTCTTATCATTTTAATCTCCCGCTAGATAGAATACTAGTTATGATCAATGTGAATTATTGAAAAAATATCTATATAGGGATGTTTGTATGTGCATACACAGGACGTAAAAAAATACAAAATTACACTCCAGTTCTTAGGATCAGAGAAAAGGATTTCATACGAGCCAACTAAATGTTTATGTTAACACCAAAGTAGTGACTGTTCATATGTCCATCCATCACAAAAAACAGTTGTCATTCAGTTAGTTGCAATGGCACTACGTTTTCACAGAGGAAAGAAAAACATGTTAAAACAAAATGGTAACCACTCATGCAACACTTATGACCTTGATACATTTGGAAGCGAGTGCTAAATGAAGTAAAAATAAGGATATTAAGCAAAATTTATACAGATCCTCATATAATTAGGTACATAACTAATAATTCACAGATAAACAGTGGAGACTTGTAATAGCATTTCTATTTCATCACTCATCCTGTTTTTTGATGTTGCTTTAACTGTTTGTCAATTTAATTTCTCCAGCTTGATTCTCTCTACAAAGAAGTCTATGGAGAATCGTTCATAAGAACTGTGATCAACTCCTTCAGGTATATGACGTAACACTATAACTAATATTTGAAGAAGAAAATAATAAATGTTTTAATTAAGCTGTATGCATCCTTATCTACCTATTTTAATGCATAACTATGAAATGCTCAAACCAATGAAAACATGTATGTCCCTCTACAAACCTGAATGTTTATTCGCTTCATCAAGTTTTTTTGACATTATTAAATATCTGCAGTATATTGTAATTTTATGTCTGGTTGTCACAAAAAACATGATATTAATTATCATAAAAATGATTTCTCTTACAGACAAGGATCAGTTGTAGTAGACGCTGAGCTAGAGTTCAAAAATGAAAGCTCAACGCCAGAAACTAGTGCCGTTGCAAATACTCTGGTGGAGGCGGCAACCAACAATTCCAACTTCTCTCTTCCAGTTAATACGTCAAGCATTGTTGTAACAAGTAAGTTATTTGATAGTTTTTTTCTGGTAACTCTACCTGATAAAGCCCTTGATTTAGTGTGTAACTTCTGACAATAACTGTAAAATTGGTTTGAATGTAGTGTGTCATATATTGGTTTAATTCTGTACATGTGAAAATACTCACCAGTTTGTATTGATACTTAATTGTACGGACAGCGGAACAAGGGAGTATCCATTATGAGTTTTAGAGAAAAGGTATATTTTGTGATTATAGGTTATTTGTGCACATGATAATTTTTGCAGAATATCACATTCCGTATAGGGAACTGGAAAAAATATATATATACGCTGAAGAAATATTGACAAAATATAGCAACATGCTGAAGAAGCCAATGTGAAGTCTTTGTATGTATATATTTATGGCGTTGCTAGTGCATGAAGGTGACTTTGCTGAACTGCTGTGGCTCTCATGCATGTCTTCACAACACCAGTGTATCTGCCGCAGCGCTGCTACTGCCATTACTTTTTATACAATCAGTGTTTTCTATGATAAAGAACAATAGTATTCATAATCATCTATCCTGAATGAGACATCTGAAGAGTGAATACTTTTAACCAGACAGCAGTCACATGTAATTGCTTAAACAATTTGATTTTTGTTTTTAAAGGAATTAGTTCACCAACAGCTGCACCTACATCTGTACCAACTGTGCCAATCACTTCAGCTGCTCCCAATGGTACAACTGGCTCTACAGGTGTCAACACAACATCACTACCAATAAACACAACCTCACCACCAGTCAACATGACTTCACCACCACCAGTCAACATGACCTCACCACCACCAGTCAACATGACCTCACCACCAGTCAACATGACCTCACCACCAGTCAACATGACTTCACCACCACCAGTCAACATGACCTCACCACCACCAGTCAACATGACCTCACCACCAGTCAACATGACATCACCACCACAGGTCAACATGACCTCACCACCACCAGTCAACATGACCTCACCACCACCAGTCAACATGACCTCACCACCAGTCAACATGACTTCACCACCACCAGTCAACATGACCTCACCACCACCAGTCAACATGACCTCACCACCACCAGTCAACATGACCTCACCACCAGTCAACATGACCTCACCACCACCAGTCAACATGACCTCACCACCACCAGTCAACATGACCTCACCACCACCAGTCAACATGACCTCACCACCACCAGTCAACATGACCTCACCACCAGTCAACATGACTTCACCACCACCAGTCAACATGACCTCACCACCACCAGTCAACATGACCTCACCACCACAGGTCAACATGACCTCACCACCAGTCAACATGACCTCACCACCACAGGTCAACATGACCTCACCACCAGTCAACATGACTTCACCACCAGTCAACATGACCTCACCACCACCAGTCAACATGACCTCACCACCACCAGTCAACATGACCTCACCACCACCAGTCAACATGACCTCACCACCACAGGTCAACATGACCTCACCACCACCAGTCAACACAACCTCACCACCAGTCAACATGACCTCTCCACCACCAGTCAACATGACCTCCCCACCAGTCAACATGACCTCCCCACCAGTCAACATGACCTCCCCACCAGTCAACATGACCTCCCCACCAGTCAACATGACCTCACCACCAGTCAATATGACTTCACCACCACCAGTCAACATGACTTCGCCACCACCAGTCAACATGACTTCACCACCACCAGTCAACATGACCTCATCACCAATTTCCACAATGTCAACTCTAGGTATTGCAGTCTCCACCAGTTAATCTCACTACGAGTTCAGTCTTTTCAGAGGACATAATATATGACCAGCAAATAGTCATGCCTTATTGCCAAATGTGGTTCATATACAAGATGGTAGCACCTAATATGTAATATAATTCTAGGCAATGCAACGTCCCCATCAACATCTGGAACATCAGCACAACCAGTCGTCACAACTGCTGCACCATCTACATCAACATTGTCATTTGGATTCAACTTGCGGCAAAACTTTACATCACAACTTGCAAACAAATCATCTGATGAGTTCAAGACATTATCAAACCAAGTAAAACAAGCAGTAAGTACGATGAAATATCTTCTTTAATCTCACATTAAATATAGTACTGTACATGATGTGAATTATTAAACAACACATTCCCTATGTGTTGTTGGTTTGTGCATACACTGGTTGTTAAAACACAAAGTTACCCTAAAATTACCCCTAAATAACCCCAACTCTAACCCAGTACTAATACATATGTGCAGGATTTTATCACAGCCAAGTAAAGTCTTTTTGGATGTTGCTTTAACTGTTTGGAAATTTTATTTCTCCAGCTTGATTCTCTCTATAAAAAACAATATGGAGATTTTTTCGTGCAAACTCTGATCAACGCTTTCAGGTATGTAACATAACTCTTTGTCTAAAATCTGAAAAAAATGATGTGTTTTAATAAAGCTGTATGCATGGAAGCTTATCAATTTACATGAAGTCAGAAAATGTTATTAAATGAATCCATATCTACCTATTTCCAAGCATAACTCTAAAATGCTGAATGCTGATGAAATTATGTATGTCCCACTTCAAATTTGACTCTTTATTTGCTTAATTAATCATTTTGATATTAAACGTCTGCATTAAGTTGTGATTTCATGTTAAGGTATCAAAAAGAACAGATGATACTATAACAAGGATTTCTCTTACAGTCAAGGATCAGTTGTGGTGGCTGCTACGCTACAATTCAAAAATGAGAGCTCAGTGCCAGAAACTAGTGCTGTGGAACAAGTTCTAGTGGATGAAGTAAACAACAATAAGAGCTTCTCTCTTTCAGTTAATACATCGACCATTGTTGCAACAAGTAAGAATTGTTTCATTGTTTTGCTGGTAACACTACAAAATGCAGCCCTTGATTTATGGTGTAACTTTCTGATATAAACCATGTAATTTGTCTAAATTTATCATACGATTTAGTTATTTAAACCAGTACATATTAAATACTCACCAGTTCGTACTGCTACTTAAATGTAGGTACAGTGCAACAAGGGAGTATCCATTGGGAGTATTAGAGGAAAGGTTTATTAAAGTATTGGGTTCTTGCAGAGTGTTTTAGATATTTTTCATGATGATGTAAAAAAGAAGTGTGTGACTCAGCTTTCAGAAAAACGCATTCTGACAAAGACAGTGTTATGCAGGGTAGTTTTGTGGTGAGTAAGCTAATAGCTAACAAGCTGAAACATAAACTGTGAAAAACTGATTTTGACAAAAAGGGTTCTAACCCGTCGGGCTACCAGGGCTGCTATTTCAAGAAATTTACAATAATTACAACAAAGACAGCCACTAAGCAAAACACAAAAGCATAACATAGCACGGCCATGGCCTGGTTGGGATTCGTTAGAAATGAGAAGCGGTGAAGCCAACATTGCGGGTAACTTTTAAAAAAAGCTTCTGGTTCAATCAAAGGCAGGGGCCACCTAAACTCAATACTAATTTTCATACAATGAAATTACATGGTAAATGTGAGGAAATTATGCTATCAATTGTGAGCTGTATTGTGGAACCGTTTTTCTTCATGAAATACTGTATATAGACTTGCAATTTCTACTACTCTATAAGACCCCTGAAATTGCTTAAACAATTTGATTTTGGTTGTTACAGAAGTTACTACATCAACAGCCGCACCTACAACTGCTGCCATTTCCACAACTGCTGCCACAACTGCTGTCAGTGCCACAGCTGCTGTCAGTGCCACAGCTGCTGTCAGTGCCACAGCTGCTGTCAGTGCCACAGCTGCTGTCAGTGCCACAGCTGCTGTCAGTGCCACAGCTGCTGTCAGTGCCACAGCTGCCACAACTGCTGTCAGTGCCACAGCTGCTGTCAGTGCCACAGCTGCTGTCAGTGCCACAGCTGCTGTCAGTGCCACAGCTGCTGTCAGTGCCACAACTGCTGTCAGTGCCACAGCTGCTCCATCTGCAGCTCCTAATACCAATGGAACAGCCATTCCAACTGTGGCAACTACTACAACCACAGAGGCCACCACCACTGCATCAACAAATCCCCCTACAGCCAGTGAGGGATCACTAGGCCTTGACTTCAGTCTTGACCAAACTTTTACATCCGATCTTTCCGACTCATCCTCAACAGCATATAAGACTTTAGCTTCAAAAGTGGTCAAAGAGGTAAGATGATTTCACACAGTGTATGTCTAACGACAAAACTTAAAAAATTGAAATCTTACTTTGTAAAAGTAAAATGTGATAGTACTCTCAGGAAACTTGTTATTTTTTGTCAATCTTACATGCAGACAAAGAAAGGGAAGGCTAAACTTATCATATATGTTTTGGCCATCTCTAAATTAACAAAATACATTCAACTTCGGCATTCTTGCCTTGAGAATTTCCGGACGCACCAGATGTCGATCATTGAGAAAGTATCAGATTTGTCCTTCAATTTAAAATGTATCCTTTTACAGGAATTATATTATATATAGAAGTAGTTAAAAAATTACTATCAAAAGGAGGCAAAAAAAGTATGTCTCAATTAAGGTTAGCCTGTAGCAACAGCTGTATACACATTTTAGGAATATATATATATATATATATATATATATATATATATATATATCTATATATATATATATATATATATATATATATATATATATTCCATAACTTTTACTTAACGACTAACTATTCCATTTTACAGAAGGTTCTTATTTTATGTTCTAATTGGGTGCAATTTGCAATTAATCCCCGTCCTCTAAATCAGATTATGCCCCAGTGCAACTCACACTTTAGCAACACCCCCTTTCTTGAGGGTTTATCGAAAAATCTGTGCATTTGTGGTAAGCTGTTAATTCCTTCTAATGGCCACTTGTTTTATATTCAATTGCAATTGACAGTTTTGTTCTCTTTCAGCTAAACAAAGTGGGTAGAAAATTGTATGGATCATCGTTCAGCCGCTCCCTCGTTAAGTCATTCACGTAAGAATACATTTTAATCATTGACTCATTTCTGCAAGGCATGTGCTGGTCATTTGCTTTACTTACTGTCTCTCTCATTGTAGGAGTGGATCGGTTCAAGTCACCACGATACTTGTGTTCAAAGATCAAGCCTCAGTTCCTTCAACAAGTGCAGCAACTTCACAATTCAGCTCGGAACTTGCTAGCTCTACCTCTCTGAACGTTATAGCTGGCAGCGTTTCTGCACGTAAGTTATTGGTTTTATTTGAAAGTCAAACAAATTTTGTTTATTGATCTATTTAAATAATTGACTGCTTGTTGTGTATATATTTGAAGGTAAAAGTTTGGGTTAGGACTTCCTTCCAGAGAATTTTTCTGACTCGTGCTCATGATTTTTCCTCATATTTCAGAGTCAACATCAAGCAGTCCTCCTCAGCACACAATGGGCTCATTGGCAGTCTTTTCACTAACACTGCTGGCTGTGGCACAGATGCTCATTGACTTATAACCAGTATCCAAGGCTGAAACATGGACTTGACATTTTATTCAAATTTGGCAAAGTGTGGAAAAAAATGAAGTACCAATGAACCAAAACAAAAGACAGAAGTGTGCAATATGACATTTACCTATTGTGATGTGGTAAAAGATATGTGCTGTGTGTCAAAGATAGATATAAAATGTCTGTACTTGTGTTTCAGTTCTATTATATTTACAGTACTAATTTTTAAGATTTTAAAGTAAAAATATAATCTATGATTTGGTATTTGCAGTTGCCATTCAATGACTTTGTTTTGGAAATGCAACTTTATATGCAATTTTTTATTATGGCATTGTTAACATTTTAAAGATGCTATGTGCTAAATATTTATTTTGAAGTAAAACAATTGTACAATTCAGCAGGATAGAGTTTACATCCAATGCCACTGTTTGGTGTGAATAAAGGAAAAAGTGTGACCTTAAGGTTTTGCCAAAAGCTTTGGTTTGGCGCAAGGCTGATGATTCATATTCCTAGTCTATGACCAACTGTTAATGGTGCAGCCTTTAAACATTTTGAACTATGATGATGAGTTTTCCCTAACCATAATCATGTACCTTAAGGCAGCTAAATTTAACAGCAACATGGAGGTCATGTGAGAATATTGTAGGAACTGTTAGCATTGAACATGATATTGGGCTTTGCAGAATAGACCAGTATTAAGTTAATAGCATGCCATGTGGATTTCCTTCAAAATTAAGTCATTCAGGACTTAATCTGTCCTGAAATTATTTGTGCAGCAGTAATATGAGTTTAAAACACACTAATCAATTAAGATGCAAATACAATATAATAAAGAGAAATGTGACAAACCCTCAACCCTAAAATTGCCTCTGAAAGTCTTCCGGCAGTGTATGAATGTGACAAAAAATGCGGAGTAAATAGCAGCGCTATGTGAATGGGTGAATGTGACTTGTACTGTAAAAACTTGGACAAATGAGAAAAAAAAGAAATTTAAAAAATTCCATGTAAAGCATTGTTTACATTGGTAATCATATAAATGTCCTTGCAACAGTGACTGATTTAGGGCTCAGGTCTTTAAGGTATTTGTTTCTTACTGGATGATTTTAAATCGTATTTCCAATTGTATAACTTTTCGACTATTATATCTCCTACAAAGGCTTTCTTCACCACCCAAGGATTGAAAATAAGGTTTTTGATTAGAGAAAAACGCCAAAACATTGACATGCTTCAAGTTTTGACAGACAATGTCAAAACAAAGAAGCTCAAATATATGATAGAAAATTAGAGGCAGATGTTTAAGTTTACTGATTTATAGGGTTGGGGTTTGGGGTTCATGCAGCCAAACTACGTAAATTAAATTATTAATGGACAATTAAATTATTTCTATTGACAGTGACTTACCTTGTTCCCATCATGTACATGCAATAGGTAAGACACACCAGAAGAGGGCTGCATTACCCTGAGAATTGTGCAGTCCATCCACTACAATGGCCATAATTATCACTGCCGTTCACTGATTAAAGTTATGAATATTCCAGGGGTTATAGTAAACCGGCACTTTTACTGTTCCTCACAATAAATGAAGAACCCATGTTAATCTTTGTTAAAATTCAACTAAAAAAATTGTCCACAATTCATAGATTGAAGCTGCCTTTTTTCACTGTCACAACAAACCTCTCCTTCCCTCACTGAATTGTCTTCCCCCAAATTTCATTAAATACATTAAATTGAGGTGAAGAAAAAATGCTTCAGGTCTAGAATTCATAAACAAAAAAAAGGTCCTCTAACCAAAACTTGGCCCCGAACTCCCACAAACTAACAAACACAACATTTGTTTCAGGCAAAAATTACCTGGGAAAAGACAGTTCTTGCAGGTGAAGCTGGTGTCATTGTCAATAACCCTGTTATCTTCTCATCAGGACTGTTGGAACCACCTCTGACAGATTACAAACAAACAACAAATGACTGTGCCACGCATTTGAGAGCAAGGGCAAGAAAGTGGGTCTCTGCAGCTTCCTTCCACCATTCTCTCAGGTGTAGACCCACCCTGTGCAATGGTGCTTCAAGTTTTTGAGGAATGCCCTGTCAGCTGGCTGGATAATGTGTGTTGTATGTAGAGGTATGCACATTGTAGTACTGTATCTCATGAAAGTAAGGAACTCAATTTGAAAAACATGGCTGCTGTGCCTGTCAGGTAGCAGCACTTGTGGATGGGGATCTTCTTTGGGCAAGTGGGCTATGAACTGCTCTCCCCAATCCAAATTTCTTCATAGTTGATCCATTCATGCATTGACTGATACTCTCACAGGGGTGTTGTTTAGTGCCAGTCAGCCCAGAGCCTTTAACCTCTGGATATGACAGTGGCATGTATGCAAGCAGCGTTGTTGTTTCTCCCCTCTCATTCGCAGAAATTTCAAAGCAGGGTGATCCCACATATCTCTTGATGACAGGAAATGGTCCAATAGGCCTGTCTCATGACAGTTCCAGATGTGACCTGGGAGGTCCTGGATTCCAAGCTCAGTAATAATTTCGCTCTAACTGGATGTGGCCAACCATAAACTGTTTTGCTTTACTAGGTTAGCAGTTTTCTTTTATCAGAATGTTAAGCCTTTTAGCTAATTTTCATATTTTATTGAGGATTTGAAGATTAGTATTTTTCATGGACTTTATGGAAAATGATTAAGCCTGTGGCATATTTATGCCTCTTGTATTGATGGCTGCGTGTGGATCTTGCCTTACGGTTTCAAAATGGAATTAATGCATTGGTTGTCTGGAGAGAGAGAGTAAAACAAGTTCATCCTGGAGTTTTCTACTGTCGCTATGACCCAGGCAAAACATTTTACTGTCATTTGCCCATGGCAAACAGAGCACAATCAGTCCATTTCACTCCTCTGACTGCCCCACTCCAGAAACGGCCAACGGAGGCTGTGATGAGGCATAGCTATGAAGGTCTCACCTCTTCAGAGACAGCGGAGTTTCCCTCGGCTAAGAAGGATGACGCCCCCTTTGGGGGGGCGGGTTAACAGATGGTCCACACTTAGGAATAATGTTACTTTTTTAGACTGTGTGTATTTAAGAAAGTACTGTAAGAAAATGTATTTGAATTTGTATTTGAAATATATTGTCAACAGACGCTTTGCAGTGCTAACATCTTGAGGCTTTTCAATTGTTCATCAAAAAGGTCTCATGTTCTACAAAAAAAGGAATTTGGACAGCATTATGTTTCGCTAAAAATATATTTTTATGTAAATACAAATAATGATAATGATAGGAACCCATATCATATTGTATAGTGTCATTAGTCAGTAATGGACTGCTGATAATTAAATGTGTAATCAAATGAGATGGGTCACTCTATTCGTAAATGCAACAAGGCACGGGAATCAACCTCTGCTCACTCCTCTTTCTGAAACAAAAGAACAGATGTGCAGCCAGTCTACCCTATCTGTAAAGCACACTTGCATTACACATATGAATGGCTGGTCTGAAAAAACACTAGTTATTGAGTCAATGTGCCTCTTATTGCGCCCCCTAATTAAAAATCCCCCATGTTTAATTAGAACACATCCGCCACACTTGAGATACGTCTGTCACTGGCTGGGGCCCAAGGTATTCAGGCAAGCTGTGCTCTACTGCACGGTGGGGCACATGAAAGGGATGATGAGTGTCGTTTCAGGGGTATGTCGAAAGAGTAGGTGAATCCATGAAAATCGAATTTAAAAAGTGGAGTCATATAATATGTATCTATGCTACACATATCTATGCATGCTTCATCATTCATTTATTTTTCATTCTGCATTGTATGAGTTTTATCATACAGGATATGAAGCCAAAACAAAAAAAAATATATTACAAAATATATTGGAATAAACACAGTACTTACATGGCCTACAACCAGTGTGTTTTCTACACTTTCTGTCTGAGATAAAGTCTGAAGCTGTGCAGCTGCTGGTTCGGTTTTGGTGGCCAAATGTGTTTGTGTTTTTCCTGTGATTGTTGGTCTTGACCGTTTGTAATTTGTACCCTTCTAAGATATTCTGATTGCAAACTACTCCCTGGAAAAATAGGAATTGCTTCTTTAATGTATCACATTCTATAGTCTATGGTCTTAATTGCAGAGTTAGGTACCTACATTGGTTTTGTGTCAAGTATAATTTCTAATGACATCATTTTTCAAGCACTACTGTACAACTGTACACATATCAAAGTCATTCTGACATATATGGCAAAATAGGAATAGCTGCATCAGCAAATACAAATAAATGAATAAATGAACAAGGCAGGGAAGTTGAGCAGCAGTTTTTTTTAAACTGTGATGATTGTCGCATGCGTTCATTACAGCCCACTTCCCACCTCTCCCATCCCTCTCGTCTCGTCTCAGTGTGAAAGGGAGGTTGACAAACCTCCTGTATGTTACGGACACGAGGACAGATGATCATCTCTCTTCTATACAGGCAAGTGTCATTGTTTACACATCTTTTGTAGCACTGTTTGACGTTTACCAGTACAATTAACAAATCTTAAATTTTAAACTGAATTCAGGGGATCTTGTTTGAATGCTGAGATCTATTTAATCAAGATTGTTGGAGTCAAAGTAACTAAGCTGCTATTGGTAAAATCAGATGTAAAGAGGCAGGATTCTACTGAATTTGTCATTCAGTAGGAATGACAAATTCATACTAATATAGTTTAGACCTAGTTTATAGGTCTCATACTAATATAATTTATGAATTAATTATTTTTAACAGGCTTCAATTGTAATGGACTTGAGATGAGGTGATTTGTGTGTAATGATAAGATTTGTTTTTCAAAAAAATGTACTATTATAACTGTATGTTGTGGAAATTACTGCCCGTACTTTTTTCTGCTCAGTGCTAAATTGCTCTACCTCCCTGGAGATGGAGCTGGCAAGGTTAAAGGCACCTCAACTGCTTTCATTGATATGTCAACAGCCTTTATTGCAGAAACTTAAATACATATACAGTAAATAAAATATTCAAATTTAGATGAAAAAGTAAAAATTGATATGCAGTGAGTTAAAATTACTCATTTTACCTTGACTTCATTGATGTTAATAGCTGTGATGATGTGTGTCGGTTCAACTCAAACTAAATCTACAAACAAAAACCTAAATTATTACTCATCATCGTTTCACTATCACTGCACAGTCCCTGTGGTGCTCATTAAAACCTACCCAAGTCCAAGTCAGCTGGAACATCAGCTCCTTGTTCGCACCACTGGAACTTAATATAGTATTATTCACATCATTGCTGTCGTATGTGTGGTATCTGCTGTGTGACATATGTAAGCACAAAAATTTAACAAATACGTAATAGTTCAGAAAGGGGAACAAACTTGTGAAATCAAATACATTTGGATATTCTTACAAAATTCAAATGCATTTTTTGATGATCTTGCCTTCTTGCACTAGAAAACATGCAAAACCAATTATACATCATTCTATTTATAACGTGATGACCTGTGTTGATGGAAAGAACATCTACCTCTGCTCATACATCAGGGAAAAAAAGGCTGTTCAACCTCACACTCTTTTGGGATTTGAATGTCAAAACTTGGCTTACAAATGAACTAATAACACGTTGACATGGAGCAGCAATTAGGTCTGAAACAAACTCAAATTCTGGGTGGTTTGTCCACTTTTCCAATGTTAATGTAGCATAAAGGAAGCAAACTGTTTCACTGCCTTACTTACTGCAGTGTCAAAAAAAGGAGGAAAGAAACCACTTTTTGCGTAAAACTGTGTCTGTTTGTTTTGACAGGTTTGATTAAACCATGGATAACGGCAGCCTGGGATTGCTCGGAGATGCTAACACATCTCTTCAGATTGAACTTCAGTCCTGTTCTACATTGAGGAACCAGGCCTCTCGAATTTTCCTGTATGCCTTCCTCTCAGTTGGCATTGCATGCACAGTGGTGGGAAATTTCCTGGTGGTCTTGTCCATTGCCTACTTCAAGCAGTTGCAGTCACCCACCAACTCCTTTGTCATGTCCTTGGCAGTGGCTGACTGTCTCGTTGGCCTGGTGGTGATGCCTTACAGTATGATTCGGACCGTGGAAGGATGCTGGTACTTTGGTGCCCTTTTATGTCAGCTTCATTCTAGTCTAGATGTTATGCTTTGCACTGCTTCTATATTCCATCTCAGCTGCATTGCCTTTGACCGCTACTATGCCGTCTGCAACCCATTGATTTACTCTTTAAAAATGTCCCACAGTCGGGTAGCTCTTCTAATTGTTGTATGTTGGGCTGTTCCCATGCTTATTTCCTTTGGCCCCATAATGCTAGATCTTCATATTGCCGGTGTGAATATCTTGCTCCCTAAAGATGTATGCGTGTTCTTAGTGAATCGCATTTATGCTGTAATGGCTTCCCTGGTAGCCTTTTACTTACCAATGGCTATCATGTTAGTAGCGTACTGGAAGATCTTCAAAGCTGCCAAACGGCAGGCCAGGCAGATCAGTGCAATGGAAAGCCAAATGGCTGCTGGAGTGGGCAAGGACTCAAGCAAGAAACAAAGACACAGAAACTCTATGAAGAGAGAGAGAAAAGCAGCAAAAACTTTGGGTATTATCATGGGAGTTTTCCTAATCTTCTGGATGCCCTTCTTTACAGTCAACATCGTGGACCCATTTATTGAATACAGCACAGAAGTGGTTCTCTGGGATGTATTTTTATGGCTAGGATATATCAACTCATCTTTAAATCCCTTCCTGTATGGTTTCTTCAACCGTTCTTTCCGTAGGGCATTCCTCATGTTCATCGGCTGCAGGGTATGCCTGCCTGGATCCTCCCCTGGGATGGATCTATCCCACACTAGGAAGGAGGCAAATTAACGTGCAAATGAACCATAGAGTACAAATGTTATCCGTATATTGTGTAGGCATACAGGGATCCGCAAATACTAATGAATCTAGTTTTTTGTAACAACCAGGTCTGAATTTGGAAAAATCATGATTCTAAGAATTGTTACTGACATTAAGCTGCCATGACTTCAACTGTGATAATCAACTCTTTCCCTTCCATTTAAAATGAATGTACTCAGATGCAGTTTTGTTCCCCTTGTGCTGAAAAAAGGGTCTGGATCGGCTCTGTCACAAAGGCTTTTTCCAGTATTAGCACTTTTAAGTGAATAAGCTACCAGATAGTGTTTGTGAAACAAACAAAATGGCCATCACTTGAATAATTCCCTACTTGAATAATTCAATTTAATGTGCATATAGCTATAATAAAACTGTTGAATGATCAGTTTGACAACAATATTTTTCAATAATAAGGGGAGCTTCAACTCGATCCTAAAGAGGGACAGACCCAATAGAGCCATTTTCCTTCTGCTGACCAATATTAAAACCCTCTGAATCCTACGCCATTTTTTCATAATTCTGGTCCGCCGCATCACCTCCTGTATTAATGCTTGTCAAACCTCAACCCTGTAATGTACAGTCAAGTTATACTATCTTTTTTTTTCAGGACAACCTAGGCTATCAGAATATGTATGCTACAGTGATATCACATTTATGTATAAATAGTTGTATGACCATAAAGACAAAAGAAAAAACTAAACGGAAATCAATTACACATTTCATTATAATGACACACCAAACAACAATGATGACGATTTTTTCTCATGAAAGCTGTTCTTTCAAGCCTTGGTTATAAGATGAAACAATCCAAAACATTCTTACTAATGCAAATCAAGAGTAATGTCCATTTTTGTCCAGATAACTCCTTTGGTTTTTCAACCCAAAAAGTCACTTGTGCCATTCTGCAAAGCAGTTCCTGTCTGCAGTGTCACAAAGGAGTGTCACTAGTAGGAGTAAACGGGAGGAGTAAATCTTTGTCTTTCTTCAAACTTTTCGACCAGTCGACAACACAGCAACTGATTGGTACAAAGTCTGTAACAAAGCCTCTGATTGGTCAAAATGGATCTAATGTGGACAGCTAGAAGTCTGCTAACAACAACAGTAGCTTTTTACATCTTGAAAAACGTGATAAAAATAATCATCAAAAGCCATTCAATGTTGGATTTATCATCATGGACGTGTTGTACAAAGTCTCCGAAAAGACACTGAGGTTCCAGGCCACATTACAAATCTTCTGAAAGGGCCACGATCGCACGGAAGCCCGGCCTGGAACGACACAAGTGTTAACATCTCGTCAAAACAAACCAGAAGTTGAATGAACTGATCAAATATTATGAGGACTTTTATAACATGACGCATAATCTGTCGTGATGACAACAAACCTTAAACATTGCCTGTTAAAATTACTTACTTTGACATTGTTGTTCTCCTTCTCTGTATTGATCTATCTCAATTTAGGAGTAATATTATATTCAAATCCCTTTTTTTATTGAAGAAGTATACCTTTTGTTTACAAATGGATTTTTGATTTGCTTTGAAAAGTGATGATGTAAAAGTCTTTGGCATGGATTCAGCAAAGGTCAGCTGTGACTATAACCTTACATTCATTAACCAGACGCTTTTGTGCAGCACACGCTTGAGTACATGAACATTGATCAAATTGGCAACAGGACAACAAGGTCTTCAGGTGATTACAGGATGAAAAGATAAACAGTTAAGGATGAAAGCGCACTGTTTTCAAGGGTGTGAGATCTGAAAAGAATAGAAAGGCAGAGCACATACTATACTGTATTTGATTGTGCCTCATTCTATTTACACTGGCAATCTGTATAATTCTGCATTCCGGTTTGCTAGTTTTACAAATTGCACAATCTCTGCCCTAAGGCTGCCTTCTTGATACATTTTGCAAGTGGAGGAGGAGCAGTAACAGGTACAGTCATTGAACAGATTACAGCTTTGGACAGCAAAATTCAAATTCTGTGAATACACACCACATCTCATTACAAAACAACATATTTTATGGAACCGTAAATCAACACTAAAATGAATACAAATACAGAACTGTACCCCTGTATACTGCATCTCCAAGTTTCAAGGAACTTTGTATCTCTGGAATGAAAGCTGTTGGCCACCTGCTGATATGGCCAGTGATTTATTCTTGAAAAATCTACCTCACAGTGAGCAGTGTAGCTGTGGTTGTCTTCCATGCATTATCCAGTGTTGATTTGAGCCTTTTGTTGTTAAATATTTATAGTATATATAGTATATATAGCGAGCAATGAGTTTCTGAAAATCGTTAACGTATATTGTATTTGGTGCCATTACTTCACTCTTCTTCCTGCAAGGCACTTGTAACAATGCTTTGCTAGTTACAATTACTCAAGATCGTCAAGAACCCGACAGCTGTGTGCAAATGATGAACTTAGATGTTTAGCTGCAGTCTCCCTTTTTTCCCTTTTTTGGGGGGGGGCTCTGAGGCATAGTCATCAAGCCCTCTTCGCATTTTCGCAGCACTGGGAGGGCAAAATGAAGTCAAGGCGGTGAACGGCCCCTAAGCTTTGTGAAACTGTCAAAGTCTATACAGCACTTTAGAATAGGAACCATAAACTGGTAGAAATAGCTTTGATGAAGTTATATTGTCTTAGACAGTTTGTATTTATTTATTTTGGTTTTCAGTGGGACAGGACGGTGAGAATTAATGGGAAAAGGTTTGAAATGATATTTATTGAAGACTACAGCAAACAGCATCTGGATTACTGCATTATGCTTTGTTTATATTCATTGTTTGTTTTAGGATTTTGAGAGAACATCCCATATGCTCACAATAATTGGTTCTTTGATTTCGGCACAAAGAAAATATAAGAACTACATCTCTTTCTTTTTTCCTGTCAGTTAAAACAGTCTCTGTCTCTCTTTATCTACACTGCCTGTATCAAAAGCCTAATGAGCATGTATCCTTGTTACTCTCAACTTCCAATTGCTAAAATCCTTTCTTTGTATTTTATGCTGTCAATCAACAGTTTCAAGCTACTCTGTTGTTTTTTTCCTTTCAATTTCTTTGTTATTTTACATAAAAAAAACACACGTTTCCGAAATGCAGTGTTTGATTTAAATGCTAGGTATTTTTTGGAATTGATTACTTATTTATTTTGCTCTGTGTACATTTATCCATGTAGATGAACTTTTTTGTTGTTTTTTGTATTGTGTTTTTTTATACTGCAGACACTGTGATGTTCAAGGCAAATTTCCCACTGGGACAATGAAGACTATTTTATCTTATCTTAATCAGGATTCAGTAATGAGGGTTATTTTCTGTAATTTTAAAAAAAACTAAACAAAACAGACGTATTGACACAACTTGTTTGATCTCCTTTTTATTCTATATTTTATTTGACATAAATATAACATTAGAAAATAAGAAAAAATATTTTACAGTAGCACTCACTTGTTAATGCAAATTACAGTTAGGTGGCCAAGTAGACTGATTGGTGTCATATTCAAACAAGTGCAAATCAATGCAAAGTTGACTTGTGAATCCAACTGTTGAATTGTAATCTGTGCAGCATCTTTACTGACCTTTTCTTTAAAATGCCTTGTCAAAACTGAAAAATTGCAAATGAAGTATCATTATTTAATCAACAATAAAAAATTCCACTTTTTTGTTTACCGGTTAATATGAATATTTTTTTTTTTTTAAAACAGTAGTGGTGATACTGGTTTATGTTATATGTCTCACCAAAAGTACGTACACCTGTCAACTATGGGCTGTGTAATATCCATGCAACAGTGAAATAAAGTCCAGCCTTTAATCCTCAGATACTTTTGTGAACACAAAATTATGTCTTTCTTGCACGTTGGTCAGATTTGTCCCTTTGAAAATAAATAAAAGCTTCCCTGGTGATCCTCTAAATGTCAGTCTCTTTCAGGCCGTAGCAGTCTGCCAGATCATAGAACTGATAACTGTTCCGCTCACAGGGGTTGTATATCCCCATAGAGACGGTGTCTACTATATCGATACGGCCCACCGCAGCGGTCGTCCCTTTTCCGCCCCCTCGCTTGATTTTATTCGACAGATTGTTCACTTTCTCTTTGAGCTGGAAGGAGGACTTTTGCAGGGGTGGGAAAAGACTCCATCTCTTGAAATCCAGCGGGCTCCCTTTCCCCTTGTGTAACAAAGAGCTTCCACAGGGTTCATGCACAGTGTAGCCAGGGTTATAGTCTGCTCTCTGATCCCTCGTCATTCCCTTGACAGCCGTCCGCCACCGCTGGTCATAGAAGCGACGCAGGACCCTCTGTCTTTGGTGACACTGGCACCTGAGCAGCCGAGTGAAAGCCCTCTGGAACTCTTTGCTGGAGCAGGGATAGATAATGGGGTTGATGCAGCTGTTGAAGTAGCCCAGCCAAAATATCACCTTGAACACAGTGTCAGAGGGCTTCAGTGCTGGGAAGAAAGAACCTATAGAGGAGACGGTAGGATTTGTGAGTAAAGGTACATTACAACCACAAGGGAATGCTGTCGCTCTTACATTAAGAAGCAAAACCCTTCTCATAAAATAGACAAAAAACTGCAGCACAGTGCAAATACAGCGATGAAGGAACAGTCAGAGAATATATTTAACAGTACCTATCTTACATGAACTAATTGCTAAAGAGATTAGGGGTATGGAAATAAAATACTGTATTGGGTAATGAGGAGTTGGGTATTGTAATTATTGAATTTTAGTAATTGGAATTGTTAGTTATTTTTACATGTGTTTATTCTGTATAACTTCTTATTATTAACGAGGTCCTGAAACCGTTTTTCTGCTGTTGGACTTAAAAACTACAACGATACATGTGTGTGCACAGCTTCATTATGCTATTATGCTACGTACATAAATGTTTCAGCCTTCTGACAGTTGGACGTTCACGGCAGTATTTAGGTAATGATTTATTGTGCAGCAGTAGGTTCTTGGATGTGTTTATTAGTCGGAACAAAGGAGGCTCTGATATTTTCTGGACTTATATTAATGGGACAGATATTCACAGAACATGCATCAAACACAAGCACCAGTACAGAGAGATATTTAAGCCCTTTGCTTGAGTAAAATATTATTTCTTGAATAGTTTTGTTCGATGCATCATCTGCCTCATATTACACTGATTGCTAGCATAACTATTTGGAATTTCCTATGGTATATGCTTTATCAAAGTGGATAAAATGGAACCTGCGCCTTGCCTTGTAATGTGTTTTGCTTGAAGGATATATCTGATATCGTATCCGTAATGGTTTCAGATACAAACCATTATGGATTGTTGTCTGTGTTTGTATGATGGAAAATCATGCCTTTAAATATCACATTTATCAGCTTGGTGTAACATTAAAATCAAATAGCCTTTTTTCCCTCAGGACATTTATGGAGCAAAGGCATAAAGAGCACATAACAAAACTTTTTATGCTTTTTAGCCTTCTTGCATATAACATTATGTGAGTTTAAAGATCCTTTTATTAAAATTGCTTAATGTGGAACACACCAATAACCCTTCGCCCATTGCTTTCCTCGTTTCTTTTGCAAAGGCTGTTTCGGTATGACAAGCTGTTTTTCATGGAATGTTGCTTTTTGCTATTGCTTTTCGAGTTGTTCTTGTCTCCCCAGGCTTGGATTTAATACAGCATTGACCCCAGACACAGAGGCCCAGAAGTCCATTTTCATTTCAGTGCTTTTATCACAATACATAGGCTACTGTGAACTAACATGTACAAACAGGAGGCTTGGGCCATTTAAAAAACGTGTAACTTTGTCTGCAGCATGCAGAGTATGACCTTATTTTCATTTCTGTTCAAACAGATCAGAGTTTGGAGATCAGAGTGAAAAAACTCATCAAAGGAAATAATGTTCCCTAAAGTGGCGGAGGCAGACAGCAAGTGATTCACTATTCTGACGCACAACCATGACACCATGGAAACAGGTGATTTCGCTCCTTGTTTTATTGCCTTTGATATAACAGTATCTTTTAATTCGGACATCTGCAAGATGACCGCCACATGAAATCCCTTCTCAGCAGCTTATATCCTGGTACGAATCAAAAAGTCAAGCAACAAATGAACACTTATTCTGGAGACCTATCCCATTTCCCAGGCAAAAACTTGTGACTGTTTTTTATGTGTGAGCAGACGGAAAACTGATCACTCCACAGCTACAGAGCCTACGGCATTATCACCTTGACATTTAATGTTCCATGTGAGTGTCAACATTTGACACTGGGCTTTTTAAAACTCAACCTCAATATGTGGCCACCAAAGACCAAGTGGATACATGATTTCTGGTATGCATTTATAGACAGCCACACTACCCAGATTATAATGCTAATAATAGCTATAGTGCTACTTATATTACGAGGGTAAAGGCTGGTTTTATATTGCTATTTTATTATTGTCAGCACATTCCATGAAAAGGCCAAAACCAACAGTGAACAAGTCTCTTAATACTTTCCAACTTCCTTTCTATTGCTCTCAGCCCCAAGCCCATTGGTTCCTACAGAATCACATTTCTTAGATATTTTAAAATGGGAAATGAACATGAACATTCATTTGTACAAAAAAAGGTTGAATAACTATTCGGGTATAAGGAAAACATTGCATTTGTCGAAATTGTATTTACAGCAGCAGGACAGTGTGTGTTGTAAAAAAATCATATACAATATCACCAGACCTTTAAATAAAATAAAAAATAAAAACTTAAGACCACCAGCAAAATTCCAGGTAATAGGATCAATCTATCAAAGTGTAGCGTTCAGTCACAGAGGAATCAACATCAGGGTTCATTATGCAACTAATTTTGATGCACAAGGTCCTGTATTTTAGATTATTTTTTAATATATAAATTTACTATGAAACTATATAATCTTCAGTGTTGCTTTATTCCTATTCAGAGAATAGAAACTTAACATTTAAAACACAAAGGACAATTATCATAAGTAGTAGTTTGAAACTTATAACATGTTGAACTATGTGCCTTTGTAATAGATGGAGAAGAAAGCATAAAAGAAAACCAACCAAATATTATATTGTTACACTCCCTGTGTAGACAACATTCAAATTGATTCTGAAAGGCTGTCTATGCTGTCACATATTCACGAGTCTAGTTCACAAGAACGAGCAAATGGCATTAGGGTTCTCTCACCAGAGTTTCAGATGAGTCAGTCTACTCCGTATAGATGTGCATCATCGCAGAGAAAGGGCCTCATTGGCATAAGCGCTGCTAAACGTCCACGTCTGCCTCTCAGCGAAAGGTTGCTCGTTGAGAATGTGTGTCTACACAATCCATCTGACTAACTGAGACGAGTTAAGCAGGGCCCCGGACCGGGTTGTGACTAATCTCCACTCGTGAATCAGTCATTTAGGGAACAACCGGCTATGATTAGAGATTATCTGTTAAATATCAACTCAATATGTTTCATAGTGACTTGTACACATGAATTACTTCCCAGGTGATGATGACTGTAAGTGAGTTATGGTGTATTGACCGGTGGCTCCAGGTACACCTGCCCTTTTCACTCCCACTGAGTGGATAAGGTGATTCGCGACACACACTTTATATCCTGCAGGCTTTACTTTAATAATCTGATCCTGTAAATTTAGTGGCGCAGCAAGAACGAGAGTGCTGTGTGTGCTACACCGGATAAGATAGGGGCTATTTGTTCATGATGGATTTTGCAGTCAATTACGTGAAATATATGCAAAATGAAAATTCATGAGGCCATCTCAGTGCTGTATGGTTGTGTGCGTGTGTGAGTGAGTACTGTTACTTTCTCTAAGTGTAGCTTTAAATGCATGTTGCACTTTTCAGTTTGATTTATGGGTAGCCACGATGACTCCCACTGGTCATGACCACCGAAGGGGCCTTTTTAACCATCTGCAGTGGCGAAGGGATACTTCTTTATGTTTTATCTCACTTTCTACATCTCATCAGAACTTCCTGGCGCCATTTAAAATCATAATTATTGCAGTGACACTTTCCTTCAACAAAGCCAAATGCAGTGTATCATCATTATTATGTTTTACGTCCGTGACAGTCGGCCCAGTCTACAGGAGCTGGAATACCTGTAGTGAGTAGCTATGATGTCCATGCACGATACTCGTAATTAGAAGTCCTTAGTAATTAGATTGCTCAGTGCTGAAGAATGTCAGTCTGTCTTGACCACTCTGATGGGAGCCATCGCTCAGAGCTCTCGGAAAAAAATGATCAAAACAAGCCACACCAATAGTCAAAGTGCAGATGTGGTTTCTTTTCATTATAACAATCCAAATTTGGATCGATTCTAGCATAGTTCCCAAAATAAACTGCACTCTATATTCTCCTTCTACGCCCCCCAAATCTCACTGTGCCGGACACTGGCACTGCTCCTGAGGCCAATATGTTGCATTGTTTAAAGAAAGTTGTGAGTTGTGTAGAAAAATGGAATCGCTCCAAGTGACACACGGGTTTGTTGGACAAGGTCTAAAAAATACCGCTTTAACGTTTTACAGCTATGACTTCAACAGTCAACCAGTGGATCACAAACTTGTGGACGCATGTAAGGTGTCTGAATTTTCCAGGACGTATTTGGCTGAGAAAAAAACACATTGTAATACCACTAAGCGCTTAGGGAAAGGTCGATGCATTGAAGCTTGAAGTGAAATACACTACGAAGTGATGTGACATACCCATGGGCAGGAAGAAGAAAAACGGCAGCCAGCAGAGGATGAACATCCCCACCACGATGGCGAGGGTCTTCGCCGCCCGCTTCTCCCTGGAGAACTTCATCAGCCGCACCGACAGCGAGCTCCGGAACGGGTGGTTTTTGCTGGACTTGGAGCTGGCCGCGCGCGCGTCCTCCAGCACGCTGCGACAGTGGATCCGGAGGACCACTTCCATCGACTTGTCCCGCTCGCGCTTGACGCCCGCCTCCAGGCTCTTGGTGGTCCTGCGGGCCACCACGTAGACCCTGAAGTACATGATGAGGATGACCATGAGCGGCAGGTAGAAGGAGAAGAGGGAGGAGAAGAGCGCGTAACCGGGCTCCTCCGTGATCCGGCAGACGCTGTCGTCCACGGGCGGCGGCTCCTTCCATCCCAGCAGCGGTCCCACGGAGATGACCGTGGACGACGCCCACACCACGAGCAGCACCGCCACGGCCTTGCGCTCGGTCATGATGCTCGGGTACTTGAGGCAGTGCTTCACGCCGATGTACCGGTCCACGGAGATGAGGCAGAGGCTGAGGATGGACGCGGTGCAGCAGAGCACGTCCACCGCTGCCCAGATGTTGCAGAAGACGCGGCCGAACACCCAGCACCCCAGCACCTCCAGCGACGCGGAGAAGGGCAGCACGATGACGCTCAGCAGCAGGTCGGCGATGGCCAGGTTAACGATGAAGAAGTTCGTGACCGTCTGCAGGTGTCGGTTGCACACCACGGACAGGATGACCAGGATGTTGCCGACGATCGCGACCAGGATGAAGACGGAGAGCACGACCCCCACCGCGACGGCCCGCGCGTCCAGCGCGAAGTTCCCGCACGTCGAGTTGCTGTCGCCGGGAAACGTGCGGCCGCGCGCGGATCCGTTGGACGCGTCGGCGAAGTAGACCCCGGAGTGGCTCTCGTTCCTCGGGTCGGAGTCCGACATTTCGAAACGCCATAAAGAGAACTTTGGAGCAAGTTTTGCGCAGGAAGCCGCCGTCGGCGTCTCGTTCCGACGGGACGGTCAGAAGGGCTCCATCATGACAGCATGGCACGCGCGCGCAACAGTGTGCGCAGCGTGCGGGTCAAGCGAAGAAGACACAAATGAAAACACAAATACAAGTTTAAATGGCTGCAGGCCATTGGGAAAACGGCGTCTGCGAAAAACAGCCGACTCGACTGCTCAAAGGCAGCCGAGGTTTAAATTGTGGAGGAAGTGAAAGCCTTTTTTTCTCCCCTTTTTTTTGAAATAACACAGACAAATGAAATACGTTCAAGTCAATTTCTCCCATTGACACTGGAGGCATCCGTGGTTACAACTGCCCGACACAAGAGTCAGAGCTGCTACAGCAGGTCCGACTCCACAGCTCCACCCACACGTCAACACATCCACTGGTGCGTTCACGGCCTCCCCAAGACAGCGCGTCACTTTGAGTCTGGTCACGATTCATACGACACACAAGTGAAACTAGTCGGTGACTTTTTTCACATCTTCCTCTGACCCGTTGTCATGAATAAAAAGTGTTGAATGTCTTAGGTTTTTCTATCTACAGTGTTTGAAGATTTTATAATGCCTTCATGTAGAAATAAACTTTAACTAAAAAGGAAAAGAACAAAAGGGAGAAAAGTCAAACCCCTCTATATCAGCTACTTGAGACGGCCCCCATTCCCTCTGGCAAAGATAAGACACCAATCAGATCCTCTAAACTGCCACCGGGCACCGGCGAGGCCGAGCTGGCCACCTGGGTGAAAAACCGAAATGCCCTCAGGCAAAGCTGTGAGGTTACCCAGACTCACTACAGCTGCCGACCCCCCCGGGGGCAGAGTGTGCATAGCTGAAGTAGATGGACGGGCCTGCACAAATCCCCAGCGAGCCCGGACGAGAGGAAGGGTCAAGAGGCACAGTCACAGAGTGGACAAACAAGCCATGCATGAGAAAAAACACATCAGCCCGGGATGATAAATTACGTTTCTTTTGTCCGGTGCGTTGTGACACACAGCTCCATCGTTTCACAGAGTATTTATGATGAGTTCAGCACATTGGGTCAGCCATGCTGACGAGGGCAAATGATCAGCAGTAATATCCGTGACTCCACCTCAAAAAGGGGGCGTGCCCCGCTTCAACCTCTCCCTGTTTTGCTCTTGCACTCCATTGCAGAGGTGTACGTGAGGTTGTCGTCGGGCAAATTGCCGTATTTCAGCCTCTCTGATGTAGTTATTGTGTGGTATGCTAACATATTTCTGTCATTTGAATATGTGTAGGGGATGAACACGATTGACTGGAGGATTTTGTCATTCGCTCCTTTTTGTCCAAAAATAAAGGGAGACCTCCAAATATATTGGTTTGGGCCTTTTCATCATATCACGTTGCAAAGACTTGATTCAACCTTTTTTTTATAAACTGGCAGTCTCGTTGAGATTAGGATCTCTTTTTCCAGATAGACCCGAGGACAAGAAACATTTTTTTAATACAACAATCAAAAACACAATCATACAGCAACAAGGAATTACAAACAGTTACAATAATCATAAAAAACACTCGATAATAAAGTTTTAAAATTTCCAAGGGGAATGTTATTTTCTACTTTAAGGGAAGTTTGTAATTTATTCCATTCCAACGGTGCATAGTGTCTGATACCAAGTTTAATTGTACCTGATACATGAATCTGATTCCAGATTTACAGAGGTCAGTTTCTACTCTAGATTCTTATGTGGAATATTGTTCCATACATGATTCCCATTGTTGCCTGCTGCTGATTGTGGTTTGCACATCACCTCTTATTGTTGGATTTTTAATTAACTGCTGTAATCACATGCGCCTACATTGCAGTTTCTTGAAAATCCACCTGCAATGTTCTACCTGTGTCACCGGTTACTGTTGTCATAAGCAGTATGGATGGTATCCAAAGTTTTGGGATGTTTTATTCGAGAACATATACTTATTTCCAGCAAACAGTAAATCACCCTAAATTATCCAGACTCCAATTTCACCTCCTGCTTTGCTTCTGTTTCTTTCATTCCTTTGCTTCTAATGAAGTCAGCATGCTAAGCAGCCAGCCCCGTTCCCAGTCGGCCCATCACTTAACAATAGCGAGTCACTGTAGTGTCCTGTCTGTGCCGAAGGCGTACCGTTTCTCAGAGAGTTTTAATTATCTCTTGTTTCGACTCTCATTTTGTAAATTGGCAAGCGCCCATCACCACTACACACTCCCGGATGGAACTACGCTTGGTTGCAGACAAAACTTACACAGCACCTTTAAGAAATATAAGATAAGATAAGATATACCTTTATTCATCGCTAAAATGGGGAAATTGGACTTAAGAGTATATAAGGAAATTTACAAAGTTAGTATGTACAAAATATAACAAAAAAATAACATTAAATAAAAAAAACAAAGGTATATAAATACCATACACAGAGCAGTATCAACTGCCACCTCTTTCGTTGGTCTGAATCTACTGTATATCGCCCTAATATTACTGCCTAAAATTAGAGATAAATGTTTATAGCCCTGCTGGAAATGTAGGCTACATTATGTTTGAGGATGTGTCTTTAATAATGATTACATACACAACAGACAACTAAAAACTAGTACAGCAAAAATGAAAACTTTGGCCTGAGAACGTGGTTACTGGAAAAATCTCCCTTTTTTTCCCAGACACTCTGGTAAGGGAAGAATCATTGTTATGGGAAATAGTCAAGTAATCAAAGTGTGGTACACCAGCATGAAATTCAGACGTGAAAATGCCTATTCATCACCCACCACCCACCCTCAAATATCCTTACTTACAACCTAGAGATCACATTACTGGTACTGAAAGTTGGCACTGGGCATTGCCCTTGGTCGGACTTGACTCACCTTTTTCAATTGTATGTCCACTTTATACTTAGCCTCAGCTTTGAGGTTTAAGCTGAATGGCTATATTCTCTCGAGCTATACTTTATAGCTCTTATGTTGCTGACATACAAGTACAGCTGAGTCTGAGACAAGGATGTGGTCATTGGTTGGTGATATTTGAGTCAGAGGATCACTTACATCATTTGGATGTATTCTTTGAAGACCATACATGTCCATGTGTACCCATCCAATAATTCATGTCAAACAAGACCAACTGAGACTTGGACAGACTGACTGACTGATGGTAAAAAAACACCTATGACACATGAGCAAACTAGCTCCTATTTGGAGTCTATGCTTTGGCTGTGGACAGCAGCGCTCCTGTTTCTAGTCATGGTGAGTCTGCTCAGCTGTCAGAGCACATTCTCATTATTGGATTCATGGAAAATCTACGACCGCATCCAGCCCACCTGCGCCTTCTTATGCGAGAGCTAAATCTGCAGACGTATCAGGCCATAACATCCAGGCGATTTTTTCTTTTCCTTTGGCACAGAACATGAGCCTGTCAACGAACGGTGTGTTTTAGATAATGGTATATAGAATGAAATACAATGCTAATTGTTCTTTATTAGAGCATTTCATTTTTCCATCAATCATTCCACTCATGACTGATTATTTTCTGGATTTGTTGCCTCAGCTAGTTGAAATTAAACAATGACAGAACACTGAGTTCTAACTGATGCTTTAGCGGCGTTGAGTGTGTTCAGCAAAATGGGAACATGACTGAATACAAGTCTTGCAGAACATCACTTGTGAAAAGACAGTCTGCTGATGCTAAGGGACTGAGGTGGCAATTGATTGCAAAGAACTGATTACAATCAAATATTAAATATGTTTACTTGACTTTTTCCAATACATTGTGGACTTCTAAGATGGAGGGAATGCACGGAAAAGTAATTCACTATTGATCTGATGTTGAAATCCGAGTAAAATATAAAAACCATAGTACAACAGTATATGATTCCTTAAAGGTCTCATATTTGATACTTTTACGATGTTTTATTTGAAGTTTGGGGATCCATGAGAAGATATATGGAGATATATGTATGGTTTTAACTGCCCAAAAAGATCACAATGTACTTTTACATGAGCCCCACAGACTCAAATCGTCCGACTGGATTTGGTGCGGAGCTATACATTGGAAAAAAATATCAACGCACAGGCAGATCTAAATACTGACAAGACTCCTTCATAGATATTGAATAAAAATTATAGCCAATTTCAGGTCAATACTCCTGCAAGGTTGGACAGTGGGTTTGGGTGAACTGTGGCTGAGAACGGTGACACCGCAAAGTTACGGAGGTCATGACGGTTTGTTTTAAGGTACAGTTTCTAAATACGGGCTGTCCGCATTCCTTTGTGGATTGAAGGCTTTGGTTAAAAAATAAATCATGTACATTATCTGTCATACTGACATAATTTTCATCTAACATATGTTCTGCAACAGTATAATAGAATTCCTGAAATTCAGTTGTGGCCCCATCTGGCTGCACCTTTAAAATAGATGTCTGGAAGCTTCACTGTCCCTCACTGTCCCTGCCACAATAACCTGTTCTGTTGTCTCCATTTGTGAGTGGTTATAGAAGAAAAGTCCTCCACAACCTCATCCTCAGCTGCACTCAAATCACTCTCGAGACTTTTGACCTGTATCAAAATGCACGGTATTTCCTGTGACAATGATGAAAAGAAACGACAACATTCTCTGCGTTCATTTCATCCAAAGTCATCTGCCATGCTACATTCTTCCATGCAAAGGTCTCTCATCTGTCGCAGCAGAAAAAAATACATATTTTGAGTCATTTATCCGATTCTGTGATTTGACATGTTTATAATGATGAACGAGACCGTCAAAAAGGAGAGGGAGGGGCACTCCTGCATCCCATTTGATGTAGTGCTAACCCAGATATTTAAACACACACACACACACACACACACACACGTAAACACATTCTTTCTCTCTCTCTCTCTCCCCTCAGACTCACTGTATGCTAAGCTGCCATCTTATCAGTCTGCAGCAGAGCACTGGATTTCAGTCGGCCACAAGTCATGTCTTGCTTTGATATGACTTCATACATTGAAAAGGTCAAATGGACAGATGGTTTCTCACGCCACTACTTGTTTTACCAGTAATTTATTTTGTTGCCAGGAACAGCATGTGATCGATTTAAAAGGAAACATAGAAATGCAGTATTAAATATTTATTACTCTGCTTTTGGTTTTAGTTATGTATATTAAAAAAATGTTTGGTCATCTTTATATGGAACAGCAATCACCTTTTTGACGTGCTTTTTAATTAAAGCTACTTTGCTCTCAACTTTCACTGTAAAGAAGCAGCAGCGTCATATGCCTCTCACCCTCTTTGCATTCGAAAGTGTTGATTCAGACCTCGAAACCGTGCCTCAAAGAGCACTCCATCATACTGGGAAAAATGTGTTGTATTCACTGCTTTGCAAATGGATCCATTTATGACACTTTGCCGATGCCTAATTAATGCCATTACAAAAAGACCCCTATCACCGGGTGGAGAAGGGCGGAAAGAAGAGTGTCATTGGGAGGGAGTTACCTAATTACCACCTTTTATTATAGCAATGTTGTCCAGTCTGACTTTGAGAGCAGGATTTTAAAACTTCTTAACATTATACTTGCAGGCGACCTGTTGATTATGTTTACAGGAAATTTGAATCTCAATTAGTCTGGTGTAGTTTTTTGGATAAATTTAAAACAATCATGGATGCTTTTATTACTTCATGAAATGATTAGCAGACAACATTTTACACTTGGAGGTAAAGGCATCACCTGTGATCCTATTAGATCTTGGATTTAGAAGTAGGGAAAATGTCAAATCGAGACTGGGTGATTATGGCGTCTGTGGAATGCAAATTAAATCATGATTGTCAGTTTGGATTGGCAGTTTATAAGATTATTCTGCTGGTCTAAAGCCCTCAAGCCGGAAGAACTGGACCTGACATAGACCAAAGCACTGGTACAGAGGGGAGAGGCTGGATCTCTTAGAATGATGTGCTTGAAGAAATCGCAGTTAGTAAGATCAATTCTGAAAATTGGATATCCCCCTAGAATTGCTGACACAAAGTGAACAGGGTAAAAAGGAGCCCCGCATTTCACTCCAAAATTACAGATGATAATGAAGGACAATCTCAAGTCCTTTGGCTAACAGGCTTTGGTAAAATGATTCTGTTGGGTCCAAAATAAATGGTTTAATTATGTGCTATCATGCTTTTGCTGTTGGAGCCCGAATGTTATTAACCAGACAAGATACAGAGATGTTCCCACACTGAATAATAGGAGAATAAGGAGAAGTATGATATTGAGTGCAGTATGTAATGTGACAGCAGACTTTAAATCAGTCGGGGGGATAAATAAATAATGATAATAATAATATCAATATCTTTATCATTGTATAAAAAACAAGCCTGTTTCTTTAACTTAAAGAAAAAGAGGAAAGAGACTGGTGCAGTTCTATCCTCTCTGATACCGAGATGCCAAGTTGGATATTTCATCTAGATTAGACTAATGCCAGCAGCTTTACAGGTGTCCTTGGATTTTGGACAGAGTGAATCAGTTCACTCTGTAGGTTGCAGTTCAGGTAGTACCTGAAACTTTTACCAATACTGCAAGCACAAGTTACATAAGTTATATAGCTATACTTGCTCCTTTAAGGCACGTAATGCACAGTTTACCCTGTCTCCTAGAGATGATTTATCTTTAGACTACACTACACCGCAACAACAAATATGTCGAGGTGAAGCCTTTTTTTTTTCCTACGAATGATGTGCTACATTTATTAACAGCTGCGGAGGCACCAGGAGCTGGTTGGGAGACCAAGGTTTGCATTCGCAGTCCCATCTGTTGTGAGGTTTAAGCAGCAAAAGCACTTTGTTGAAGTTTCTTGTTTTGATGAATCGTAAGTAATTAAGTTGCGTCTGCGGTCACTGAACCAGAAGACAAACTTTCCAGCAAGTTCTCCAACTCATACGATGAACTCTGTCGTATTTCGTACAAACAACCAACGTCTACCATTTCCTAAAATCGTGCAGTACGCCAGAAATAAAAAAGAAATTTCGCCTCAGAGCATCGTGGTTAATGAGCTGGTAAACGTGAGGGTGATGGTTATGGTGACATGGCATGGATTAGCAAATGCATTGAAAATACACTAACCTCACGGACTTACCAGGTCCACGCTGACCTCTAGCAGCCGTGTACACAACCACCGCTGGAGGTCCGAGGTCTTTTAAACGACCACATACCTCTTAACATGCTTTGTACGTCTCCAGTTGGAGGACAGGCTCAACTTTCCCAAACTTTGACTCAAGTGCCTTGAGTTCCTTAACATATTCAAGGCTGCGGTCACTACAAGTGGAATTAAACTGCGAGATCTGTTCTTGTTTTTTTAAAAGAAACATCATGTCAGTGAACATTTTACATATTTAGAGGACATAGAGGAATCTGTCTCACACACACACACACACACACACACTGTCAGCTTGTTAGTCTAGCATTCTATAGTCGAAGCATTGTCACGGCCGAGACCTTGGGGATGAGTCACGGTCTTTGTTAGTTGGACCTGAGGGGCCAAACAGTGCTGAGGCTTGTCAGACATTCTGAAATAAAGCCAGGAGGGACGACACAGATCTGCAGATCTATGCAACGATCTGCATACAAAACAAAGGAGAACTGTGGAATAGATTTCAGAACTAAAAAATTCACTTCTTAAGGAAGTTGAGTCACTCTCATTAACCTGCTCTTTCTCAATACAGGAGCTTCATATCCATGCGTTTTTTACTGCAGCGGTAACTAACATGGACACATCACCTCCTCACTTCGGAGGAGATGTGTGTCTTACACATATTCACATTAAGAAACTGAGATTGACGTATACATTAATTTACTGCAAATCCCAACACACACAAAACTTTCCATCTGCACTCCCGTTCTGTTGGCGCTGCCTCTCTAACACAGAGTAAATCTCACTCAATTACGAGCCACCGACTTGAGTTTACTGAGACAAATCTCCCGAGATCTTCTCTGTGTACTCAGAGTGTCCTCCAAAACACAAGGACCCTGCGGCGCCTTTCTCACGCTACATGCACTTTGTTGGCTGTGTGTGTGTGTGTGTGTGTGTGTGTGTGACATATACAAATATCATATAAAAACAAGGATCTGTCTGATTATGTGCACATGTGTGTGGAAAAGATGAAATAAACAGTGATCCCCAAAAAACACACACACACACACACACACACACACACACACTTCACTCTTATCATCTTGGCCTGAAGTCAGTGTTGTGTAAATATCACTTGATTGACCCAGTTTTGCGCGCGCGCGTGTGTGTGTGACAGCTTATTGCTCACTAAATGAACAACTAGGGGATACTCATCCAAATTCTTTCTATCGTAATCTCCTCTTTACATCCGGTGCACTTCTTTTTGATGATTTAATCACTTCCTCCCTAATTAGAATTCATGCTCCCTACCCAACAGCAAACACAGTCATGTTGCCGTGGGTCACATTCTACTCAGCTCAGAAATTAATTCCTCAAAGACCCTGAGGCTTCAGTCATTTCACTAAATGTGAAAAAATGTGAACAACATCGCTCTTCTCGGAAACTTTTTCATTCTCCCCGTCAGTACTCTGCATTAAAAACTGCTCACTGTTGTTTTGTCTGTGATCAATGGTATTCGCCACATCCGAGTGCTCCAGTACGAAGACCAAATAGACTTTTGTCCACCACGGCTGACATGGCCATCAGTTTCAATGTCAGCTTTGCTACAAGAAAGCTATAATGGATATTTCTGTTTGTCTGGCAGTATATCATTATTTTTTCTTAATGTACCTTTTTATATTTACTTTTTTCAAACTTTTTACTGATGTTTTCTTATTCACTTTTTTACCGTCCCTGTTGCTGCTGTAATATGACAAATGTCCCTGTTGTGGGACTAATAAATTATTATCTTATCTTCTTATCTTATTTATCTATTTATCTCATCTTATTTTATCTGTGTTGTCAGTTATACTGTAACAGTGCCTTTCAAATGTGGGTACAGTCGCTGCAGCATTGGTTTGACCATTCAAAATATTACTGCAATGGGCATATGAGTAATATCTGCCTAAGAAGGGTACGTTGCTGACTATGGATTCTCATTTGTTGATTCTTTTTAATTTCCACATCTCTCCACAACCTGCTCATCTCCACCTGTCTCCAGCTTCACTCGACCGGCTGCCTAGTCAGTCTGCTGCACGGCTCATTCCCCAGCCTGCTCATTAAACTAAAATCACGATCTTTCTCTCAACCAAAGATTTGTTGTTGACAGAACCAAACACACGGGACAGCTTCTCCGGTTTTCACAGACATGGCTGATCTCTTCCTGGAAAAAGTTGGGATTGAATTTTAAAACTATGTTGTCGTGCATATATATATATATATATATATATATATATATATATATATATATAAAACAAAAGAGCTGCAAAAAGAACCGAATCCTGCAAATGAACTGAATTCTAAAATGGCCTTGATAAAATTGTAGTTACTGTTCTATTTCTTAATAGATTCAAATAGAGAAAAGTCCTCATTGTGCTGCTTTGCGTTACTGTTTGCACCTCACTGAACGTTGTCAAGAGAAAGAAAAGAAGAAAGTTGACTGAGGAGATGAGGAAGAAAATATTTGACAGGATAATACACCCTTGTGAGGCACAAATCCATGGATAACCCCTCTCCGGATCCACAGCCACCATCAGGCCTTTTGAGCTGCCTCCAAAAGGTTCTCGGTGGCTCTTCTCCACTGCCGACCTCAAAGGAGTTTGACGGTCCACTGTAATGAGTGACCAGCAAAGTCCCGGCAACCAACCTCAACTGGCTCACAGTGGGACATTGCTCCAGCAATAATAATATCGTCAAGCAAGATCTCTTAATTTGTAGATGTTAACAGAGCGTCGGGGTGAAGGTCAACTTGGCGCTGTCAGTCCTGCACAGTGGCAAGAAGACCTCCCAAGGAGCTGCGCTGATGTTGTGCCTTCTCCCCCCAGCTACAAGGCCAACACAACCAAGCCCCCAGGATGTGGCTGCAGAAAGAAATTAGACCCCAGATTAAAGAAAGGGGCAGTTCAAATGGTAGGGGAAAAAACAGAACGAGAAAGACTTCAGAAACAGAAGCAAGTTGACCCCCAAGATCAACGCACAACACTGGCGCACCATACTGTATGTCGCTCTTTAAAAGAAAGTTGCCTCCAAGACCCATGAAGCTCACACATTAGAAACATCAAAATCTGACAAGTGTTTGCTAAAAATGCAAACACTTGTCAGCTGTTATGTTTCCCTGGGACACGTGGAGCAAAAATAGAGCTTTTTTTTTAGTGAGTCACAGCAGCTCTTTGTTTACAGACGGAAAAAAATTAAGCTTTTAAAGAAAAGGACATCTGCTCCGTGAAATGTGGAGGAGGCTCAGGTATGTGTGTAATCTGTGCAGTTGCCACCAAAGCAAATTTGCAGAGCATTTGAATTTGAATGTAATCAGGATGATGCAAGCAAACATAAAGAGACACAAAAGACCCAAATACGCTATGTTCAAAGTTTATTGCAACTGTAATGTTGCATTCAGACACATCATTACAGTTACAGTTCAAACGCGAAGAGAATTTGTGTCGCATTACTTGAAAATATCACTCTTTTTTCCTATTTTTGGTCCGCCGCGTCACCTCGTGAACCAATGCTTGTCGAAGCTCAACCCTGTAATGTCCAGTCAAGTCATATCCATCTTTTTTCCAGGAAAACCGAGGCTATCAGAATATGTATGCTTCAGTGATATCACATGAATGTATTAATAGCTAAATATCCATAAAGACAAAAGAAAAAACAAAACGGATATTGAATCTCACAGACATTCATTATAATTACACACCAAACAACAATGATGAAGATTTTTTCCTCTTGAAAGCTGTTCTTTGAAGCCTTGGCTATAAGGGAAAACAATTCATTCAAAACATTCTTACTAATGCAAATCAAAAGTTATTTTTCTACTAATAAGTCCTTTGATTTTTCAACCCCCAAAAAGGTCAGTCTACAAAGCAGTTCCTGTCTGCAGTGACACAGAGGAGTGTCACTGGTAGGAGTAAACAGGAGGAGTGAGAGGTCCTGTTTTCAGTGTAAAATCTTTGTTTTTTCGAACAGTCGACAACACAGCGTCTGATTGGTGCAAGTCTGTAACAAAGCCTCTGATTGGTCACAGTGTATCTCAGATGGACAGCTAGAAGTCTGCTAACAACAACAGTCTTTTACGTCTTGAAAAACGTGATAAAAATGATCATCAAAGTCATTCAATGTTGGATTTATCATCATGGACATGTTGTACAAAGTCTCAGAAAAGACACTGAAGTTCCAGGCCGCGCTACGAATCTTCTGAAAGGGCCACGATCGCACGGAAGCCTGGAACGACACAAGTGTTAACATCCCGTCAAAACAAACCGTAAGTTGTAACTGATCAAATGTTATGAGGACTTTTATGACACGACGCATTTCCTGTTGCATACGACAGGTTCGGGCTCAGACAGTTAAGTTGCCAAATAAGATGCTGAAAATTCCATTAAATTGGTGAAAAAGGAACTTAACATCTGATATGACATTGTGACAACACAACACTTAAATATTTTGATAGGTGCCAAAAATGAAAATGATCCCCTAAAAAAACGAGCAGAAGAGTCCATCAGATATTGCATTGATGAAATCTAACGTCAAAGTGTTGTGAGAAAAATACGAGTTGTTTAGAGGAGCATGTGAAAATGCAATCAAATAACACGGATCAATCAAAGCTCTGTCCAAAATGTGCACATGTGCCATATTGTGTGTTCCAGAGAGTGTTGCACACTGTAAGCAATCATTCCTCATCACCTGCACAGCCACCAAGAAAGAGGCAGCGTGACGCTGGAAGGGAAATGTTTTGTCCCCGTGTGCCACCCACGTGACAGAAGATCGACACTGATTTACATTTAACATTTGAAATCTGCATTTGTCCGTTGTCCAAGGACTGGGTGTCATGAAAATAGCAGCTTGACATTTCTCATGCGACTTTGCGACAGTTATGCTATCATGAGTAACATGTTCCCGTTGAAAATTATTTTCTCTCTCTCTCTCTCTCTCTCTCTCTGAAACCTGTCAGTGGTTCTATATTTTACCTCTATTTGAGGCCGAGTCACTGCTAAGAATTGTACACTGGCTCCATTCTGGGGATGTCAGTGACGCATTTGTTACAGCAGCCAGCTTCAGTAACGAGAACCAAACTGCCTGAATGTACTGAACCTGAATTCTTCTCTAATGGGACTGCGATACAAACATCAGCATGGTTTAACTGTAGCTGAGCAGCTTAGCCGGGGGTTGTGGTCAGTGTCGTGGCTTGAGGGTCAGACGGCGCAGCAAATGGTCGGAGCTTGACTGGAACAAGAATAGTGAAGCGCTGCAAATACAGAACAGGGGACAGAGGGCAATGGCGAGAGAGGGCAACAATCAATGTCAGGAAAAATATGGAGAACCCATTTACTAGAAGGGGGTGTGTGAGTGTGTGTTTCTATCTGCATGTCTTTTCCTAAGTTGCATTATTGCAAAAAATGACCTATATAAATATCATATGCCAGCAAGGATCTTCCTCAAAAAATGAGGGCTTGACCTTTAGTTACTCCCTAATGAAAGTGTGCCAGCAGCGGTTGCTCGTGTCACAATGTCCAACTCTAACCCACTGCTGGTGGCAGAGCAAAGAACCACTAGTCGAGGCAAAGTACTGCCATCAGTCTCCACCAGAGGGATATTGATGATTCACTGGTGACCCTGTAGGTGAGCTTTAGTACGGCTCCTGCAGCCAAGTGAACTTTGTTAAATTATGAAGCATTCACGAAGCAACTCAAACTGAAATTGACCTTGTTTGGTTAGGACATTCTTTTTCTTGTCTTCGAAAGCAAAGAGCAATGTCTGATTGTTTTGTAATTAGTTGCCGACGTGAGCTGTATTCATATGGCTCTTTTCTTGTCTTATCAAAGCGATTTACAGTGAAAGTCACAAGTTCACTCACACATTCCCACTTCTTCTGCAGCACTTTTGTATCACATGCACCGTTCATCATTCAGGGGAAGTCTGCGGTATCGAACCACCCGCCTCCTTGTTGGTGGACGACCTGCTTTATTTCTGGAGGCCACAGCCGCCCCCTGTATCCTCAAATTTAGACCATTCATGTAAATTATTCATCACATGAATTTAGATTAATTATGTGATGAATCATTAAGATTCTAACTAGGAGGGCAGGGTGGTGTCTTTTTGGAACCATGGGTGCACCGGTGTATTTTTAAACTTCATGATTAGATTCCTCCTCAGTCCATATTGCCTGTTTGGTTCTGGTGATTTGTAGTAATTCCTCCTCCAACCCTTCATAGCCCACTCGGTAAGAACGACAGGTGCGAAAAGCCACGGTGGTGATTTGAATTTGACGCGTGTCCAGAAAACGGGCGATTTGCTGTCAGCACTAACGGGTGCTAACAATTGGTGTAAATCTAAAAGTTGTGAGTCATAGGCTTTTATGGTGCTGTTGTACTGAATGGTCTCAGCAGTGAGAGCACACAGCTACAGTCGCCACAGGCACTGGTTGAAGATAGACTTTGATACATGAATTCGATTTTAAACACTCTTTGAGTTGTATTGAATTTCATTCATAAAGCAGGCAGCCTGGTAACATGCAAACGGTGAGTAGACGGACGAGCAGCTGGTTGGTGCTGTGCAACAGATGGGATTAAGTATTTTCCTTTAAATTGTGAACAGTTTAATATCATCAGAGACTTGGTGTCGTTTCACTGATGGCTGCGCCGTGAATTGGTCCATTTCTCATAAAATATAGTTTATTCTTTTAGGTTAGCAGTAAAAAAAGAAAAAAACAACGCTTATTAACAACAACTTCCCGCTTATGGGAAATCACCGCTCGTTTCTCTTTACTCCCTGCAGCAGTTTGCTTTTATCCGCTGTGTAACATTTGCAATAACAAACACACTAATTATCCCTCCGAACCTCAGCCGACTGTGGTCGCTGTATCTCGGGCCCCAGAGTTTTCACACAGGTCGGTTCACATAACCTCAGTTGTGCGCGCGGAGGAACTCGCCGGCTATGTTTCCCTCCCTCGCATATCCGTGTGTGGTTGCAGCTCAGAGCAGTTAGACAGCGCTAAGCATCGTTAAATGTAGCGTGGAAATCTCAGCAAAGTGAATACATTGGTGTTTTTCTCGCTGCTGTCAATGGCGGGAGCGTTCCAAGGGACGTGGGGGGGCCCGGGGCAAAACCAAACGACATCATTCCAATCTTCTAAGGATTCTGATCAGTATCAAAATTGTTAACAAAGTGTGCATACATATCAATAAATGTAAAATATTAAACCATCCGGGCACATCATTTAAACACATTTGGACGTTCTGGTCTTAAACCAAACTTTACAATTACAAAAACATTGGCAGAAAACTAGTGGCATTGGACCTTGTTCGGAGAATTCACAAAATTGTCGTTGCTACGGACTAAGGTGATCAGCTCTTACCTACCCCCCCCCCCCCCCCTCTCAGCTTTGGGCCCGCAGCCAATTGCCCGCTTTATCTGCCCTGTTGGAACGCCCTTAGTCACTGAGAGTCAGCAGGTATAGCAAATTTCACCTGTCCATCCCGATACATTCTTACATCTTCATCTGAAGAGAATTGCATAAAGGAGGCCTTTATTTAGAGGCAATTTAGAGTCATTGGCATTTGGTTCATTTATTGCACACCTGTAGTCAAATAAATGAAGGCTATATAAACAGGAGAGGAGGAATTCCCTGTTGGACTCTTTCATGTACTGCGGAATCGACTGACTCCGTCTGCCTCATCAGTCATGACAGGTAATAGGCGATGCAGCATCATGCCTCTCGTCTCCAGCTCTGTCCGTGTTGTGCATGCTTTTATAATTTTTCAGTGTTGGGCTTAAGTGGTAAAGACAAATCAGTCAAAGTGTAACTAAAAATAGCTCTGGTCATTCATTGAAATTCCATGCCGTGCTGCTCCAACCGTAATGGACATGTAGAGGAGAGATACTCCCAGCAAGCCGGCATTTCATTTCTGCATCAGAGACAATAATGAAACAGCACTTTGGATAATTAGGTATCCTTGGTCAGAGAAGCAGAGGGATAACAAAAAAGAAAAAGCCACCATGAAACAATAAACTTTCAATTTCCTCAGTGCTCCTTTTGAATAATGAGATGGCGTTTCAAAAAGAAAACATTTGGCCGACTTGTGAGTGCAGCTGAACTGTGATTGAATCTTTTGTCAAAGAGCATCAGGAGACGGTGTTGGACTGTATGAGATGGAAGAGACTGAAGGTTGCACAAAGTGCTGGTTTGTGGCTGTTATAAACACACATCAGGCAGCAGCCCTCCTTGACAAGAGGAAGGAACAATCAGTCAGGGAGACGGGGAGAAAGAGAAATAGAGGGGAAATTGTTTCGACAGTAACATGTATTTTCATGTTCAGTCACTTATTTTCTACAGCAACCAAACCACTCCCATCATTTGTGGTCTCCATCGACGGCTGTTGTACCTGGTCCCGCGTCGCTTCGTGACATAGGCCTAATCTGCTTTCAGACATGCGCTGGAGGCCGCAGCTTTTCGTGAAATTTTCCGGAGGGGCTGTGTGAACGCAAATATCCACAAATGTCGCTCTGGACATTCATGGAGCTTCTCCTGCCAGCCCACTGGTAAAAGCCCACATAGATGACTCCATGCGAGAATGCAGCAGAAAATTATCACCGGAAAAAGATTCACAGCGAGCAAGTGGAATCACCGTTACATTCAATTAGCTAATTCCAATTTCCGGTTTTCCCGCAACACTGGAAATTCAACACGAATGCGCGTATTCTGGACCGTTGTCTGCAACCATATTTAATGCTGCGTTCCATGGCACCGCGGAACTCTGACCCCGGAAGTCGGGGCGGTAACCGGTTTACACGGAGGTCGGGTCCTTCTAATGTTACTATATTTAACTCATTCAAAGTAGATGAAAAAACGTTGGCTGTTGGTTGCAGGTGATTATAAAATACATGGACACACAATTATTACACACTGTAGCTTTAAGGATTTACTCAGCGGCAGCAAGAAAACCTACAGATCATGACAGTTGCTCCGAAACTAAATTCCACGGAAAGATTTTAGCACAAAATTTCAGTTTATAAATGCTTCTCAACGCTCATCATTCATGCATTTATTTTTATTTTGTCTCAAAAGAAGTTTCCAAGGAGGAGCAATTTCCTTTTCCTCACTGACAGACAACTTATTGTTTCATACTGTGTGAAACGCTCTGACATTGACACTCCGATACCATTATAAGCAGTATGGCCACTCAGTGGATATCTGTTGTCCCTCATGGTCCCTGCTGCCGCGGGTGAAGTTTAAATAAATGATGTAAAGGTATGGATTGATATTCCATGAACTCCTCTGCTGCAGGGGCAGACTTTAGTCTCCACCATGCTGATGAGGACTGAAGAACACAAGGAATCATTCTGTTCGGAATATGGTATAGTTTTATTTGTTGTTGTAAAAAAACAAACATACACAAGAAAAGAAACCCAGTTGTACATGTTAAATGCAATTTATATAAACAGAATGAACAGAATCAAAAGTCCATCAGTCATCCATTAGGCTTATCCTGTTTTTAGACCTTCCATGGGTCGTCACAGCCTTTCTGTGTTGCCCCGGAGTGAACTCACTGCTGTGTTGATGTGTCGCCCTCTTTCATCTTCTCTGAGCGTGAACATAATCAGCTCCCGCCACCGCGTTTTTCTCCTTCACATGTCTGCAAAGTCCATTTGATTTTCCTCAGCCCCCCCCCCAAAAATTGTCTTTGTGTTTTCATGTCCATTCATTTCAAGTGGTAACGTCATCAGAAAATATCTTTATATATATATATATATGCAATATTTATATTTAGTCTCCATGTTCAACTAGTCCTACTGCTCTGTATATAGTATTTATATACCTTTGTTTTTTTTGTAATTTAATGGTATTTTTTGTTATATTTTGTACAAACTAACCCTTTTTTGTAAATTTCTTGATATAGTCTTCTGTCCACCTTGTTGCTGTAATGCCCAAATGTCCCCATTATGAGACAAATAAAGGTATATTTTATCTTATCTTATCTTATCTTATCTTAACCAAACACAATGTCATTGACTCAAAACTGCCAAAATTTGCTCAAACACCAACAGTTCAGCAGCGTTACGGAGAGGAGGTGGGCCACCGCTGCTGGCTCCAGGGACCTCTTCAGGCGCGTCTTCTCCTGACCGCCAGATGGACCCACAGTGAGTTGTGCAAGCGAGTGAATGAATGCATATGCAATCGTGATATAAGTTCTGGATCCACGTGGTGGTTTGCATTTTAATGGGGATATGTTCACATGATTTTTCTTTCTTGCTGAATTACCCCCCAAAAAAGTGTTGCTTTTTGAGCTCATTATATATATTATTTATATCCATAGACTGTATATGAACATAGACATGGTCCATAGGAAAGTGACGCCAAGTCAGTTTCTATAGAAGTCTATGAAAAAAAATGACTCTTCTCACTTGATTTATAACAGTACAGTGTCCCTCTCTCCATTTGACATCTAAATATAATTTTTGGTGAATTTGCTCATCTGAAAGAACTGCACACAGCTCATGCCTTTTGGGCAGGCCACAGCGGACTTTCTTTCTACTTCGACAGTTCTTTGCGACTTCCAACTTTGTATGATTGCATTTCGCCGACTGACCTCCATTTCCAAGAGGTCACTACAAACGAGAGTCTGCCGTACCATTCTTTAATTAGTGCATTTGTCACTTTGGCAGACTGTGTGCTCTTTATTATACAAGTTCACTTGTATACGTGCGTGTCTGTGAGCGTGTGTGTGTGTGAACCACATGGGTGAGTATTGTGATGTGTTGCCAGCAGTTATATTAGTGCTGTGCAATGGAGGACACGGTTCATATAAGGTCCGTGGCAGCGGGCGAGCTGCAGCAGCTCTGCCGAGAGGCTGGGACTCGCCAACGAGAAAAGGGTTCACGTTATCGCCTGAGATAAATGCGGTCGCACAAACCAAGGAAAACATTTGTCTAACAACATTTGGGGAATTGAATATCATTTTAAAGTACTTTACTCAAGTATTGTCCATCTTGTCCTTTATGCTTCCACTCAACTGCATTTCAAAGATTTATTTGACAGCTTTAGTTACAAGTTACTGTTAAGAAAAACGATTTTACACTAAAGATGGTATCACAATCGTCAAAGAAGTACGGCACATTTTTAAACATTAAACCAGTGGTTTGAAACAAATAATTATTGGCTTCGACGTCTGACAAAGAGCTGCGTGAAGTCGGAGTCGTCACTTACCTTTCTTCTATTATCCCTGGCTCCCTTGTGTATTCGGTCTCTGTGCTCCCCCAGTGTCACCTCATTTAGTTGTCCTGTTCCTCTGTCTGTTGAGTTGAATTGTCTGTTTGCACCCGTCGGCCTCTCTGCCAGCCGAATCCTCTGCAAGCCTGTTTACCTGCGATTAACTTTCTTCACTCCACCGACCTGCCTTGGCGAGTCGTGCGTTGTGTCCAGAAATCTTTGTGTCATGTGAAATTGATAAACAAAATCTGCCAGAGGGACCAAACCAGTGCTTTTACTTTGATACTCGAACATCATGCGGCTAAGTCTTCGTGGTCAGAATTCTTCTCAAGATGGAGATTCGTCTTGATGAGGAAGATTGAATTCAGACAAATGAATCGCAGTTTGTGCCGTCTCTGCATGTTACGAGGAGGATGGACCACGAACAGAGCAACACAGGAGTCTATACACCACACCACTGACTAACACAAATTTAGATTAGAACCTATAAGGTTTGAATAGTTTCTTAGAAGTACATACAGCACTAAGGAGGCATTCAATTCTCATAGCGTATGTGCCTGGTGACCCATCTACATTTTAAATCTTCCTGCCTGAAGCAAAGGCATGCCATCAATGACGAATGTGAACCTGAACATACCCAAACTGGGATCATGCCATACATAGTCAATGCAAAATCTTTATAACAATTCTCGAGTATTCCGTTTTGCTTCAGTGGGATTTTTCACGCCAGGCGTGCCTCTTCCGTCCCCGTAGCTGTCACAGTGACGGTCACAGCTGTCAGTGAATGCATTTGTGAATTGCACGCAGTGTTCCTCAGATCCAGATAACTCTGAGGTGACGGATGCTGGGAGCACTGTTTCCACAACGCGGCGCCTGTTCCAGGGTCTGTGCCAGACACATCCGTGTCCTGCGGATCAAATTAGAACGTTACAATGAATTCAGGATTGTTTTGTCTGCGATTAGCGACAGTTTGTAACATTCGGTCAAGAAATAAATTAAAAAATCAAAAGAAGATGTAGGGGACAATCATTTCCTCAATAATTTGCAAGAAATTCCTCTTTGTTCAATTGGTGCCTGTGTTAGCCCCCTGACCAGAAAATAAGACTGTAACCTGCAATGGGAACCGTATATCATATACAGTATTTAACACGATCATAATAATGTACAAACGCGGCCTGCTATGATTTGAATAGTTTGTATGTGGTCAGTGTGTCGTAGCGAAGGCTCAGAAGGACAGGAGGCTTGTGGGCCAGTGTGTAGGTCGGCTTTCATTATGTCCACCTTGGGACTACAACAACTGTAGCGTCACTTTACAGGCGATGCACACATCGCATCGAACTTGAATCACACACTATACCCAGGGGTGGTGCCTTCACTGAACTCCCGTGACTCCCAGTGCTCCCCACAAACAACCTTCAACTCCCTCGAACCGACCGCCAGGGTTGCTACAGTACGTACGGCAGTTCAACATCTGGCACAAGGCTGAACGCACGAGCTAAGGCAAGAGGCAATTCATCCGTTTCATCCGTGGTCAGTGTGAACACGTGAAGCATGAAACAACCTCCCTATGTGCTTCATTTAGTCCCTTTGCTTTTCTTTACGCTGACTTAGATTATAAGAGAAACATAGAGCCATTTTTTTTTTTTCTTCATCCCCCTGCATAGGCAAGGTAGACCAAGACACAGCTACGGTATCACCAAGTCCTGAATATACCAAAGAGATCAGCATCTCAGCACTTACATCTCATGTGTTGACATGTCGTCTGACTTATAACATTATCTTATAACTGTTATTGTGAAGAAATTATTCATCTGGATAGAGTCATCTGAGTCAGGCCTTCCTCACCAACTGAGCAGAGATACAGATTCCAGCAACATCCTTTTAAATAGAACGTCGTGGAAATTATTATCATTTGAGGAAAAATGATCGATGTCTTTTATTTTCTTTATTCCTTACAAACACCATGTAGATTCAGTAAATGTAGATACAGATACACAAAACACAAAGTCCGATGCAGGGGCGGGGGCCGCTGGTAACCTCCAGGACTGGGAGGTGTTAGTAGCGCTGGGATTCAGCATCATCGTTCTTTTCCGCTCCAAACATGTAAAGAGATTAATCCCCTGGCTGCCTTCTCTGTCAGCTGTGGGAAAATTCCTCAGATGTCATTAGGGGACGTTTCCTCCTTCCGGCCGTACTCACAGAAAGTGTCAGGAAACTTGATCTAAAGTCCCCGAGGTTTTATGCTCGGAGCAGCAGGTTAAGGAAAACATGCATGTGATCCGAGTTGTGTGTCAAATCGTCATACCTGCATTTTTTGTTAACGGAAGCCAATGTGACAGAATGTGTAACCAATGGTTAATGTGTCTCCTAAATGAATGAATGAATGAATATAGTTCCAAATGAAAGTTAAATGCCAGACAAGGTGCCCTCTGTTGCTTTCTTCTGTCATTTAACACATTCATTAGTGACTTAAAAGCTCCTTTTTTTTCTTTCTGCCTTGGATGATGGATTTATCTCTTCATCCAAGAAACATGTTAGACAATCGGGACCCGTGCTGTCTCTTTCTTTGTGTTGGTTGGTGTGAGTGCACTGTCATTCATCATATCAGAAAACTTCTGTGACTCCAATAGCTGTTACTGGGACCGCCCAATGAGATTTTCCTTAAATCAGGGTTATATATTTCTAGATTATATAACATACAAAGTTACGGGCAAAAGCCCTTTTTTTCTTCTTCTGCTGAGCTCGCGGTTCAGCACCAACTAATGTGCATAATGCTGCTAATGCTCACGGCAGCATCAACCTATTGAATCGCCCTTGCGTTGGAGCCACACTAGAATTCACCTCCCATTCATTTCAATGAGCAAGGCGACAAGACGCATTTGCATTCGGCCCTGGTGAATAGATCCCGCCGTATTTTTCACCCGTTAAGTTCCATCTGGTTGAACTTTGAACCCTCGAAAATGCTGAGACTTGACGCTGCTCGGCAAATTGAACAGAGTGGGATTGGCTTCCTGGTTTGGATTGTGAAGATAGTTTCTATTTGTCCTTGTTTGTGCTCTTTAACTGGAGAAGCAGCCGACTGGGCGGCCGTGGCTCGGGAGTTAGAGAGGGTCGCCCGCACACTGGAAGGTCGGGGCTTCGGCCCCCGGTCCCCCCCCCCCCCCCCCAGTGAGCATGTCAAAGTGTCCTTTGGCAACACAGGTAATACGAAATTGCCTCTGATGGCTCTTCCAGCAGTTTATGAATATGACAGAAAAAAAAGCGAGGTTAATAGAAATAAATGCAGTCATTATCATTCATTTTTTTTAGTACCATTTCATTTTTAATAATGCTTATATTCAAGCAGTCCCAAGTCTCACCTGTTTGTTTTTTTGCCAATGCATGCAAGTAGCCTTCATCCTGCCATTACTCGCCACAGCCATGGCCTTAAAAGAACACTCAGGTTTGATAGGCCGTGCCACGCCGAATTACACCTCCTGCACAGGAAAGCTGCTATTACAGTCAGCCACTGTACTTAACTGTTGAAAAAAAATAAGAAAGAAAAAAAAAGATCATTATTAAAGCTCACATTTTACAGGAACTGGGGAGGAAAGAGATGTTGCAAAAGGGTTTCACTCCATACACTCTGTTTGAATCTGAAAAAAAAAAAAGATGAGGAGAAACGCAACAAATGAAAATACGGAGAGCTGATAATTCTGGCAGAAGGGAAACAAACATGTTTTCTCGTTGCAATACGCCTTTTAAAGATGAGACGGAGGGCGGAGAGGGCTTGGCTTCAGATAACATCTTTGGCCAAAGTTTGACTTTCGCCCATAGCCGTCATACCAACAGTTACAACCAGCAGAAAGCAATTCAGAAGAAATGGTCAAGCAAATGAAATTCCATTGCACAAAGTCAATAATCGGGGTTTAATGCCAAATAAGGCTGTAATTTCTATCTCGGTTTTTCACCGTCTCATCTCTGAGTTTTCTAGAAACACTCCTTCTGCTTCTTCCCATATATCTGTGGTTTATGATTTCCATCCTGTACAAATGTTTGGATGAAGCGGGCTTCGAAACATGAAATCAGTTAATACGGAGTTCATTTCACAGGTCATATTTGATCTGCTTTCACATGTGCCGAGCTGCCCGGGGAGTTAGCGCAGGGCGGACCATTGGGCCTAATCTGATTACAACACGTCACCAAGGGCAACCAAGTGCTGTTGTGGACTGAACCTGCCAAGACGTTCCGCACCACTAAAGAGCACAAACACACAGCGCTTGACTCGGCCAACCTTGAGAGCTTTCAGATGGGCACAATTATTCATCATTTTTTACAAAAAATATGAGCCAGGGTAAATAAGAGAAAAACTTAACTAATGTACCAGCAAATCCCCTGCTCAGGGGATTGAATTTTTTTTGTTTTTGGCTTATTTTGTTGGTTAATTACGCAACAGTCATTTTCTGTAATAATTATCTTCTCAGGTACGTTTGCAAGTATTTTATGTTTTGCGTCCTGAATTAATTTTTCTGCCCCTTTTCCACTTGTTGGAGATCCTATTAAGAAATGAATTATCATAAGTTGTGCCTATAGCTAAATTACAGAAATGTGTCAATCCCGGTGTGAAATTATGTTTTATGTACAGGGAATTAACAAAACAAAGTTGCGGAAAAAAAGATAATGATATTGAAGGCATTGGGTCACTGGAGACGCACCACAGTGACATCTGTTATGTTTTGTAACTGGACGGAAAAGAAGGAAAATTTAATTTGGCACTGTACACTTTGACTGATTTCAGGGTCTTAAATTATTATATTCCACGTAACACCTCATGTCTTCATTTGGATGATCTTCTTTCTTATTAAGTGCTGCAACAAACGTAGTTCGTTGTGTGTTTGCATTTTAAAATGTTTAAACGTTGGCAGTGCGAGTCATAATTTATCTGAAATGACAAGGCCAGAAAGTGTCACGGATTAACCACAATGTTGTATTTAGGGAATTGTAAGCCATGAGCCATATTTACAAGACAAACAGAAAACTTTATTGCCATTCCATAAATATATTCAAAGACAAAACATCCATTTCATTTTGCCGTGGGTGAAATCCCTGTGCAAGTTTACATTTGGCGATGAAACAATTTGCCAGGAACTCGGGGCTCCGAGGACAGGAGCTGGGATTATTCTTCACTGTCATCGTTGTCACAAACAAGTGAAAGTCATTCATGAATCCGCTTGTATTTTTCTGTGTGGATGTTCCTCTCGGTGCTCGTGACACTGGCGGAATCCCTGACATTTGAGTTTTGTCCTGCAGGAATTGTGGCATGTAAAAGGCTCCCTTTTGCAGCCCCCGGCATCGAGAAAATGCAATAACCGTGAAATTAAAACTCTATTTTTTTATTTGCCGGGAATCCCCCTGGGACCCACTCTGGGACTTGCACTTGACAATCTGCAATATGAGAACGCTGGTGGCCCGTCAGCTTCCCAGACAACACCGGGAGGTGAGTCTGCAGGCCAAATCTAGTTTCGTGAACTATTCATTAAACTGTTGGAAGTCATTTCAAGCAGGTTTCCATGTCTGTATAGCTATGACCTGCTTTGCCTAAGATTTGTGAAACTTGTATCATTTGAAGAACTGTGTGTACAGTGTGTATGCATACACTGCATGAATAGGGTTCTCTCTAACCTCCTATCTAATACAACGAATCTGTATTCATTTTGATCTGCAGGATTTGAACCATCAAGTATCATGTCACTTACATTTTACAGTTTCATATCTAATAAAAAAAAACGACATCGCCTTCTGCACTATTTAAGATAACCAATCACGCCATGCGCCACGCACTGTTGCACAAGCGTCGCTGCAAAACAAGGCATTCCTGTAGATTGCTTGAGCTGTGTCAAATATTTCCTGTTGTTCTAAGTAATTGAATCTCAGCAGTATCTGTAGAAAAAGCAAAGCAAGTAATATCATAACAATATGTCTACTTTTTGAATAATTCTTTAGGGCTTAAGATTCCCATACTGATACGGGAGGCAAATAATAACTTTTGAGTTTAGTGGCACTCGAGTTGCACCGGCAGACGGCGGGCCTCAATCCAACTCTCTGCTCAAGCGCAGGAGGGCGAAGTGAAAATCTTTTTCCCCTGGGCAAAGAAGTTAGGGGGTTATACAAGAAAAACTCGATTCTTCTTACGACAAGGCACATAATTGTTTTTTCTTTGTGAAAAAAACAACAACAAAGCAGGAGGAAAGATGAAGCTGCGAACAATACAAATACCCTTTAAACCCTGAGATCGATGAAGACGTTGAATCCTTGAAGAGGTGAACAGTCCTTTCAGGTCGACTGATGTCTGCGACAAATCCCTCTTTTGCCACCACGGACACTACTGTGACAAGCAAAACTGTGAGGCAGCTCAACCTCTTACAAATCCTTGTTTCACTCAGCTTGTATGTTTAGTACTGTTCTGTGGCGATGCTTATTAGACTGTGAATCATTAAATGTGATGGCAGGAAAAAAGGTCCAACTGGAAGCCTTTTTTTTCCAAGTTCCCCGACTACAATGCACAATCTTTCATCATTCACAACTTAACTGTGATCTTATATGAATGATTACAGCACTTATCAACACATATCTACATGTTGTCAATTATCCACGGAGGCCCTGTGCAGTACATGGAGGTATGTGCGTGTTTTAAACGACGAGTCCATAACCCAGCCTTGCTGCAGGTGGGGGCCAGGGACAGGGCATACTTTTACAGATACACTATATATTAGTATTAATATAATGTTTGACTGATTAAAGGCAATGGTTTGATCTGATAGACGATGCCTCGACCAAAGTCCTGGGCTGCAACTGTTTCAAGGGGTCGAATGCAAGCTGAAGTCCTCCATCACGCTAATTCGTTTCGCAAGCATGCGATGAAAAATAGTGCGGTCTCTACGATGCTTCTTTACACAAATATACAGGCCTAATCTTAAACATCTGGATTACATCACAATGAATCATTTCAAAAACATTTTCCGCTCAGCTTTTGATGAGTGACTTCGTTCCCCACGCATGAAATCAAATCAGTGATTTGTGTCTCGCTGAAGACAGTGTGTGCTTTTTTGCTATTGCACCTGGTCGTAAATCAATGTTGATTATTTCCCAAATGCTAAAAATGAAACAAAAAAATATCTTTGGCTCTTACATGAAATGCGGTAACACATAGTGGCCTTGGGGGCATGATTTCTGAGGTTTTCTAGATCCAATTCACGCTGTGAATCCACATGTAATCACCTTTTTTCTCCCTGACTTTCTCATCATGCTGAGTGGGGGTGTGTGTGTGTGTGTGTGTGTGTGTGTGCGTGCGTGCGTGTGTGTGTGTGTGTGCGTGCGTGCGTGCGTGTGTGTGTGTGGCCTCTCCTTTTGTGTTCATCGCCAGATTGTTCTGCCAGATCAGTGGTAGCGTAGAGGCCAAACTAGCTCTTGAATCATTGCAAAGATTTAGCTCTTTGCATTTTTGGCTCTTTGTGATTTTGCTCAACACTCAGAAACGTAGAAAACGTGCTCCTGAAAACTCTGACTTTCTGGGGAAGCCTCAGCCAAACTGCAGAACATTTGCCCGCCGCTCAGCAACCTGCTCTCCAGCCAAAACCTGCTCTTTGCCTGTTGCACATTAATATTTGTGAGCGTTTCATTGAAACCCTTAAACGTATCTCCGAGTCCGATGTCTGCATTGCTGAGTCTAATACCTTTAGGTGAAACGTAACAATACGAGGAATTTTTGTTTCGACAAATCGAAATCTCTGTGATTAGTTCTTATGCATCAGTTAAACAGAGTCTCTATTCTATTGATTTTTTTTTATATAAAACTAAATAGTACATGTTCTCTTACCATTTCTGTATTTATCAGCCTTTATATAATTTTATAGAAATACAGTACATATTCATTTCATGAGGTTATTTTGTATAATTTCATTGTACCCTGCTAATTCCTTTATTTAAATGTCACAAGCCTTGACGAGCAACTCCTCCATGTAGCCACATATGATCCTATTTTTTATCTTATTCACGAAGTTAATATTTCATACCTTAGCTTTGCATACAGCACAACTTTCTCCATGCACAAAAACAATCCCTCCAGAAGTCTCGACACAGTTCAGGCCCTACTCAGAGCAAAGCCAGTGCTTGTCAGCCATCTTGATCATTGCAGTCATTATTCCTATCGCAGTCGGCTGTCCAGTCGCTGCACAGGGCAGCATTTCAGTCCAGTGGCCCGAGCTGCTCTTTTGCTCTCTTGGAGGGTGTGTCGCCTGATAGTGAGTGGCATTTTTCACAGACATGAATTATGTAAGACTTAAGTGCGACCCGGCTCAAAAAGGCAACCATGCGTCACTGTGTTTGTTAGAATGGAGGTCGACGTCCGGGGCGTCTGCCGCTGACTGATGATGGTGTCTGGGTGGCATCGCGAGGAGATGGATAAAAGAGAGACGGACGTGTCTTGAGGAAGAGGTGGAGGCTGATGAGTGGACTCATTAAGGGAGAATGGAGAAGGAGAACTTGTTTCGATCAGTGTGCGGCCGCTCACCGGAACTGAAGCCGTGACCTGACGTGTCAGCGTGTTATGTTCCGTGCTGCAAGAGGAACTCTGACAGCCCCACGGCCCAGCGCCTTTTTGCTGTGCTGAAGGCTTTCGCTGCTCACACGAGTTAGAAGAGGCATTGCTGCCAATGACCACTCCAGGACATAACTCACATTTTGTCGTTGCTATGGGCTACTTGTTTGTATTCCTCAGACGCCTTGAACATCCAACTGCGGTGCCAGAGTGAGTTTGCAGAGGTGGAAGTTCACGATTCAATCTAAACTCTTGCTAGAATATTTGTTCATATTGAATTCTATTCTACTTCATTATCTCAAGTATTGCCTTTTTAAATCTTCACAGAAGCAATAGTCAGTGGCTGCAGGCAGCACAGAAGCGTTAGGTGCAGCCACAGAAGGATAGAGCTCCATGTCCACAGAGGAAGCGCTTACGGTACGTTCATTGGCCGATAGTCGAGGGGCGCGAGAGCGGCAGTCTCACCCGACCAGGCCTCGCAATTTGTGAACGATTATGGGAAAAAGCAAAACAATGCAGTAAATTAAAAAGGAATGCCATTACGGGTTGAAGGACCATAGCATTTATGTCAAACGAGAGCAAGATTACGCAGAGGAGACTTTAACCGGAAAGTAAATTTGTGTTCTGTTAAAAAATAATTGAACACTTGGCCCTCTGCACAATAACAGCACCGATCATATGTTCATATAATTCCATCCCTCAAAAGCAGTTTTGTCTTGTTAGTTGAATTCATCCTGACCTGTATGTAGATTTTTTATTACATATATTTTTTTTTTATAAATGACCCTGTCTGTGTCTCCTGGCAATTATTCTGAGTTCCACTTGCTATTACAGACTAATGTGTGTAATACCTTGCTCAATGTTTACAGAAAATTGGTGTAATTTTAGCTGTCAAATTACCTCTTCTTTCATTAAATGTCTGGCCATGAGGTCCTATTTAAATAGCCTATTAAACTGGGGTTTCTGGGTTGTTTTTTTTAACACATTACCTCACATGGACCCGCACTGAGTTTCTTATCTCTCCGTCTATTTCCTATTCCAATGACTTGTGTTCCAAAAACACATCTGGCTGTCAACCAAAGCTCATTCTACACTGATAATCATTCCTGCACAAAATGTGCTTTAAGAAATTTCGATCACTCAGGCGACGATTCATTTCAACAAAATGGAACAATCTAACGTTTCAATGTTTTTCCCCCCAGGATCCTGATTAATGCAGACCAAATGGTTTGTAATGTATCAAACACAGTGCCTGAGTGTACTTCTGATAAACGCTTCTCTGGAAGGTCTGTAAGAGAAGAGAGACTCCTGTTGGTACGTTTCTCCCGAGGTACGTGTTGATCTCATGGCAGATGTCCAGCTGGTGACGGCAGATTTCTGTGAAAACACAGACAAACATTTGGCCCTGAAAAGTGCTGGGCCCTGGAGGTAATGTAACTTTTCACTCTGCGTTTGACTGACATCACACAGAGTCCAGCGACGCTTGGTGTCCTAGCGTGCTGACGTTGTCCAGTTAGCACTAAAACACAAAGTTCAGTCAAGGCTTATTTCATCAGTCTGGCAAGTTATTGGTCATAAGCCAAATTGCTGGAAAGGTTAAGTAGTCACCAAGGTTTAGTACTCTCACTCAAAGCACCCAATGCCAATGGAAGTGCAAGAGAAAAAGCAGATCCACAAAGTCATTAGGATTCATCCTCTGAGGATGACGAACGTCTGCACCAAATTGTGTCCCACTCAATCCAGTAGATGTTGAGATGTTTCACTAGAAACGCTCATGAATTGACCTGTTTGTGGAAGATGTCCAGGGTCATTAGAGTTCAACCTCTGGGTACCACAGTTGTCAAGACATTTCACCGGAATACAAAATGTCAACCTGCTGGTGGCGCGATAAGAGAAGTCAGTAGATCTCTGAAGTCATCAGCAGGAAATTGTTCTTCGTGTATCTCGCATTTTTTTTCGGCCTCAAATCCAAGAGGAACGAAATATAAAATTCTAAATACAAATTCTATCCTCACATTCTTGGGGCTGAAATAAATCCAGCGACCTTTTACGGCAATGCATCTTAATTGAATAAAGATTATCGCTTTAGACGACTGACTCATTTTGAAAAAGAGATTACACGGGAGTCTTTGTGGAGCCACGTTGTCATCCCTTTCAGTAATCCTTCTTCATTCGGTCTAACGGGGAGCCAGATTCCTATTCATCAAGTCACTGCAAAACCTGAACGCGTCTCTGATGCAGGAGTACATTAGAGCATGTTACATCCTAGTGATTTAATTTCAAATGTTAAAATACTGTGCAGATTTCTCTGCACGACAGAAGCCTCGGATGAAAGGAGAATCCTCTCAGCCCTGCGTTGAGGTGACCGTTAGAAAATCTTAAATTATATTGACTCAGACTTTGCCCCGTAATTCCTGTGTGCATGCAAAGTTGTGCAGAACAGTAGGCTGTTTGGTAAACAGAGAATATCATGTTGTAGTTCACTGCATCGTACAGCATCTGTCATATTATTTGTATGGGCAATTGTAAAATTCCTGCAACACGTCCTCATGTCCTGACTTTTCCGCTGTCTCTGACTGGCTGTTTTTCCGAGGCTCATTTTCATACATATACTCATTTCTTGCACTGCTGGTGTGACAGTGGAGATTACTGCACCATCACCAGACAGACAATATTCACATGCAGTACACCCGCCCTTAGCCCCTTCATTGTTCTGCCGTGGTGATCCTGACAGGAAGAATGCTTAAAATAGACCCTTATCTCGTTCTACTGAGCATTAAGATGTTTCTTTTTTTTTTTAAATTTTAATAACGTGGACCTCTCAGTTTGATTCCTGTTCTTTTTTCTCTCCTGTATTCTCACTCGTTCACGTCTGCGACTGACGGCGCCACACCAAGCTGTGAAGCTTTATTGAAATTTATATCTGGAAGCTGACAGATGAAGAGGCGTGTTGCATTTTCTTGTCACATACTATTTGTGAAACTCCTCCTCCCTTCACAATAGAGGCAGTCTTGTACAACACTAACAACAATAACTGAGACAGAAACCACAAAAGAAAAAAGTCGATTGTATTGTGATAAGGGAATAACGTACTGCCATATCCCAACACCTGCTGCCACCGCTGCAGGTGCAGCCAGATGAGCTGTCTTTCCTTTGACAATGTAGCACAACTCATATTTCATTTTTCAATATAACGCTGAGTTCAGACCAAACACGAAGCACATCTTTTTTTGCGCTGTTACTTGCCCATGATTGGCCGCAGGACTCTTTGTGTAAACCTAACGAGAATAACTTGAGTAAACCCAACACGCAAATTTCTGCCCCCTCTCTTCAGGACGCGGACGTCAGTGATGTCCGGAGGATGTCAACGCTGCTTGGCTTTCTCAAAATCGTTCAATCTCATGTCAACTCAAGCGGATGGAGCGAATGGCGTGAATTCCGTATTTTCGTATCTCGCCATTTACTTTGTATGTAATCTCTTTGGGCAAAAAACCAAACAAAAAACGCTTCACGTTTGATCTAAATATTCATTATTCTAGCTAAAATTAAGCAGAACAGTATATTTTGCTTATATTACACATCACACCTATTGTATGGTCTTCCAACTCGTCTCATGTGACTTTTTTGGTCCAGTCACAGTCGAGTGATTTCACACCTGCGGTAAAAAGATTTAGTGCTACTTATTTAGCTCAAGATGCGAGTCGAATGTTGGTCGTTGAAGCGGCCAAACTTTGTCATTCGGAGCTATGAGTGAGTTAGTAACACTATTGAAGCTTGTGTATGTTTACGTGTATATGACTGGCAGTTAGGTTTGAAACACATGAGCCGAATAGTCTGGAGGAGGCGAGGGCTCCTCTCCGTCGTGCATCATAAGAGTGTTGTCGCAGACACAACAGCTTCCTCTGTCAGCAGCTCGTCACTGATTAAAGTCCACTTGTGTTGATTATGCTGATCAGCCGCCGGCAGCGGTTCAGACGAAAGTCCCCGCGCCTCTGTCCCCGTTGAACTTCTCTTGCTCACAAAACACACACACATAAAACAAAAACTGTAAACAGGCAATGCCGCTTTGAGCCGGATTGGGAAAACGAGGCGGCTCAAGGAACAAAATGGAAAGGAAATTAAATCACTGATGGGGCACAGATTAAGAGCCTTCGGATATGAAAAGGGATAGTCATGGGAATTGAAGATGTTCATTTAGAAAGGCAAATTAAAAAAGGTGTGTTTCACAAATACAGGACTGAGAGATAAGGTCTTGAACAGATCTCAGTGCCGATGGGTGGGTTTTATTGATCCTGCTGCGGTTGACATGCAGTTGTCTACAGAGGAAGTACTTTGTCGTATGTCAAAAGTTTCCTTTCCTCTTTTCCATCGCAAGCTCCTTGTGAATTTCGGAGTCCAGCAGGGTGAGATAAATACACATCATTTTGTGCCGGGAAGCATTTTTCCCTTTTGTAGCTGTTGTTGTTTTTTTTTTTATCCTCGTCTGACATTCCGCATTCTTAATATCTCATTATTTAAGGCAAATGTTTCTGTCTCTCTTAGCTTTGGCCAGTGTTTGACTTCAACTCATTTGTCCCGCGCGCCTTTCTGCATGAATATCAGGCAAGAGGTGACAACTCTGGAAAAATACCATTAACTTGAAATGTGTCACTGCACAGTCGAGCAGGGATTGTGAGGCGACGGACAGGGGGGGGGGGGGGGCTGTGTCTGAGGGAGATGACTCATACCAAATGATTACATGCCGTTGCTATGTAATGATGGAGCATGTGTGTGCGCGCGCGTGTGTGTTTGTGTGTGTTTGTGTGTTAGTGATGGAGCTCATCTGCTACCTGTGACATAATCTATCCTGAATCACTTTCAGTAACTGGGTTTATCATAGTCAGGTCCATGAGCAGCAATGACCCATATAACATATCATTAGCTTGATATATACATTTTCATTTCTCCGTGGATTGTCGCATTAGTATATGATCAAAAACACACGTTTAAATCTGTATAACACACGATCGCTGACAGTGTGAATATCCACCCACTGCTTTGATCAATGGCATAGACCTGCATACTTACAATAAAACTGTTTACTCCACCTCTCTGTTCTTGTGAATGTCTTCAATTCCTCCATTCATAACGTGCCTTTTTTGGCCGCAGCCCTATAATCGTGAATACAAAGTGCTTTTCTAGTCTCATTCTCGTCACCCGTAGCCCTTCACAGTGGAAGTCACTTTCACTCCCTCACACACACATTCATACGGCACTTTAATGCCTTTTCTATCGCACACTCTTTTATACACTGTCACAGCTGTCAATGACAAAGTGTCTTGGCCACTTAGGCACGCAGACTAGGGGAGCCGGGGATCGAACCGTCGACACGCTCTGCCTCCTGATCCACTGCTACCACAGCCGAGTGAATGAAGGAGTGAGTGAGCGTCCTGTACCGGAGAGCTTGACAAAGTTAGCAGCCAGGAGTTGGCCATTGCTCTATTTCGAATGAACTGGATGAAACGAAATGAACAGTTTCTACTACGTAATCAGAGGCGTCATCTCAATTTTTTTCCACATAAAGACACGTGTTATAGTAAGAATGAAGTTTTGTTTTTTTTCCTTTCCTTTCACACAGCAAGGTCACAAAGTCCTTCGAAAAAGTACAATTGCTCAAGAAATAAGCAATAAAAATCATGGAAGCAATAAAACATGAGCACAAGTTGGGAAAAGTAGACAGTAAGTAGACAGTGTGAATAAATCAGTTCTCGAGACATGCACAAGCAATGTTTACCTCCGCCACAGGAGGCTTTGTGATTGGTTTGTTTGTTAGCGAGATTTCTCAAAAAGGTCACGACCGTGGTAACAGATGATTCAGGATTCTTCCCCATTGTGGGATTGGGCAAAACTTGACATTTTGAGTCATACCTCTCCAAATACATAACATTTTGAACAACATGTCGGTCAGATTGAGATGGGAATGTAAGGGTGAAACATAAACGTTACAGTTATATGGGTGGGGGGATTTGCTCAGCCTTGGCAGAGGTCTGCGCTCTCCGAGTGCTCTTGTTTGTGCTTGTTTTAGATTAGAATTTCTTTTTTAAATTCATGATAAATGTTAACATATTTTTGATTACTAAGTAAGGAGGTAAGTAATACGAACGGAAAATACAAAGGATTTAATGATGGCTGTTGCATTTAGATAGATCAAAGTCATCCTGGCAGAACCTTTCTACCAAGACTCGTGCCATTGCCCCATCTGAAAGGTTAATTTATAATTTATGCCCCTGTAACAACGAGAGCATGACAGCGCTGTGTCATGAGCTCGGATGAATCGCTAAGTGTAGGGAGGACACGACCATGACAGAGGTTTCTGTTGAAGGATTGGGGGGGGGGGGGGGGGGAATGGAAAATGTGGTTCTGAACCTCAGAGAAAATCATTCTACATCTATTGCTCTACAGAAGACTGACCTCTTTACAAAAAAAAGAAGAAGCAGGAAGCAGACTCCTATTCCATTTCATCCTGCCTAATTCCCACTAAATCTTATGTGAAGTATTAAATGCGCCAAATACTGCACGAGCTATGATTTAAACTCCGAAAATGGCTCTGCTTCTCTCTCAGATCGGACGCAGGATGTGTCTTGGACGGCAAGTGCACTCGCAGAATTTAATACACGGAAGGGACTTTTTCTTTCTGTAAATTTACGGCATTATGATTCACTCTAATCTCCCCCAGCATGAAGACTGCCAACGCCTCCCTCCCATGTGCGTCTTCTCCAGCGACCTTCATCGGTGCATTGTGCCCTGGTGGTCATTCACTGCCCTCAGTCACCGCTCAATAACAAGCTTCGCCAGAAATGTTTTTAAATTGACCTCCCTGGGGCTACTGTGGTCTTATTAGTCAGCCAACCCATGAGAGTTGAATACCTTACATAAAGATTGTCCAACACGCAGTTTTTACAATCATATTTTTTCCGTTATGCATCCTTTGTCTCTTTTAATAATATATATGTTGTATTGTTGAATATTTGCTTTTGCCTGCTCCTCAGAGGACACACACACACACACACACACACACACACACACACACACACACACACACACGATCTCTGTTTGTGTTTTGGTGTGCTCCTGCACTAATTTGCATGTCTTTTCCCTCTCAGTGGCTTGTGTACAATCTCAGCCACACTCGTACAGAAAGCCCCTGGGATTAAGTTAGTTCAGAGGCTAAGTCAAAGCTTGTGGGAACTCATCTTCAACGACGGATTCTCTTCCTCTCAGATCACAGTGTGTCTCAAACTGGGGTTCGTCTCCGCCATCCTGAACCGAATGAGGATCTGCTTCATCCATTAAAATATAATCATGAGATGGACGATGAATTCAAACTGAAATACTGGCGATGCTGAGTTGAAATTAGAGATGAAATAGTTGTTTCAGTTTGTTTTCAATGAATCGGAACTTGCGATAGGAGCAAGGTTATGGATTGCACCATTCGATTTCCTTTTACCATGGTAAGACGGTTGTCACCTTGCGCTTAACTTTGTTCTTCAACATTACTGAGGGATTCCAGTCATCCAACGGGGACATTATCTTCTCAATAGGTTCATCACAGTTTCCTTTACTTCTCTCGCTCTCTGTCTTTCGAATTGTATCCGGTGAGCTCATACTTTTGCCTCGTACTGTTTGTCCCTTGAGCTGTGCTAAGAATAAAAATGTGTCCAACTTGTTTGATGATGGTTTGTTGCCTATAAGAACACTTTTGTCTGATGCACTCTACATGAATATGGTTAACAAAGAGGAGTCTTTGCCAAGAGAAGAATAAATAGATTCAGCTTTCGAAAAATCTCATCTGAAACTTTTCAAGGTATCGTGCCGGTGAGAGCCGTGGCCTGAAGCACCACGTCTCTGGGTTGTCTGTCAGTACTTAGATTCAAACATACCTACAAGTGTCAGTCCATCCATCTCATTGTCGCGAATGTGATATCTCAGAAATGCCTCAAGGTATTTTCTTCAAAATAGGCGCCAACGTTCACGTTGACTCGTGAACTGAACTGATTAGATGGGTAGATTAGATTTTGGTGGTCAAAGGTCCAGGTCACTATGACCTCACATTCTTGTCAGTGAGATATATCAGAAATGCCTGGAGGATATGTCACTACATCTGCCCATAGCTCAAGAATGAATGAGCTAATCAAGACAAATTGTTCCGTCCAGTCTTTCTGTTCAACACTAATGCCGTGCTGTACCACAAAAAAAGAAGTCATTTATACAATTTTTTATCGCTTAAATCAGGATGATCATTAACAAATTTGCATTAAGATGATAAAAGTGGTTTGCAAGAATTAAAATGCATGACCGACTATGCAATCAGAGTGCAATTTGCAACGGGGTGTGTTTGTATCCAGTAATGATCAATTGAGAATGCAAAGTGAAATTTTTACATCGCGGCGGGGTTCATTCATTCATCTCAGCAGTACATGGAAAAATATACACGCCAACCTTAGATACCAGCGGGGCAGCGGCTCTGGCTCAGTTATAACTAATGAAAACCAATCTGTTCAGTCTTTCGATGAAACACTGGGCTCACAGCGGAACTGCTCTTAGTCATCACCGGTGGTATAGTCTACGCAGATATACGAGATATAACCACTGAGATTGTTCTGGGATTTACACATACCCGCTTAAAAAATGCCGAAGGTTAAGTAACATTGTTACTTTCTGGCGTGACAGCCGCAAAGTAAATTCTGGTGGTACGGTAGTAACCGCCCCACACAACCATCGCTGGTTCCTGTCGCTAGATGTTTTAACTCTACAGCTCTCTCTTGCACAATCTCATGGTATCTTGGTCAGAACGGAGCTCTTCTTGTTGTGGGATCTCTTGCCAGAAGAATATGGTGGAGTTAGATCCCTCGCTGTACGGGGAGTATACGGAATCAAAATTGCTCATTGTTGACATATAATGTGTTTGTGCGCATGCGTGATCATGCATTTATGCAAAATATTTTTGTTTTGTGTGTAGGTTACATATTTAGTCATCAAGATGGCATCGCTCTGCCCTTAAGGGGCGTACTGATAATTCTGAGGCTGCATTAAAACAGGAAACTCAATTAAGCCCTGATTACACGGATGACCCAGCTGAAAATACTTAATAGAAAGAATCATGGCCCTGAAGAGAATAATTTTGAGCAGTTTTCTAGCCATAATTTACCGGTAGGTCCTTTCACTACAAGAGAAACATAGAGCTGTAGAACTGCCCCCCCCCCCCCCCCCCCCCCCCCCCCCCCCCCCCCGAGGCCAGCCTGTCTTCCTCTAGCTGACGTGTACTTTTTCTGAGGCATTATTTATTGCATTTATATAAGCTGAAACAGTAGAATTTTTTGTATTGCCTCAATTTTAAGATTACAGAAATACAGTGTTGTTTTTTTTATTCACATGGAAGAAATAATACTGCCACACAAAACTGCCACGCTGCAGAAAAAAGTCCGAGAGGGTCAGTTATCCAAGGGGTTTGTCGGTCAGCAAAAATATTGATGGCGTCGGATATATTTATTGTGGATCCTGTGAAAGATCTGGAATTTTTCCAATAAATATTTTTAATATTTAGCATATTTCCCTTTTTAAATTCTTCTAACTCTCTCCAGCTTTTGTCTGCACGTCCCTTGAACCATTGCTGTATGTGTCCAAGTTCTTTGCCTGACCTGGAAACCCTGTGTATGTATGGACAATGACATGTCAAATATGTAGAATGCAAAAGAGTTTTTCACCAACAGTTTATCAAGAAAATGTATTTTCACTACTTTGCTTATGTGCTCTTGAGTTCCGGCTGTCTCAGGCTGTTCTCAGACAGGTATAATGTTCCGTCTGATACCACGTGTGTTCCTCTTTTTCAGTCAAAGTAAAGTGGATCATTTCAGAGTATATTGATATGTTCACGTCAATGTCAAAGTGGAAGCACTGACATTTTCCATCTACGGAAATGTGGCCAGTCACTGACCATAAGATGTGAGACTGTGCCGCCGTTTGTCTTTTACACATGTACTGTATAGAAGGCAGCGCTGCTGTTCTTACACAAGTTTTACTGTTAATATGTACAGTCACGTCAGGACATGGCCCCGAATGATGAGCTTGTACAAGTTCAAAAATGTCCCTCTATTTCTGTCCAAGTGCTCAAAGATCCTGCTCGCCCATGCGGATGCTTTCTAATTACCCTGACTGATGAGACCTCTAATAAGGAGCTACACGGGGACTTGTGGGGTCACATCGTATCGTCATGTAAGAGGCTCATTGGATCGTTTAATTGTTTATACAATGTGAGAAAAGTGTGTAAATTAAAAGTCAAGAGTCTTTTCTTGGCTAGTGAACCAGTGACCAAAGCCCAACGATATTCAGTTTACTGTGTTCGTAGACTAAGGAAACCAAGAAGTATTCACTTTTGAGAAGCTGAAATCAGAAAACCTTGATATTTATTGTGAGGACAGAAGAATAATGTCACATATAAATAAATACATTCAACTGATTTAAAAGCAAATGAATTTGTTTTTTTAATATCATGTCTCACACGTCAATGAGCCGCTGCTATAAATATGTAACACACCAAAAATAATTGACAATATTCATCTAGTGTGACATTGAGGTAACCATCCCCCCTTTTAACTAGCGTTGTGAATGTAACAGAGTCACAGTGAACGCAGCGTCAGATGTTTGCGTCCCAACAGGTGCAGCCAAACTCAAAGTAGAATGAACGAGCTGTCAGTCAATCTTAGTACATACACTCCCACATAAAGTTGAAAATAACCCCATCAGCAAACCTGCGTAATTAATGAATGCTGCCGTTAATAGCCTCAATAATTGGAAGACTAGATTCAATAGTGGAAGATTTGTGTCGAAGCTGCTGTTTGTCTCATTCGTCGCACAACAGCAAATCCTTTCCCAGAAACAGGTTCATAAATGCTCCTAGTGATGATGCAAAATTGTGTACGTTCAGTTGTGTGATGGCAAAAAAAAGAATGCAAACTGTTGCACTGCAAAATTTATAATCCAGCTAAAAAAAAAATTCCCTTTTTAATTCTGATCCTGTCTCTGGCTAACGCTCAGTTTTCAAACCAATGACAGAACATCTTATTATAAATCATGCAAACAATTCAAAAGGAGAAGGTATGAATTATTAACATGCCTTTGTATTGTTCACGAAAGGTCGTTTGAATGTGCTGCCACACTCCGGGAAGTCCAGGGATAATGGTGTCACTCATATTATGTCTAGGTTTGTGTTATTTCTGATTCACTGAATTGAATCTGGTTCACCGTCACAGTGGTTTCACACAAGCGCTGTTCTCGGTTCTCCGAGCTTAGTTTAGTTGATACAGCCTGATTCTTCACTCAGTATACTTCACTCCTCCTTTTTATTGTTGTGGCCATTTTTACTGTTTCATACGGAGCCTCTAAAGTCCCAATAGTTGATATTTTTGTATCCTATGCATACAATATTGCAGTTATTCACATGTATATTTGTACTTATGTATATTTATTATAAGTTAATATCTTGTACGCACACGATTTAAAAAAAAAAAGTATCATCGGTCACATTATCCTGACTGAATTTTCACCTGCACATTGAAGTCGAAGTTGAAGTGAATCTAATAATTATATACTGTATCACTCTATTTCATTTAAAGAATCGCACAATGTTTAGTTTGTATTCACAACATCAGCACTTCAGCATGAACGACGGTGAACCGGAACTAATAACGGAGTTATTAGTCATACTCTGGATGAGGTGAAGTCAGTTTGTTTTAAAGCACAAATTCCCTTATTGCGCAATTTAGTCTTTGACACAAGTCAATGAACAAAGTGGTCAGGGAGGGTTGGCTGGTGCACGTTTATAAAAAGACCACCTCCTCTTCATCTCATCGCCACCTCCTCTAAGACGCTTGGTTAAATTTAGGCCCCCACCACGGAGGATATTGGATGTATTTCACCTCTGCTGCCTTCTGTTCACCCGTTCACACACCGCAGACATTTCCATCGCGCCTCACTACTCCATCTCAACTGTGGAGAGAGAAATGGAAATCAAATCAGTCCAAAGAAGTACGACGGCATCAGTGCAAGTGCTGTAAAACTGCGTGATTATGCTCAAGTGACAGAGCCTTCTAGTGGCCTTGGTAATGGAAAAACAAACCCCAAAACACACTAACTGGAACTCTCACTTTCTGTATTCATGATCAAAACCTCCTTTTTTAAACCAAGACAGATTCCACATTGAATTTAAAAGACAAATGCTCCATTTTACAGACCAGTATCAGTTCCCAGAAAGGTATTTCCACACAAGGTAACTGCCAAAAGCTCTGTTTCTTCAATTAACTGCAACAGGTGAAAACACAGCAAACTCCACCAGACCATCATAAAAGGGCGACGCACACACTCCAACTTTCTTCTCAGCTTTCTCACCACCAAAGCCGTTTTCTCTGACTCCTCACCTCCGCTTTCTTCTGCCCCTCTCTCTCGTGCCCTTGAGGGCCCTCCATTAGTGTCGATTAGTGCGCCTGTGTCAAATGGCAAATCAATACTCGACCGTCACCGGGACCACCGGATGCTCATATTCTCTGTGCTGCTCTCACCTCCCTTTTTTTTTTTTTTGAATGGGCATCTGTATCGTAACGCCGTGGTTACAGCCCGTGTTGCATAATGAGCAGTGGTGCAGACACGTTATGATTTATAATGGGAAAACATTGGCTGCGTTTGGGTTGTCAATGAGCAAAAAGTATTTGAACCGATTTCCAGTCAAGTGTGGGATTGCCGTGTTTATTTAGGGAGGCATTCATTTAATCTTTTTCTCTGTGAAAATTAACCTTCTGCTGTGGAGTCAATCAACTGCAATTTTTTTTCTTTCTAAAAATACCAAGACCAAAAGGGAAAGAAAAAAGGAAAAAATAGCACACGTGTAGTGCATTTATCAATGATGTCGTATATATTAAAGATACTTTAATATAATTCTACTACATGTGGATTACCTGCCAAGCATTGTCTCAAGAAACGATGGTTTCATGTTCTTTTTAACGCATGGCACCGAGGTGAAAGATCTCGCTCAAGGTCTGGAGTGAACCTTTTAATATCCCATTCTCTGTGCAGCTCTGCCCCCATGTCTCCGCGCTCTTACACATCTTTAAACACCACTCACACTGAGAGCTCTCTCTACATCGCAAGTCTCCACAGCCTTTTGAATCTCAAACTGCAGATGACGTCGTGCGGCCAGAGAGAAATAGGGCCGTGAAGCTAAAGGGTAAATGGGCCGGAAATGAGATGCAAAGAGGTGGCGCGGGCTGTGGAGCACGTCACACGCTGGGGGTGTCAGAGTGCAATCGGTATATATATATATATATATACATACAGTTAATATTATGACATCAACCTTTATTTATTTCCTAATACAGTATCAGCATGGCCCCGAAAAATGTCTGGCTTTACTACATACATGTGCTAAATACATGTTTCCCGTCACTGAACAAGGATCAGGACGTACAAGGTGTGTGTGTCTGCTCCTGGGCCAGGTGTATTAATGCAATAACAGTGAGGTTGGTGTCATCATGTGGCCATGGCATTACCTCTGCATAGATGGAAAAAGAGAAGAAGAAAAAAGGTTGCACCTCCCTTGATAAATCGCTGATTTAATGCACCACCTGGTGACCACTGCAAGCGTCCCAAATCAAACACACCTCGCACGACCACGGTCCATGCTGCTCTGACTCCGGCTAAACATTAACTGTTGACATACTGGGGGGGGGGGGACCTTCAGCTCCGACAGCGTGTGCTACGAGAGACTGATTGCTGTAACCCACTGTACAGAGGAGAGCATGAACAACTTCTGCGTTGCCTAGCGATGTCGCATTTCGTCTGTCCGTCAGCTGCAGCCGCTGTGGAGTTCTCTGCCTTGTCGTCTGCTTTATTCTCCTGTTAATTCTATAAGAAGTGATTTATGTAGCTAAATATTGCTGTGCATAATATATGGTTTTATATATATATATATATAATTATTATTATTATTATTATTATTATTGTTCATGGCACAAAGAATTGTTTGACTTATAATGATATCAAATACACACCTTTACTCCTGCAATTTTGACCATTAGAATATGGCTTGGCCGCAAATGAGTGGAAAACCGGTTTGACATTCACCAAAGTTGGCATAAAATTTGCAGCCCGCAGACGCATAATCAAGCAGAGATGAGTGTTAGTGAACAGCTGAGCTCCTCTTGCCTGGGATGCCAATCATGGAGATACACTCAGTGAACGCGCCTTGATGATGAATATTAAGCTCCTGCTTCTGTTCCGCTTCCGTGGCCCTCTCTCTTTTTTTTCAGAAAGGGACATTCAAAGCAGCGTATATATAAAATAGAAAAATGTCCCAACATTTATAAGAAGTTGGCTGTGATTGATTTTACCTCCGTGCAGTACGAGCAGGCCGTCGTACCAAACCAACACACAGTGGTCTGAGCTCATGGGGACGAGTTAAAAGGTGTCGCTCGCTCCGCAGCAAAAAAACCGAGGCGTCCCCGATCGTGTCGGTGAGACCATTCCACGGTGGACATTTTTCTCTTGGCCCGGTTTAATTTGTACAAACTTTGTTGTTTTGCGGCATTGCTTTTTGTTTTTGTTTGCTGCTACCTCGCAGACATCGAGACGGAGGAGAAAATCATTTGTGCTATGATTAAGACAAAAAAAAGCCAGCCTCAGAGGAGCATCTACCACTGTGCCCTGTGGCAATACGCCCACAATAACACCGTGATGTTTTCCAGATCATCATTGACAGTATGTAGCCCCCCCCCCCCGACTCTGCTTTCCAATTAAATGAGCCTGCCACAGGCCATTTAGGTTCCTCTTGTTTTAAATGTTGTGACTATGTTGTGTTCAGTTGTGAAGCCAGAAACACAACACACGATTCATTTCACTTGGTCATTAAGAAACAACAAAAATGAACAACATATACATATTTCCTGCTAAAATATTCCTTAAAAATAAAGACGCTTGGGTCGTCTCAGAATCATAATTTAAACGAACGTTTAAAAAAGGCCTTTAGAAAAATGACATCACACAGCAAAATACAATGAAATCTAATAATCGATCATATATCAGGCTGATATTGTTATGTTTGATACAAACATTAAGTTTCAGGTGGGTTTATTCTTTCAACAATTCTATGATGCAGGTGGTCCAAGGTGCCAGACAAAACAGGAGGGAAAAATTGTCTAACTGATGATTTTGTGTTGAATATGTATGATATGCAGTGGTATGAACTGCTTCCAGAAAGAAACTAACTCCTCACTCTTGAGTTGTGACGGCAACACCTGATGCAAATGTGTTTCAGATGAGAGCTTTGCTTTCTCTTATCTGTGAAAGCTACCGCTGCCCAACTCCGGTTGGTGAAAGCACTTGTCACCACAGGGGCTTGATTTCGTTCCCCACCTGCTCTGTGATGGGAGCGGCCACTTCTGGGGAGGTCACAATGATTCATGCACTCTTGGCAAAGAAAAGGGTCTGTTTGGTTTTGTTTGCTGGGTCAAGGTTGTTTCGGTCAAGAGGAGAAGAAAACGTCAATGTCAAAATTGGGCGTTTTTACTGGAGAGCCAGATTTTATGAAGAGAATACACAACTGATAGGCCATCAGGATTTACGTTGACTGGGAAAAACAAAAACCAAAAACAAACTGTTTACTTCTCTGGTTACCCTTAGGAAAATAAATTATAATTTATCTCCCAATTTGATCTCATTAACGAGTACAATATTAGAACATCTGGGGCCAGTTCAGTTCCCCCGAATTAAACTGCAGCTTTCAGTGGATTATTACACTTAAATACAAATCCAAGTGTGTACACTTCAGAGGAACAGAGGATCATTCCAGAGGACAGATATATTACAGCTGTTATCTCTCGGACATTTGCTGGTTTGTGTTGTATGACATATACCCAGCATCAGTGGATATTTCAAGATTATTCCCCTTTCTTATATTCCCTAATCCGTCACCCTGCACTACCTCTTTGGTAACGCTCTCCTGCCCCCTGGTGTAAAACATACGATGCAATGATTCACCGTCTTCTCTCCGTGCTCCGTGCTGTCGTCGTGCTCAACTTCACGACAGCCACCATCCAGAGGATTAATGGCTCATTACAGATGACTGGAGTCCAAGACAAGACCAAATCAACTGGAGTCCGGGTCAAGACCAAAACCAATGGTGTTTCCTTGAGGAGACTATTCTTTGCGATCAATACGTTACAGGAAGGGGAGAGCTTTCCTGGTCACACAGGCGTGTCGCTGGTCTGCCCGGATGGTGTTTGCTGTTGAACTCAACAAAAAAGGTTTCATTTCACAAGAATCCTCAAACAAACTGCCCGAGGTTACACGCTCTTCGTGTGAAACGTGGAGGTTACGCTTTACCCAAAGGTCTGGGTTTGTCCCAAGTTACACGCAAAAGTGATAATTAAAAAAAAAATCATAATAATTTCAAATGGATTTTAAAATCAACTCTCCTGACAATTGTCGCCTAAATGTGTCATGAGGTGATGTTCCACAGGATGTTAGTGCCTATTGTCCACCACCTAGTGGCAATGTTATACGCACATACAGCAGTGCACGGTAGTGAAAGAGTAGTTTCTGCTCCTATGTTAACATACTTTATGCAGAAGGTTACTTGACACTGTTGATGAACGGTATCTGGCCAAAGAAAGTCAATGGCCCAGGAAGTGTGGGTGTCAGGGACCAAGCAGTGAGGCAAAGATGAAAAAGGAATTTTTGGTTTTTATGTTTGGGCACGCGACGTGCTTCAGGTGCCTCACGAACAACAAGCAAAGGGACATAAAAAAATAAACCAACCATGAGTCTGAGTGTATTGCTACTAGACGCTTTTTCTTTCTTCATTGCGCACCCCTTTTCTAATGAAGGGCTTACTTGTAAACGCAATCGTCCGGCTGTTAATCCCGGGGCAGTCGGGAGGCTTACGGCGACCGTTGTGGTCACAAACCCAGTGTTCTGCTTTGTACAGAGGAGGAGCTTTTTGCACAATCCGTTGACGCACATTTTCAGACGACTCACACTGACGTTGGTTTTGTTCAGGGCCCTTGAAATGTGTTAACGTAAAACCCCGAATAGAGAAGGGCCGTTGATGTGTGTATCAGTGAAGACAGGCCCAGACACGATGTCATCACTGCCCCGTGTCGCCGCGCTGTGTTGGCTGGTTTTAGTTTGACATAAGTTTCAGAAGTGCTGGTAGTTTAGGGAAAAAATGGACGATATGGCTTTTGAATGTTTCCTGTTGTTCCATATACATTTTATTTCATTTTTTAAGGCCTCAATAAATGTCCCTTTCTCTTTTTCTTGACTTTCGATTTCTATACAAACTGTAGTTCATTCAAGAAGCAAAGTAATTATATTCTGATCCTGAAGACATGATACAATTCGTCACTCGGAAAGGGGGAAAAAATAAATCACTTTCTGCTCATAGCAAATGTTTCTTTGCATTTTCAAATCTCTCTGGTGACATCTCTCTCATGGATTATTTTCATGTACCGTACGATGGTATCGTTGCAGCATCTGCTCCAAGATGCAGCACACGCTGCAAATGACCGCGAGAATTAGTTGAGGCTACTATTCACCCTTTCTGACGACGATAGCTCCCAATGTTGGTGTGGAGACTGCTCTGCTGAGGGCAGACCTCGACCGAATGCTGTAGTTTCACACTGAACCACTTGAGGCACTGATGGGCTGAAATGCCTTTTGTCCCGATGACACTGCAGCATGTACAGTATCATGTTGTCCTTTCTACCGCTATTTAAATATGAACAGGATATATGTATATGTGAGGCCCAAGTAGTAATCACAACTTGTACACAATGCAGTTTTTCGTCTTGATTAACCTATTTTCTGTAGAATCACTCCACTAGGGTTTGTAATTTACTCCTTGGCATCAACAGGTTATGGTTGTTGTTGTTGTTTGCATCTTTTTCTCACTCTTTGTCATTCACTTCTACCTGTAATGTCAGTGATTTCCTCGCACTACTTTACAGTCCGGAAATCATTCGATTTTGATAATAGTCCCCAGCAGGAACTTTATCCTGCAAACAGTCATACAAAATACAATCTTGCCTCCAATCTGAACGCTGTGTGCTTTGTTCAAGAACTGTTTTAAGCTGCTGGTTTGTTTCCCAATACAACAGCTTTGTGCTGTATTTAAAAAATAGGATTGGTTCCAGAGCGACTGTCAAGGTTTTTCTGTCATCTGGTACTGTACATTCAAGAAGTAAGTTTAACAAGTGAACTCTCTGAAGACATATTAATATCAGTCAGTAATAAAAAAAAATTTAAAAAGTCGTCTGTCGGCTTTGAGGTTACACAGCATTTCTTCTTCACTTGTAATCAGACTTACAGCTAAGCAGATCCCCCACAGCTATTGCCAAATTAGTTGAATTTATCACATTGGATCATATTGGAGACAGACTTGGCCAAAATTTGGGAGAGAGAGCTACGGTTGGATGAGGGGAAGGGAGTCGTGGTCCTACACATAAATGCAGTTCCCACAGGCCTCAAGAAATGATTGGAGCAAAATGACAGAAATTTTTCAAATGTTACTTATTCGTGTGGAAGACAAACTACACCCTTCTGGAGTCAAAGCGGTGCCGTTCCTCTGCAAGACCTGAAGAAAATTATAGGCATTTTCCAACAGCTCTGAATCCTTCCCCACCAATCGCTGCTATCAGAGCGCTGCCATCGTAAATTGCTAGTAATTGCCGTGATAGTCAGGGTTAGATAATGGGTGGGGTGTGGGGTTTCTTATATTGCTGAAGTAAAATGAACAAAAAAGATCTGTACCCATATGCCCATATATACTATATGCCCATATATACTCTCTTAGAAACAGATGTCGGTATTATAAGAACATCACTTTCTCTATAATATTGAGAAAAGATTACAAAAATGCCATCGTTGATAGCAAAGAAAAATCGATAACTGATAATGACTTGAAGCCTTGACTTCGTAAAAGAAAAACAATGACGACTGATGAGACGTAATGACATTACATGATATAATTTGAAACATGTTAGCTGAATGGTTTTTTTTATTTTCCTGCAATGTCAAGAGGGGGGTCCGCTTTTTCCTCCCACATTCCAGTTTCTCTGATCGTACTATATTCCACATCTCTATGTAAACATACATACCAGTTTCAAAAATGCTTTTCCTATGACGTTGCTTTTCTGTACGACTTTAATCTCAGAAATTCTTAGATTTTTCTCAAAATATTACCACCCCTCCCCGGCTCCGTATTTTTATTTTTCTTCTACAATGGCCGTAATACTGCAGCCGTACGTTGAAGCCCGTCTCTTGAATTCAAACGCATAAATTTAGCTTTTTTCCCCCCAGTATTATTATACTTACTTGGAGGAGGTGCACTCCTGAGCTGCAATGACAAAGGGACTGATGAGCTCCAGGGAGTCTCGTCTCACAGGCAATTTCTTTTTTTGGGGGGGGGGGGGGGTAAATACTTTGCTGAGAGGATGTCTACACTCTAACTCCTCCTCTGGACCTCATTCAAAAAACTAATGAGCCACAGGATCAGCAGCCAGGTTCGTGCCAATGGGGAAGTCATTTCATGCTGAGACTGTTCGAAACCTCTCCAGTTGGAATTAGCCTATCGTCCCAGGCTCGTCTGACATCCGCTTACGTGTATTAAGGTAATGATGCAAATACTGAAGTACTTTTCAGTCACCCACAGAAATACAACACTATGTGGGACAGTTGTTTTCCCTCCGACAAATTAATGCGTCATCGCTTCAGGTATAATAAACTACTTCTCTTCTGGCAGATGACATGTAAAGTTAGGAAGTGCTACATAATTCAAATATCACATTATCTAAATCAGATTAATTGATTTAAGTCTGTGCACTAATTTGAGTTTTTTGAGTAAATTAGCTTCCACTACTTTATTGAAATTCTTAGGATGACCAACAGGTGTGTGGCCACGTGGTTTGTCTTACAATGGACGCACTAAACGGCTCATACAGTGTTTTTAAACTCTGCGTTGTTTGTACTGTATATTTGTCATTCCTCAATTTAAATTCAGAATCCATGAAAGTATGCACATGGGAAGATTCCACAAAAGCAGCACATTACCGGTGACATCTGGGTTTCCGCGGTGACCTGTCTCAGACTGTAATTAGAACAAGCATCCTTGTGTCTCTGCATATCTCCGTCCGACATACAGGCCGACAACATCACCATGACAACAGGACAAGGTGGCACTCGACAAACCTCGGAAAAAAAAATTGCTCTGGACACACGTAGGGTTTTTCCCCTCGGCATTTCTCCTGCAAATGACTTGATGTTTGTGTGTGTGTGGCTTTGTGGCTGCAGCATTAAATGTCCCAGGACATTTCAAGTGACTGGTGTTCGAGGATGTCGCAGCGTCTTCCTTTTCTCACCTTGCATTGATGCTGGCTGACGTGAGGGTGTGACGGAGGGGGCAGCTGCTGTCTTCTTCACACACAGGAAGTGAGACAGAACTCCCCCTGAGGGCACAGATGAGAAACTCACAAGTGCAGAATGCCAAAGGAATGAATCAAAATTATATTTCATGTTCTTCCTGCAGTTTGGGCTCCTTGTTTGAGCGGTGGAAAAGACGACGTTGGAAGCGCTTTAGTTTTTTTGGACTTGGTTTGACATACTGAAGACGTGACTTCATGCAAGGATGTCTCTGGAATTTCTAATTCTCCTGTCGGTTTCTCAGCCCAAATACAAACACACAAAAATATTCCCTCTCACCTCTCTTTCCTAACTCTTTAAGTCACGTGCTCACAGCATTTCTTTTCAGCCCGAGTCATCACATATCCCAGTGAAGATTTTTCTGCCATTGTGGCCAATTAAAAACAAAATCACTGAAAACTGATGGCAAAAAATATGATTCTTTAAATGAGAAAAAGCAGCTGTGTTCGGCAAAAACTACAGGATCCAAGAATGCTAAATGAAAGAAAAAGAAACATTTCAAGTTTCTCATACTTCCATACTTCATAGGAGATTATTCATTGAATTATTTGCTTTCATCTGGAGGAGGATTAAGGACTTCACTCAGATAACAACAGCCAACTATGTGAAAGTGCTCCATCAAAGTTACTTAATCATGTCGTCATACCAACCCCTCTTCACGTGGTCTTGTGTGGCCACAAGACCACGTGAAGCAATTTCCACAGAAGCAATTTCAGTGCGAGTAATGAACGGAACCGCATCCAGTGAGGAAGACAGATGTGATGTTTGGTTGTAAAGGTTGAACACTTGCAGTGATTGCAGTGCCGTCTTTACAGTATGAAGAGAAGTCCGCAGGAGGTCTAAAAGGACACACTTGCTAAATGCTTTCAGCTCTTGCAGAAAAATGTAATTGTACACAGGGCAGCAGTACTAGAGTGTCGACTAAAGTCTGTTTAGACATCAGCGTGTTGCTGCGTTATACAATACAAAACGTTTAAAATAATGTTTGTTGGTAAGCTGTGATCTTGTGATATATAAAACATCCATTATAATAGTTGAACTGTATTTTAATGCTTTCTCTGTAAAACCAAACAAACCATTCAGTTGTATAAGCGGAACCAGATTTAGGTCAAAAAACGCTGTGGTCGTCAGCATTTTCTTTGCTTTTGTTCGGCGGGTTATGTTGCTGGTGCGTGATTTTATCGGCCATTTGTTGTGTCTTCGGTCCACAAACAGTTCAGGCACATGTACGCGGAGCAGCTGTCAAAATGCATTCATTTAAACATGTTCTTTCCTTTTGTAACATGTTTTTTTTTTTTTACTCCTTTATTCTTTCATTTTTTACAAAGATTATCCAAAAATAACTGGACTTCAAACGATACAGGACTGTTGCGCCACAGAAAAGAATGTTCAAGATTCACGGTATTGTACTACCGTAGACAGCAACAGGACCAAATTGGGATGGCAGTACCTGGGATTTTAGAACATAGTGGAAAAGAAAATAACAGATGTTGTGGATGTTGCCATCAACGTGAACATACACTCATGCGGTCACAATAACAAGTTTGAGTATGGATGTACGCAAACTGAGACACGGCACAGGTTATTGTTGGTCCGTCCTCACAGTCACTTGTGCCTCAAGGCAGCAACGATATCTACATGTCTGTCTGTCTGTCTGCGTACCTACTTAAGGACTCACGAACATATCTATCCATCTATATTCGTCTGTCTCTATCACAATGTAGGTGAACAAGTAAAACAGGCTTTCTTGGAAGTTTTTGTGCGAGTGCGGAGGAGGTGAATCTATCGCGCAGCGGGTTGTTTTCCCGGTAATATTTCAGAACACTGTCTTTCCACGACAGTGATCAAGAGTTGTACCATTCAGGTGTTGCCGCAGAGCAATATATCTGCATTTGTGTAGAGCCGTATTATTGACTGTAGAGAGAAAGACCTTAAGGTAGGACATCTATCTTTCTGAACAATCTCCCCCTCGCTTTGGACTGATGAAAGAAAGAGGAGAGCACAAAGCTTTACCTTGTTCCCACTGGTGTTGTCAAGGGGAGGCACTGTTTATCATTTCGCAGCCTTTCAACGGGACATCGAGAATGATGGATTCAAAGTGTTTGGCAAGTTTCCCCTCTGTGTTCATTAGCCGGCGAGCAAAACGCATCATCCTCTCCGAGCGTATGTGTTCCTCATGTGGCAGCAGCACAGGACACCTAGTGGCCGTCTGGTGAGCAGTTAAACTGTCTGGGGGTTGAATGAACTGTGAAACCAGCGAGGCTGCACTCTGGGTGAAGTGCTTGCTTGGATACCTCTCTGCAGAGAGGTATCCAAGTTTATAAATGGATGAGCGTCATTGAATGGGACATGGTAACAGTGCGTATTTCAGACCCCGGTGACAGAACGCGCATCATAAAACAGACAGTACTCAAGGCTTTGCAGCCACCAGCCTGGGCGGCTTGTCTGCTGGCATTTTCTTTGTCCTTCAGCTTTTATTTGACTTTATTAGAGACAGTGCAGCAAAAGGTCAGCAATACAAGTATGGGTTGACATGCTTGACATTTAATAAGTCTTGGAAGTGCAGGTGATCCGGTCTCCACGGCAGATCTAACATAAATACGTGTGTTGTGTCTATGTTTCCATCAAATTTAGATCAAACTATATGAGAATTAGTCAAGAACCCTACTGGTAGTTGCTCACGAGATGAACAAAAAAAAAACATAAGTCTGAGATTGATCAGATGTGTGTGTTTTTCAAAGAGGCAATAGACCACTTCCGCGGCCCTTGTGGTTCCGGGTGGTATTGTTGTTTTGAAAATGCTGTGAAGGTGCTGACGTAGTAAGAAGCCTAAGGACACGGGTACTTTTCCTCTGCTCCTGAGGAAGTTGTCAACACGGCTGAGGAGATGACGGGAGAAGAGAGAAGTATGTACACTGGAGCCCCTGCTTTGTTTATCTGGCTCCGAGCGTTGACTAGTGGCAGTGTTATCATCGCGGATAACTCCATACCAGCAGCCTGGCTACTGTCCAAAGCATTAAACCACAGTAAAATGTAGACAAACGACCTCAAGTTAAACGTCCAGTAAACAGGCTGCTTGTGTTACTCGCTGATCTAATACAAAGAATGCAAACTACATGTCATTCAAGTCCCTGAGCTCTCTACACGCAGTGAATGCCTGTCCAGTGTTCACGCTCGTTCTACCTCTTTCTCTGTGGCCCTCCTTCGTCGGCTTTTGTTCCTCCATCAACGGCATGATTTTTCTCTTGCAGGGGTGAGTCGCACAGTTCTCTGCCTTGTCTTGGTTATGCAATGGGCGACGCCGTTTCCTCTGTGCTGTAAATGGAGTCATCATTTTCCCACGAAAACGGCCTCTTGGTGGCCAAGAGAATAGCACGGTGAGAGCGAGGCTCATAGGGCAGCGATATAAGCGGGCATGGCGTAATTTTTTTCTTTTTTATCGGACTTACTCTGGGCAATTAGTTTCATAATAATGACATGTTTAAGACAAAAAGTTGTCTACTTCAGCTTTAAGAGGTATTTTCATCGATAACTCTGTAGCCTACCCAAACTCTATATTAACAAAACAAGATCATTTGTGGAAAAATGTAGAACACACAAACACACACACGCAGAAATAAATCATTAACTTGTCAAAGCTCTTTATAAAGTAAGTGGCTGGTGCTTCTTCTTTACTGCTTTTTGAAATAGCTCAATAAGCCCCGCATTCACTTTGTGAGCCAAATGACTTCTATAAATCACGATTGTGAAGCCAGGAAGCTCATCTTCTTGCCATATTGTTGCAGATGCTACGGCAAAGACAAATCATGGCCATCAACTGAGGTGAGCTGTCTCCCCGAGGGGTCTCGCTAACAAGGAATATAGAACTAGGACCCGTTGTTGCCACTTCATTTTTAAAGTTGTCTACTAACGTGTCGACAGGAATGTTGATAAATATGATGGCAACAAAAAAAAACCTGGGTATGAATATAACAATATTTGGTTGTATTTTTTCTTGGAGGCATATTTCAAAAATTCTGACTACTTCCCTTCACATCAAGTGCAGTTCTCTGTTTCACTTTAAAAGTAAACATACGTTTAGTTTTCATTATCTCTATTGCACACCCTGCAGTGCCGGGAACAGCATATAGAGCAATCATGCAATACAATCATCCTCGCAGCAAGGGGGCTTAAACCTCTGTTGAATCACATTAGTGGTGTACACAGTGTTTCGCCATTAATGTAACCTCCCAGCAAAAGATATTCTACCTTCGTGAAGATTATAATCTTGAGGGGTTATTTTTATTGCAATTGTTTTCGAGAGGTGTTAGTTTAACTGCATATGCTAATTTTGGAGAATGTGCTTCGTGGTTTTGTGGAACTGTGTTGTGTGATACATAGAGATGTGTCTGTGGTGTAATCTTCATTGATATGAATATGGTCCATGACCATAAAGTTGAATCAGCACCTCTCATAAACAGTTTCTGCACACACTGAACATTAAAACCTTCAGGAAGGGAGGGTTTATTTCAGGAAACTGCCGTATTAGACTGCATTAGTTTGAGTGAACGTTCAGTGAACATTTGTCATTTTAATTGTGCTGCATGATGTTGTGACACACACACACACACACACAATATGTTAAACATAATCTAATTCCAACATGTATTAATCCAACCTTACATTATACAGAAGGTTTGAGCATAAGTATATCTATATATATTGTTAAAATATTAATAAATTCATGATGCATGTGATAGAAAACACGGAGCTGTAAAATTTGCTTTACTGTATGTGTGGGAGGGATGCTTTTGTGAAGACGACGGGGGGGTTGTACCCTTTGATTTCCTAATGTTGATGAAATGGCCTGAGACAATTCTGGCTTTCCTCCTGTCTCAGGGTTTCCACAAGGAAAATTTGCAGCCTTTTCTGTACAAAAGCCAGAGTAGTAATTACAACACACCCCCTAAGGCCTTGTCGGTACATTTACTCAAAGTACTGTTTAATGAATTTTGTGTCTGAGAAGTAATAACCACCGTGGAAATAAACTAAAAGCAACTAACACTTGCTGTGAATTGTTTCCAGGTTGAATATACCTATATATATTGATGCAGCTGCATCCTCCAAACACATATGCAGGGAGTATGAATAATTGATGGCTCTTTTTCTCTTACTGTCCCATTTATTTTCATCTGTCCCTCATTCATTGCGCTCTGCAGTCTTATCTAGTTACTGGCAGCTGTGTGGGAACCAAAGTAGTCTATTCTATGTCTGTTCTTGTCTCTCTCATGAGAGACATTTTCATGCACCAAGTGCAGCTCATCTTCTCACGCTGAGGTCTCTCAATTCATTTGGAGGGATTTTCTGTCTGCGAAAGGTCCAGTGTGACATCATCATGTAGCTCCTCATGGAGATGGAGCAATAACAAAACATGAATCATTCATACTTTTAGCAGCTGTGGATATGTGTTCGCACAGGCAGCTATGCAAAAAAACCAAAAAAACTGTATGTGTATGTAATGTGATAAGGAGGCAGGAATGACCAACCAGGACCGTGATGATTGGTCTTGTCTCTAATCGAGTCTGAGTTTCAACATCATGTTTCAAACTCTCTGGCCCTCTTTCCTTTGTTTTTAAACAGTTTATGACAACTTCTCACCTACTTATAATTTTCATGGTTTGAAATGAATGTTAGAACAGTATACACATCACTGCATACGGTATATTTCATTCAGACGAGCTTGCAGATGTGCTTACTTACCAGTTCTGTGGGGCCTCGATCTGACCCCCCTCCATCTTCTTTGGCCAGAAGATAAAACATGCCTGAATGTATCGTGCATGACGGTCTCCTTCACATTTGAAATTTATGCGAGCTTTAGTTTGCCCTCCCTGCTTCCAAAACTTTTTTTTTTCATCAAACTTGCAGCTTAAAATCCAGTGTATAATCTTGTACAGTATGAATGCTAGCAGATGGCATGACTTCCCTGAGGTTAGTGTTTCTGGTGGAAGCCTCACATCCTCAGACACGCGCAGACAGACAAAAAAATGACAGACAGATGCTGTTTTATATTCTCACTTCTCTGGCAAGATGGCACGCAAGCTTATCTTCTGTAGTCAGCACGCTTCTAACAACCTTGGATGATAACAAAGCGAGCCACTGGGTGATGCAGATCACAGTTATACCACCGCCTCCCCGAGAGCATCATAATCCACAGCGCATTTACTTTGTTACTGGAGTAAAAAAAGTTCCCCTCAAGCACTAGATGGGTAGAGAGGGATGGATAAGTAACAAAAAGAAGAAGGTCTGACATTATAATCCTTAACTATTTCAGCTCTCGAAAAAAAATGGCAATGGGCACATTCAGAGTAGGCAACCATCTCATCCTTGAGCATGCTGACCCTCAGCAGCAGCGGAAGAAGGGGAAATTATATCACATACATGAATTCCGTTTATTGTCAGCAGCCAAGTAGTCACATCAGCAGTGAAAGAAGGTAAAGGTGTTTTGTTGCTGTAAAGATTCCACACATTCATGATCCATAGACCTCAGAAGAAGTACTGTGAAATCTCTTCACATATTCTCAAATGGATAAAACATAGCCATTAAATCATACCCAATAATATATCATGTCTGACAGTAGTCTAAATGATTCATCTCATCCCGTGTATTAAATCATGAACAAATCTTTAATTCATGACTTGGGATGGCACTGAGGCTAAGGGTAAAAAAATACATTGTGTGGAACTACTAAGAAATACTTTCTCCTGTTATGTATCAAAGGGATGGGCGTAGTGGTGATGCAGTGGTAAGCACTGTTGCCTCACAGCAAGAAGAGTCTGGGTTCAAACCGGCTGGCCTCTCTGTAGAGGGCTTGCATTTCATCCTTTAGTATAAAGACATCGGTCAGATTATAGCGACTCTGAATTGCCCGTTGGTGTGCGAATGTGAGCGAGAATTGTTGTTTGCCGTTGTATATCAGGCCTGTGATAGTCTGGCAATTTGTCCAGGGTGTACCCCCCCTCCCCTCCTCTCACCCATCCCAACGAACCTCAAGAATAAGATAATGGATGGATATCAAAAGGATGCTAAGAGAAGCTCAAGTTATTAAGACAACAAGGTTGGACAATGTCATTTTCAATAAGAAATCAACTCCAAAATAATTCTCCCCGACTGAAAGCGAGGATGTAATTGTGAGCATATTGTCACTAAAATGATCATGTAAAGTAGTGTGCTCATTCAAATGTAATCATTCTCACTCTTGTTCGCTGCATTTCAAAGGCAATCTGACACATCTCTGTGCTGGGACCCTTTTAGAAATCCTTATCTGATTGTCACATTCAAGAAGATTTTTTTCCACCCTCTAAAATCTATTTAGATAAAGGCTGAACAGCTTCCCCAGACCAAGTGTTACATTTGTACTGATGTGAGGCTAATGATAATGAGCAGAATGAAGAGAATGGGTCAGAGGAAATTACATAGTGATTGCTGCTGTGATTAGATCTCATTGGATGGAAAGATGTGCCTGAACATCGTAGATGTGATGATAAGACTCACCCAGGACTAAAATCAACAGAAGCAAAATTTGTGTCGATTGATTGCGCCGTCCGAAGGAGCATCGTGGTCCTGATTCACTGACAGTAAACTCTCTTCAAGACCCAGACAAAGAATGAATGGTCAACTCGAATAAAACCACCACATTATGAACACAGAAAATTGAACCTCCGTTTGCAATAGTGAAAAGGAAGAGATCCAAAGTAACTGGTTGTGCATTGAAAGGTTTTCCCAATAGTTTGACTACTTTTATCATTATTGATTGTAGGAGTTATGGACACTCTTTGGATCTATTATATCAAGGATTTACAAAGTAACTCGTGTCCTGTGATTTCTCCATGATCTTCAGAGTGACACCTAAAATGCCATCTCAGGCCTAAGTCACAATTGCTTTATTTGACTAAATTACTTTAGACAATTTGACTATTAACTCAGTGACTCTGTCTTTTGAAAATTAAATGACTCTTGAAGGCTGTTCTCAACAGATGCGAATGGCCCTCACGCCGAGGTATAAGAAGAAACACCGAAACCCAGACCATCCTGCTGTTGAGATATTACATGACAGTTCTCAGAAGTTGCAGCCCGACCCTTCTTTCCTGTCCTCATCTGCATTCTCATCTCTTACTCACAGAATAAAATTCTGGCTTTTGTGAGCCAAGAGACTGCAAAACTTTATTATTCAGCCCCAAAGTACAGCGAGCTGGGTGTAGTGATGACCTCATTATGCTAAGAGAGTTGTGGAAGCCAGTCCAGTGATATTTTTTTTCTGATTGCAATCCCTGGAGTGCCTGGCCTCTGGGTGGAGGGGAAGGCGCAGCTGGACACTGCGGTGTAATGTGAATATGTGCTCTAAACAGATGGGGTTTTATGTAAGCCAAGCCTATGGACTGCACTTGTTATTTGGGTTTGTGTGCATACTTCAAAGCATGCACACACCATTGCGTTGCATATTGTAGACCAGGCACACTGTACCAAAATCAGAGAGGAAATCTGCACAGCGCGAAGGCTGTGGAGCTTTACAAGCAAAAGGAAGCCTATCATCTTGCTGCTTGCCTTGATCTAAATATAATGAAGTAGTTGACGACTGCTCAACCTCCAAGATAGGTTTATTCCCAGTGTTGCCTTGCTCCAGATGGATCAGGCCAGTGAACCAGATAGTGAAAGGCTGGGATACACTGTGAGACAACTCTACAGCAACCCCACAGTCACGGTCCCCTCGCTGACAAATGAGTCTGAATGAGAATAGCTTGTTAACATGTTGGGCTGGATTACTGCCATGAACTAAAAACACAAGGAGATACAAGACAATGGACTGTTGTTCTCCCAAGATCAAACATACAGAGGGAGGAGAAAATGTTGAGGCTAAAGCCAATGCACACAACTGGCTGTAACAATATTTTCTCACAAAAATTATGAACCTCTACTATTATAATCACTTTTATGCTGACCTAATTCACTTTTGGCTTTTATTTGGAAGTGATAGCCTTGAATTGGCCATAATGTTTTAGTACGGTTAACATGGCATTTTCAACAGTTGTCCAGTTATAGAGCACGTGACGTAAAACAGAAGTTTATAGTTACCCGTTTCCTCCTCAAACCTGCTCACCGATCTTCTGAGATTAAGACTATGTAATGGAGAGATACATTTGGTATCATTAGGCAGGGTGGAGCTGCGTGAAGCTAAAATGGAGCAGGGGACCGACAGGCGGCTTGATGGCACATCTACTGCACTATCAAAGTGAAGAGGAAGCAGAGCCTGAAGGCAAAGCTCACGATTATACCAGTAGAGCTGTGTTCTGAACATCCCTTATGGTCATGAGCTCTGGGCAGCGGCCAAAATGAGTTTCCTTTATGGTGCATCCAGGCTCACCCATAGGGTGAGGAGCTGCAGATAACTGGAAGGAGTTCAGAGATGAACTACCCGTGTTTTCTGGCATCTGATTAGGAGGCCTCCTGACAGCCTCCTAGTGTACATTTTCTGGGCATGTCCCACTGGAAGTGAACCTTGGGGCAGACTTAGAATATGCAGAATTAACCTTAGATCCCATTTAACCTGACAAAGTCTTGAGATCCCCCATGTTGGACACCCTGAAAACCTCGCAGAGCTCCTGCAACTGGGATCAGGAGCCAGATGAGGCTGGTTTAATGTATTTGTTAATCAATCGGACTTTGTTTGTATAGCACTTTTCATACACAATGTAAGAGCGAAACAATAATAACAGGAACGGAGGAAGTGCTATAGTAAGTCTCATAAATTGCCAAAGCAGGTTGGGGATGAGAAAAATACTTAAACACATGAGATAAAGATGAAATAATAAATTACTAAAGGAGAGATCTTTTGAAGTTAAGAAAATACAGTTATAAAAATGGGGTAATTAAAAAGAAAACATTTCCATTGAAAATAAATATAAAGTAAAAGAAGTCTAAGCTGTATACATAAATTGACAAATAAATTAAGGAACTAAAATAAAAATTCAAATAAAAGCTACAGTTCACTGACTGTGATGGTATAAAGCACAATGCTTCTGTTGAAGTTCATTTTTTTCTTCTCCAACCAGATCCAATAACTGTATCTGCCTCCAGACAGCAGGAAGATTTGTTGCGCTGGGTGCTAGTAAAACCCGTGGCAACATCCAGTGTGACAGCATTCATTTTACAGTCTGTTAGGCTGGGAGAGGAAAGCCCTGGGCTTATTTATGAAATGATTTAAAACACAGGCCAACTGTATAGTTACAAAAACACACAAAAAACACACTGTGACATGACCAAACTTAAAATGATTAACATTCGAACTTCTTTCTTTGAGTCCAAGCAAGTCTGGTCACAGGTGCAAATCTTCTTTTTTGCAGTGAATCACTTCTTTTCATTTTCATTGACTGAGTCATGTTTTAGTGTAGCCAAAGGAAAAGCAATATGTTAACATGCTGAAGATTCGTCATCTTGTGGACGTTTAGATATAGACAATGTGATTGTACTGCATCACATTCACGCCTATCTTCGTAAAATGAGGAGTTAAAGCCTAATTGTCAACAAGTACATTTGTATCTACTTACCACTAAATCACAGTGTTACAAACATCTACAAAGAAAAGGAAAAAAAGTAATCTTATCCTCTTCACACTTTCTTTTTCTCAGCTTCTATCTACACAAGCAAATATTTTTCAAAAGTCACTTGTGCAAATAGCCTTTGTGTTTATGTTTATATCATCTATCTAATGGTATAAAGAGTGTGTATATAATACTGGTATATAAGACTGAAACACCTCCCCTCTGTCTGACAGATAGACCCTGGGCTCTGTTTAAACTAAATTAAAACATAAATCCCGGCACATTTGCACCTTCATGTTACCATGTTCCTCTGCACACTTCTGGTAACTGATTGTAGTACTGCAGTATTTCCACTATTAATATTCATGTAAATTCTTTATATGTATTATTCTTATTCTCTATATTTTTGCAATTCGTATATATATTTTTTACATTTGTTTGTGTATATATTGTATATATTTTGTGTGCTCTTGTTACACCGGATTTCCCAGCTTGAGATAAATTAAGTAACTATCTATCTATCTATCCATCTATCTGTCTATCTATCTATAAACACAGTTGGACTTTTAGTTGTGTCAGTGCCACAGCTGGAATCAGCACACACACACACACACACACACACACACACACACACACCCTCCCAAAATAAAATGTGTACAGAGGCAGGGTGCATCATGGGGGGCGCAGCCTTACGCCACGCATTGCGCATGCGTCGACGACGCAGCGACTGTCCGGATTTGACAAGACTGGGGGATCCACCATACAAGCCCACTATATCGCAAGGCTCAGCTGCACCTGCCCACTGCGTTGTTGTGGTCGGAGTCACTATTTGGCAGGGGGAACCTCAGGAGGAGGAGGAGGCATTTCTCCGAGACGCCGACAGCAGCAGCGTGCGGGCACAGATTCAGCACCACCGCGTTGAGGAAAGCGTCCGGATCGAGTCGAGTTCCACTGTGGTCTGAGTGATCGGGGAGGACGGTTTGGTTGTTGTAAGGGGGACTACTCAGTGAAACCAGGCGCTGCGCACAGTTGTGAGGAGCTGCAAGACGTGTCATCACCAACGGTTAAAGGTGGGTGGTCAGTCGGATGCCGTGGTTTGTCAACTGGGGTGGTTGTCAATTTTGGGGGGATTTTTTTTTGTTGTTGCTGCTAGCAGCCTGGTAGCATTACACCCGCTGCACTGACTGGCTGACCAGATGTGATGCTAACTCGCTAGCTCATAGGCGAGGTCCGACTGTTTCATTCATCATTGTGCTCCGGCTTGTTGTCGGCGGGGGTAACAGAATGAAACCCCCCGCACCGAAACACCACAACGGGCTCTCACGGCGTTTATATCCTGGGCTCTTTAAATTATTATATATATATTTTTTTAAATTTTAATTCCCCCGTTAGCTAAACAATCTCAGCGTCGGCTACCCGTTCCTCCGAGCTCTGCTCTCCGGCGCTCTCCGGGTGCTGAAAGCCCGTCCGGACTCACTCGGGGAGCCCGTCGGGCACGGGCGAAGCTAGGCTGCTAAGGCTAGCGTAGCGGCTAAGCTACACCGGCTACTTCCCATGCTAGTGGAATGAGGGTCCCGCAGCTGCATCGGCGGCCGGTTGATGAAGAAGACGAAGGGCTCGAGGTCCGTCAGTTTCTTCACCCGCCTAAAATACGATAGAAAGAGAAAAGCCGCTCAGCTCGTCGCGTTCACGCGCAGAAGCTCGCGAATGTCTTCGATCATTTCGCCTCTTTGTTTATTTGACATTTCTTTCTTACACTCTATTTAAAATAAACGACCGTCGCGTGGTCACACGTCGTTTGACATCTCGATCGCGCCTCCGTCAGAGACACGTCTGAGCCGCGGGGGGCTCATCGCCGCCCTGCCTCGCCCTGCGAGTGACACCACTTCACAGTCAGCTCTCTCTTTATCAATGAGAACAATCGGCGTGAGTAACCCGGAAGACTGCGTAAATCACAGCTGATACCAGCGAGCGGCTGTCAAAACTGTCCTACCTTTTTTTTTGTATAACTGCAAATAACGTGCAAACAAAGTTGGTATACATTCAGCAGATGTAGTGATTAGAAATCTGTCCATATGTTCAGACGGTTGTTGCCTGATCAATACCTTCTGTATGACACACACACACACACACACTCACTCACTCACTCACTCACTCACTCACTCACTCACTCACTCACTCAGTCACACACACACAGTCACACACACACACACACAGTCTCACACACACACACACACACACACACACAGTCTCACACACACACACACACACACACACACACACACACACACACACACAGTCTCACACACACACACACACACACACAAACACACTTTCACACAGTCTCACACACACACACACACACACTCACTCACTCACTCACTCACTCACTCACTCACTCACTCACTCACTCACACTTTCACACACACACACACACACACACACACACACACACACACACAAACACACAGTCACACACACACACACACACACACAGTCACACACGCGCTCACATTCAGTCACACACTCGCTCACACACACACACACTGCTCCTATGGTTAGATAAGCTCAGATCATTCGCTATTGCAAATCTGTAAACGGTCAGTTTGTGTGTGTGCTGTTGTGGACCGCTGTGCACGGACGCATGCTGCATTCAGGCCAAGTGCATGTGTGTTCGACAGTGCTGCAGGAGTCAAGACTGGAGCTTTATGTGACCTGGTGTATTTTTGTATTTAGTTTTCTCTTGAGCCAGTGTAAGTTACTGTGCCACAGTCTCTTCCTGTAACTGGAGATATGGAATCCCAGAGGCCACCAGAGGTCACATAGTGGCCGGATTTAGACCCTGAACTTTTGATTGGCAAGCAGGCATGCTCCGACTCACCGTCATGCATGTGAGGGGTGGGTCCCCTTGCATTTTTCCTTTCTTTGTATCAGCTGGACGAGGGGACAGCATACAAAGGATGAGGTTGAGGCTAAAAGGACCAGAAATACTTTATTTCAAGTCCCCCTATTTTGAATCCATTATCAGTATATGATCATTTTATAAATGGCTTATGAGAAACACATTTTAAGCACACGTTAACATACATTATGTTTCAGCAATTATAACTAGTCCTTAAAATACTGAGAGTATTTATTTTTAGAGATTTTAGATTATTATAACTGTTGCATTTTATTGTCAACCATCACGTTTATACAGTAGCTTTCACTAATGGGTGTCCACTGGAAGAGTTATGATTTTAAAGCTATTCATAACACTCTGCTTAACCTTCCGTTGTTGTTTGTTATTTAATGATTACATGCTGACAAAAAGTGGGGCAAGTGTAACAAAATAATCTTATAATTTATTATTTTAGTGAAGTTAGCTGTGTCTTCGGGCTCTTTGGTTTTTAAGAAGAAAAAAAACATTCACACGGTGAGGGAACAAATTATTACTTTCATATCTATCAATCTGTTGAATGTTTTTGGTCAATCATTTAATTATGAAAATTAAATTGCTGAAAAGCAAATGTGCAAATTGTCACATTTGAGAAGGTGGGGCCATTGCCTTGCATAATGATATAAAGGACTAACTAATCATCAAACATTTTTTCAATTATCTGTCCTTTTGTCACTTAAGTCACGGTGCATGCTAGCATTTCTCATTCTATGACAGGAAGAAAGCAGCATGATGAGTAACAAACATTGTAGCTGCAGTCGTTTTGCTTAACGTGAAACTCCTAACTATGCCTTTTTCTCAATATTAACTTGAGGCAGACCAGGCAGGCGCTGTGATTTGAGCCTGCTGAGCAGGGGCGGACTATTATCTGCCCTTTGGGAAATAACTGCAAGTGTATCACTGTCTAACCATCTGGTTTAGACCATCTTTTATACAATGCTTATACTAATGTTTTTCTCTGTCTTTTTACAAAGGACTCCATATTAAGGATTATGCTATAACTTTATAGTACTCAACCTCTGGACAGACTTGACAAACAATATGGTTTGAAAAAAGTTGTGGGGATACAAGTATAACAAATGATAGCATTGAATTAAAGGTTTTGACAGCCACCAATGTGTAGTCATCTTAATGTTTTGGTTTAATTAGTGTATATGCCATTTGCAATTTTAAAAAAACCTGTTTCTGTTCCTCGGGGATAAGGAAAAGCCATAATTTATGGGTGAGACTGTTCAATCAATGGTAGCCAGGAGTGCATTGTGTTCCCCGTCTCCCGGGAGAGGAAGTGATATTGGCTGAACAGCATGGAACCCCCTGTTTGTTATACTGAAGCGGAGCACTGAGGTAGCCATGGCACCCCGTCTAACTGGAACAGGATTGCCTCCCCTCTCAGGCCGTCTCTCGCTCCAGCTCTTGCACAAATGTTTGATACTGTTTAAGAGATGAGAGATGAGGCAATGGAAACAACACAGAGCAATCAATAGTTGTAGCGCTCTGGTCTACCACATCAATTTTAACTCCCCTGATCCCAGGGTATTTGTATTATCCCATATGCTGCAATGTGGACCTGCACTGACCCGGCAGCAAACGTTGCACCAGGTTTTTAGAAATGTAAGTGATGGTGATTGTTTCATTTTCAGACACCTGTTCCTCAAGCCTACTTAACAATAGGTGACAAGGACTTTTGTTTTGTAAGATTAATCTGCTGTTCCTTAACTGACTTTGTGACATGATCCCACTTTGGACCATGAAAAAGAAAAGAACAGTTTCTTGTTTTTTTTCATTTATTTATTTTTTGGTGGGGGTAGGGGGGTGGGGGAATAAAGTAAATGATCCAGTAATGCTCTCAAGTATTGTGTCAGCAGCAGTTTGGTGCAGGAAGAGAGAATGAGGTTATTCCCTTTAGTTTCCTTTCATCCTTTCATGTCTGCTAGTGTGCTCTAGGACCACACCCACTCCCACAGTGCCTTGCAAAAGGGCTGTTGTTGTCAAAATGTACTGTATACTGTAACCGCCCAGCTTTATTCTCTATAGGACAATCATTTAAAAAAAACAAAAAAACATCAATCCATCCATTCACTACTCATACATCTGCAGGTGGGTGTGTTTAAATAATATTTCATCAAGAAACTGCTCACAAAGCAATACAAGTCACCAGAAGTTAGGCTGATGTTCTGTTTCTTCTAGCTGATGAAAGTTAAATTAATGAAAAGTGCAGAAAGTATATGTTCCCCATCAAGGCTTGACTTATATAATATTTAATCAAAATTGAACATCTCATGCAGCTTGAATCTGATATTCAGGTTGCAGCTAGATGTTTATTGAAACCTCAGAATCATAGTACTCCTCCCTCTTTGCCAAAAAAATTACAAACAGATCTGTACAGATTTTTAGGTGTAGGGTTTCAAAGTCAATGTAGTTTTCAGGTCTTGATATTTCAAAGACAACACTATTCTTATGGCAAATCCACGTCTGGTATTGCTTTCATGCAGCCATTTTTGCTTGTGAATTTGTCCGTGGTGAGTTAAGTTTGTCATATAATTTGGCCTTTGGCAAAATATCTTTTTTATGAGCTGCAGCATCAGACTTTGTCGGCAAGTGCCTCTGCAGAAAGTGGTCAGTTTCATGTGATGGTGAACTTGAGTGAAATGAGAGAATCTCTTGAAGGACAGCTGTTAACCGTAACTATTAATTTACATTTTTGCTTTATAGTTCATCAATTTTAAAGTTGTTTGAAATTCAAATGATGTGTAGAAAATCTACAGTGAGGGTGGTAATGTAATGAAATGTTTCTGCAAAACAGTGGGTAGAAAGTCAAATCCATAATACACCGATCTTTTATCAATCTTTATTAGACTTTTTAAAGTGGAAATGTGTTTTTATCATATTTGTTATATAGTAATTAGCTATTATTCATAGTTTTTCCAAATTTTTGCTACAGGCCCCCTTCGCAGGTCCCTGCTTGAAAATGACATGCCCAAAATGAAAATCATCTGAACCTAATCTGTGCCAAATCTCATGCTGATAAAGTGAATCAGGTCAAAGTTACAGGCTTTAGTAGGGACAATGTCAGACAGACTGCAAAACTCATTTAATTTCCCCTACATGTGTTACATGTAATATATCTGTTTTAATGAAGATGGTGAGCATCTGTCTCTCCATAAACGATCTTTGTAGTGCGACGTAATGTCGTCAGACCTTCGAACAGACTCAACATAAAGTACAAAGGCGTGTATTTCAGCAGCGCATTGGTCAATCTGGGTGATTGACACGTCTATATAATCGTCAGAGCCAATGGAATCGACAGAAAGCATCAAAATCCCTCCCAAGGACACCATTCACTATCTGTGAGGGGGCGATCCCGCTGTGACGGCTTTTTCCCCCGAAGCCATTTGATATGTAACTTCCGCCGAACCAGGCGGTGTATCTGAGAGTTAAAGAGGAAGGATATCGTTGGAATCTGCAGAGGCTGGGCGTTAGAATGACATGTAGCTTGTGTTGTTAGTATGATGGTAGCAGCAGCTATCAAGTCTGACATCGTTTATCTATAGTCATGTAAAGTTGTTGTGTTGCGTCATGCTGACTTAGTTGCTTGTTGTTTTAATTGTGTTTCATATAGGTGTAAATGGTTGATATTGAGGTGTAGCCGAGTTTCTAACCGTTGTGTGAATATGCTGTATGGCTATATTGCTTCATGTTGAGAAAAATTATGAGTGATTTGGTCCAATTGTGTCGGAACCAAGGCCCGATTAGGGTCCTGTGGAGCAGGTCAAGTTTAAGTAACCAAAATTGCTAATGTTAGTGTTAAATCCAGGTCCAGGGTTTATAATTTTGAAACATCAGGGATGGTTGGGGTCAATCTATAGTACAACTATTTCAGTTTTACACTAATAGTATGCTTGATTGATATTGTTGTTTTTGATGGGAAGTGAACATACAGTATGATTCTTTGTTGGTCGAGCCCTGGGAACATGCAGTAGAAGTGCTCTGCTCTTTGACTGGGGGCTCCCAATTGATAATGTGTTGGAAATCTTTAAATCAGCAAAGCAGGGAAAGCAAGCAGTTCTCTGTACAATTTAAAGTTGTGCTGCAATCACACCTTTAATTGAAATTTATTATTATTATTATTGTTAAAGGTTGGAATTACCTGTGATAAAGTTTCATTGGGATCAGTGGCCTAAGAATTGAGAGAATAACGTTCCCTCAGTTCTGAGTGTATGAAGTGACAACAAAGCATTTATCCTGCTGATGTGGATTAGATCACCTCATAGCGAGTTATGCCTCATGCTAAGATTTCATGTTATTCATGCATACTCGGCCTGATCTGTGAACATCAAAGAGAGTCTTCTTAAAGTAGAAGCTGCATGTCCAAGTCACTTTGAAACTTGTAGTCATGGTAAGAAATGGATTCATTTCGGGGTATGTGAGTGGACCAAAATGGCCTGACTTTGTCAATGGAAGATGTTTAAATGATGATCTTTAAAAAAAAATTATATATATATATATAACATGAATATACCCTTAATAATAAAGTAGTACTGCTGTACAGTATTACATAGTTGGAATGATCCTGCTCCCTGTTGATTGTTGCAATTTACATTTACATATTTTTACTTTGTCAAATCTATAATATTCTTCTTGGGTGATTGTGATATGAGGTTAAGCTCTTGTCTTCAACACCACTTATATAATGGCATATACTTACTTTTTACCTGTTATCGATGAAGTTAAAAGGAAAGGACGTGCTGGTGCAGAGTTTCGGTCATGGACTGCAACTAGTCTCACTTCCATAGAAACAGCCATTTGGTGAATTTTGTATGGGTCAATTATCGGAAGAGCACTAACAATGCAGTTTGGTGAACTGTGCGTAATTTGTGTGCAAACATTCATGATTTGCCTCACTTACACAGTGCTTGTTAATTTGGCCACGAGAGGTCGTGTTCCTGGTTCTAGAGAGTTCTCTGTGATTCTATCCTCCAACGTTCCACCTTATCATTTAAATACAACAGGAGATGTGTACCATCCGTGATTCCTCACTTTTCTCTCTCACACTTTTCCTACCCCTCAGCACAGACAACATCTGGGACCAGCATGGGCTCCAAGTATTGGCCCAGCTCCTCCCCCACATTGTGTATGCTCTGTCTTGGTGCATTAACTTTTCTATTGTTAGGCGACATGCTTTTCTTCTCTCGCCTCACAGAAAATCTATATGCTGACCAGGGGCGATTCTTGGCTTTGACATCCAGGGCTTAGCCTAGAAGCTTGGAACATAAGGCTGGGGACATATTATTAATTTTCTCTTTTTCAGAAGTAAACTACATACATTGCATAAGTCAAGATAAGAAAGATCTTTTCAATAAATAAACCAAAAATGGGGTTGTTAAAGGCTTAGTAATGTGCCAGCTGCTAACTGATATTTTCAGAAATGCTTGATAGTGCAATTTTCAGGGTCTTCCCATTTTCTCAGAAATTATCCTCAGAGTTTGCTTCCCATAATATTATATATTTCTCTCATTCTCACAGTCACTCTTAATTACCTGTTATGAACTAATTATTTCACCCTGTTAAAAAAGCAAGCTATCTTTTCTGTCCATTTCTTCTGAAGTGAACTTTTTTTGGAAAGTAGCACTAAGAAATTATATGCTACAAATATAAAATAGACAGAGGCATTTGATGTGACTTATTCAGGTAATGTTTGTATTGTAAGAGGAAAAATCGCACCATGTTCATGTAGACATTTTCATGATTAACTTGGTTTACAAACTGGAAGAACACAATTACACGTAGAAGTTTTGTTTACTGTCATTACCTGACATTGTGTTTACGTTCACGCTGTCTTTTCCTTGGGGTGGGGGGTGCTATTTTGTTTTGTTTTCACAAATCACTTGCAACTGACATATCAACCCCGCTGCTGTTCTTTTCAGTTGACATGGAGGCTCTGGAAGATGTTGCCAGGTGCTCGCATTTTGCAGGTTGATTGAGGGTTTGACGCGTTGTGTAGCTGCCTCAGTCTCATTCATTCGAGCCACCGTGAACAATTTGCTGATGACATTGTTCTGCCTCCTGCACAGACAAAGATCTGATTGGTGTGGTTGATTTTTATCTGACCTATCTGTATAGCTGAGGGAAAAAAATCATAGTTATTGAGTAGAAAATTTTGAGCATCCAAGATTGCGTTTATATACACTGATGATAACTATACACCAGTGTCACACACTAACCCCCTGCTGATGTTATTATGAGCATGTATGAAAAACAGTGTTTGACCCATTTAAACTAGACCCCTGTTTTGGGTTAATCCCACAACACAATGGTTAACTGCTGACTACACTGTTATGGGTTAATCCCATGACAGTATATGCAGTAGTAGTCAGGAAATTAGTACGGTACGTGAGTGAACTGAGTGCTGTTTCCGAAATTCCTTCACCTTTTGGAGTGTTAGTGTTAATATATATGTATTCAAATTTCAGTAAGATTAATAAGAGCCGACTCCATAGTTCAGGGGGTTATCAGTCACGACCAGCACTGCTTTAGCAATCCCATGATCACTCTGCTATAACATATGATCATTTCATAGGTCTTAATGGAACCTGTGTTCCCTCCTTCAAATCAAAGCTGAGCTTGTCTGCTGTGTTGAGGGCAGGGTTGCATAGTCAGGTGAGGCCACACTCAATATCCCATTCATGCTGATGGAAAAAGCATTACCATCCTCTCAAAACACTTGTGTCGAACGGGTATTAGAAACCTGTCAACAGAGTGCAGAAAATGGCTGCAGCTGCCACAGGTCAGAATTGAAGGTTTTTTAAATTCAGCGTGCGTCAATAGTATTTAACAAGCAGATGTTAAATTAGTGCCTGATTGGACTGCGTTGAATGATGAGAAAAGCAAAGGCCTAACTGCGACGCAGGAGATTAAAACATTGATTAATGTTTGTTTTCAAGGTAATGATAGGGCGTATGTGATGTTGTTTCCTCAGATAACAAAAATGTAGATTTTTTTTGTAGTTACAAACTCCACAGGTACATCTTTAACACCCTGCAAGGTTGTGATTCGAGCAGTGTGCAAGCAATTAACACAACAGTTCAAACCTGATCATTTTGGCACAGCAATGTGATTACACTGGAAAGCAGCCAGCTCCTTTGCCTTGGCCATTTTATATTGACACAGATACATTGCTGGGTAGTTGTGGTCAAAGAGGGATTTGGCATTAATAGCCCTCCAAACGAAGTCTGATTGATATTTGCTCTAACAGTGCGTAGCCATGCATTTAAGAGTTTGTCTTGGGAAGCAGTTGGGTGCTTCACTGCTACAAGTCTTCTTCCTGTGCTATGAATGCAACATCCAGTCAGTGGACTCCACCAGGTACACACTCATCATCTGCTTTGAGATTCTCTCTTTTAACATGAAATTTTGGAACTATTGCAGTAATAGTTCTGTCTACTTATGCAATGCATTACATTAATAACAAAAACATAAACATCAAACACTAGTTTGAACAATTTGGTCTCCTACTGAAGGTTTGTATGTGTCAATGTGCGGAAGGGGTATAGTCTATAGAGCTGAAGACTTTGTTATCTTTATCAGGTGATGTAGAAATACCAAGCTCCAAGTAAGGTTGGAAATATTTCAGCGTTACCATAAAGGAATTTTTTAAATGTTTAAACCCCCTTGTAATTCACCCCATTATTTATTTTACATTTCCTAATAACAATGTTTACAGTAACACTTGTTACAAAGATGGATTCTGGGCTGCATTGAAGATATTCATAGGATGAAGGATGTTGTAAAACACATGTTTCGACATATACTAGTTTGGAGGAACAGCAAAATACAGTAGACCTTATTTCACACTTTCTCTTAGGTGTCCCAATATTAGATTGTTATGGACACTTTCCAGACAAGCAGGGGGGCAGGTGTTTTCAGAAGACGTGTCACTGTTAAAAGAGTTAATTAAATGTTACAGTGTACTTATTATGTTTTTAAGAAGGTTTTTGGTTTTCCTAAGAGAACACGACTGCTTTAAGAATTTCACAGGTTGCGCTCCACTTTGATCAGCCTATTTTGGCCGCGCTGAGAACCTGGCTCTGGAGAGCAGCGATATGACAGGTTGAGCCTTGACTTCTGCTTTTAGAGACTCCCCCACTGCTCCACACAAGTTTGTATGCGCTTAACTTGCTCTGAATCTAGGTCAGTGCAGTGTTGGCATATAAACTTCCCATAATGACAAATGACAGGGATTTTAGTCCCGAAGTTAGTGTCATATGGTGAAGAAGCTCTGACGCCCATTTTATGCAGTGCAGGCAGAGTTTAAATCTTTGAATATTGTTATCTGTGACAAATATCCATGCATTTGCAAACCTGCAGGGCTGAGAATATTCTGAGGATTGAAGTCTTTCTGAAAACCCACGACATATACAATTTTAAAGCATTTTTAGCCTCATTGTTGTGAGACAAAGAATCACTGGGAGTCCTTCTCTCTCTTGACACCTTGTTTTGCTGAAGGCGGCTCATGTCGGTCTATGAAGAGATCTTGCAATAAATTAAAAGCTTTGATCAGTTAGCATGTCAAAAGTAAAGTATTGATAAGCTCCCAATCCCAAGGTCTATCTTTTTGTGAGTGTTTGGCACTCTTTAAACATCTTGTCAGTGTTTTTGTTAAGGATTATTCCACAGTGAGGCAGCTTTCCTGCACTGTTTCATATAAACAAGAGGTTGATGACAGCAAGTTGTATGTTACAGTTGTAATCCTGTGACCTGTGGCCTCATGTATTTGTTGTGTTGCTTAAATGTTGTTTCGTTTGCTAAATGTAAATAAATGTTAAGGATTGAGATACTAAAGCCTGTTTTGGCACTTGATTTGACCTTATTTCTCTGCTCCCTGAATGCTTATCATGTATTAACCTTGTTTGTTAATACGTTGATGTTGTGACGTTAATCCACGCCAACATGGGCTCACAGAGGGAGCAGTCTGGATTTGCATTTTGCCTTAAAGACCTCCAGACGAGATAAGAGATGGTGACCCCAAAGGAGTTAAGTGAAATCCACTGTAGTACATGTACTGAGCCCTGAATATGCAGTGGATGTACTGGCAATGTGCATGTGTAAATGAGTCATGAGAATTTTAACATACATGACTTAATCTGAATGACTGTTGATTCACTGATTTTACATACTGAGCAATTACACATGATGTGAGATGCAGATATTAAGGTTATATTCCATATTTGGTTCCAAAGCGGAATCAGACTACACACACCTACTGTGATACAGTCAGGCTGATAAGCTGAGGTGGCCATGATTAATGGTGGGTACCTAAATCATATCCAATGTATTAAGACTGTGTGTAAGGCTGAATAAAACAAAGTGAATCACATAAATGTTATGGCTGTGAAATGATCATTTACATTTATTTTGTTGTCGTGTCATTTATACGGAGTGTAATGAAATTTTGCAGGCTCACTCACAGTCGGTTTCTGAATGCTTCACTTACTGTAAGTTGTTTGGCTGCAGTTACAGGCAGCATTTTAAGATTTAGGGCAGCCAAATGACGTCAGTAGGCCATGTCTTTAAACATTTGGCCAACAACTATGGGGAAATGCTGGCATATGTTAAAACAAATGAAAAAAAGCCCCTTTTCAGGGACATCCAGATACATTCACATATTGATGATTGGTAACTTTTTTGTGGTGGAGGGTACAAAACAAAAAAACTGCTAAAAATGGCAAATGTCGGAAAATCCGCTGACAGCGTTCTATAGTTCATTTGGTAAATTCTGTAAAAATCCATTCATGCATTTTTATCTGCTTGTTCCTGTCATAGCAGTGGGTGGGCTGGAGCCTAACCCACCAGAGTGACCTGGACAGGTCACCAGTCTGTCAGGGTTAAGGACATACCAACAGCCACATATGCACACACATACCGTATGGGGGAGTTTAGAGTTGTCACCTTTACATTCTGCTCACCGAGGGAGGAAATAAAAGTCGAGGTGGTTTTCATTATTATGTAAATTAAGAAAAGCTTTTTATGGTATAACATGTACGTTAAGGTCTTTCTGGTCAGAATTACAAATCTGCTGAGCTTTGACGAGGTGTGCGACTGGAGGCTGAGCAATTGTGCAGCAGATGGAGCGGTGGCAAAGTGCAGGCTGAGTGATGCTTCTCAACAGGAGGAGCAGTTAGTTGGGTGTGATCGATGAGTTACTAGATGGAGGTGAGTTTGAATACAACCATGCACAGTAGGGTTACATTAATTAGATTGATACTGCCGCAGTTATTTGAGCAAAACTAGAGATCAAATGAATAACACATTATGTCGCTTCAGCCCGATTATAGGCGAACCCGGAAGACATGGGGCATCGGGTAGGTTCTAAAATTAACAATGTCATGACGTCTTAAGAAAGACTAGCATGTTTGATTTTGTTTGTTTTTTAAAACTCCCTCGACATGTTTCGTCACTTCTGTGATGTTGACCAATAAATGCACAACTGAAAACGCAATGCCTGAAGAGTTGAGCCATGCACAACTGTAAACATGTCGAACATCCCTGCATTTCCTCAAGGAAGTCTGGTGACACGCATAGTAAAAGACGGCAAAGCATGACTGGTCCAGGAGCAACGTGAAGTCTGTCATGTCTCTTGCCCATGACACGGCCATAATTTATGGCACTGCTATCACCTAATCAAACACAGTGACCTTCTAACAGACAGAAATATCATGAAGTCTGATCCCAGCATTAGTGTGAAATGTCTATCTGAAGACAAAACTTCACCTACAAGACCAAAACCACATCTGCATCACGTGGTGGAGACAGCAGGGATTTTCTGTGTCTTTTTTGGGTTAAGTTGGGCCAATAGTGTTGAATAGGACAAGTTTTCGCCAGCTGTTTTCTTTAGCATTGCCAGACGCCCGCTGTACAGGGTGGCTCTGTTTGAGATGCTCAATCAATAGGGCCTCACGAAGCAAGCTCTGACTCAGCAGCATATCTGTCTTAACTGTCACCGCTGTGTTTGCCTGCTTTGTTGAGATTCACTTATCATCCTGCCACGGCTTTTTTTCCCCCCAGTTAGTCATCCTACACAATCAGCGTAAAAACAACAGAGAGCCTCGAGACTTATTTTTAATTCCATTAAGACCACCATACATCAATCATTTTTGGGAAAACCAACAAGAATGGCAAGAGAAACAACAATGTACGTCCACACAAGATACCAGTACCAGCAAATAATACTAATTAGACTCTACCTTTAAGCTTTAAATTGGCAATAGTGGAACTTCATGTATTTAAAAACCAATAGTATTCAGGCTTTAATTTAGCAGAAAGGGCACACGTGGTAGCTCTTGACTCTGAATGTCAAGAAATTAGAAGGTGGCTGTATTATCATGGCATGAGCAAAAATTTCCTCCAAGTGGGAATATTAAAGCAGCATAGAAGGGATGCTTTAATATGAGGAATTAATGATCACAAGACTTCTTCATAGTGTTTTTTATATTCCTTTTTTTTCCTCAATATTTACGTCAGGCAGACTAAAATCTAGGTCTGGATCACACGATCTTAGTTGAAATGCTCCCTGAGGTCTTAAAAAAGCCATTCTGCTACTTCCCCTGAGAGATTTTGGATTTGTACTTAGCGAGTTCACACAAGGGTGCAGCTCATGCCGAGGTAACCCTGGTACCACTCAACCATAGCCAGAAGGCTATGGTTGAGTGGTTTGTCTAGCTGGTTTGTCTAGCTGCCGTGCAAAAGCACATATTTCTTGAGGTATCGTCTGAACTTGATTTTCCAACTTTGTCAGAGAGCTCGCATTGGGTTGATGATTTGATCCTGCTTGATTTTCCTTTTTATTTTGCAAGACATTCCTCATGCATGCAAGGTGTGTCAGCTGATGTGAAATTAATCAAAAAACATTTAAATCATCAAGACTGAATGCATGAGTCAGTGAAAGGTTGCTGGTGTTCACTGTCATCTGAAAAGGACATCTTAATGAACTGTCAGAGGCCTTGTCTGAATGTGTCTGTGACTGTTGTTATTAATTCCTTTTTAAATACATTTTTCTCTACTCCGAGAACCACATAATTAGGGCCAACACACGTGCCCATTCGTGTAAATTTAAATTTTAAATTAACCAATTAAAAAATTCTTGACTAATTAATCATTTTCAGCCATTTATTAAAAATAAATATTCTCTTTTGTTCGGGTTATCCACTGAATGTATTTTTTATGGTTTTTAATTTATTTTTTGTCACAATGTGCTTGAGGTGTTTTTTTACTTTTGACATTTTACTGGCAGATGACTAATTGATTAATTTGATAATTAGTTGCAGTCGTTCATTCACGAGAGCGTCTAATGGACTTTTCATCTTGGTCAAATGAATCCACACACACCTGAGATACACTTTGGTGAATTCACGTGGACAAAATTTGAACCATTGCAAAAGAAAGAACTCTCAAGTCTGTCAGATGGAACTGTCGCAAAGTGGATTTCAAAATAGCGGGAAGAAATTATTTGTTTTTACACCCAACCTAGACATTTCCAGTGCAGAAGTCAGTCTTAGTGCATGAACGAGGACACTCGCAGTGTTCTTGGATGTGCTTTGTTTTTAGTCGGCTAGCTAGTTGCTTTTCTAGCTGATAAGAAACTATTTTGCAGCAATTGTTATTTGCAATTAATAATAACATATTAATAACTTAAACTATTAACAAGGATCACATATTGTTTGAATTTTCACCTCTGAGCATTGTTTTTGTCTTTTGGTGTATGAAAATGTGTAGCTCATTTAAAGCACTTTCTAAGACTGCTGTAAATTAGAGAGAGATGTATGACAGAAGATGCAGGAATACAAACATTTGCGACACCTCACCCCCCCCCCCCCCCCCCCCCCCCCAACACACATATTCAAAACATAAACAATCATCACTGACCGACACATTGCAGCAATGGAAAAAAATATGACAAAAGCAGGAAACGATGGAAAGGAGCAACTGAGGCGGCCACATTCTATCTAGCTAAGAACCTGGAACCAATCAAAGCTGTGATTTATCTGGCACTAGGGCTGGGACGACTCGTCGACGTAATCGACTACATAAATTCGTCGACTCAAATAATTTGCGCCGATGAGTCGCCCCAAACAACTAGATTAACACTTGTCCCATACTCCAGTCCAGTGGTGGCGTTTGTTTCGGTGCAGAAGGCTGCACGCTCTGGGTTCCAAGCACGGCGTTTTACACACTCCTCGTACTGCGGTTTATGGCGATGCTGTAAATGGTGGTAGAGATTCGTCATGCTCGAACTTTTAGTTGCAACCTGTTTGCAGGATTCTCTACACATCTGAAACTTGGAATCCATCTCCCAATGATCGAGCCAGTATTTGTAATATCTTTGGCTGCTTTCCTCTTGTTTGTGTCTGTTTCCGTGTTGGTGCTGCATGCAGGACTTGTTTGTGTGAGTGAGTGGGTAGGGGAGGGGCTCAGAGAGGAAGAAGGGTGGGGCCAGGCGAAGTTGTGTGTGATTGAGTGATTGGATAGGGGAGGGGCCCAGAGAGGAAGAAGGGCGGGGCCAGGCAAAGTTGTGTGTAAGTGAGTGATTGGGTAGGGGAGGGGCTCAGAGAGAAAGAAGGGCGGGGCCAGGCGAATCTGTGTGTGAGTGATTGATTGGGTAGGGGAGGGGCTCAGAGAGGAAGAGGGGCGGGGCCAGGCGAAGCTGTGTGTGAGTGAGTGAGCTGGTAGGGGAGGGGCTCAGAGAGGAAGAGGGGCGGGGCCAGGCAAAGCTGTGTGTGAGTGAGTGAGGTGGTAGGGGAGGGGCTCAGAGAGGAAGAGGGGCGGGGCCAGGCGAAGTTGTGTGCGAGGGACAGACAGGGAGAGGAGAAACATGCGAACTGGCGGCTCCGCGAAAGAAACTTATAACGTTATTTTAACGCAACATAGATCTCGATATACACGATATTGTCTTATCCTATATTGTGTTTGAAAATATATCGATATATATATAAAAAACTCAATATATATAGAGGGTCATGATATTTCTCGCTACTCAAAACCCTGTGGCGCAATGAAAGTGAGGGCCGGCCCGAAAGAAAAATCGTTAGATTAGTCGATTAATCGAAAAAATAATCGCTAGATTAATTGTTTGAAAAATAATCTTTTTGGGACAGCTCCATCTGGCACTGTTGTTAATGCAGTATTGTGTTTTAAATTTGAGTTTGGGTATTCTCAAAATGTGTAAGAAACATTGCAATTCTTATTGTGGATCGTGATTATGCGTTGAAAAGAGATTGCTGTGGAAAGATCGCCCACGCTTACTGTACAGTACTATTTACGTTGTTCGGAGTAAAATAAAAGATGTAGGTGCATGCAAAGACATGGTCCTGGCAGTTACAGAGGTCTCCACTAACAGTCAACCACATCACATGAGTCACCAGAACGTTTGCTTTCACTGGCAGCTATATAATAGTGTTGTGCACTGTGATTTGCATGCTGTGCTTGCAGTCTGCTGCCTTTCAGTTGAGCCACTATTGTAATGATGACAGCATTTTTATTTCAATGAGACTGTCACGTCTGCTTTACCTTTCTCCGTAGGTCACATTCAGACTCTTAACAGATATGCTTTGCCATCATTGTATGGTATATTTGTCTAAAAAAGAATCAAGTCAAACAATCAATTACAATAATAAAAGTAACAGTTGAAAATACCATTTCTGGTGATCAATTAACTATTAACTTGTTGCAGCTCTAAATGTTATGTTCAGATCTTTTAATTATTAAAATAACTTTATTTATGAATAAGTATCTATTAAAAAACACACACACACACATATATTGATTATATGTATGTTTTCAAACATAGTGTAGGCTAAGTTACTGTATGCAGTGTTAGTTTGAGCTTTGAGACATTTCCCGTAAAATTACAACTAATGCACCTACTTTGACTGAACACTTATTGTTATTTATTATTGTTTTGGTGACATGATGTATCAAATATAGTTGACATACACCAGTAAATTAGGTTGAGTACATTACAGTGGTTTTGTAAGTTTTCATCTGCATCAGTTCTTCATATTTTCACAGTATACGTACCAAAACTTTGAATGCTATTAAAGGAAGTTGCTAAACTAGTCTTCAAGGGGAGAAGCTGTCATAGGCATCAGTAACACTCAACTACTACCTAACAAAAGCAAGCGGTTCAAAACTGACATCATCAACACTGTGACAATAGAGAAAGACTCACCACTTAGTTTGTCTCTCTGAACAGCAAAAAGATGGAACCTACTGTCAAATGATAATGAATAAAATATAGATATATAAATAAGTAAATTCCAAAATGACAAAGAGTAGAGTTTCTTTTCCTGGGAAACTCAACATAAATTATAAATACAATTACTTTTCACATCAAGACAAGGAGCTACTGATGCTATTAAAAAACAACTTTAGTAATAAATTATAATTTTTTTGTTCATATTTTGCCCCACACTCAACAAATATAATTCAGCCTTTCAATATTTTCTGCCAGTTGATTCTCGAAAATTTTGAAAAGAAATTACATGAATGCATGTGATCAATCGTTGAAGAGCTGGCTCGCTCGCACACAAGGTCTGATTCATTGTACCCACTCAGATTATCTTGCAGGAGACAAAAAATGACATGATACCTACAAAAGTGAAGGCTTGCAAATTTTTTAATATAAATGTCCATGCTGTCTTGAGAAAACTGTAATGTCTGAGTTGTGGTTTAATCAATAGTTCCAGGTTGCCAGTTTTCCTTCTGTTCATCCATCTTAACCCACTGTGTGTAGTATCAGGGGCCTCTGGCCCAGATCTGTCATTCTAATTCACATTCCGTATTCCCTTCTGCCTCATTGACATTGGCAGTGGACCAGGCCAGTCCCAGCTGGCCCATTCCAAAATTGCTTACTGTAGAAACACATCCGCTCAGTAACAACAGACTGCTACCCCCATGCCAGCTGTTCAGTTCTCACATTCACCTAATATAACCCTATTGAGCTCAAGTGTTGCGCTCAAAAAACTGTGATGAAATATTCCAAATTAAAGAGCAGATTGTCTAAAGAAACTGTACAGATCATGTTGCAGAGCTTCCCTTCCTTCTCAGGAGTATATGTTTTTGACTTGTGACTTCTGGTTTAGCTGTTTTCTACATTACAGAGACGAGCCTCCTGGGAAGGTAGTTAGATTGGCTGAATGAGTTGAAATTAAGCTTCTTTTATCTCATACTGCAGTACTTTGCAAATGCCTAATGATGTAAAGTAATCGGAATGCTTCTCAAGTTTTCTCAAAAGCAAAATGGGTAAATCAAGGACAAAAATCCACTTAATACTAGCTACACAAATGGAGAAAAACAATACAACCCCCCCCCCCCGCCCTTAATTTACTGTATATATGATATCATGTAATTGTTGAGTTGATAGAGGTAATTACAGAAACATTTATGGGAGTCGCCAACCATTAATTTATAGTTTGTTCATGGTGTTTGGGCATTGTGCATTGTAAATATTTGTTTATAAAGGTTTTCACAGCAAAATGTTTTTCTAATCATTAATTTGCTTTTTCACCCAACAGAAACCATGACGACCGCCACATCCCCCATCCTGTTGAAATGGGACCCCAAGAGTCTTGAAATCCGCACCCTGACTGTGGAGAGGCTTTTGGAGCCCCTGGTTACACAGGTAGTTAAATTCGCTGTTATACAAACTTGTAGTGTAAGCTATTACAAAACCTAATGGGAATCTGCTCGTCCTCGGAAGTTGATTGAGGATTTTGATGGTTTTTAGTGTGTTGTGCGTAATAGTGCTAGATAAGAATTGAATCCAGAAGTGAAGGTTTGTTTAGAGTAAACAATGTATTGAAGTCTTCTTAGGTCAGATAGTGTCATTGGTATTGGACTTCAAAACAAAAGATAACTTGTTAGAGGTTAATATGAGTGCAAAATTGATTACTTTCTTGTTGCACATTGGCTGGATCACTTGTTCCAAAGATGTTAAACTGTGTTGGGTATTAGCCAAGGACTTTGGCTTGTCGCCACTGATTTTGTTTGGCTTTCTAGCTAACAGATGGTTGAACAAGGTTTATTGTGACACTCTGTATGGTTGGGTATTGTTTAGATTTTACGGCTCTACAGATTCACAATTAGCTCAACAAATCTGGTTCCTGTGTGTTAATTAATCACACTTGACTCATTTGAAATGTTGTGAGTGAACTCAGCCTGTAGCTTCTCCAGTTTTAGACTTCAGTGACATAATTTTCTATCGAAAAATAGAAATATGGAATCAGGTTATGTGTTATTAAAATGTTTTCAAGGAAGCCCTTCAAATAAGTATTTGAGGGGCTTATAAAGTATAGTAATACAAATTCCAAAGCACAACTTGTGTTTTTAGATTGATTTATATCTTTCCCATGCCAACTTCCAAGCACCTGGTTGTACCATCTACTACATTACATTACATCGCAAAAGCAATTAGTTATAACATCAAATCAGTAATATAAAATATGAAATTATGTTTACATCATTGAATTATATACGTATCTCAAAACAAGAAATCCAAATTTCATTTAGAATAACCTAAAATTATAGAAACCATCTTTGTAAAAGACTAATTTGATGTGTACTTTGACTTTTAGTTTGGTCCATGTCCCATCTAACATGGAGGGGTGCAGGGTTTATGACCTATACTGCAGCCATCCACCAGGGGTGATCAAGACGTTTTGGCTTCATTTGTAGGGAGCTGTCATGTTGCCCATCTTTATGTACAGTCTATGGTCCTGGTGTTATGTGTGCTGACTCATCGTCACACAGCTTATTGAATGGAACAGAGCCATTGTTAATTTTAATTTGTAACACTTACTACAACAGGACCAAGTCTGCCTTCGGAAAAGTCTTTTTTATTGAGTCCACTCTGGTCCTGACGGCTAACATTTTTTCTGTCCCCAGCCAGAAGCTGCTGTTTTAAGATAAATTCCGCTTAAATTTTACACGGCATAAATGTCATGGTTTCATCAGATGACATTCCTTTTTAGTTTCCGGACAAGGTGTTTCAATGACTGTCGGCCAAATCTGAAGAGTGTAACTCATGTAATTACATACAAATTGGTGTTATCGGCAAAGAAAAACCTTGTCACTAATACTGCGGATTGTCTGCTGCTGATAAGTATAGATGTTGCTGAGAGAACGTATTCTCCTTTAATATTGCTGGTGTATGCTTCCAGCTATACTCATGTATATACAGCAGTTCCCATACATTTAACTGACCTAATTTGTTGGTTAACTAGATTTCTTTAGTAAACAAAGCGAACAGACCAGGGTCCGTTTAACAGAAACTGGTTCACATTGCAATAGAAAGACAGAGCACACCACTGCAATTTGCCCTAGTTTTTCTAGAAGACTTAATCTCAGAATGAACACAGACGTCAGGTGGGACTATGCCTCTTTATTCCAGAAAGACATCTTTGGCAACTATCCCATTTTTCCGGGATAGCCTAAAAAGCGGCTTCATTACAGTTAATGGCTGACCCACTGAATGTGATGGAAATTAAATTTACAAAGAGTAGTATTTACTCACAGTCTGGGACTCAGAATCCGGCCTGTTGACTCTTTGTGCCCCGAGAGAAGGTTTTAGTTTTACAGAGGTTGTTTTTTTGGCTTTACCTGTTAAAAAAGGCAATACACAGCTTTTTCATATCCTTGTCCTGCTGCTGGAAGCACTATTATTTTGCCGCTACACATGAAAATAAATGTAGGCTGTTTTCAAAATAAGAAATTAAATTGCTGAAGTCAACAATGACAATTCCTGCCTTGCAAAAATACTGTACAAGGGAATTGCTTTTATTCCTATTAAGCAGAATCAATATTACAAAGTACGCGTCTGTTTTAACAGGAAATATGTGCTGGTATCAGTAAACAATCCTCTACTTTTGACATAGGAAGGATAATACATATTTTGAGTCAAGTCAAATCACAGTTTGTGCTAAAGTCCAGGTTGAGTTGCAGCTCTTTTAACACTAGTCATGTTAAAATCACTCGCTCACGTTTATGTAATGTGACTCAAATCAAAGATTCTCACGAAGTTTGCTTCACCACAATGACAAATGCTATAATTAAGCTTTCCAATAGGGTCTGTGCAAGCATGCATCACTTGATGAATGAATGCACAGAATGTGGTACTTTTTTTTAAACAGCGTGACAGATGTCACATGCTTTAATGCAAATCCCAGTGATCCTTCAGACTTATACTCACATAGACAAAATATACATTTGTGGAAAATGAACAAAATACCAAAAGGAGAAAACTAATATTTTTTTTATACACGAAAGAAAATTCAAACATTCCAGTCATTGACGAAATGCAGCAAGGACACATCAAGGGACGACTGAATATGGGCAGTTGAGAAATGAGTGAGAGTGTTTCCGTCCCGATTCATTTCCATTAACTTTCTAAGCTTGAGTTATTGCTGGCCATCAAACATCACCATCCGTCTCCTGATCCCTGCCTGTAGAACTTTATGGGGTTTGAGCTTATAAGCTTTAATTGGATTACATTAAAACTTCTAATGAGGCATCATTACTGTTTGCTTGGAGGAAAACCCAGACACACTTTTTTTTTTTGAATTGGCATCATCACCCTAGCGATTGAAGAAATAATATCTTAACAAACCTTACTAAAATCTGCCCTTTTAAGTTTGGTTTGACTTGAATTCGCAGATAGACAATTAAAATCCAACCGAGTGGGTATCTGTGTAGATTTGTATTTATTCTCATGAGTGGCCGTCAAAGTGACTGGGAGGAACAGTAATTGCTTAATGTTAGGACGATGAAAGGCTCATGAGCTTCTTCTCTTTAATGCAGTAAATTGATAATTTCAAATTCCTATTTATGGCTGACTCCCCTTACAGCAAATTAATTATCTTTTTTTTCATTTTTCAAAATGATGAGTCTTCTCCTTGACATCTTAATTTATTTTTTTCATCAAAACAAGCTTGGCTGTTTTTACAACAGTGATTTTTGGATTTATTCAGACAGCTTCCTTCTGAGGGTGTGAATTTCCCAACACATTTGGCCAAAAATGATTTAGATGCAGGTCATTTCTCATGCTGGTCTACAAATAAAGATGCTGTTAGTTATAATCTTGCACAGTTTTACCATCACTTTCATATTTGAGATTTTCTGATAATGTATTTCCCTTCTGTCAACATTTCACCAGAAGTCAGAATTTTACACTTTGTGAATTGATCGATATTACATTACAATCAATTATTCATCATCTAGTCCACTGCACAATAACAGTAAAAGGATAGCATTGTGGGAAAATGCCAACTTCTGCCAATTCTGGTTGTCCATCTTTTTTGCAATTGCATTTGAAGTGTGGAGCATTTTCAGATAAGAACAAAAAATGGTGATTGTTTTTTTCCCCCTTCTTTCTGTCAATTTAGGTGATTAAGTGTCTTTGAAAGGAATACAATGTTGCCTCAGGTGGATTGACAAACAAGCTCACCCTGACGTTGCATGAGATAGTGGGCTCATTCATCACAGCCAATTCTCTCTTACCACTGCCAGAGTACTGGGAAAGTCCAACTCTACAAATACTAAGGGGTGTCCTTTATCACTGTGTGTGATGGCAGCGTGGGTCTGATAGAGTAAATAGTTTTATGCTGCAGGTGAAAAATGTTTTGTTGGGCCTTGAGCGGCAGCTGGCAGGTACCAGGAGTTGGTATGTTTTCATTAACCAAAGTTCAGATTGTATGAATGTTGGGAGATAATAACGGAAACCAACTGGCTACAACGGAGGGCTATGACATTCAGAAAGTCTTTTTTGATATCACAAAAGTAGTAGGATAGAAATTGGGCACTTTATGAGTTTGACTAACAGGCAGAAGTCCTCATAAATGTAAATATTAACATGAAACTTTAAGGATTTTTTTTTTTATATTCAGCTTTAACTGGGATACCACCCCTATTTGGAAGTATATTAAGAATATGTATATATAATATGTAAATAGTATATAATGTGCTGTCAGTGCAGTGTGCTGCACCGACAGTGAGCATTTTCATGCAGTTTATGTGTCATGGTGCTTTCAATGCAGAGACAGACAATTTTGATTTGCACTTCTGGTGAATGGAAGTCTGCCGGACACGTTAGTCCAACATCACGTTATCAGTCTCCTGTGATCGTGTCACAGCTGGAGCCACAAATGAGGTAAAATCTCTCCAACTCAGTGCTTTCGTTTGTGGCTCAGGAGGTAGAGTCAGTCATCCGCTTATCAAAAGGGCGGTGGTTAGATGCGAGGCTCCTCCAGTCCGCATACCAAAGTGTCCTTGCAAGATATTGAACCCTAACTTGCCCGTGCTGATTGTGAGTGTGTGAATTTGAGAGAAGTGCTGTGTAGTATGAATGTGTGTGAATGTGTTATGGAAAGTGATGTGAGTGGTCGTTAAGCCTAGAAAAGTGCTTGATAAATGTTGTCCGTCTACCGTTTACATTTCTGCAGTCAAACACAATTTCCTCAGTAAAAAGACATTTTTTCTATTTGTCTTCCCACTTTCTATTCTCTCATTCTCACATGCAGAATTTTTTTAATTAGCTCATCAATATGACTTCTTAAATATCAGGCCTGTTCCTGAGGTTTTTGTCTTAAGTTCAAAACAAAAGTTGTTTGGTGCTTTCAGTTAATGCAATGCAGAGATAACCACATCCACCTTTCCAGTCACATAATACCTTTTAACAAACAAATTCAATGTTAAAATCGAAAACAGCAATCGTATTGACAGTCATCGTTAAGATTCAACATTAGTCCATGTGTGATAAGTAAACAGTATGTACCAGAGATTTGGTAAATGTTATATTACCAAATAGTTTGGTGTAAGGTCACCTTTGTCTCGCTATGTGTATGTGAGTATTGAATGCCAAGTTGAATAAAATAATTAATTGATTTTTACTCTTCCTGTGTAAGTCCAGGCGTGACAAAACAAAAAGCATGAATACGCTTTTCTAAATCAGGAAAAGACAGAGCTGACTTGATGTTAGTGATATTTCGTAGGAAAAAAAGTAACTGACATGGGCTTCAAAATGTAGTCGTCAACCAAATGTGATACAAATGTTCCAGGCTGTGGATTTACTATTGCTTGCCATTGGTCCAGTAAACTTTTGATTGATCAGCATGTACAGAAGTCTTAGTAGTTGACAATACAAGTTTTCAGATCATTTTACTGCAATGTGCACACTCATTTGATAAGAGTTTTTAATGACTTTATAATTGATGCTTAATAAAATGCCATCTTATGTTGGAATTTATCCAAGGAGATTCAGTCAATACATCATTCTACATTTTTCTCACTGCATGAGGACGTATATGGTAGATTATGTACTGTACATTTTCTATCCAAATACCAAACACCAACTCTGTAAGCTTGTACAGGGCTAAAACATGACATGAGTACCACTTGGGGAAAAAAAAGTGGATTTACTCCCCGATCTCTCCGTCCTAATTCCGCCTCTTGGATGGGATTCCCACGAGTGGGATGTTTGGTCATTGACATGACGTTCGGCTTCCTCCATGAGATATTGTGACGAGCCTCTCTGCTGCAGTGTGTGTCTGCTTTGCCAGACCAGGGACAGCTATCAGTTCATTTCAGAGTTATGAATTCCTTCCTTAGGGACCTCTGACTCCCCTGGTTGCTTTTGATACTCTGACATGGATTTACTCATGGTGAGTACTCATGGTGAGCCAGTTTCCAGTGCAACTTTCTCCTCTTAATGAATACTTGATGTCAGAAGTGATCTTTTATGTATTATCTGCACCTTAAAAAAGAGCAGGATGGTGTGCTGTGCTACACGCAGATGTTATTCTGGTCCAGCCCTGTGAACTTTTTCAAATATGAACTTCTGACAATTAGGAGCTTTTGCTGTAAGTATATGCTGCTTGTTGTGCAGCCACTGTTGGTCTTCGGCTTGATAAATTAAGGCCTTAAGAAACAAGTCTTGCTTTGAAGGCAGACACAAACAGAGGAGAAAGTGAAGTTATCCAACATGGTGAATTAGCAGACAACACAACATGAGTAAGGCACTGTCTGTCTTACTGCTGGTCAATATTCACATGAATTATTTACTGGTGGTGTTTGGGGCACAGGGCAGGAAAGTATTGCTTTGGATGTAACCGGATTTCTTTTGGTTTTCGTGGTCATTAAGTTAAAAGCAATTTATCTTCTTGACATTTTGGCACATGTGACTGCACCTCCAGTTAATGGGCTACCTGGCACTTGAATGGCAGAGTTGGCTGTCAGCAGTGGATGCTTTAACTGCCTTTGTTTTTGTGTATAATTCAAGGCCAAAGGGTTGAGTTTGAGAAATGGCTGGCACCTGACACACAACGCACATACATGCTCTAGTCAAGGGGGCTTAACATGAAGGGAGGGGAGACGACGGCGGAAAGGGGATTAAGGCTTCATGCTGCATCACTGTCATAATCCATTAGGCTAGCGGAAAAGGAGGAAGCTTGGACCTCAAACAGACACTTTTCGGAGGCAAGAAGGGATGCAGTACTTCTCCTGAGTTTCCATTGAAACCAGAGTTGCTGCTCTCAAAGTTGGGTAATTTTGGACACTGCTGCTGGAGCCAAAAAAAGTTTAGAGAGGAGTCATTATTTAAACAATATGCAGAGAGCAATAGCTTCTTCCTTTTTTGGGGAAAAATAAGTTTAGGAACTGTGACTTTGTTTAATAACTTTCGGGTTATTTCAGAAACAACCTTTATTGCAGCTATATTGAATTTTCGAAGATAAAACTATGTCAGATTGCAGGCATTGTTCAGATGCATTGTCCAGCTAAGTACTGGAAAAGAAGGGAAAAAGCCCTCCGAATTTAGTTATGTAGAGAACCCCGTTCTTTGTACTCCTTCCTATCCCTTGTTTGGATGTGGGTGACAGTGTTTCTAAGAGGCTTTGAAACCTTGGACAGGCAGTGATGTTCACACCTGCTTCCTGGCATGCTCCTCATCGGACATTTGCCATGTTACAGCAAACAATCCTTAATTAAGTTTGAGGGCAAATCTGGGAAATTGCTTAGATGGAAAAAACTGTGACATCCTGTTTAGGCCAAAGGACACTTTAAAGATAATATAACACCAGGGGGTTAATACTGATGTTTTCCAAGGTGTTGTTTTCGACAATAATGCTATAGTTCAATTGAATTTTGTAATGACACATCCACCCGACAGTGTAGGAAACATGATTTGCTCTTCGTAAACTTAATCAACCATGTCGGACGGAAACCATGATGGAAACTAATTCAAAGTAAAAGTTACACTTGCTTTATTCCACATTTAGTATCATTATGTAATCCATGTCACACATCTGTGCAGCTTCATGATGGCTCAGGTGACCCTCCTATGATTTCGTGACATTAGTTCAGTTCTCTGGTGTTTCTGTTGACTCCAACACCTGCGCCCCTGTGAATATTTTGACGTTATCTTTGTTAAGTGAACTCTATGTTGTGCAATGCACCCCTGGTTTGTGCAACACAAAAATAGATATGGTTAACCAAAGGAAAATTACAGTTATTTTATTTTTTTCGCGGCCATTTGACAGATTCTGGTTCATAAATGGACTATGCAAGAGTACAAGCAAATTATGCTATGCCACTTGCCGGTAATACATACTGTAAAGTGGCACTAACGGCACCCAACATTGTTCAAAGTTAGAAGTTTAAATTGTTTAACCTGTGTGTTTGCTGCGACTTTATTTTCTCTTGAATCGTAGGAACTGCAGCCATGTGAAACTTCATTCAGCATGTCTGCTAGCATGACAAAGGACAGTCACATTATTTTTTATCATTTTCAAGCTTGACCTTTTAGTCAAATTTGTCAAACATTTCCATTCATGATATCTGCATACCACTAGGTTGGTTCATAATTTAAAAGTTAGACCTAAGTGTGCAGGGCCATCTTCTTTCAGTTTCTGTTTTTCTTTTTCTTGGCAAAGACACAACCACAGTTTATCAGTCTTATAATACTTGTAGAATTTAACCTCATAATTTAATTGAAAATATTGCATCTGGCCAGTGCATTAACTTTTCAGTTCATCTGGCAAAGACCCCGCAGTGGTTTTATACTGCAGAGCAACTCCGCTGAATAGGCTGTTGTTAAGAGGATGTTGAAAATCCGTGCATAGATTTAGATATTTTATCGTACACAAGAAATATTGGTGTCACACATGTGTGAATGATGCATGGATTTACTCCTTTTCTTTTTGTCTTTATTGCGTTTCATACTGTATGCCGGTATACACCATCACTCTCTGTCTTCATCGTCTGTATACCCTGAAGTGTCAACACACACATACATACACAAATAACCTAGCACAGTTAAACCAGTAACCCACGAAATGTGATGATAAGAAAGTAACGTAATACTCAATAATATGATGAAGATGGCAGCGGCGTCATTACGCAGTGATGTTAGCTTCCGTCTTCTCATTACCTCTGCCGGTGCCTTGGGGTCATCTTGTGAAACACACTTTCATCATCAGTCATCTGTCTTTGGGCTGTATCTTCTGACTCCTTGCTATGTCAGCATATGGCTTGCCCCAGGGTTCTGAACAGCAGCCATGAACAGATGCTGGTTTCCCTCTCTCACTCTCTCTCTCTCTCTCTGCTTTTCCACCATAGGAATAGAAATAAACCACATGAGGAAAGATTGCCTCAGAAACACAACCATCCTTTTTTTAGCAATACTTTTACAAGCGCAAACTCTATTGCTTGACTCCCCTCGCATCTGACTTGTAGATGAATCTGAGTACACATTTGCAGATTTTTTACACATTTACAAATCTGATTACGCACACATAGATTGAGGTGGTGACACTGTAAAAAGACATGATCTGCACTGATGGCAACCGATGGTCACCAAGAATTCAGGTTATTTCCAGTTGTGGACCATGGTCTGGTATGGTGATCAAATTTCACCTTGGTTTCGGCAGTTCATGGGTATGAGTCTGCCTGATCGCAGTGTTTTTTGAGACAGGGTAAAGTACCGCCATCGACGATGTCCTTGTCACAGTGACAGAAACATCAAAGCTAAAGTACAGCTCATACAAACATCTTGCTTTCATCATCAGAGACGAAAGGGAAAATGTCTCTTCTTTTTTTGATATGTTCTTATGTAAACAAATCAAAAGAATGTACATTCCCACATTTCAAAACTTTCAGAGATTAAACATTACAACATAAAAGTGTACTTTTATATTTCTAATTTAATAAACATTTTCAGTTGCTTGTAAAATTAGCATTGTGGCTATAATACAAAAAAAATAAATACATAGATAAATCACTTTTGTGAATTGTGAATTCAATCACATTTCAGCAATCATAAACCATTTATTCCCTTTTGAAACATTCCTTCCCCCCGGTTTTGTTCATTTAATCTCAGAATTCTGCTCAGCTTTTAATTCTGTGTTTTTTTATTAAACTTCTTTACATACTTTACCACATCAAAAGCACTTATTTCTGGAACAGTTATGGTGGTGGAAACATGCATTAGTGAGCGGGAGGTAGTGAGTCACTATTCTATATCATTAATACTGCTTGTCTCAACCCTGAGAGCTGTGGGAGCAGCAGAGGAGAGTCCAAGGTCAGTGTTGTAATGTCTGGTAATCTGTGAACTATAGGCACCCTGGACAATTGATACTCACCAATGGTGAATCCATAGAGATCTGCCGCAAAACACATTTTGTGAACCACCACAAACACACACTCTGACAGCAGTGTGCTGTGACATAATGTCATATGTATGGTGGAGTGGAATACAGCTGATCCGTGTGGGATCTTCCGAGGCCTCTGACAGAGAGCCAGCAGGGCTGTTCTGTCCTGTGTGTGTAAGTCTGCAAGAGACGAGAGAAGAGAGGAAGAGGATGAAAGGCAATGAGGCAGGCAGCTAATCTGAGATTCTGGTTGTCTGCATTTTTGGCTTTGCGCGAGATCAGCTCAGATGTAATCTGAATGAGACTGAATATCCCTCCCAAAAATGTGCCTGTTTGTTGTTTTGTCGCTCCATCCTTCAATGTATTTGTGCGTTTTATATTTTCTTTCCGTTACTTTTCTCCAGACAGCCATCCATATCTGAGTTAAGTCAATTAACACTGTGTTATTATTTTACAGAATAGAAAAATACAATAACACACAAGTCATTTCCATGAATAACCTACTTGCCAAGCTCAACCTTTAAACTACAAATATATTTTTCAATATAAAGTTTTGCTATTGTTCCCATGTTGTCCATTGTTGGGTGAACTATGTGAAATGTTGCATCACTTTGGGTGCATAGAATTAAACAGAGTAATCACTTCAGTTCATGTGGTAAACATCTCACACTTGCACAGTCTGTGAACTAAAATATTAAAAATAACCCGGAAATCAGAGTGATCTGTTGCTGGGGTTTTCAGCACACGTGGCAACGAAGTCAGATGGCTGAATTTTCAACATAGATCTTGTGTTTATGAACATTTGTTAATAGAATTTCTTAACATAAAATTGAAAATGTAGCTGAAGAGCTGGGTGTGATTGTTGTATCAGATTACGGGTTGTGAGATTATGGAGGTGAGGACCTCAACACCGAGATGCTTTAAGGTATCATCCTCCATGGGCTATAGGTTATGGAAAGTGCAGATTTTGGTGTGGGCACCTGCCCATATTATCAGCAGGTTAAAAAAAAAAAGCTAATGGGAAGACAGCAGCCGCATATTATCATTGAAGTTGTTGCAGACCGTCAGACCTTAGATCTCAGTTCATGGATTGTTTCCTTTCGGAGGGGGTAATTTTGCTAAGCTTTGACAAAGGGGAAGGGGATGATGTTGGTCTGCTGTTTAGAGGGCAAAGTGTCCATACTGCAAATATACACGACCTCTGTTATTACATTATGTCTGTTTCATCTCATTTAAAGTCCAGATCTTATTGTAATGTTGCAATGCCATCCTCACATTTTCCCCAAAGCCAACTTTTGTGTGGATATCTGCACTTTTTATTCTATTCTGATCTTTGTGCCTCACACCTGAAGCCATTTCAGGATGAGAGTAGGAGAAAGCTTTTATGTGCCATGTCTTTGAAGTAAGCGACATTCAGATGGCATATGCTGCATATACTTTTGCCATTTGTTATGAAGATTATGTCAAAACCTCCAGGCATGCAAGAATTAAAACCGAAGTCAAATGATGACTCATTGGCATGTTCACTGAAGAAACAGGAAATTGTAACAAAAACCTTTTTCGTAATTTTTACTCGTATTTGAAAATGCACTTTGAAGGTTTGATCGTTGACAGACTGTTGCCGTTGAAATTTTCTAATTGGCCAGTGTGCAACATCCATTTCAAAACCCACTCTTTTGTGCAACTTTTGTTTTGATTCCCCTTTGATTAGTTCCTCAAGGACTAATCGTTCGGCTTTTTTCACATACAAAGTACTTGATATAAGTGCTTTAAAACACTCCCAATGGAAGTACACAGCATTTATTGACCCTGTCTTGCTCTATCAACTGTGAATCAAAAATGTTCTGTCATGCCTCATAAATGAATGAAGGAACCTCGGTGAGAGCAAAAAGACATCTGTGGTGAGAATAATAATGAAGGAGTGGGAGGATCAAACAGAGGAAACGGGCTAAGAGGGTTACTAATGAGGAAATATTATGGGGGAACTGACTCTATTGCACCCTCAAAGCAGTACAAATAAATGCTGTTCTTGGACGTTCACCTCGCAATTTGCGAGAGTTATTATCTCAGATAATCCCGTTGGTGCAGAATTCAGACACCAGTGTAAAATGTCAGAAAACTTTAAACAAAACTGCAGGTAGATGGATGAACTTGATAATTCAGCAATTATCAAAACAAATATGAAACAATTTGCCATCCATTACCATTTATTTTTGGTCAGTTACTTTTTTCTTCTCTATCTATTATTGCATTGCACAGTTCCTCTCCAGGATTCATCTCCGGGCTTTAAAACTAGGAGGATTTATGGTGTCAGTGAGCACGCTGCATGGTTGACAATGTCAGAGTACGACAACTCTCAACCCCTTCCTCTTTGCCACCCAGAAACCTACAGTATTCAGGTACCAGTGTTAATGCTCGCTAATCTTCTCCGCTTTGCACCTCAGCACTTGTTAACTTCAAAAGATATTCTAAGTAGGGATATGATACAAATTGAGCAGAGCTTTCGGTATAAAAAGGCAAGGATACGTTTTTTTTTTATCAGCTCTGCAGGATACAAGGGCTACAGTGCTGCTCCTGTCCAGTGCACGTATCAGACACAGTTCATCTTTAAGAAGATGTGTGTGTGTGTGTGTGTGTGTGTGTGTGTGTGTGTGTGTGTGTGTGTGTGTGTGTGTGTGTGTGTGTGTGTGTGTGTGTGTGTGTGTGTGTGTGTGTGTGTGTGTGTGTGTGTGTGTGTGTGTGTGTGTATAAATACACTAAACAGCATGTTTTTCCTTATAAGAAAATTTGCAAGGCAAGTGTGTTGCAGATTTATATAAAGTTGTCTGGGGTGTGTGTAGTTTGTGTGGAGATGGATGTCGAGGTTGCTGGAGATTAAGCAGACAGTGTTGTGTGTTGTTGATACCTGGTGATCTCCCAGTGTGTAACATGGCTCTGAGCAATAACAGCAGCTACCTTGTGCAAGCAGGTTGAGGGGACTGATTCACTCACTCGGATAAACATGTAGAGGACCCCTTCTTGCATTTTGTCCCCTGAGCATTGGCCAACATTATGCACTTTACACATGAGCATAAATGGCCTCATCAATTATTCAACGGGGAGAGTAATGTATATGGCTAAGTTGAGGAGGGTGTCAAAGGTTAGCGGAATCTCTCGGGAGCCGTGTGCAGGATGTGTGTGTGTGTGATCATGCACGTGCGAAGCTGGCTTTACACGCACACACGTGCACACGCCCTTCCCTAATGTTCAACAGTCAAAGCGCATCACTCATCTGTTGGATGTGAGTCTCCGAGGCTGAAGGCGGAAAATTGAATGGCTACGCGGAGCCACAGGGATTTACTACCGAGCACAAGGTCCACTGGCCGGTGCTCTGGGGGGGAAAGAGCACATGGCATTTAATACTATTGATCAGCAATAAAAATGGGAGGCCAAGGCACAACAACTCTTTATGCCTGGAGGGAAGGTTAGCCTTACTATTGCAGCAGCATAATCACTTATGTCTTACCTGGTAACTGTTTCCTGTCTCACCCTCTAGGTTGTAGAACTATAGAATTGATATGTTAAGAAAAAAATACCCCAAAAAAGCGCTGCCTGATTCTGGTAAAAGCTGAAAAAACTGGGGGTGAGGGTTTTGTGGCAAGATGAGCTTTGTTCACTAACATTCCCACGCACTATTTCAGCGTCCAGTGAAGTGCAAAGGTTTGTTATCCCATCAGCAGTAAGCTTCCATATGTGAGTCGCAGAATAAAACCCTGCATAGTCAAGCAGGATTTAAATGTGGGTATTAAGCTAATGATTTCTGGCAGGGATATGACAGCTGATGGCCGAATACTGAGAGTCAATTCAGCAGCTAACGTGACAACCAAGGTGCTCCGCCATACCTGACCATCTCCAGCGCAGAAGCTTGGTGTTTACTGCACGTGCCCATGACATGAAAATGAAAGTAAATGATGTAATTCACTCATGGGTTTTAGAATTAAGTCCTGTTTTCATGGGAATAGCATCTCCGCTTGGTAAATATTATTTTACCCTTCTCTCTCAAATGAATGTGCACAGTATGAATAGACATTTGCTGTTTACGTTTACCGCAGTAAAGTTTTTTTTTAAATTTCTGTCGTCCAAATAAATTCCCTATCCATCTCTCACGCAGGACTCGCATGTACGCTTTTGAGGCTTCAACAGAAATAATGCTCATTCACTCTGAACACTCGCTTTGCTGGCGCTGCCTGTGCCGTGCATCCGCTTTCAAGCGGCAGCCAATCAGATCAAACATGCCAGCGTGGGCACTAGCCAATCAAATCAAGCTAATGCTAATACAAGTCCTGCACGGAGAGAGGAGGCAGACGCAGCTGATGGACCTGGTATGTGTTCATCTGGTTGTGCCATTTTAGTTCCCATGTAAGCACCTTTAGCATTGCATGGACAGCTTTCATGGCACGTAGACGTGAAAACACAGACTATGTTGTGTGTCCCGGGCAGAAAAGTGTTGATTGGTTGTAATTCAGATTGCGCCGGCACCAAGTGTCCGGCCCTTCGACCGCCGAGTGTTAAATGAACACCCACGTGCGAGCCCTGCGTGATGACTCCTTAATATTTCCAGTCGCGTCATTCTACGAGTTTCTCGTCTTCCGTTGCATTTGAGCCTTGGTGCCATCCTGGAGATTGTGCCTGCTGGCTGTTACCTTTCACTTAACACGACAGTGACATTTCAGTCAGTTCAGTCATTTGTACCGTCAGACATTAAGTCTGCCACTTTTTGTCTATCAACATTGCTGGGTGGTGATGTTGTAGAAATCAAACTAAGTTACCGCTCTACCAAATCTCTAAGCTCAAGACATGTGACACAAATCTACGGACATAAATCTATAGGACTAGTCTACATCGTAAAAAAGGTTGTTGTGTTGTGTTGTGTTGAGTAGGTTATTCAGAGCTAAGGCTGAGGGAATGCCATAACTTGTAGCTGTATGGAAATAACCCCTGTGTGGCGTTGCATGAAATCCAAGCAGCGCTGCTAATTCACACGATAAATGGGCTCGGCCGGGGCCAATTACCAGCTGGCAGAAAAGGGCATGTTTGCCTCGCCGAGACACTGAATTTGTTTTGTTTTTGTTATTAGGGCACATTTGGATGCATGAAGCAAACATTTCTGTGCCCCACTTCATTTCTTTTCGCAAACTACCTCTGTTCCTACCTCCTTCCTGAGGGATTCACATCATTATGATCCTTATGTGCTCACTTCTTATTCCATACTTGCAGTAGGTACTGGGAAACTGAGACTTGTTTGCGTATAAGTTATGCACAATATATATATTATCATGACATAATCTTTTAGTTGTCTTCTCATTGCCACAGTATTGTGCCAGCCTCGTGGCTTTATTAGAGAAGGTTAGATTGTGCACTGCTCTGCCTTTAAATGGCCACATGTGCACATAGAGGAAAAATAAGAAAAGGACTATATCTGAAGTGACGCAGATGATTTAGGTTATATAAATGATAAATACATCACTTTATCTTGGTCAAAGCTTGCAGCCTGTTGACTAAAAGCAAGGCTGCCGCTAATAGAGATGTTGAGAAATGAGTTTCCCTTAAATTCCACTCATGTCCTTTTTAAAACTAATCCCATCCTGCATTTATGGTATTAATGTGTGTGGATTCTCAATTTTCTAGACAACGCGTTTTAAAGTAGCTCGGTTGTGTGAGTCAGCGTGTGAGTGTGTGCTTGGAGTATCGCCATTATCTTTCAAACATCCTCATTGCTCGCAGTGTTGTAGGCTTACATCATGTTGCAGCATTCTTTCCCTGTTGTCTTGATGGGCTGAGCATGGAGTTGATGGCTGTCAGTGCTGAACATGTTCCAAAAGTTACACAGCCAGGATGTTCGTCCCACCCTGTGCCTCTGTCCCACAGAAACGGCGGTTAAACTCGGATGCCTCAGCATCACAGAGAAAAGTTGCGTTGTGTAAGGGCTTCCAAAATATGACCTCAGTCAGGAAGAGCACTTCCTGCAATGTCTCTCCCTCCCAGTGATGTTTGTTGTCTCTGATCACGTCGGTGTAAACACTGCAGATTTATGTAGCTCCTTCAAATTAGTTGTCTGTCAATGCTTCTGGAAGTACACAACAGCCTGTGGAAGTCTGCACTCAGCTTGCTTTTATCTCTTAAAAAAAGGAATCAGTCATTATGAGTCGTGGTTTAGGCCCATTAAAAGATCATTAAACTGCCTTGTAACTTAATCATACTTACAAACATTGCTACAAAGATGGATCTTGTCAGTTGACAGAATAAAAGAAGTCTGTCATTGACATTTGAGTTTCAAAGTGCCCAATAATAACCTTTCAAAGAGGCCTGAAGAGTTATTATTGGTGCCTTCATTTGACTGAACACATGGATGTGATGATATAAAGAACAACTAGATCTAATCTGAAATAAGAATGTAAGCAAGTACTGCTAATTATCAAGCACTTCAATATTACTATTTCGTCTACGTTCACACTCAGCTAGGGCGTCTGCATGCACAGACAGGAAGACGTTTTCATAAAAATAGCACAGAATCTCTATGAAGGTAGCTAAATTGAATCAGCCTCGGCGCATGCTGTGAGGTTATTGCGGGCGTAATTAAATATACATCGAGCTCTTTCAGTCACTGTTGCAGAACAAAACGTTGGCAAGCTTTGACCTGACTGAGTCGATCCCCCGTGGAAAGCTGCATGACACATGCAGTAGCCTTATCTTTGTGTTTGCCACGGCCCAGGCCTGTATTAATGAATAGATGAGCGTTTGAAGTGCAGAGAGACACACACATGTCAGTATCACTGTCTGTTCAGTGCAAGACTTGCATGCAGAAGGCATTGACTCTGAGACTCAGCCTAGATAAAATAGAAATCTACTCTCACCAGTAAATATATATATATGTATGTATGCATGTGTGTGTGTGTGTGTGTGTGTGTGTCTCATATCAGCTCTATATTTCTGAATCCATCATGAGTGAGGACATACATCATTAACGTTTGTATTCCAGGCTAGTAGCCCTTAAGTGATGCAGCCTTGACGGGACATAACTTTGCTCTTAGCAGCTTTTCCCAACGAAACCTTCTAAAATATTCTATAAACTAATCATATCTCCCCATTGTGCGAGTTCAGCTGTCGTCAGACTGATACTCCTACAGCAAACTGACTCGACTGAGTAATGAGCAATTCTGTCCTTGTGCCTCCAGGACAGACTTGTGTCATTTTGTCCAACAAAGGTGTCGTCCCCGCACAAGTCGCGGATAATAATTCCACTCTTGTATTACTGTCAGGTGGTAATAATCAGGGCTGGTCTGTGGCCTGCAAAAATAATAGTTAATTGTGACACAGTGTAATTCATATTAATAGTTTGAAAAACAATTTTGTTTCATTATTTTTGTGGAAGGATCCAAGGCCAAACACACGGTCCATGTCCTGATTCTCTTATAAGATATTTCTCAACCCTGAGGCTTGCATGTTCTTGCACAGCACCATGTGATTGCTTATTAGCTAAAAGCATTTAGTTTTTTTGGTGAGGTTCTCTGTGATTTTGATGCTATTTTCACTTTGCAAACTGTTAATATTCCAGGGAAATCAGCAATGTTGGCTTGTTTGTGTCCGTCCTGTAGCCTAGGGAACTTCTGTGTCAAACTTGGTTGAATAATTTCCAGCTAATTCTGAAAACGTGGACTTACTGCATATAGACTTTAAGCAGGAAAAAGGACAACACAGTGAATGACTTGCCTCTTTTAACCGCCAAACAATTGTGAAGCATGAATTTGTTTCACCTAGGTAACCGGGACTGGGAGGAATGTGTCTGAAAACAAAATTATTCCAACTTTATGGGCAACAGTGTAGTTTGGTCAGCAGTGATGGGAAGGGACAAACCTCAGCTAGAGCAACAGGTCGGGACAGCGGCAGGTCCACCTCCACCTCGCAGCTTACCGGATCTGATGCCAACGTGTTGGTGCCAGATACCACAGGGCACCTTTAGAGGTCTTGACGAGTCCGCCCTGTTGAGGCCAAAGGCCAACAACATATTATTCAGGGGTGGTCATAATGTGTATACGTTTCTTTGATATTGCATGTTACTCAACCGACTGCAATGCCGTCCTCTCTTTCCCAGGTGACTACTTTGGTGAACACCAGCAACAAAGGGCCATCTAGTAAGAAGAAGGGACGCTCCAAGAAGGCCCACGTCTTGGCCGTGTCTGTCGAGCAAGCTACCCAGAACTTCCTGGAGAAGGGCGAGCAGATCGCCAAAGACAGCCAGGACCTCAAGGAGGAGCTCATTGCTGCTGTGGAGGACGTTCGCAAGCAAGGTGATCTTGTCAAATGTTCTCATACGGACGCTTTATGTCCTTGTACTGTATCGTACTATTGTTTTGATCAGGTCAGATAACGGCATTGTCATTGTGTGAAATATCCCTTTTTTTTGCCACCAAACAACTCGTAATTTCTCTTCGCCCTCAGCAATGTTAATATTGCTTTTCTCCTCCACCAATATCTGACTCACATATTAGATCTATAGCATAGTACATGACTATGACTATCAATCTAAACTTTCTAGAGCATCACTCATCATCCCTAGCACTATATAGTTTGTTTATATGAGTTATTAGAAATCCAGTTAAAATCTAATCTGACTACTTTCAGCTGACGTTGGGCAATTACCACACCACACTTTCCCTTTTTGTATCAAACTCTCTGCAAAACAAATTCAAGGGGGAAAAAAAATAAAACTAGTGTATGACTGAACCTCTCTGTAAAGCAAAATGTCACAAAAATAGATCACACCTGCAGATATTTCATCCCTCGCTCACTCAGGGCTATTGCAATGCTACAATCTTCCAATCAACTTTTCAGTGCAATGCGTCACACAAGGGACAGTGATCTACTATACATACAATACATTAAGACACATGTAAGAGGATGGAGTCTAAAAGCGCCAAAAGAAGAAAAAACCTTTGGTTTGAAAACCTTTTTAGGTTTTAGTTTTTAACAGTGTATTTATATTTATAAGATAAAAGTTGCATGATCAAACTTCAGAGACTAGGACTGTTAAATATAAAACCTTGATAGAGTGATAGTTTTGACAATTTTGATGCATACAGTACTTCATGCTGAGGTATCCTTTTACTACAGCTTCAGAATAACTTCCTGACTTCTGTATTTGGCAATTTTAAGGGAGATACTTTAACAGAGACGTTTATATAGATTTTCATAGATGTTGTCGATTCAGATCTAAATTTAATGTTGTTAACTCAAGTGATTAGACCCGCTGATCGTTTGCTGTTAAAGGATGTATGACAAACTTTTTCTGGCCTTGAAAGCAACATAGGGAGAGTAATAATAATAATAATATTAAGTGAAAAAATAGTAATGTTTGGAGAAAATATTAGGCGCTCTGAATGTCAGAATAAGCCAGATATTTCTACAACTACAACTCAAGTGTGGCAAGGCAAATTCATTAAATATAAGAGATTAGAACCCCTTTGTATTGGGCTTAACTTGGTGCATGGATACCCATGATGGTAATGAGGCTAATGTAAAGTCATGCATCGTTAAAGATTTATAGATCAACAGTCTCATTATAAACTATTTGGAAATTTGAGAAGTCCGCCAACACTGAAACTACACAGCATGGATTTAACTCTTCCCCTCAGCAAATCATGATCGATATTCCTGGGAACTTTCTCTCCGTCGGGGCAACACCACAGTTGTTTGTAGCTCTCTAAAGTCAGTGGCTCTTAATGTGACTCAAATGTTTGTCCCCGTAATCGAATTGGATTCCCTGTTCAATAACTACATCAGCAGGAAAGAGCAAACACAGCTCTGTGTGTGTTGTGTCGTAGCTGTGTACCTCATCCTGCACTGTCATCTCCGCTTGACCGCTGCTGCTGTTGAACAGCGACTTGACTGTGCTGGCACACGGCTCTTTCCAGGCATGAAATAGACAGTTGCCATACAAGCCGTCACCATAGCTGACATCAAAAGTTCCTTCTCACTTGTTAGGCAAGTGAGTCAAACTGATGAAAGGCTGTGGTTGCAAAAAAGTGTTTATGGAGGAAATTCTTTTTTTTAAGGGCTGTTTAGATATAGCACATATTTGCATTTTTGCTTTCAAATATGCACATTTATGTCCAAAAAAGTTACTCTGCCCTTCCTGATTATTTTGATGGTAAGGCTCCCCCTGTCAAAAATCAATTGAATCAAACTCAATATGCCTCTCCCAGGAAAATACTTGAATATGAGATGCTAATAATCCACACCCCCTAACCTTTAACTGCCATCATGAAAAGAAGGGCACTTTCAAATGCTCTTCAGCACACAAGTGCCCTGCTGATGGAGCACTCTCGTCATTTCTCCCTTAACACTTCACTTTTTTGAGAGGTTGAATATAATTTCATGTCAGGTCATCAGGGAAAACAGTTTTATTTTAATAATATTAAACTCATGAGCACATACATATACCATGTTGAGTGTGTTTAGCAGGGGCTAAGAGGTGCCCCCCAACCTATATGGCATCATCTACCAAATTAAGATCATTGTGTTTAGTAACACACCCTCGAATCTGTGATCGCCAAATCAGACCAATGTCACCGTGACCTCTTAACCCCTCATCAGACCACAGAGCTCAGTAATCAGGCCATTTGCACTCCTCACTAGCTCATCACCAGCAGCACAGTGTGTGTGTGTGTCTGTTTTGAGTGTTAGTCTTGTGTATGGATGCAACTATGTATAAATTGGATTTCTTATATAAATATATTTTGGGGTCTTAGGGTTGTTTATACACCAAGTGTCACCACAGCACAAAAAGCTTTATTCCCTTGTTATTTTTAATTTATGCTGGCAGAGTGTGCTACTGACCTGCCCTGAAGCATTTTAAATCATTATTTAGAAAAGGCCTGTTATCTCACCAGTGGCTAGTCGCATATTAACGTCATTGTGGTAAATAAACCCGAGAGAAAAAAAAGCTCATTATGTAGAGGGACAGCTCATCGTCAAACGTGGGCTTCCATGAAGGCACATTCTGCCCCATCTACTATTTCCTAACTATCAGCTCAGATGAATGAGCTCTAACCTAAATGAAGGTAGGTAATTGTGGACCTAACATGGGTTATTATACAGCACAGATACAGATTCAAGGAGCAATCAGTCATCTCAGTCATGTATTCATGGGCAAGGCAAGGCAAGTTTATTTGTATAGCAAATTTCAACAACAAGGCGATACAAAGTGCTTTACATAAAACATTAAAATCATTGGGAAGTTACAGATCAAAGGAAAATACAATAATTAATAAGAGAAAATAAAAACATGTTAAAGTAGAATAAGACAGGTGACAAAAGTTACAGTGCAGTATAAGAAATGCATAGATAGTTTATTTACTGAAAGGCAGCGGCAAACAGAGAAGTCTTCAGTCTTGATTTAAAAGAACTGAGAGTTGCAGCAGACCTGCAGTTTTCAGGGAGTGTGTTCCAGATATGTGAACATAGAAACTGAACGCTGCCTTTCCATGTTTAGTTTTGACTCTGGGGACAGAAAGCAGACCTGTACCACAGCATTAGCTGACTATACTATATAAAAGTGGATGTATGCAGTACATGCACATACTCATACACACTGATAATAATCTGGGGTAAAGTATGATCACGTCCCTCTTTCCTCGCTTACCGATTTTTCTTCCTTCCCTCTTTGCAGGAGAGACGATGCGTATTGCCTCGTCAGAGTTTGCCGATGACCCGTGTTCCTCCGTGAAACGTGGCACGATGGTGAGGGCGGCCCGCGCCCTGCTCTCCGCCGTCACCCGCTTGCTCATCCTCGCCGACATGGCCGACGTCATGAGGCTGCTTGCCCACCTTAAAATTGTAAGCACGGTCATCACCCAGATAACAAGTTGTACTTCTGTAAGTTTAGCGTTTTGTTTACGTGTTGATAATATATGAGTTATTAGAGTTATGAGTTAACAGGGGTTATTCTCATTGGTTGTGTTAGAGTTGCTGACACAACTGCGGGGTGACACACAGTCATTGTTCGTGTTATTATAATTAAAATGTAAACTCCCCGAATGCACAGTGTACTTATAGGCTTCACTTCCTGGTGAAACAATGCATGCTCTTATCCCAACCTCTGCACACATTAGCATATTCAATAGTTGGAACAATGGGGGTAGCACACTGCAAACATAGATTTAATTGTTCAGTAGCAATATCATAGCCCACACCACTCACTTAGTGCAGAGTCGTTTTAGGAAGTTTGGTTTCTTTGTCCCTCATTTTGGAAATGACTCATGGCTTTGAAAGTGCTAATACAGAGTGCTAGGAAGTATGATGTGCAATTGGTATAATCTGAAACAAACTCCTTTAGACATTCACTTTTTCCTTCTCTCACCAACTCTCTCACACACACACACACACAGACACACACACACACACACACACACACACACACACACACACACACACACAAGCAGTCACCCAAAGTCCTTTACTCCAGCTTGATTCTGGAGGCCCACAGAAGGGCTTAACTCAAGCCAGTATAATCCCTGCCATCAAAGGCCACTTAAAAGTTATCTCTCTCTTTTCTCTCTTTTCCATTACATCTTGTGCGGCACTTTCATTAGGGGAAGAAATAGGTTTCGAATCACGATGCGCCCACAGAAGGGATGGAGCTTGCTGAAATGAGGCCCATTAAAATTGCACAGATAAATGACTATTGTTCTTTTTTTTTTTTTAGAGTTGTAATTTTTGTGTTGTTTTATTGTTTTACTTTAAAGCATAGTGTAACCTTTAGGGGCTGGATTAATTGCTTAGTCAAAATATGTAAGCTATGACTTTGTTTACTACTGTGTCAATGGATTTTTTTCTTTTAATTCAGTATTTCTTTCTGTGTGTTTGTGTGTGTGACAGGTAGAGGAAGCCTTAGAGGGTGTAAAGAATGCAACCAATGAGCAGGACCTGGCAAACCGCTTCAAGGAGTTCGGGAAGGAGATGGTGAAGCTTAACTATGTGGCAGCCCGCAGACAGCAGGTAAGTGTCCTTTTCAGAAAAAGGAAACCACTTTTGACATTTGTGTCATGTTCAGATGCAGGGAGATCCGACGGTAAATGGCACCTGCAGAGATAAATGGTGAAATAATGTAATAATCTGAGCCATTGTGTGATAGGGTTGAACGATCACACTCAAGTTTTAACTAACCTTGAGAAGTGTGTTGGAAGGCAGCCACAATCTCACTCGTAAAGTATATAGAGCATCCTGATTGGAAATACATCACTGATTGACTAACAAGAGTCATTTAATGTCAGAATAGGAAAGACTTTATTATTATAATAACTTTGTAACTGTTGTTTTGAAAGGTGCCATAAAAATAAAGTGCTTTACAAAGGACAAATAAAGAAAAATGGAAAACAATGAATATTAAAGACCACAAATAAGATAATACAGAGACCATCAGCTAAATTCGGCAATATGCAAAACACATAGAACACTTGTTTTAAAGTAAAAGTACAGAAGCCAAGCAATAATACATATCTGGTTACATTTTATCAAAAAATAAATAATACTCTTATAGGCTGCATTAAATCAGTTTTATTTAAAATGTACAGCACATGCTAAATTTTTATCATGCGACTCTAAATAAGTATAATATCCACATCGTAGCTTATTTGACCTAGAAGGATAGAAACAAAATATATATAATCTTTTTTATATGGCCCCTACAAGTGTCTAGTTGGCAAAGCGTCCACACTGCTGAACTGTCCCAAAGCCGAGCCCATTCAGCTCTAGTGGAACTGAACTGCTGACACTGACCTAACTTTGTGTGGTTGGCACAACACCAGTTCATCAGAAGGGATGCTACCCTTGTTATATTGTTCATGCATATTTGAGAGCCTCTGTGTTCCTTCACAGGAACTTAAAGACCCCCAATGTCGAGATGAGATGGCGGCTGCCCGTGGGGCCCTCAAGAAAAATGCCACCATGCTCTACACGGCCTCACAGGCCTACCTGCGACACCCAGACGTGGCGGCCACACGTGCAAACCGAGACTACGTGTTCAAGCAGGTGCAGGAAGCCATAGGAGGCATTTCCAGTGCTGCTCAGGCCACCTCGCCCACTGATGAGAAGCATGGCCATGCTGGCATCGGAGAACTGGCTGCTGCCCTCAATGAATTTGATGTAAGTCGGCGAACATGCTGCTCTTCTTCTTCTGTGTGTTGTGTGCATGCGTGTGTCCTAGATCCCACAGAGACAAAGACTCCTGAAGGCACTGCACATCTACATAAACATGGGAGCAGTATAGCCTGGTGTTCTGGTTGTGTATTTATGTTATCCGACATTTGCCAGTCTTAGATCTAAGATGGTGAGCTCTCCTTCTGTAACGTTCTTTTCTGACTATAGCAATGAAACACAGTATTTCCCCCATTATTGAGACACATTGCATATTATAAGCAATATAGTAAACACCACCAGCGCTTCTTATCTGCCCCACTCTGTTAAGGCTTCATCTACAGTACATGGGCTTTCCCACTGAGATGTCTTAAATATCCACCATATATATTACTTATTTTCCTTTGTCTCTCTGGCCCTCACACTCTCTCTCTCACAGTAGACACTTTTTATGGTGCCTGGCTCATCTTTATTTAAATCTGCAAGACTCTAACAGAAACTGTGTTCAGAGTGACTTTTTACTATAAACACGAGTGTCTGCTGCCATCTATTGGTCATACAGTGATAGTGAACTCTTGGTACATATGAAGCGGATACCTCTTGCTCTGTAGTTGATCACGTCTAGAGGTCAGAACATTGAGATAATTGAGGGTATTGTCTTGAGATTCCAAGTGTCAAGGTAAAAGCAGCAATTTGATTCATATGTGAAATGTCCTAAGGCCTAATTTACCCTTCAGCTTGTGTCATCATGACTGATGAGGCCCTGATTTTATTTAAATATATGATGTTGATATTTAGCTGCCACTTACAGAGCGAGCATAAATTAATGTTGGACCTTTTCTTTTAACACAGCAGCATTCAGACACAGTTATACATAATTAACCACAGGGGGGAACTGTACTGTCTTTAACCTGAAACAATGACAAGGTTGAAATCAGCAGAGGTTGTTCCCTTGATTCTTCACTGCTGTAGTGCCTGGTTGATCAAACACTACAGCCATAAAGAACATTTTCACCAACTTAATGAATTTTACATTTTATTACTGCCCTAAAGTGACAATGCTGAATTGTATTATTACACCCGGTGCCCCCTAGTGATAGTCGGTTTAATTTAGTATTGTGCACTGTTTGCTCTACAGTTTACCCTTGGCAGCAGAATCAGTGTTGAGCGTTGCGTCTTTATTTTAGAGAAAATATGGTTACCATGTTAACAGTCAGTGCTGTTTAAAATTAATCTTTGTCTCTTGAGCTTGAAAACTGGTCATCAAAAAAAAAAAAAAAAAAACCTTCACTCAACACTGCGCTTTCTTTGGTCCTCAGCAATGCACTTGCCGAGTCTGAGGTCCGATGGGCAGGTTCCAGAAAATCGTCAAACATAGAGAGAGACAGATTTTTGGCTTAAGGCTATTCATCACAATTTAGATAGAATGGGTGTTTGTCAAGATCATAAAAATACAGACAGACACAGATGAATAGTAACTGTGAATATTGCTTGTTGTCATATTTGATCTTTTTCACTAAAACCTATTTGTTGCCATACACTGCAGCTGAACCTCTTCCTCCCTGGGAGTCGGTCCACGGACTCTGATAAGCAGCTACACGGGTCCTGGGGCTTTTTCCTAACGTGGGACAAACATCAGTCCTAATAATATAAAAGTCTCTACAGTCGAAACAAACGGAGGAATCTCCATATGTCTGTTTGTGTTTCTCGATATCAATTTTCCTCAAAACTCGATTGACTGTAAACTGGTTCGGATGAGATGTTCTAGGGCGATATGTGTCTCCCCTTCATTACTTGTTTGGTATGCACTTACTTACAGTTCTGTCTTCTTTTTTCAGTCAGATGAGCATAGCCTATGAAAAACATTCTTCATGTCACCGCTGTGTGTAAACCAGGTTGTTAGTTAACTGTATGTGAGTGACCCCTTGTGGGCATATTTGAACACTGCAGTTATCTTACATGAGTCTGTTGTTTCTGTGCAGTGAAACACTCTAGTTGAATGAAAAGCTATTTAGCTCAAGACATTGTGGGAAGAACTAGCTTCTCATTTCTATTGCACCTATTATTCAGTTATTCCGCATTAAGGCTGTGGCCTATAATAATCACATCCACTCTTTTTTTTTATGTAAAGCAGTCCTGCTTGAAAAAAAGCAAAGAAAAAAAAAAGCATACGATCTGAATTTGATTTAGTTTGGCAGACAATCAGACGGGCAGCAGTTCAACAAGTTAAACTTCCCTTTCCTTAAGCCCCTGTGTTCACCTGCAGCTGGCTCATGTTTAAGTCTTAACTCACCACAGAGACACAGACTGCGATCAGATCCTCTCAGCAAAGTAATGTCCCCATATATTAAACTATGAGACGTGGTACTTAGCAGTATTTAGTCCGAGTACATGACTGCGGTACTGTACATGTTATTACGCACACACACACACACACACACACACACACACACACACACACACACACACACACAGAGTAATGAATGCTGCAGAGTATGATTATTGCATTTCACCCCCCCAAAAAAGGCTTAATATTTGAGCTGTTTTCAGTAATTTTGATTTATTCTCTTATTAACTCGCTGGTGTGGAGCTAATTTAATTAATGGATTTGATGGACATGTTTGTTTGTTTTTTTTCCTGCCAAACTTAATTTTCCAGTCTCACTCAGACATTACAGGACGTTTTGTCACACAGAAAATCCAGACGAAGGACTAAACAGAAGCAGTGATTAATATCACTCTCACACTAACGGTACTTGGATAAGTTATCTCTCGAAAAAACATTGTAAACCAGCATTTTTTGGAGGTAGACTTGAGAAATGAACATTTCTAGTGCATTATCTCACAGCCAAGAATCGTGCAATCATCTGTAAAAGCAGCAGTACAACACAGAACATCAGGGTGCACATGAATTGTCTGCTATATGGATTCTTTATCAGCTTAAATCAGGGGAAACACACGCTGAAGCCTCTGTATGTGATCGTGGCTCACATGCTTCTATGATACATATTGGGAGGATGTTGAGCACGTCGCCTCGCTCGCTCCTGATCACGTTCAGTTCGTGACACCAAAGTTCAGACAATTTTGAAATGCTGGGCACAGATGCGGGTCAAGAGAGTAAAAGGGCAGCTTATGAATAAGACAAGTAAGAAGCGATAACCCCATCTATGCTTTTTTTTTTTTTTTTTTTTTTCTTCCTGACACCCAGAATTACTTTGGAACGAGTCAACTTAGGACACTGAGGTACAAGATCCATTTGGAGAAAAAGGGAGGTCAGCATCAGTTGAAATTCACTCAATTCCAGCGACTTCTGGCATATAAACAAGAGGCACCATGAGCCCCCCCCCTCGACCTCTTACCTTAAGAGTTCCCCCGTGAAATAGGTTCTGAAGGCTCTGCAAACGCTAAGAAGGTTTTGCAGAAAAAAAAAGGATTTGTTTTTAACTTATCATGAGTTTGCTTGTAGAACCAATATCTGACTTTTGATATCTCAAAATAAGAAAATTAAGCTTTATCATGTGATAAGACCTAAGCACATGTCCGCCTGCCTGCCATATAATGCATTTTGAGCGATAGCAATTATAATGTAAATCTTTTTGTTTTCAGACCTTTTATGTCATAATGAACAGAGTAACTGTTTTAACTGTAAAAAAAATTCAGATTACCTGAAACTTTCCATCGTTGGTCATTTTTGGCCCAAATAACAAAAACTCTCCTTCTGCACATTTCCCCCTTTTTGTTTTCAAGTGAATTATGTCTTTCATCACCAGCACTAATCAACTAGCCTGCCAATCAGATCTGTTGCATTTTCACCGACGCATCAGCTTGGACCGTCTCAGTTGGTTCAATAACAGTTGGCAGTGGCAGATTTATTATTGCTGTCTTGAAATAGGTTTTATCACCGCGGACACGGTGAGGTCTCTCTGAGGGCGACACAGAATTTGAGAATTGGCCACCTTTGAATTCGCTATGCGGGAAAAGAGCTGTCATGTTGGAATGAAAGTTTTTATTTGGGGATCCGAGCTCAGCGGGACGACAGATGGAGTGAAGCCCCAGCGGGTATGTGGGTAAAGACACACTGTAGCACACAGGCGTAGATTTTATTAGGTCACAGCACACACACACACACACACACACACACACACACACACACACACACACACACACACACACACACACACATACACGCACGCACACACACGCGCGGTGTAGCAGTAACGTTCTGAATTAATTGTAGCACATACTTATATGTGCAATCATTTTTTATCATGTGGGTTAATATACCTGTTTGTAGCATTTGCAAATGATGATGATTTATATGCAGGCAGTAAAGAGACAGACTGAAACTCTCTCCCTCTCAGCTAGTAACTGCCATGCACATATTTATATGAAAAAAACAAAACAAAAATCCCTCTTTGTCTTCCTGTCATTTTCCTACTTTGAGCCTCCTTATCTTTGCGCAGTCAAACGCCCTAAGCACCTGAAAGCAGCCTTTTTAAATTGTGACTCTGCTAATCTCACCTACACTCGAGCACATGAAGGCATCATCTTGCGAACAGTAACCGAGGAAGTACTTCCCACTGAGGCCCTTTTTAGTTTGAAGAAATGTATGGTACACTATGACTTGGTTAATTCAACTGAGCATAGGAACTGGCAGGGGCCAGAGAAGTATGAGTTATAGAAGGTGGTCTTCCTTTCATTCCTCTACTGCTGCTGCTGCCGCTGCCTTCCATTAGATGAGCCAAGACGAGGGAGGAAAAAAAAACATAATTGTGATTGCATCAAAATGATTACCTAATCCTTAGCCCCCGTCTTCTCTCTCCACCAACAAATTGGATTTTGCCTCTTTCTTGGCAGGGCTATACAATTGCATTGTTTGTGTTTTGAGGCATTTCCTCTCATTATCACGAGGAGTTTGGCCCAGCAGCTCTTGTGTCCGTTTGTGCGTCACATCTACTCCTTGAAGAATCAATGCGCACGCGGTAAAAGGTGCGTCTGTTGAAACACATCCTCCTCAGACTCAGAGTAAAGAGTATGTTCATAGCATCGCCAGCAGATGGCAGTGTTTCATTACGTTCCTCACTCGTCCGGCCTTATTCCCCACCCTCTCTCGATCATATCCATTTTTATCCTTTTTTCCTGCAGGTCCTTAGAAACAGAGATTTTCCAGTCTGGCTCGCTCTGTGCTCAGAGCAAAAGCCTGCATCACCTTGTAAGGTTTTGTACCATTAATGAAATGGAAGCTATCTTTTGAGGCTGAGAGGTTTTGATGTACGCGGGTCTTTCAATCGAGCTCCGTCAAAGGGAATTTGGTATTAGGGTTCACCGGATACAGCCTCGACACACTGACCACTCTTCCTTCTCATGTGTCGGATGGTTTTGCTTTTCTTCTCTTCCCCCGTTTCCCCAAAGAGAGGATGACAGTTATCAGGCATGTGCTATATACCCTTCCCTGTCCCAGTCCAGTAGTGTCATCACAACTCTCGTATACCTCAAGCTACCTGACACTGCACAGTGGCTGTGTATGTACTGTGTCGACATACACTCACACTCACACAGTTTCATTCACACAGTGCAGACGTGCATTCACTTGCAGAGCATAGCTTTGAGACTGCGGCAGAGATCCAAGTGGCACCGGATCATTTTATCACGGTTTGTATTTCCATCTGCGTGTCCTCCTCCTCCTCCTCTTCCTTCTTGTCTTTTAGGGGTTTATTTATACAGCATCATCTTTCTCATTCCCCCCTCATCTTTCTGTTGCCTTTCCTTCCTTCTCCTTCTCTCTCTCTTTCTCTCTTTTGTTCCCATTGTCCGATGTATCTTGGACCAACAGAGGTGTTTGAACAGCGAGCGTGCTTACATGCATACTGTGAGCCCATTTTGGTAGCAGACTTGTATTTCCATGCAAAAGGCTTCACAATATGTTGCAGGACCTGTAGTCACGCTGCACAATAATACGCAGGTCCTCACTCTGCATACATTATGGACCATCTATAACCGGATTTACTCCGAGCTAGCTCAGGAAAAAGCGTGCGTGACAGCCAGTGCTTTGAATCTCAGCATTGCCTCTGAGTGTAAGTCGCGGTGAACGGTAACTGGCCATGTTTATGCCTATGGGATGACACACCAAGAGACTCCTTCAATTACAGCTAATGCGGGAATTCCAATAAACATAACAGACGTGAGACCGCTGAGGAAAAGCAGATCTTCATCCTTCCGTGTCTCCTTCTTTACTTTGTTTTTTTTTTTGTACCAGCATATAAAGGTAACCTCCTGACTTTCTGCCCTTCTTTCTTGAGAGTTAGTTTGCGTCCTGCCCTTGCCAATGAGCCGGTTTTCTTCTTCTATGAGAAACATGCCCGGTAGACGGGGTCTTCATTGAAAGTGTGCGGGCGGTGGCTGCCCGGTGATGACCTTTTCCGCATGCTCCGTTTGTGTATGAGACGCTCGCGAGTCAACCTCAGTGAAACCGTGGCCGGGGAGCAGCCCGCCTCTAATGTATGTAGATGTATTCCTAACTGAGGGATAGCTTTCTTGGTAATTGCTATATCAATCTGCACACTCCTATCCGTGCTGTCTCATTTCAGGCCCTCTCTTATTTCTCTCCCGCTTTCCTCTTCCTCTATTGCCCTAACGCACATGCTCAGACACACACACACACACACACACAGTCTGCTACACTCTCTTCCTCCGCCTCGTCCCCCCCCCGATTTTTCTCTCTCTCCTTGACTCACATCGATTCGGCGTTCGAACGTGTGGGTGTCGAACACGTTCTGAAGTTGCCTGTGAGAAACTGGCAGGGAGGAAAGAGTATATCCTGGTCGTCGAGCCCGCCGATACTTGCCGTGGAAGGGTCAGACATAAGCATGGCACCGACGCACAGACTTGCACACAGACCCCGAGCATTAATAAACAAATCCACCACAATGCCGAGTGCCAGTTTTATTGACAAGAACCCTGTTGTGTTCAATAAAACTCCACTCCCGGCGTCATTTTCACCTTGGCTGAGCCACGTGCTGGCCCAGAGGCGCACCACTTAATCACGACATCCTCTGCCTGCCGATTACAACACTGCCTCATCCTCCCTGGACAGATGCACCTGTCAAGAGAAATATGAATAGGGGGACTAAGTTGAAGTAATGGGACATGACCAGGGAGATGGAGAAGTATTGGTTAGTTTGTTAGTGCACAGTAATTAGCCACTGCCTGGCTTGTCTCGATGGCAATAAGGCATGGGAGGCAGAGGGAGAGTGGGAGGGGTCATTGGTAGACACGATTCAGAGATCCATACTAGTTACAGTCAAAGCGTACAGCCTCAGGTCCACTGTGATCCTCCCCTCCACTGCTTCTTTCACATGAAGCCCACCCCTGCAGCTTTTCGGCGATTCTTATCTTTGGGTTACAGATTTGGCCTGGAATAGAGATGGCGTTTTCCTCACAGTTTGACTTCATATACAGTATATCCACGATGCACATGGCACGGCGAAAGTCCTTTAGTACATTTATCACAATACATCAGGTGATTTATCACAACGAAACATCCTCAAATATTACCATGCGAGGGTTGTTTAAACTTCTCTCTGTTTACGCTTTTTTTTTCCTCGGCTCACACGCTCTCACAAGCAAGGAACGATGATTAACTGAGGGGTTAGTGTATATCCGAACCACTCTCGCCATACGCCGTATGGACAGCCACCTTAGATTAAATGGCAATAGCAACCAAAGTGAATTACCTCACTGCATCTTCAGACCTCTCAGCATAAAACTCCTGGGAGTTGAATTATGAGTGGGTGCAGCAAATTATTATTATTATTTTTTTTTTAAAGGTATCTTGCCTTCCGGTCAAGGCTTTCTCTGGGGGGGGCCTCACGTGCCAGCTTGCCTACTCATCCATGTTCATCTTAATGGTTGCGGGGGCAACCTGCACATACAGTACGCGTATCGTATACACGCACATAGACAAACATACACACAGGCTAGAAGACAGTGTCACTGCTTAAGGCTGACAGTCCATGCTATAGTCACACAAAGCTGCAGATTTTTTGCAGATGGTTTTGATGACTATTTGAAATGCAGTATTTCCTCCCACACATACAATTTGCACTCCTCTTAACAATAATAGGGACATGCACAAACAATATTGACTTCCACAGAGTCCCAGTTTTTCTGCAAATTATATATCTGGCAGGGAACTCCTGGTGGATTTGAGACAAAACCTAACCAAAGGATTATAAATGAGCTGCTTGTCTGATTTACAGTCTCCGTGTTGCTCAGCTAAAGCTCCCTACCTCAAAGTCGGACTGTATATAGAAATGCTAAGTAGCCTTTCCCTTGACAAAAGTCCACACATATTTCCTGGTGTAAACATTTTAGAGGACCCAGAAATGGTAACTAGGCTGCCGAGTCTCTTTTAACCTTAGAGGCCAGTGGTTCTGTAATGTGACATATCTACAGTCAGTGAAACGAAAAAATAATAATAATTATCCTCAATGGTAAATATCCTGCAAGAATCATTTGACTAAAGCATTTCTTTGACCTGTGAGTCACAGTCTCTCAGGGATGAGTCCTCCGCAGCCCGGAATGGAGATAGAGGCAACGCCGAAGGGATTTACCAGACACACATTGAAAAAATTTAATTCACATGAGTTTAAAGCAATTCAGTTTAGAGTTGGCCAACTTCAGTTACTTGCTTGGGTTCATATAAGTTCGGAAATCCACAGGAACGCTTTTCATATTTTGCGAAAAAGCTGTAAGTGTGATTTTGATGGGGGGTGCCAAAGGACAAAACTATTATTCTTTTCACTGTTTCATGACAAAAATTGGAGAGCAATTGTTGTTGTTAAAAACAAACAAAAATAGCAACCAGCCTTTTCATAATAAAAAAAGAAAAAGCAGCTAAAAGAAGAAATGCCTTTGAATTAAAAGCACAGCAGGACATTGTTCCCCTGATGCTCTGGGCTGAGAGTTTTTATTTTTTATTTTAACATTAGTCATTCATAAAAATGCATGAACAGCATGGCAAGGGTTTTGATAGGCAAGGTAAACCAACCAATGGTTAAGCCTGCGTGTTTGAATAGCGCAGCACTCAGAAACCCTTTGATTTTCCCTGGTGGCTTCGTGAATGGAAGAGATAACCCGTAGTTTTGATCTACGTTTGGAAGAAGCACTAATGCACCAGTGAAGTCGCTCAGATGAGTGCAGCTTTGTCGACTGGCCAATTTATCTGTCATTTTGTGATAATGGAGCGTTGTGTGACAGTACATCCATATACAACGGTGATCCAGAGTCCAGCGATCCCAGAATCCATAAAGCCAGTTCTTATCTGCCATTTCTTTCTGAAACAAAAACAACTCTGAAGCACAGGGAAATGTTGAGTCCTAAGAATATCTCAATGCATTGTTTGAAGAACTCGGCTTCATCAGAAACAAACACAACCAACAAGACTAGGTCAAAACTTTGTATATGGCTGGAGTGCTTTTCTGACTTACACATGTCAAAATGCTGTGGTAAAAACAACTCGCTCTGTATATGTATGATGTCTACACATTGTATTTACATTTACTCTGTTGAGTCAGCTGGTTTTAGCACATTGTGAAGCCGGTTTAATGTCCAGTGAACATGATGTGGGAAATTTACCTCATGCGTACGGTTCCTTCGGGTAATTTATTGAAATATTTTGCGGGCGTTCCACCTCTCTGCCACTCTCTGAACCAGGTATAAGCAGAGAGAGGTGAACTAAATTTGTCGGAAAGTGCCTCTTTGATAAAAAAAAAAAAAGATTTAGTAATAAAAATTGGAAACCATTCGTGCCAATTCAATTTGAAAGAGCAGCAACTCTCATAATGGTATAACCTCAGTAAGTCACGTGGCACTTTGCCAACCAATGGTATAACTTGATCACAAACTCAACTCTATCACTCGTTCCTTCGTCTATTGATTCTTCTTTTTCAACTTTCATGTTTAGAGGATGCTCTTTGAATGATAATTCAGAGTTACATGATGCCTCTCCCCTCACGAGCATAGCTTCCTTTGTCGAGACCTCTTTGTCGAGTGTAGTGAAATTGACTGCTCTCTTTCACACTCTTGGTTTCCCCGCATTATGTCTTTATCTTATTAGTTCCACATCTTTTGCCTTTATCCCTTTCCCCCGTCTTGTAATTGTGCCTACTAAAGCATCCGCAGTGAGTGCGTCCCCATTGTGTGCAGTTCTTCTCTCACTTAAAGCCACCGTGGCGTCCAGTAGCAAATAAATCTTGGCTGAGGGTTGTGAGCGTCTTCTAAAAAAAAATAATATCTAGCAACATATGCAGCAGTTGAATAAGAAAACTTTTGGAAATGATCCTGACCAATGACTGCCTATTGCACATCCCCACACTTCTCTACTCAGGGGTGAACACCCAGTAACATACACAGCTAGTGGATGCTCTAATGATACATCCCTCCTCATGTAGCAGATCATAGTGAACCGCAAACAAACGACTGAACATCAATCTAATGACTGCACATCTTCAGTTAAAGACCATGATGTAATCTTCCTGTGTCAAAACAGTGTGCTTCCATAAATGATCCAATGCCGTGCATGCTCTGCAAATAAGAAAGTGAGTGATGTAGAAAAATATTGTTTTTGCAAATTTACTGCCAGTCCTGTTCTTTTGTGCTGCCTTTTTTTTTTATTTATGATCTCTTCAGATCATAAACTGGTTCAGTGGGGGTTTCCCGGTAGCTCGGTCTGCTTTTACAAATGATGGGACCAAATAGCATGTTGTGCTGCTGCCTCACTGTCTACCCTTTTAACATTTGCTTGTCGTTTTTCCCTAGCTTTACTAGGAGTCAAAAACTAGACAGGTTCCCTATAAAAGCACAGTGTTAAATCAGTATCACAGTGTTAAAAAAGAAAAAAACAGTGCAACAAACATCATGCATTTGATGGAACACATCAATAGCAAAACACATATATAGGGGAAAAATTGAATCAGAGAAAAGCTAGATGTGCTGTAAGCCTGGTATAGATTTAACACAGCAGAGGAGAATAAGATATGTGTAAAGAAAAAGAAAAGGGGCCGGAAGACAAATCAATCGTGCCCTTTTCATCTGTTGTCACCACTCTGATCTATCAGTCACAGCCTCAACTCGACTGTGAAGGAACAGGAAGTATTGAGTTGTCGGATGAATGAATACAGAGTATTTGCACCTTTCAAAGGAATGAAAAGAAACTTCCTTCATGCGACTGAATTATTTTGTTGAAATTTCATGTGATCAATTTCCAACTGTTGACATTCGTGTTCCAACCAAAGAATATATTTATATTATACATATTTTAAACTATTTGTTTACAGATGTTCGACAAGCTGTGTAACAAATCACAAATCATTTCCACAACTGAAGTCCCCGAAGGCAAGACATTAAAGTCAAGTCTAAATCCTGAGGTTGGGTTCAAATCCTCAACAGGATCTTCACATGCTCTTCACTAAGTGTGTTTCCTGAATACACTTTTAACAAATTAATATCAACACTTAATTTATGTTAAGTTCAATTTAAACAAAATTTCTTCTTCCATTGATCGTACCAACAAACACAAAGGACACCCTATCCTTACCGTATTACATGAGCCCACATTTGCATAATCAAGTCTTGCAAACCTTTTATTTTGAGACACTGGTTCAAACTTGAGCAAAGAACTTCCATTTCCTGAGTCCATTGTTATCACTCACAGACCAAATATGCAGCATGCCCCACGCGATATTGTTAATGTTTTGGTCTGTAGACCCATACATCTCCAGGAACGGTATTATCACAGAGTCCATGCGCGATAATACAGACGTAAAACCAATGTTTTTCAACAACAGCAAAAAATGAAAACCTCCCTGCTTTTCCTTTTCAAAATGTCTGCATGACTTCTTGTCTATGACCTCTATGTGGCTCTGTCCCGTCCCGTAGCCCAATGTAGCTCATAGGTACATTGACCAGCACAATGACAATAGAACCCAAGTTGAAAAAAGGATTCTGTTTTTTTTCCTGCGTAACTGCATGTACATGTGAAAAACATTTTTTTGGGGGGTAGCAAGATTGCTTTTGTCAAGTCCCACAAGCCATTGTATGGAGTGCTGATTTTGAGTGCAGCTGATTTGGACGAAAGAGAGAGAGAGAGAGAGAGAGTGAAGGGAAGCTGGGTCATTGGGAGGGAGGGAGGCAGTGTCCAGCAGGATCTTTTCTTCTGAAGAGAAGTGAGGTTTGGGGTCATTGTTTTGCTATACAGGATTTGGAAAAAAAAAAAGCATAAAGTTACACAAGAAAACTGTGGGGTTCAGTGTCTTGCCCAAGGACACTTTGACAGCTGGGGAACTACCAACCCTTCCGACTAACGGATGACCCGCTGTATCTCCCGCCCTTGTTACTGTGTATCTGCACGTCCGATAGCACAGCAGGAAACACCGTGTCACGGGAACACCTCTTCCCTTCTTACACACAGTGTCTGCTGCGCATAATTTTGTATCCCCCTGGTCACTGTAGAAGTTCAGACAGCTCGCCGTGTCGTTAGTGGTCTTAATCTTCATTAAGACACCGGGACATTAGTGGGACACACCACCAAAGAGCGTACGAGAGGGTTACTCAAGCTCCTGCTGCGTAATTAATGAAATCCTCATTTTCTCTCCATCATTTCTCCTCAGTCAGACCCACTAGAGCAAAGAGGAAGACAGAGAAACATAAATTTAAATGTTAATTGCATTTTTTTTTTTTTACAGAGATCAGCCACAAAGAGGGTTTTAATGATGTGGCGGATGATCAGTGTATTGTTTTTATTTTTGACTCAGTCAAGCCATGAAGCCTTGGAAAATAACTGAAACTACAATTTCCATTTTGAATCACACGAGGTGCGAAGTAGTATTTTGAAACAGGCCATGGATATGCGTCGATCTGCCACAACATTTGAACAGGTTTTATTTTTAATATAGCAGCTAATGGATGAGTACTCCTGTAAGTTATAACTACCCTTACTTTTTCCGGGCATTTCTCTCTAAGTCTTTTATTACCTTAAAGGTGTATTATGTTGCTATTTCTGTGGCTATGAAGAGGCAGCTAGTTTTTAGGCTTTGAAAAATGGGATCTCCTTGAGCTTTCCTGACGTGTGGCCATACCGCCGCTATTGCTTTTCTCAGTCACAACCGATCGTCTGGATCTCAGGGCCACAGGAATAAACTGCAATGCCCTCCATGATCTCTGCACTTCCAATTTCCTATCGGTACCTAAATACGTGCAATCGCCAGAATACAAGAAACTCTGGCTTCAACATCTCTCCAACCCTGATTTGCGCTGAGCTTGGGGGCCCAACCCCCGCCCCCCGCCCCAACACTCCAACATCCCCTCGTTATGGTATAGACAGTCACAGCATGGAGTTAATACCAGCACAGAGAAGCCCCCTGGCTGGGAAGGTAATGCCATGCAACTAACCGGATGTCTGTGTGTGTAATGTGAAGATATTTAAATACCAAAGGATAGCTCTGGAAACGGGGAACATTATATGTACTCTTAATGGTGTGAAGAGCCGACTGAAAAGTGCTCTTTTACAGGTGTGCGTTACCGGAGAAAAAGTGTTATCACACCCGATGATGAGATTACAGAAAATGTAATATTGCTTTATTTAATTTTTTTTCCATCTCCCACTGCTCTTACTGCGAAGACAGAGGGGGGCTGGCGGCAATGGCACTTTCCCTACTTTCACTTACTGCCATCTTGGCCTCAGTTAAACTGTGAAGGCCACTGTCACAGGTATTCACAGATTGGTTCCAAGAACGAGGTGTGTGTGTGTGTGTGTGTGTGTGTGTGTGTGTGTGTGTGTGTGTGTGTGTGTGTGTGTGTGTGTGTGTGTGTGTGTGTGTGTGTGTGTGTGTGTGTGTGTGTGTGTGTGTGTGTGTGTGTGTGTGTGTGTGTGTGTGTGTGTGTGTGTGTCTGTGGGGGGGTGTCTGTAACAAGATCGTGTGGGTAACACAAACTCACTTAACCCAGGCAATAGGTCAGTTAATTGTCTCTTTTTCCTCAAGCACTGTTGCAGCCTCCGAGAATCTCAGAAGACTGATTATATTTGCAAGTGTCGTCCTTGTGCTTCATTACGTCTTGTTTTGTTTTGTTCGCCGTTGTTAGAAGGCAGAAATAATCCCTACCACTTGCAACCGTGAGTCCCTTGTAGGGACACAGACCCTGAAGATTGGTACCAGTGGCTCAGCGAATAGCTGCACCCTTGTGTTTCCCAAATCACGTGGCTAGTTGTGCCTATTTCTGGATACTATTTCTGTGATTCTTTTTTTTTTTCTTCTGCTTGCCAAGATGCTATCATGTCCTCATTTACTGTACTCCCTGGCATAGTGGAAAGGCCTGACTTCCAGTAACATTGATTCCACCTATCTCCAGATCACATCAAATGAGATTAGAGGAAGATGGCAGGTGTGCCTTTGCTGATGACCCTCAGCGTGTGTCCTGTTTTGAACAACTGGACACTGCTGTGAAATGAACATCTGTAGGACTTTCTCCTGCCTGTTTGGCAGCTTCTGCCTACAGCACTACATTGGTTAATCATTAAATAAATATAGCACTCTAAAATCGGCTTAGTGAACCGTGTGAGAATTTTCTGACTGTCAACGCTATTGTCATTCTATCCTCCGTTAATTAAAAAAAAAAGATGATAGTGGCAGCAGTAGGGCCATGGCTACTTTATTAGGTTTTCATTTAACATGCTGGATTTTTATACAGTACAGAGACGATGCAGACATCTTAATGACTTAATTACAGAATTGGTTGTGTAAGCCATAACGAACAACATTTCATTTTTCCCTGGTCAACCTTCAATAAGTTGGCAAAGCAAATCGCAAAATGTCCACATCCCAGACTCACCTAATCAGTACATTATTGGAATTCTTAAGATCCCTGGCACAGACCACATAGGAACTGTATATCAATGTGTTTTAAGGCAAAGCCTCACGAATGTCAGCCATTTTAAAATCCCAGAGAGCCACTGGCAGGTGCTTGACACTGGTATTGTAGCGGTAAAGAGGCAAACATGTGAGATGCAAAAATCAAGGTAAATACCCTTCAACCAGGATGATAGCTGTTGACAGACAACCTTGTGAACATAAACCGATGATTCATAACTGAGAGGCAGAGCCCCAGTGTGATTAGTAAATTAGAGGGATAATCGTGTGGCTGCTTGAACTTGCACTAAAAGCTTCATTTGACATGCGGTTTGCTCACTGACCTCAATGGCTTTAACTCCAGGGGAAGTCAGGGAAGGAAGAAAAAAAAAGTTTGACTATTTGGAGAAGATGGGGGGGGGGGGATGTTAAAAAATAAAAAAGGCAACTGAGAATGTCATGCTTAATTTGATTAAAGGAAGGCATCTTTGCAGTAAGTAAAAGCCAAGGACTGAAGAAATTTAAGACATTGCAGCAAACATTTTAAACTTTTTTTTTTGTCTATTGTTTTTGAGATCAAAGGGCCAAAGGAAAACTTTCAGTATTCCCATGCCATCACACAGTACAGTGAAATGTTGGAGACTGTCTCGTGTGTTCGTGCCAATCCGTTTCCCGACCAAAATCCGCCCTCACCCAATTCTCCCAGCAGCTCACTGTGGGTCCAGATTCATAGTCCTCTGCCAGGGAGCCTGGGCACTGCTCCAACTACCATTACCTGGGCAGGCGCGGAGCCTTGTTGGCCTTATTGTGCTACTGTACCGTATGATTTATGACTCTGTCTCTGTGCATCTGCTGCATTAATAAACATCCAAGCACACAGTCATAATTAAACCTACACAGTTTTGAATACAAGCTATATCACACCTTCAGTATCATGAGCGTCGGCGCTGAGCATGCTGTTAGTTTAGAGCACATAGTTCTGGTGATTGCATTTTCACGCTCAGTCATCATATACAGTAACATGGCCGTTAATTTGCTCAAAGACAGGTGACCTTCTGTTTGTACTTAAGTGCACCTGGGGGGAAAAGAAAAGAAAAAAACGCCTGTATTATATGTTTTATGACTCTTCCTGACGTTGTCATGGTAACAAAACCTTGACGCAGACAATGGTCACTTTCTTAGTTTCCAGACCTGCCATGGCAGATGTCTGAGTCAGGAAGAAGGAACGGCGAAGAAAGAAAACAAATAATACTTGCACTCTCATTGAAACGACTGTGCACTGGAACATTGTTCTGTCTGAAATCACTGCTTCATTTTTGTAGGAAAAAAACCAAGACAAAAAAACAACTAGGAAAAGCAATGAGATGTCAAGCGTTGCAAACCCAGGGGAACATGTCGTGCTTGTGAGGATTCCGGCGTGTTGCTCCTGAAGAGGGACTGTCGCCGACCGGAATTATACGAACATTCAAACAAACAATGCATTTGAATATGCGTTTCAGGCATCCGTTTTGAGGGAGCAATGCCCACGGAGAACAACATTTGTTAATGTTATGTTAAAAATGTTGATTACACTGAAAGCGGTTTCTTTTTCCTAATCAACTTGATTATATGCAGAATCGTTATCTCCCCTGACGGAATGAAAGCTGCGGGATGCGAGTTCAATCGTTAATCAAGATGTCCTGACCACTGGGAATCGTGTGTCTTCCCAATATGTTTGCGAAAGTGGTACGCTCACTTCAGGAAACTTTTGTGTACGGGTGCTTCTTCTTTCGATGGATGTCTCTAGTTTACTCTCATAAACAGTGCTGCTCATGATATCATATTGTGTAATTTGTCAAGACACTCTGGACATGTGGAGAGTAGAGTCCGGTGGTCGCCTGAAGACGTCCCTGTTGAGCACTGTGCAACAATTCCAGTCTTATATATGTTTCATCTAAGATTTGTTCCTGTGCTCATGTTTATTGAGGGTAGTTGTGGACTTTATTGTGAAAATGTATACAAACTGGACACACTGAGCTTAATGGGGCATGTACTCACTATTTTAGGAATACTGTGCTTTTAGCTTGATTTCCTGCTGTTGACACTATTTTATTAATTCATGCATCTCTACCTTTCTCTGCTCCAATTGGCCCTTTTCCTTTCTGGATTAATTATTTAGGAATTCTTTAATGTTTGATTTTTAATGTGATATTGGTGTGGTATATTTACTATGCAGGACATTTTTTTGCTTTTCATAGGAACGCATGTTTCCTACATAACATGTAGCTGCCAGAAAAAAGGACAATACCACCCAACTTAATAATTCATATAGTCCTCTAAGGACCAAGGGTGGACAATATCAGACATGGACATCTTTAGGAAAACTTTATATTTGCTTTGAGGTCAAGCTGATGTACTGCACAATATATAAATTAACATGGTTGGGAGATCACATATTTTTTTGTTTTATCTAGGAATATATTTTAGCTTCTGAGTAAAATGTTCCTGATATTTGTTATCTTAATTTTCATCCTACGATTGAATAGCATTTTTCATATCATATTTTACACAGCTGTGCATCTACAGCCTTTTGTGTGTGTGATTGCCAGTTAGTTTGATGAAAACAATGTCAATGTCAATCAATTTGATAGGGTGCATGGATGAGAGCATCTCCTCTGAATCAAAGATGATGTTTGGAACAGTTGTTTCAATTTTTGATCTAGAAATTACTTAAAAATAACACAAAAAAAACATTCAACTGTAGCATCTGTTAAAGATGGAGTTGTTAATTAACCCTAACCCTAAGCTGCTCTGCATTTTTCCAAAACCAGTTTTTTTCCTTGACTTCAACACTCTTTAGTATTATATGAAGCATTCCGCTTAGTTTAGTTGATGATATCCTGTAAAGATTGTATGTTTTGAGCTCTCGTTTTTCAGATGTCCTACTGTTGTTGCATATAAAAGATTCAGCACTACCTAGTTTAGATTACTTTACAATATAAAGACATGGTAAAAGCAGACCCTTGAAATATTCATTAGACCTCCTGGATATATATATATATATATATATATATACCATAGACAAGGTACATGTACACCAATTACCCTCTGTTGAGAGCAAAAGCCAAAACCCCATTACATACCTTCACTAAAACATCAACATCACATAATATACAGGTTGGGGCATGACTTGCCCAATACTTGGTCGGCCATCATAGTGATAGGTAATTATGATGAACGATCGACAAACAAGCCATAACTTTGTACACCACACAGGTACACTCACCTCCTGGTGTGTATCACAGATCAGTTCTGTTGCTATTATCCGAAAATACGAGGTGGGAGTTTGGGGAAAATCCGCAAAGCTCTTGGGAGCTTTGCCCAAATTCAAAACGATGCACAAATGAAAAACAGTTGTTTAAGTTTGGATTGTCGGTTTTGAGGGAAATATTGGTCAACACAGTTGTCAAAATATTCGTCGCTTTGAGACTACTGGGGCGTTACGGGGAGTTGATGTAGTCGCTGTAGAAAAGGAGTGGTGTACCAACAAGGATGCAGGGCTCGACATTGCTGCATGCAAAGCGAATGAATGTCTGTTTAGACATCCTCATGTAAGACATAGAACATATCAGATATGATTGGGCAATTATCAACTAACACCAGCTCCTGCACCTGGCTGAGCATCTACGAGGCTCCATTAAGTATAGTATCATGTGTCAAGTCAAGTCAAGTCAATTTTATTTCTATAGCACATTTACAGACGGCTGAGCCGCACCAAAGTGCTTCACAAGAAAAGTGCTTAAGTGCAATAAACAAAGAATAATACAATACAATAATATAATAGGTAAAGTAAAGCAAAAAGAAAATTTAAAAGGTAACCAGGGAACACTATGCACTGGCACTTAAAGAGACACTAATCGAAGGCTAGTGAAAAGAGGTGGGTCTTTAAATGGGACTTAAAAATATTATTATCATCACATGGTCAAAGTGTAAATGAACTCCCATCAATCCATCCATCCATCCATTATCTACACTGATAATCCTGTGATGGTTGCAGGGGGGCTGGAGAGGCAGGGTTCACCCTGGACAGGTCGCCAGGCCCATCACAGCGGCAACATTCAGAGCCAAACAGCCATTCACACTCACACTCACACCTACAGGCAATTATGACTCTCCAATTAACCTAAGCTGCATGTCTTTGGAATGTGGGAGGAAGTCGGGGTATCTGGAGAAAAAGCCCACGCAGACACAAGGAGAACATGCCGACTCCACGGAGAAAGGCCCCCGTACAGACGGCAGGTTCTGAACCCTGAACCTTCTTGCAGTGAGGCGAGGGTGCTAACCACTGCACCGCCCACAAACTCACACGCACCCATTCATTGGCATTTGTCTCCCGCTTTCTCTAATTGACAATTAGTGGGTTTAAAGTGGATGTACTAATCCACTCTTATTTATTGTCTTTCCAAAGTTTCTTTCAACTGTGTGAGAAGGCCAAAGCCCAGCTCTGAGTCAGAAGCTCTTCATTAGCTTAATCAATCAGAGAGTGGGTTATGACAAACACTCCTCCTGGGCCCGAGTGGGCAGAGCTTTGTCAAACAGTGTAATAGTCACAACAGAACAGTCTGAACCCCGGAACAGGGAAACCAGAGGCAATAGAGTGGTACGTTCAAGACATTGTTGAACTTCCCCCTCAGACAAAATAGCTGTCATGCAATATTTAAAAGACCTGGGAGGCAGATTTGAAGTAGGCTGATGTGACATGTGCCCTGTCTCACTAGTTGATGCCCCAACGTGGGGTCAAACTACTAACATCACCCCTTATGGGGCAAATATAAGGTTGCCTCTGGCCCTGATACCCTGTCAAAATCAAATGGTCAATCAAATAGAAATATGGGCTTAAAGTCTGGCATAGAGTTTGAGGGGAAAATAATGAATAAATAAATAGATAAAAACTCATCCCCTTCATCACCCTGCAGATAAGACATGTCTAAGCACTCTGAGCAAGAACCCTATCATAAAACTACAGCACACAGTATATTTTTTAAACCATATGAACCACATAAAATCTTAAGGTAGGAGGTGACACGTGCCAAGAAATGGCTGCTTTTTTCTTCCCATTATCGTTTTTTTTTTCCGGACTACATTTAAGTCAGCTGCATAATAGATCGAAGCATTAGAGGCATAGAGTGTACTTTACCAAGCATTATGCTAAGATAAATTTACTCTTTTCCTTAAGGAATTCCAAAGTGCTTTGAGATTTTGACATGTCGTATTGAAACGCTTTAAAATCCTGCACGAGCAAATATGCTCTGCTGAATTATCCTTGAACAATACACCGACTCTGCTCTGTGAGCTTCTTCAAAGGGATTAAAAGTTCAAATTAAATTTTTGATACAGGTTTGTTAAAATACCTTCTTTTTTTTCTTGCTGTATGGAATGCATTGAGGAATAAATGGATAAAAGACCTACAAGGAAAAAAGAAAAATCACAGTGATATATTACAGTATATTGGAATTTTGGATGTTGTTTTGGTGTTTATTAGGTACAAAAGGAAGCTTTGCTGCAGCATTTATTTTTCTCTTTCACAAACCTTTTTATTATTTAACATGTGCCCTTAAAGCATACAACAAACAACAAAGTAATCGATAATGAGCTTTCGAAGACAACAGAAGTCTAAAAAAAGAAGAAATAAAACGAGTTTAACATGCGGGAACTCACTCTACCACTCACATATGTGAGCTTGTTGGAGGGTGACTTCAGCCCCCACCAATTACCTTGAAAACCTCCCAGCCTTTGTCAGCCCAGCGTTCGCTACTCTTTCTACTCTGCCTATTCCCAACTCCCAGTGATAATTGCAACCTGACATCCTGTGTGGAATAACAATTGAGCCGAGTCCTCGGGGAATGTTCTCAATTTCCCTTCATGTTCTTTTCTTCTTTGCATCGCTCTGAGATCTGCATTGCATTGAGCTTTGTTGTGCTTCCTTTTTGCCTTTAATAAAGCTCTAATTTCTGATGTAGTCGTCAATATGAGGACAACTACACCTACATGATTCCTGAACAAGGCAGACAAGTAATAGTGATTTTTTTTCCTGGATTATCTTGATGCAATTTTTTCTTTATCCCATTCATCCCATTTGTTTATCCCTTATAATTTCATATATATATTATATATGTGTGTGTGTGTGTGTGTGTGTGCGTGTGTGTCCCCTATATGGGAGTGACTTGCCTTCCTGGAAAATGTTATGATTACGGCATCCATATCTTAAAATTGGGGATAAGATCTCATAATTAGAAGCTATCTCTTCATAGCAGTTATAGGAAAACTCACAAAACGGAAAGCAATGGCATTTATGAGACAAAACTATATTTATTTATTTTTGCCAGGATATAGTCATTTCCGTTTAAAACGGACTTGACCATGACGGCGCCATCTGATTTAATTTTCTTTTTTCTCATTTCCTTGGTTTCAGGCTTTGGCTCGTATTGTGATGTAAAAGGAACTGATCTCCTATCATTAATGGGCTAGTAGTAGGTTTTTTTTGTTTGACAATGTACAATGTACAATGTACTAGAGATCTGGAGGCCACTCATCAGAGTCTGACAGAAGCAAACGTCAAAACTATTTCTTGGTGACATGAGCAGCACAGATGCATTACTTGGACTTAGAGTCGAACAAGCTTTGTTCAGAAGATCAATCTTAATTTCATCTCCGTGTTTCCAATACAGAGATAGATCTGGAAAATTAGGACTATAACTGGAAGCGACTAGTCTTGGTCAGTCCACAAAACAATTAAAAAAAGCTTTCCCCGAAACTGAAAAACCTGTCTCATCTTGTATATGAAGCCATAACAGAAGTAACATCATGGCTGTAGGTTGTACATGATAAAAATCTATTTATTCAGATTTCTTGTTTTATATGTTGACTCACTATTGACTGTCTTTCCCTGTGATACTTTTTCGTGTTCTATATTTATCTATTTTTCATTTCTTCTTTTTTGTTTTCTGTTCTTCTTAAGATATTTTTCTGTAGCCCCAAACTATCAATTCCTTTCCCATCTATGTTCTTTTCTTTTTTCTCTGCAAATTCCAGTATTCACTACATTTTTCCTGCCAGCTGCAGACGGAAAGTAGGTTATGCTCGGTGCAGTCGTTCCTCTCTCTTACCTTACATGTTATTATACATCATTTGACAGTCTGTCACCCTGCCCCAGGATTAGACTGGCTGAGGGGAGACCAAACACTGCACCTTTGCTCTGTTCTATTACCCAGCACTTGCCAAACTCTTCATGTGTGCCACAGAGCCACAACTTACAGCTTCTTCCCTCCCAGAGTTTATTTCTACCTTAGATGACACTGGCATGTAACTTTGGTTGGGCTGGCTGCTGAAGTTAAAGAAGCTTTTTTTATTGAATTGGTTTTGCTGAACAGAAGGTTTGCAAGGCTAACCCCAAATTGCTATCATGTTGGTCCAATAAATGGAAAGGGAGGATATGATAAAAACACAATTTGCAGACATTTGTGAGGCAATTGGTGTTTCTATTCACTGAACCATGAATATTCCATATCTCTCTAAATTGGACAAAGCCAGATCAGGAAACAGTCAAATTAATTAGTTTATTACCATTGTATTCACATAATAGCCAAGGGAGATGAACACATTCTGTGTGTGTAAGCTGAGTCCTGTTGTGCTGCCCTGTATATAATACTTCATCAGTTAGAATCATAAGCATGCATCATGCCCCCTGATGAGATGGAAATGATACAATATAAAGATGCAATGCAACATGAGCTTTCATTTCTCGGGTCTTTTCCTCTGCGTATTTTTTACACAGTATGCTGAATTACCATTAACTAAACTCTCAAAAATTTGCTTCACTAACTCACCAGGCTCAAGGTCATATATAAAGGACATGATAACCATAAAATAATCAAACAGTATGAGGTGTGCAGAAGGGCACTTTCACTTTGTGCTAAAGATATCCCAAAAACAAATACAGACATGAATTAGCAGAGTCTGAAAAGCTGTGGTGTTAAAAATCAAGGTTGCCTTTTTCTTTTTTCCCCCCTTCTTCTTTCCTCTGGTCATACCTCAAACAGAGCCCTCCGCCCTGAAAGTCAACAGGGAGTGAACGTTTTATACCTAAAGAGATTCTGGGCGGAGTATCACTTTAAATTTATTATCTCTGACTCATGCTGCCCTGTGTTCGGCCTTCTGTTTGTGCCCCTGGTTTTGCCCATCTTAGTCATGGTGGCTGATTGTTGTAGCAGTTTATCCTCATTCAGTGCCACGATTTGCATACATTTGAGTTGACTTGTAAACAAACCTTTGTGAATATTTGACTGTTGTTTGCCAAGGTATAAAAACCCAATGGAAGCCCTTTTTTGTGCTTTAAGCAATATAGTTCTATTATGAATTCCATGGACTTCTGAAATATATGTTGTTGCGCAGAGTGGAAAAAAAAGTGATTTAGTTAATTTGCAAACTCGAAAATGCTTTCGAGTTTGACTTTCATTTTCTTCTTCAAGGGATTTAGTACAAAACACTTTATCCCTTTTGGGGAGAAAAATACAGCTTGAACTTTCCTACTCAGTATTTTCAAAGCTTTTTTGGTAAGCACTGGTCCCAAACCTTAATGTTATCCTGATACTGCCTCTCTATTCATGCATGAAATCGTTTTGTTTAAATATGTATGATGATCATATAATTTTGTGTATGCTGAACACCCTGCCTTTGAGATAAAACACTTCTGCCACTGTTGCTGTTAATCTTCCTTTTCCTTATATCATTATTACTAATATTAAACTTTAACTGTTGTTATCATCTGTATTGTTGTCATTATTTTATTAAACTATTGTAATATTCTATTATAATATATTCCATTACAAATACCATTGTACTATTTTACTATTAGACTTATAATATATATTATAACTCATATATATTTTCCACTTACAGTTTACATTTAGAGAAGCACAATGACAAATACAGTAACAACACACTAGGCATATATTGTATATATTGAAATTATATTCCATAATTATTCACAATAACCAAATCAAGATAACTAGATTCCTTCTCAGTTTGCTTTTGTAATCTGTTTAGGGTTATTGTTTATTATTTTGATCATGGCTCCTTTTTACTTCATCAACAGTAGTCCTATGAAACACACCCACTTTTGCAGTCTTGTTCTGTTTTTATCTTGTATGTTATGTTGAACTATTTTTGGACACATTTCACTCAGCCATATACTTTTTTCATGAGGATGACAATGAAACTGAACTCGTACTTGAACATTTTATTCAGGCCAATAATACATTTTGAATTGGAGATAATCTCAGGGTGCAGTTTCACACCTTGGTGCTGCACTGGACTGCTCTTATCTCGCTGGTTGTGTTTTACTGTCCTGACCTTCTACTTGTCTTTTTGCCCAAACAGAACAAGATCATCCTGGACCCTTTGACGTTCAGCGAGGCCCGTTTCCGACCCTCTCTCGAGGAACGCTTGGAGAGCATCATCAGTGGTGCCGCACTAATGGCTGACTCTTCATGCACGCGTGACGACCGGCGCGAACGCATCGTGGCCGAGTGCAACGCCGTGCGACAGGCCCTTCAAGACTTGCTGAGCGAGTACATGAACAATGTGAGTATCTTGTCTGATAATTTGATGCTCATTAGCTTAGTTCAGCTGCACACATGAATGCACCTATCTGACCACACACAGCGCAGCAACGGACACACATGCTGCTGACCGCCTTTGACTTTCCTACTTACTCCCGATTACAGTTATGTATTTTGTCTTTGTCCCTCTAACACAAACAGCCGTCAGACTTACTCAACCAAAATGAAGTGTCGTTGTTCGACATATTGGGGTATATTTTTTTATTGGCGCTGAAAAGACTAGTGCAAGACTTATTACATCATGCCGGTGTAATAAGCACTTTTGTGCACAGTGATCTGTGGGCTGTGTGAACTGTGTCTACATAAGCAAAAATATAAAAAGGGCACTTGGATACTCAGCCGTTGACCATGGCCATGTGACTTACCTCTTTGTGCTGGACTTTGCATTTGTTCCATTAAGCTGGAGCCCATAAGAGTTCTGAAAAGTTCAATGTCAAATCTATTAAATGTCTCATCTCATTTAATGATCCTTAAAACCAAATTTGTTTCAAGTGTTTGACTCATTCCTGCGTTTGTCTGCCCAGACGTGCGCAGACATTGACTGAGACGTTGCAGGCAAGAACGCATCCCAGCTAAGGTTAAACTTTTACGAAACCAAGGTTCAACCCTGGATAAACTTTGACCATATGTTACAAAATATAAAACGTGAAAAGTCCAAACAGGGGACACGTTGAAATATAATGAAACAAATATGCCACACATGGTTTGCACTCTATGCCAATTAACTGATTAATGGCAACTAATTAAGACCAAAATTGTCTTACAACATAACCTTAGTTTCAGAGAAACATGCAAACCAACCATGACAGCCGAGTTATTCACATGTGTAATTATAAAGAATAGCTCACCTTGTGTTCATTAATGTACAAGGAAAGGAAGGTGTTGAGGGAAATGTGTGTTCCCCTCAGCTCGCTTTACTGAAGGATGGAATCCTGTCCTAGAAGATGAGGACAGTGTTGCATATTGAATGGGAGCGTGGCAATTCATAATTGAATGGATGAATGATTGGATAAAAATACTGGCAACCATTTTAATATCTATATTCGATCCATGAGGATACTTTGGGGAGGATACGTGGAGCTGCAGTGTTGCTGTTGTCAAGGGGGGAACCAGTGTGTTTGTGTATGACTTGTGTATCTTATTGAAGCAAGGACCACTTAGCCACCTCAATCAATGTGGGAAGAGCTGTTCTCGTTCTTATGTTTTTGTTGTTGTTTTTTAATATTTTTTTTGATAAACACTAAACAACCTAACACATAATTCAATATTCAAGACTGCATTATATGATGTGTTTTCACCCTTTGTTTATTGACCAACATGTAATCCTAATTTTAATCCATTGGATTTACTGAGCGTGCAACCTGCTGAAACTGTGCTCAGAAGGTCGATCCAGCATGTATTAAGTATCATTTGTGACCATTGAGCAATTGGCAAGCCAGCTCTCTATCGATCCCCACAGTATCAGGTCTCCTGCTGCCACACGGGCCTGTGCAATAATCCTTAGCCTATTAATGTGTATTTGTAGTGGCATCTGTGCTCATGAAGTAGTCTGGACACAACGGAGGGCATTATATGAGGGTCCTTATTATATTAGGGATCCTCTCTGGTTGTAGTAGAATGATATCAGTGCAACAGCTAGCAGTAGTTCTATGTTGTGCATGCGTGTGTGCATGCGTGTGTGTGTGTGTGTGTGTGTGCGTGTGTGTGTGTGTGTGTGTGTGTGTGTGTGTGTGTGTGTGTGTGTCTTTGATTGTAGGGAACGACCTTCATCTCATGTCAAAGCTTCACTTCATGTTCTGCTGTTGTTGCTGCGCTTGTCTTCGGAATGCTGATCTCAAAACCAAGAACAAAACGAGAAAAAATCAAAGTAGCTACATCTACGCACTTTTACCCTGTGTGTGTGTGTGTGTGTGTGTGTGTGTGTGTGTGTGTGTGTTACTCTGAGAAATATATTTTAAATAGCATTATTGTTGTAATATAAGTATCTTGGTATCAGTTGCTATATCCCCGTAACCCAATAAGACACAGAGAGTTTTATGAAGGTGCTGAAAATGCTACAAGCACAGGCTGTTATAATGTAGATGGTTCTTTATATATATATATATATGTATTAAGAAAAGCAGTGCAGCCATTGTTTGCTCAGACTTTGGTGTCAAATCAGCAGGGATTTCCTCCTTTTACTTCCTAAAAAGCCAAAGTCATGTGTGTGTTTATGAACACTCAGATGCCCTTTCCCCTTCTTAAGGCATGGCAGCTTTTTGCTAAAGTAATTGCGCCTTGGTTCATTAGGCCCATGAGTTGTGTTTTAGAGGCTACAGCTGGGAGATTGTTGACAGCCCCCGGCTGTCCTCGCAAAGAACCTCGAATAAATCACAGAGACACAAAGAACAAAAAATGCTTCCACTTCTCAGCTCAGCATCCCCAATAATGATAAATCAAAAACCGAGTGAGAGTATGGGCGTTATCATTACCAAGCCAGTCTATTATTTAAGAAATGATTTCGATAATTGAATACGTTGCAAAAATGTCAATGAATTAAAACTGAAGCATTGTTGAGCCAATCAATTTCTGAAAAAAACAAGTATAGCTATTGTATATGATCTTAATTTAAAATGTTATTACAATCAGTGTTTTCCAGGGCTGAGTTTTAGATTCTTCAGATTTCCAGTTTTCTGTTCCAGTCGAAAAAATAAACAACAAAATAACAACAACCCACGACAATTGCCCCGACTGAGGCGCCATTTGATCCAAGAATCATTTGATTCCTGCAGTGCCACATATAACAGGATCCATAAGTACTGCACTAATGCTCGTTATAGTTTCAGTTATAAAACATAGCATAGCATGTTTTCAACACTGAAAACAAGAAAAGACGTCAAGAGTAAAGACAGACTTAAATGGATAGAGACTAATCATTGTTCATATGTACCTTCAAACAGTTTAAGTGAGTGGAGGGAAAAATATGTCGGCAAGACATCTTTACAAAAATACAAACATGCACTGGTTAATGAGTAAACATGATACAGTTTATGGATACTTATATTTGTGGTAAATGAAGTAGATTCTAGCTGCAGAGGACAAAAGTTGACTCCCACTCAGTGAGAAAACCTGTTGCTGAAAAAAAAAAAAAAAAAGAGGTTTCTCACTGCGATATCCAGAGACATTGTTCCCCCCCCCCTGGCAAAATGCTCTCGGCTGCCACCCTGACAAAGTTGCTTGTGACTGTACAGTGAAAGTGCTTTTTGTTCAGAGTTTACTGAAGTAATGTAAACATGCGGTTGCCCTTATGTTTCCTCCTCCTCCCTCATTCAGTCACACTCCTGTTCCTCCTCCCAGCGCACAAATTTATATAGGAAGCCTGAACCACAGCACAAGGTTAATCAATGTGGTAGCCGGCAATAAATTAGGTTCAAGTGACAGGAGAATGTCCATACCTGTCTCAGCTGCTGGTGATCTGTGATTGGTGACAGCAGGCCCGGCTCCCTGGCTGGTGCTGAATCATCAGGAGCAGCTGATTTAGTTACGGCCGCTCCGACAGGGCCAATCTATCAATTGATCCGGGGAGTAATGCATTACCAGCTTAGGTCAAGGGAGCGGCGGCAGAATATAGCCATAGCCAGAAACCCCGGCAGCTGAGAGGGGGGCAACTCGCCAGGACGGTGCACAGCGGAGCAGGATTGAGGGAGTGTGATAGTGAGCGCTCTAATCTCACTGTTAGCTGGACGTGGCACATAAAACCAAACAGGGGTTGTGAGGTAGGACGATCATTAGGGGGAGACTGATGGCCCTCTCGTGCACACAGCTCCTCTGGGAGTTGCTGTTTAATCAACAGTTGGGATAACTGATCCCGGACTGTAAAATGTGTGCGTGTATCTTTGTGTGACCAAGTTTTTTACCATTTCCTTCCTTCACCCGCCGTTGTCTTCAAAGTGAAAATGACAAAGCGGCGTGGGCTGTTAATTCTTGTATTCCTTTAAAAATGAGAGTTGTTTGGATAGTCTGTACGCAGTAAAAGCCCCTTCTCAAAAGAAAACATATAGTTTATGGATTGAAGCTTGTGTGGGAACACAATGCACACAATTTTATTTTACAAAACAGTCTATCCAATTGCTGGGACTCTTTTCCCGCGTCTGCAACCATCTGGGTTGAATGATGAATTGTGCCACCGTTGAATTGCAGCAAAAGCGTTGCTGTCGACTTCACCTCTATTCTCAGGACACTATCTACCACGGACACAGACACTTTGAAGCCGAGGAAACATTGATGAACTCCCAAAACATTTCCCGACGCTTCCCATCGGAGACCATCTCGTCTCCGATGGGAAGCGTCAGTCTGGATAGAGGAACCGCTCGGAGCCCAGACTGTCTCTCCGCAGTGTCTGGAATCCTCCACGCAAAGAGTTTCTAAGAAAACCTGACACTCCAAAAGCCCCGGCTCAAAACACAAAAATAATCTGCTACTGTTTTGAGCATTATTCTTGGTGTTGTACTGTAGTGCAGCATCATCTCAGTGTCTCTAAAAGCAGGCTTTAAAGAAGAGAGCAGAACAAAAGTGACCTGATCGATACCTTTTCCGTCCCTTAGCTCTTGAGGCGCGCTCCACTGTCTGTCACTCTGAGGTGGCTGAGGGGCACAGCTTTAACGCATGCAAGGAAGCTTCATTTACCTCGAAAAGGGTTTTCTGGGGCCAGTTGCGTGTGTGATGGCAAATGATGGGGGGGACTATACAGTAGGTACTCTGTCACGGTTTCAATCCATGGCTTTTTTATCTTCTTTGCCAGCTTGCGTCACTGTCAAGTGATAAGATGATAGCTTAGAAGTGTTACTGTAGCCTAAACTGAGCTTATTGTCAGCATAGCCTTGCCCAAGAATTACCAATACAATATAGAGACGACGCACATTGAGGGTGTTATTGAAAGTCAGTTATCGATTTGTTTACTCATATAGCAATAAGCTATAGTAAACTGTATGATATATAAGCAATCACGTCATGAAAAAGCCACTGCATCACTTATTTGTTTTTGTTTTTTCTCGACCAACCCAGGCTCACCCCAACTCATTTCAAAACCCTCCCGTCCTATTTTTTCTCATACACTTCTCCGATGTTTCCCTACATTCAATTCAGTGCGTAGGCTCATGCTGTCAATATACTGACCTCACCCGCTCAGGTCAACACACAAGTAAAATAAGGGGAAAGTTGTGTTTTTTTTGTTTTCAGTCTCTGGTTCTATACATTCTTCTAGGTTATTTTCCTGAATCCTATTTCTCGTTACCGTGCACGCCAAAGCTGATAGGTCAAAGGTCACTAACAATGTCCTTACTTTTTCAACCAATACCATTAAATCTACATCTTATTTAGATGAACCAATCATTCATCATCATATGATATGAATGATGTCATGATGAAATTGCATTGTTACAGTACAAAAAAAGTTAGCATTTTCTGATCACATCCAGGCCATGCATGCTTTTCATTGTATTTGTGCATCTCTTGCTATTATTTCCGAGGTGTTTTCACCACACAATTCTCAAAATTCTCTTTTTACCTGACAGTATAGAGGCAGTATCATTATTGTGTTGATTTTTCATTGATTATGTTTTGGTTCTGAGAGTTTGGTATTTTGAAGCTCACAAATTGCATTGTTCATCTACATAATGCATCAGTGGACAAATAGGAATTTGGTTTGACAGTTTGGTTTCTCATTGTTATATATTAAAACAAAATTAATGGTAGTTTATTCAAACTTGATAACAGATTAGAGTCAATATGTCTTTTTTTAGTGAAGAAAAGGCAATTTCGTGTCTACCTGGACATTTCATCACAAAGCGAATCACATGAATCCAATTTTTAAAAAAAACCACAAAACATGTTTTCCCAGGGTCGTTTCCGTCAGACACTCTTACCTCTGCACCAATTTATCGTCTTCTTGTCAAATTAGGAAATGGAGGTTTTACTAGTTGTCACTGTTGGACATTAATAACGTCTGTCATTTTATGTTAAAATGCTTAGTATTGGAAACAGCACAGCAGGGTTTGAGGTAATAACAATATGCAGTATAGTGCATACCTTCAGAGAGATGTGCCATGAGGACCCCCTGCTGTGGAAGGAGATACTCAACCAGTACCTGGTGCTATAATCTTGGTCTGGTGTTATTTGTGTGTGCCCACTTCATCGCTGCATGCTGCCATTTAATTTCTTTCTTTTTTCTTCTCCTTTTTTTTGCTTACTCTCCCTCACTTGCTATCTTCTTAGACTCCTCCTTTTGTATAATCAGGCAGTGGGTCACATGGGTGTTGTTTAAATTGCAAATAACAATGTGTGCAATTCCAATCAATAGTTTGTACCTTTGCCTTTATGTGCCTTTCTTAGTGCCAGACTCTAGAGGTTCCCTAATTATTCGAACAGAGGCGCATGTAAGCTACATGCAACTCAGGCATTAAGTTGTTCAATGCCAGAGATGATCTAGATCCCACTTCAATGAATCTAATCAAACTCGTAGCACCACCTTTTCTCTTTTTAGGTATTCCCTGGGTTTGTTTCTCTCTTTTTTTTCCAATTGTCCTCACTTCATGGTCCCTCCCGACTTAGCACTTGCACCCCGTTAAATGTCCCAGACCCAGCTATAAATCATTGGTTCCCCACAGCGTCTGATGCCCCCTCATCTGTCAACGCCTAATGCTCCACGCGACAAGCTGCAATCCACTGCGCACAACCAGACTACTCACTTAGATTTCTCAGCCATTGAAGACTGGGTCAAATATATAGCCCCTGAAGGGGATTGACCAGAAGGCCCAGGTAAAAACTGTAAGTCTATTTAAGGCCCTTGGGAGATGAAGAAGACTCCTTTATTCCCACCACTTCAGGCCCAAGGGGAAGTTGCAGACAGCTGTTGCCGCTGAGCTACAGTGAATGCCCTCTGCTCAAATAGCCAGGCCACCTGCCTGTGGATTCCCTGCTGTGAAACATTCCCAGCGCTAACCATTCAGTTTAAGAAGGATCTTCCGCTGAGTCCCATTCATGTATGTGTGTTTGCATTATGTTTTTATTTTTGTATTATTATTTTTGTTAGTGCCTTTGAGCAAAAATAATTGCAGCCTCTTACCAATCATGATACAAACCCACAGCTGGCACTTGACCACCGAGAGGAATGAACTCTTCTCTGACACACTTCCAACAAAAAATTGAACATACAGCAGAGATAGCAGTTATTGAATATCTGTTGTGCTAAATTGCTTTGCACTTTATCTACCAAAGACAAATAATTTTGTCTGGGCCATGAGCAGCCTCTTTACAATCCTGTTCAAATACAAATTGAGTTTGGTTCCAGTCTGCTGAATTTAATAATTGAATGATATTCTTGATAATTTGTTATCCTATGCCGTGTTGCTGTCACACAGTCCCATTTTCAGCTCCTGCATCTGTGTTTTTGTTTCCAGTTAATGATTTCTGATAGTCCATGCTCTTAGTTAACTGTCCTAATTTCATAGGCCGGTCAAGTCAAGTTTATTTGTACACACATGCCACTTTTTTCAAAAACAAGGTGGTTCAAAGACACAAACCTTTCATTACTGTGCAGGTAGCATGTCCCTTAAAGCGTCCTTCCTCAAATGGTGGGTCGCAACCCAAAAGTGAGTAGCGGGGCCACTTCAACTAGGACACACACATGTGGTAATGGGAAAAAAGAAACAACAACACAAACAGTTGCGCAGTAGCCATTTGCAGCCCTCGTTATCACGACAGCAGTGTCCACAACAAACATAGTAATATTAGCACTTAGCACTCAGTTGATCATCTGTTAACATGGCACAATGAAAATAAGACAGCGACTACATTAAATAGGTTTTTTTCTTCCATTGAGCACAGCAGAGAGGGACCACAACTACGGTTTGTCATTGGCAGTAAAGTGCTGGCACACGAAAGCATGAGGCCATCAGAAATGAAACGCCATTTAGAAAAAATGAAACACTCCGCTTGTAAAGACAAACCTGTTGAGTACTTTCAAAGATGACTCCAGGAGCTGAGCAGCAGTTTTCCCATTAGTTCCCCGAAGCTTGGTCTGAGTTGGGTTCAAGTAAAGTACTAGTGAATATCCTAATGTTGATGTGCATCACCAGTTTAAACTTGTCATAAAAGGATGTATATGTCCATAAGTGAAAATATATTTTCAATTGTTTTGAATTTTTAGCCTAGTTGCTTTTTATGTGAATAAATGTTTGTATATGTAGATGGATGCACTGTATATGCACAATGTTTTTTAAAATACATTTGAGTGGTTCAAAAATTTAGGTCACATCTTCATGACTCAAGAAAAAATGGGAGTCCTGAGACTAGATCAGTTGAGAACCACTGCTTTCAGGATTTCAACTATGCTGACTCAGCAGCACACACACAGCTCCTGCGCCGGATGTTTTTGATTATGAATTAATTGTGAAAACATCCGTTCTATTTGTTTAGGGTCAAGAGACAGTGCTGGTCAGAGACAATTGCGTCATGAAATTGAAAAGTTTAGCAAAGGTGGTTGCTGTTACATTTAGTGGACATAGTGTTTGAGGTAGCTCTCGGAAGAACCCATGCAGTGACTAGGATTCTGCTGAGAGACCAAGTCCCCCTTAATGAATACATACATGAGCATCAACTGAATGGTACATAAGGAGGATGTTGAGGTGGAGGAGAGAGCTGTGGCACCCACACAGCTATTGTTATGAGAGCCGCAAATACAAGCTGGACTTGAGAGCTCTCCCTGAGCTAATGCTGGTTTTTATTCCTGTAATTTTCCCAGAAATGCTCTTAAAATAATTAATTTAGTATTTGCTCTGCTATTCATCCAATTTTCAAGAGGCAACTTCAAGGGGAAATGATTACTGTCCAATGATAAGAGAAGGAGAAAGATGGTCCATGGCTATGTTCACGGTCATCAAATACTTTGGAATTGGAGGTAGAAAAGAGACTGACAAATGGTTTAAAATTGCGGAATTATCCTTCAATACAAATAATATTTGATGAAGCTGTAACCACAGTAACCTAACATCCTCTTTTTTCAGTTGATAAAAAGTAGGCATTGTTATAGTTTTCTATGGTTACAGCACATCATCTTGAACTTTAACAGGGTATGCAAGGCCTGTGTGCCATTTTGTTGTTTTCATGCACAGGCCTCTAAATGACTTCCAAAGGAGCAAATTAATCCTTGCTTCTGTGATATATACCCTTATGTATCTAGTTAACGTCAGTTATGGCTGACAACAGCATTATGGCTGACAACAAGAGCTATGGTTGCAACAATGCTCCAGGGTGCAGAAATGTTAATTGGTATGCAGGGCTGGGGGATAAAACAATAATTATTGCAAAAAGTTGTCTTCAAAAGCAAAATTTGAAAAGTTCAATATAAATCGACATAACACAAAATTGTTTTGGATGCTCAATATCTAATTTGTGAAAATGTTTTGTTGTTATCTATTGTTTGTCACTTTCTGCCAGCAAAGATAACTTCAAAACCACTATAAACTGTCTTCAAAGTTAAAATAAATTCTGTTCTTTTTCTTTTTCTTTTTTACAGCCGACATGTGTTATTCCTCTGATCACGTGATATATCTCATGGGCTTGGGGTAGCCCATGTAATTAGTTTTGGTGCTTTAACCTATAACCAAACTGTAAGTGATAACTGAAATAATTGAAATCAACAAGTTAACAAAGTAAATATAAAACAGTATTTTAAACCCATTCTCCAGGGTGAAAGTTTTGTGTTTGACCCAGTCAACCACATCAACTGTCTGTGTATGTATACTATGCTGTTCTTTATACTATCTCACCTAACTCCCCAATGCCTCCCTGGCTGAAAGCCTTAAATACAGAGGTTTGATATCTTCCTGGGTACCATGTTCTTTGGCAGCAGACATAGTTGGACCACAGAGGCACCTATGAAAGAAGGGCCAACCAGACAAGCTACTGAGGAATACCTAGGCTGAAAAAAGGGCTTCTGGCCCAACCAGCAGGGCACTCAGGAGACCCTTTGCCTGAGCAGAGGCTCTTTGGCTGAACATAAGGGTGCTTGGGGAGCACTCAGGCCAACCAGAATATATGAAGTCATTCAGACGGACTAGAAAAGCACTGGGGCTGGCAAGAAAGGGCCCTTACGGTGACCCAAAGGGCCAATTTAAGGGTAACTGGGACAGCTCAATTGTTCTATTGGTGTTTTTGCCACCAAAATATGAACCATGCTCATTAATTAATAGGGCCCGGACACAATTCTTAAGACAAGGGCACCAAGCAGAAGATAAACTCTGTGCACGCCAATGGACAAAAATACTGGTGAGCATTTTTGAGGGGAGGTTGAACTACCGTTTTGCTCCCTCACCATAACTTTGTACTTTGTACTCAGATTGATCAGAGCAATTGAATCTGGCATGATTTTGCAGGATTTGTCAAACTCTTTGCCAAATGAGAATCCTATAGCTTTAATAATCAAGATCGGCAAGGAGAACCTGCTGACCTAAGGGTCAGTTGGACTTAATCATTGCGTCTAATGATGTCCAGCTTACATCAATTATTGTTTGGATCGTAACAGTGAATTATGTAGTCTAATCTATCCTCTTAAGTCTAAGAAGGGATCTGAGTAACACCTCCTCATGCATTTGATAACGACAAGCCCCAAGATGTCGCTCCTGTTTTGTCTGTGTGCTTACCCCTTGTGCAAGTTGAAGCTGCAACATCAGTTAGAAAATGCTGCCTCACCATTCCAATTATGCTTTGCTGTGTGGCTGGGGAACAAACGGAATCCTCTGTGGGCGGCAGCAAGCAACCAGCACATGGCTGTCTGAACGCCCTCGTGTAACAATCGCTGATTGAGGTGATCGGATAAATGAGACTTTAATTGGGTTTTAAGGCTAAGTCATATTAGGAGATGAGATAGAATTATCCAGGAACATATTAATGTAATAAAAAGATCTCAGATCTGGCAGCTCTATTGCATTAGAAAGCTGCCAGCCCTTCTCCTCTCCTACTCCCTCCTCTGATGCCGCTCCACCTCAAGGACTTGCTGCTTTGAGCAGCGCTAACATGATTGACATTGATAGCTGGATCAAACTATAGAATCAACTCTAATATCATTAAGTAAACAGACATGGAAGCAAAGACCCAAGCTCTAACTGTATTAGTTGCTACATATGTTAGGGCTATGGATGCAGGAGGGTAAATGCTTTGGGAAATCAAGCATGCAAGCCACAATTTGTGATTGTATGTGTAACCTTTGTGCCTTTGTGCCTTTGTGTGTGCTCTACCATGTGCCCACAAATGCATGTGTATGTGCCAATAGCATTGTTTGTGAAATGAATCCTGTAGATGTTTGTTTGCTTAATTTTTATCATTACTGCCAGTCGTGGTGTCCTGTTGCGGTACAGACACTTCTTGCATATATGTAATGCTGAAACCTGCACATGTCCCTCTGTCTGTCAACAGCTGTTTCTGAGGTAAACAGGATTAGCAATACAAGGTATCCACATAAAGAACTGAGCGGTAACGCAGTGCTGCATGTGGATGTTATTCATCCGCATAACTTGGATGTTTTCCCCTCCAATATTGCCACATACTTTGGTATTAGTGAGCATAATTGATGAAACAGCTTTTAGTCAGACACTAACCCATGGGAACGGTACAATCCTTTGGGAGTCGTCTGTGGCTCAGGAGACAAAGCGACTTGTCCCGTCCACATGCCTTAAGTGTCCTTGGGCAAGACTCTTAACCTCTAAATGCCACTGACGGCTGTGCCAGCAACCCGTGAATGAGATGCTTGACTGATGCATGCTGGATATACAGTAGAAGCTCTGCACGATTGTGTGTGTGAATGGGCGACTGTCAGCTGTGCTGTAAAGTGCTTTGAGAGGTCGATAAGTCTAGAAAAGAGTTCAACAAATGCACTCCATTTATTTACCGTTTGTGCTGAGGGTGACTGTCTTAAGGCCAACCTGTCACTCTAAATAAATGGCATTCAAAAAGTAAACATTATTGATACTATTAGTTTTATCTTCACATATATGTGTTGGATAACCAAAACAATTCAAGTATATCATAAGATATTATTTGTTTCTCTTAAGGTTGAATATACATTATGGACGATTGACTTCTTTGGTCCTTGAATTACATAGTCATTGTGCATGTCACTCATGATCATTAAGCTTGCAAAAGGTAAAACTGCCTTTGCACTTTAACACAATGTCAAATAAATAGACTTATTTCAAACTGTTGAGATGAACTCTTTCCACACTGTCCTAGAGTTCACAACATTACTTCTGCTTTGCTATATGCTGATAACATACATTTTCTTGACTACATTTACAGCACTCAGACTCTCTTTTTTACCAGCAAGTAGGTGCACATTTAGAAACGAAATTGCTTCAGAAAAGCAAATTCTGTGTTTTGCTCCCTGTTACTTTCTTCCCTTACTCCTGTATTCATCAACGTGTAGTCCTCTAAGGTAAATACAATTTAAAAAGACCTGTGCAGATTTTTCATCCTCTTTTCTTTTAAGAATTTCCTGGCAGAATTGCTGACCCAGTCAGAAAAAATGAAGTATCATGGGAGCATAGAAATTAGGAGGCTTCTGCCACATATTTGATTTTTTGTATATCCTCTATTTTTCCTCTCACGTTTTCCGTCTCTCCCTGATGTCTTTCTGTCTACTCATCTGTCTGTCTGTCTGTCTGTCTTTTTCTGTGTCAAGTCACTTTTCCTTAACCCTCACCCTTGGCCCTTCTTTTTTGCATTTGTGCAAAATGTATTGGTGCCCCAAGACAAAGCTTTGCCCCTTTTCAGACAGACAGCCATGTGCCCGCCACTCCCTAGCTGTCGGATTTGTATATATAGTTTCTGTTCTGCTGTCAACTTTCAATGATGTGTACAAGTTTTGAAACAGCCCCTAATGTCATAGTAATTTTACTACTCTCTCTTGCAGCTTTCTGATGGTCTGGTCTAGTCTAAGGACTGTAACTGTCTAGACCACAACCCGACTGATCAGTTATAATACTTTTAACTCTATAACCCACTGAAGGAACTTTGGAAGGGTAGAGGAGAATGTGAATGAATAAGAGAAGAGCAACAGTTTGAGTTAAACTGGTTGTAGGGAGAGGAAGATGACACGAGAGGTTGTATGTCAGATGAAATTACTTGTAAAACAATTGACCTCTGAGTCAGGTCAAAACACATAATGAATTGTGCAACTACAATGATTCATTCATAAGGAACAAACATGTTGATGCAGGCTAAAGTCGTCTGTTGGGCTATTTTCCATTCTTATTCGCTTAACCTTAAGCATTTGCACTGACCAATGTTATAATTTCCATTAAAAAAAGCACTGCCTCACTACTGAATACTAAAATTGAAATTATTTAGAAACTTATTTCACATTTTCTCTAACATGATTGAGTCCATTTATATTCTTTTAATTTATTTTTATTTTGTGATTACTAATCACTTTTAAGAAATTCCATTACATTCATCGAGACGCAGGCTAACAGATGGAGCATGTATCATATTGATTCTTAGTCTCCATCCCCATTTTTATTATATTGTTACTCTACAGCAGAGTCAAATTTCATTTCACCCTCTGGATCCATATAACAGCACAAACTCATCTTCATGTCTCTAATAAAGTGATTACTTAGACGTAGAAAAGGTCTGAAATGCTTTTTCATGGTTTCTGAGGGATAATTCCCCAAAGCATTGGAAATAATGAGTGACTGTAGTGTCAGGGAAGAATGAAAGAGGGGGGGTATTTGAGCAGGCTTTATAGCTCACTGACCTTTTAAAGAAATAGATTGTTGTTCTGTTAGATCATGGACCCAGTTCTCACCTGTTCTTTTACAATACATTATTGATTTGTGTAGGCTTTATTTTGCTATTTAAAGGCCAAAAAAGCATATGCATTTCTTTTTCTTGGATGGGCATGATGTGGTTGGGTGTGTGGTTGTGTGTGAGATGACAGTATTCCGTGTAAAAGGGGGAGAGAGTGGGGGGAAGATGGGCAGCAAAGAACCAGGGTTGGAGTTCAACCCGCAGCCGCTGCAGGAGTACTCAAGCCTCCACACATGGGGCACCGGCGCTACTAAGTGAGCTAACCGACGCCCATTCATGTTTATTTTTGAACAGAGCGGACATAAATTGACACAGGCTGATGACAAATTAACTGAGGTCTTTTTGCTGCAGACGAATTGGGATCAGAACAACTGGATTTTCTTCCCAAATTCATCCAATTCAGATGTGCGCCCACCTGTGGCTGCTCGTGGCTTTAAATATGTTAGACTGTTAAACTGGTTTGAGCCTGGAATTGTTGCTTGCAGCTATATTGTATTTATTTATATCTTTTTTCACATTTATCATTTTATCTTTCTTTTTTGTGAACATTCAACACATACTCTTGTTTCTGCTAATGGAATCTCCAAAGAGCCCTCCCACACATACTCACACAGATACACTTAAACTCAATGTCTCATACTCTTAAACAATATGATTGATTCCTGTGCTACATGTTGCCTTTTAAGAAGTTATTTATAATTTGGATTTTCTTTCAACACTGTCTGTGCTTACTTACTTATCACCAATTAAAAGTTCCCAACCCACTACCACGTGAAAACCAACACAGAGACTCATTACTTTGTACACAGCAATAGATCCTCTAAAAATGTACAATTGAAAACAAGAAAAGCTACATTGAACACAAATTCAAATGACACGTCGGTAAGTCCATTATTTGCTAATTTCAATGAAACAAAACATGAACATGAATAAAACATGTTTGCAAAATTTTACAGTACAAATATATGTTGTTGTTCTTTTAAATAACAAATTAATTTAATATAAAATAGGCCAAAATACAGACACTTAATTTTTCCATGGGAAACTGGATTCCATTTTAGGATTTTATCAATGTTTTCTCCTAATCTAGCAAAAAGTCACTATTTTATGGTAACATAAATATTAGCACAAATTTCTCTGCAACATGCTGGTATGGTACTGATTTAGCATGTTCTTTGCCTGTAACGTGTGCACACCTGTATTCAGTAAACAATAATATAACTGTTCTACAACATTCTGTATGTGTAGAAACAGGCTTATTTACAAAAGGAAATATCCTCAATTAGTCATACATAATAAAAATATTATTTTTATAAAGACCTGGCAGCCTAGTTAAAGCTTGGGAAAAATTGTGTTATTCAAAAATAATTGGTCACATAACAACAAAACAAAATAAATACTTTGTTAATACAGCTTACAACAGTATGAACAAAGTGGTTCCAAATGCATGCAACAAACAAGAACAAGTTGAAAATATATGTGAATTGAATATCTGGTGGAATTGCACATAAATACAGGATAATGCTGAGTAATCTCAGGAAAAAGGACAGAGAATCTGATATTGCCCAAACTCTAGACACATACTTTTGGTAGAATGACAAAACAAACTTACCCTTGGACTTCACTAGGTTACTTGAAAACATTGTTTCATTATTCCCATTTCATTTGCAGTATTCAGAAATGAGTGTTGTATTTAATCATACGGCATTGGATTTAACTGTAGCCTAGCTTAATTGGCGGCCTTATGAATCGTTCAGAGAGATAATGTCCCATCTCTCTCCATCTGTCATAGCTTTTACACTGCAGTGGCTAAACCAATTCTGGATGATTACACAGGCCAGGACTGGGACTGAAGCTTCAATGGCAAGACATCAAAAGTTGACCAAACACTTTCATTGGTTCATTTATTCTCAAATTAATTGGAATATATAAACAAAGAAACCATTAAAACACGTGACTTTGTCACATGCTAAAGACTGTATTTCCCGCCTAGTGATCTGTGCTGCGCATGGCCGAAACAAGATGCAGACCTCTGCCCTTCAGCCAGGATACAATTTGGCACTGTGTTCTGGCACAAAACTGCACTTGTTGGCCCGATTGGGTTTGATAGGCACACTTTGTTTAGCCAAAACGTCTTCACCTTAGGTCTAGTTTTAATTAAATTTAATGTCTGTATATAAATTCTAAGAGATGCATATTATTAATTTCTCAAAACTATGTGAGGCCCAAAGAAGCTTTTACAATTTCTTGTTCCTTTCCAGCACTCACCATTATCTCATATAATAGTATTCCTTTTTCTTTTCCCCTCCACCTGATGCTGTTTTTCAAGCACACTTCTATCCCCAGAGAATATGGAAATTATGTTGACCTAATTTTCATGAGACAATTTGTAAAATAGGGTTAGAGCTGGAGCTAATCTTTTAGCGTGCATAAATGTTTCCCTTAGTCATTTTTGACCTGTGACTGTACCTTATTATTTTTCCTCTTTTCTCATTATTTTAACTAAAAAGCCACACATATACACTCAAGCTTGACAGATAGAGAATTTAATATGCTAAAAGTAATGTAGAGCAACTCAGGGCCTTGTGGTGATAGAAGAGGTTCCTGCAACCAATACTGTCCCTAAAAAGAACAACAAAATGTCTTATTTTTCATTATGATTCTGTCCTAATATAAAATAAGACAAAGTAAAGTAGCTAACATCATTCAGCTCATCGCTAAGACACAGCTACAGCTCCAGCTTGGAATGAAATAGCTAAGCGAGAGTTGTGAGTAGAAAAAGTAGAATGGGGGATTTGCAACATGATTATGCAGCTTACAAACCTGCAGAAAGTCTGAGAAAATTATTCTACTTCTAACTTTGATTATAACGTCAATAAACTGAGCCTAACTCTGAGTTTATGGTTTTGAGTTCTTCATTTTTGTAAATTTTGCTCCCATTTAGAGAAAAATAAACGACAAATCACTATATGTTTTTGGCCTTGGATAACATGTCATTGGACAGCTAGTGCCATCCAATGGGTGCAGGTTGCAGGTGTAGGTGCTGCGGTGGAGAAGCAGGCCCCAAAATGTCAGACACTCTGTTTCTTTAAGTTGGACATCCACTTGAACTCGGAGGCTAACATCATGCATATAAAGACTAAGGCAGACCACATGCTTAGATCTTTAAGATGCATGTATTTAGATGTTAACACATTTGCCCATCTACATCTTTGTTTTCATCCCTCCAACTTCCCTGAACTACCTCTGCCCTTTTCCCCTCGTGCTTAGTGTGTAATCATGTGTGACAAACATAAATGGAGCATGTGAAAATTCACACCACTCAGTATGTGGAAATCAGCCCGAGGACATGTGATGTTCGCAGTGAAACAGGAGCTGTCAAGTAATTTAACCTTACAAGAGCGTTGGCTTGTCGCACAGTGGAACTCAATAATGATAGTAATAATGGCAATAATGATAATTATGTTTATTTATATAGCACTTTTCCAAGTCAGAATCAGAATTGTGTTTATTGCCAAGTAGGCTCTCACATACAAGGAATTTTCTGAAGTGATGTGGTGCATAAAAATGGAAAATAAGAGGAACAATGACGCAAATTCAAAAGCAAGTACTATTAGTACGAAGGGAACGATAAAGACAGACAATTGATTGTCTGCTTGATTGGGTCGGGTCACGGTGGCAGCAGGTCAAGCAAAGTAGTCAAGACGTCGGTCCTCTTGGCCATTCTGAAGCATTCCCAGGCCACATGAGATAGATCATGTTTCCAGTGTGATTTGTTTCTACCCCGGGGCCTCATACCATTTGGACATGCCTAGAAGACCTTCAATGGAAGGCACCCAGGAGGCAACCTAATCAAATCTTTGAATCACCTCAACCGTCTCCTTCCCACACAAAGGATCAGCAGCCCCACAAGCTCCCTGGGAGATAGCAGAGCCCCTTCCCTATCTCTAAGACTGAGCACAGCTACCCTGTGGAGGAAACTCTTTCAGCTGCTTGTGTTCGCCATCTCATTCTTTCGGTGACAACTCAGGCTCATAACCATGGGTGAGTGTCGGAATGAAGATTGAGTGACAAATTGAGAGCTTTGTCGTTCAGCTTCCACAGCATTAGAATTTGAAAGAATTGTGTTTTAAGAAGCAATCTAAACACAGATACAGCTTTTGAAAAGGTGGATATATCTGGCAGGTTGTTCCAAAGTTGCCTGAACAGCAAATGCTGTCCCCTTAAGTCTTACATCTTGACATGGAAACTCAAGACACAGTCCGAGGCACAGCTTAGAATCACATTTAGCTTGCCCTTAAGTAGGACAAGATAACTTTCCGGGCTGGTGTTGGAATTGCAACAATCCCTCCAGGAATTTCCAAATTTGCAACCACAAGTTTTTTTTCAATCCACACTTCATCACAGATATTGCAAGGATTTGCAGTTTTTATAAATCAGCAAGTCCCTTGCATTATTTAGTAAACTTCAGCTCTCACCAACTATTGGAATTTCCACACAGCCAACAATATATTTAGAGATCTACAGTTCATCACTGAATGTGCAGTCATATCCAATGTCCTCCTATATGCTATTTATATCCCTATGCATTTTTCTTGTCGAATATCTTGTCGACCAAATTAGTAAATATAGTAATTAGATATAATAGAGTAATGTAGATATTCAGTACCCCTAATAGTCTAATTCATTTTTTTGTATCAATTGGTTCAGTTTTGGCATATAAAATGAGATCTTATCGTGGTTCAGTCATTGCCATACTGTGCAAGAAAAACTCACCATGCCAACTGGGCAACTGAACTGGACTCGATGGGACATAAATTGCTTTGTCCTGTTTGCTGTGCATTTTCAGCTCAACCAGTATGTAAGGAAAGTTCCTAAAAGTGTTTGCCAATGAAAGACAGTTTTCTACAAAGTTGAAAAGGCCTATTCACAGGGCACCAGTGATGCTGCTGTGATATACCTGACATCAGTAAAAGGAGAGGCCACAAAAGACAAGAGTATATAGAAGGTCATCAATACGATAATTTCCCCAAAATAATAATAAAATAAAATGAAAAAAAACAACAACTTCTCTGTACACTCTATGTCAGAAGCACCATTGTTCTTTCTTTATGGCGTGTGATTGCCAGACTTTACACCTTCAGGAAATGAAAAATTATTTTGAGCACTATGCTCATAATCACTTGGTACGTTTTTCCTTTGTGTAGTGGAGATGGTTCAGTGCAGGATGTAGAGTAGGGATTTTTTTCCCCCTTCGGAGAGCGCTAGTGCATCTAGTTTAACACCGCATGAGTATACATTTTTTCTACTATTTCTAAAAGACTTTAGACAAAGACTACATCTTTTAACATTGCTCCCAAAGCATGGAAAACAAAGTAATAATCGCTCATAAGTATAAGTTTTACTGTTGTGTTTGTGTGCGTGTATGTGTTTGTGTGTGTGTGTGTCAACCAATCATGATTCAGATCTTTTTCAGACATGTGTGACATATAATCTCAATGTGTGCTAGCAGTGCAGCCATTGGTTTCCTAACACTTCATACTCTATTCATATGAACCAACGGCAGGATGTGTCAAGGAGGATGATTACAACCAGATAAAAATCTTGCCAGGTATTTGATTTGCCAGAAGTCTTAAAATTCTGTAATCCAGATGGGCATATTGGGGCACAGGAAGATTGTTTACCCCACCAGGCATGTCTGAAACATCCTGACAAGTGTGGCCTCCGAGTTTTACATTTGGACAGCTAGTCTAGTGAGCCAAACTGAATCCTAACTCAATCCTTAAATTTGATTTTTTTCTTCTTCATACAAGTCATATGTGTCGGTGCTGCAACTATCTCGAGGGATGAATAAAAAAAAAGACATTACGTTGTTAAAGGGTCATAATAAAGCATATATAATATCGTGGGGTGTTTTCTGTCGATAAAGGAGAAACAAGCTCACTTCCACTAATAGTCCAATTTGACAGAAACCTTTAGTCTTGTCAACAGTGACATTTCCAGCCACTACAAGTATGATATAAGCAGGTAAAATCTTCAAATCCTGCGACAAATTGGAAAATCATTCAAATCAAGGTTGAAAAATGAGTAGCAACAGTGACGACGGGTACCTCTTTGCACTAGTATTAACTTTGTAGAGCTGGATTTTTTTTGATCTATGAAGTTCAAGTTCAAAGTTAAATTAAGCTCCTGTGCAGGATTTATTCAGCTTGTTTACAGTGCTTATCTTTTAATATAATATGAGACACAGTTGACTAAATGCCCCGCAGGCCTCGCTTCTGAAGGCTTTTTTCAGTGAACAGCATTTTATTCCGAACACACCTACAGAGGAGTCACACTTAACAGTACAATAATTGCAAAACTCCCAAAGAAGAGGTTGGTTTACATTGCATACAAATCCAGTTTCCTCACTTAATGCTGTTATCATGCCTTTCCCTCGTCGTTCCCTCTGAAGCCATGCAACAAACTGTTTCAGCGATAGGAACATGCCACTGGTTAGGTGCACACTGCAAGACATAAATTATTCTGCCCTGTGGGCTTGCATCTCCTGAGTTATAGTGCATGTAGATAGGATTAAGTGAACCGTGTAAAAGGGCAGGTTTGCTCCATGTGTATTTACATATGATAGTTCTATATTTTACATATGAACCTTTTTACCTCGAAAAACAGATTAGTCAAATATAAAGGAGAGCTCACAAAGCTCGATTTCATACATATGCGCACGAGTGTGTGTGTGTGTGTGTTTTCTCTCTCTTTCAGCTTCACTTTGAACATAGCATTACATTAAAGAACAGAAAAAAAGAAGGTAATAAATACAGAATCTTGAGATACAAATATTATCAGGGAGGCACCATATCTCAGTGTTAAGCACTGGCCCTGGTTTTATCATTCATTATTCAGGAGGAAGTGCAAAAATTCAGAGTACATCAAAAACATCGTAGGTCATGGTATTGGATGTAAGTCTTTGCCTATCGTACAATTGTTGTACAATTGCTGTTTTCTTTCAATGAGATTTTTTTTTTTTATGCAAGTCATACATGGTAAAGGCAGGAAACAGTTAAGTTTCCACACACTGCATACTGTAGGAATAATGAGCACTCGGTCTGATAGGATGGAAAATGGAATTGCATTTAATGTTCCCCAACACTTGATATATATATATATATATAATTTTATTTTTCATATGATATGGCTGAGTCATAATTGTGCATTAATTTTTATTAATTTAATGCTCATATCATGAGCCTTGAGTACATTATTTTTATCCTAAACAACAGTTATTATTTTATTTTTTTTCTGTGATGTATACGCCTGGAGCTCTCTGCTCTATTTCGCTGTAATAGCCACTAGGACTTGTCACTGAGAATAGACCAGAGTCCTGGGCGACCCAGAGCGCCTGCAGCCAAACGAGGGCCATCTGTAAACAGTAAAAGTGAGGAGGGGGGGAGGGAGCGGGGGAGACAGGAGGCCAGCAGAGCTAGACGAGAGGAGCGAGGGGGTGAAGCGAGGGCAAAGGGAAAGGGGACGACACAGCATTAGGGAGAAGCGGCAGCGTTTGTGACCTTGGGGTCAATGCCGTGAGAGCAGAGATCTAAATTAATGGCTCTAAGAAGGCTGCTCTCAAAGAAACTCCCTGTGGGTGATTACTCACCTCTAGGCTTTAGCCTTTTCAGAGATAGCCCATGTTCACATATTGCCCTTAAACACAGTCACACACAAACACACACAAGCATCATCAAAAGTCTATTTTGCTTATCTCATTAATTACACTGCTGTAGCTTCATTAGCAATATGACGCATCAAATTCCAAGATATTGTGAAGTGGAGCATTTTTTCCTGTTTCTTAAATTAAAATTGAGCATATTTGCTCTGGGCTGAAATAAATAAATCTCACCCTCTTAATTGTGGAAATCACGCACAGTTAAACAAAATTCTATCAATAAATACAATATTCATTGCAGCAGAAATTAGACGCTTGCCTGGGGCAATTTGAAATATAGATTGGACATTAAAGATGTTGAAGAAGTTTGATATTTTTTAACCATCGTCATTATTGCCGATCTTCTGGTTAACTTCTCTTTACAAAAACAAAAATGACGACTGAACCTCTCCCCTCTCGGATCCTTGTACACCCAATGACATTAGTGTTGTTTTGTCTCATTTTGGTTTGTAATGCATTTGTAATTGCAAGTTCCAGCTCTCATAACAAGCGCTGGTGTGAATGGGAAATCAGCAAGATGAAGGGGCACGTAGAGACATTAAGGTCTTTAATAGAAGTTCCAAGTTGACCGAATTAGTGACACACACGGGAAGCAGATGGGGAAAGTTCTGAAATAATGAACTAATCAATGTTCTACTACCTCATTGTAATTACTGCTGCATGCCAATAAGCAATATATTCATAGTCTCTTTCACATTAAGTGGCAGGAGATAGACAGGCGCCGTCTGTCTGTCATATCAACTGTTCAGATCATTCAGATGGTGGGAAATGAACCTGCTTGTATCCAGTTATTTTTGGTGATTGACATGGAGTTACACGTCAAATTGATTTAGTTTATCCGAACCCAGCAGTACAAAAAAAAAATAAAGTTGTTGTGAGTTAAGTGGTTTGGTCAAGGCACTTTGGCCTCTGGTGTTTAGGTAACCTGCCACACTTTGGTGTTCAGAAACGATCTGAGGAAATGCTGCAAATTACCAGGTGTGCACAGATAATAACATGTTCACTTGCCATTTTTGTTCAATATATGATATACTTTGCATGGTATGTGCAGAGAATTTCAGGAGTTGGCATATAAGTTCCAGGGTATGGTTTTTTATAATTAGCCCCTTAGTTGCATTGCCCATCACAGACCTTTTCAACAGCTCCGCCAGTCACGGTGGTGCATGAGAAGAAACAAAAGAGAAGATAGGCCAGGCTTCCCTTTTCTAGGAAAATCATCTCTGAGTTTTAGAGACGGCACGAGGGGCAAGATTCAGCAGCAGTAATATTTAGCCAAAAGCAGGCACTCTGACATGACCTTCTTTCCGTTTTCTATTTGTTAAAGAAAAAGAAAATCCATCCCCTGCTGAGGGCTGAAATTCCTTCAGCATATACATAAAGAATGCAATAGAGTATTTATTTCAATTGTCTTTTACTTATCTATGTCATTGCAAGTTTGATCAGCTGACTGTGGAGGTCCCTCCTGTAACTCTAACTGTAACTAACCTACACGAGACAATGGAAGCATTAATTTAATTTACATACAGAAGACTATAGTTTTGTTAAGTGGCACCGAGGATATAAACTATAGAAATAATCTGAAATGGGACCAGAGAATGGGGTAAAAACGCACATTTGTCGGCTCACTGGACGAACTGCTCTATAGACAAATAGGGAGAAACTAAATATTCTATTATAAAACTCTTTAGGTGACAGGCTCCCTCTGAAACACAACACAATGGCTGCCACTGAGCATCTGTTTTGAATACATACATATACTACTTGAAAATAAAGTGGGACCCTAATTTCAATATGTAAATTTTATGAAAGAATTTTTTTTTTTTTACAGGCCATTATTGTTTTGTAAATTCTACCAGGAGGCAATTTTTTTCACAGTTTCAAAGCCACCATTAGGCTTTCTTCTTTCAATTTGATGTTAATAATGCCTCAAATTATCCATCTGCTGTTTCCATCTTGAGGGACAAATAACAGATTGATCACAAAGAAAAATAATGAATGAAATTTATAACTTTCACTTCACTATAGGCAATAATATACTGATGGTTCATGGGTGTGATGGTTGGATATCGATTGAAAATTCTGAAATTAGGCCTCATTTTTTTGAGACGACCACTTGAATCGCCAAGTCATGAACTAATCTGTATTTTTCATCTTTTTGAAAGGCTGGTTAAGTGTGGAATTGTGAACTAACCAAGAATGAGAGTGGTCTGTCTGTGTTGATCTGAGGTCACACCAAGTTATTAACCTCCCTGCTTGAATCACTCTGTCACGGGCAAACAGCCAGGAGTAAATAATTGCACTCTGCTTGCCCCCTGCTCACCTCTGACCAGCTGACATCTGCTTGGACAAACTTCCAGCTGCTTTCCTTCTTATTTTTTCTTTAACATCACACGTAGGTATCCTGCTAAAATAATACACAGTCGTGAGGTTGTACCACCAGAGTCCCATGGGTTGTTTCTCTACAGGACGCACGCCCATAAATCGCATCCTTTCTATTACAGTAGCTGTCCATACAGCATCTGACATCCTAACCAAGGGCTCTCCAGAGACACCTAAAAAAAGTGATTCATCATGAAATATGAAGACGAGATAAAACAATCTATCAAAGTTATGATGTGCATTGTTCAAAAGGTCTAGGATGATAGAAGAGACTGATGTCATGCTTCCACTTAGGACCATTAAACTTAAAAAATATATATACATATTCAAACATTCAATTTCACTGAAATATTTCAATGTTTGAGCTGCTGGTTTTGTTAAAATACATATTTATATGATATTTGGAATGACAGGAAGGAGGGAGAAGTTACCAAAGATTTCTTGGCTGAGATCTTTTTACTCATCTGATTCCATGCATCACATATTCTATTGAATTTCATTGCACTTTGCTGTCTGCTACAGGGAACACTGACCGAAGAAGTGACGGAGCGGGGAGGGGGGTACAGTACCGTGCAGTGTGAAATGTAGTGCAGGAGCTGTATAACTGATAAACACAGCCATCTCAATTGTGCTCACTGAAGCGGAGCAATGATAACTGGATCATAACCAGATGATCTGGCACTGTTATAAGTGATCCACACGGATTTGGAGCAGCAGAGGCCTGGCTAAAATGGCTCTTTAGCTTTTGAACGGTGTCTCACGTCTTTCCTCTTCCCATCCAATTATTATGTTAATTGATGCACGGGCTGCGTAATACTGCAGAAATGCTGTGAAAACACCGATGCCCAGTGTTCTGCAGTAAGAATAACAATTTAAAGAACCGGCAAAAGTGAGCTGGGCTCGGGGATCTCGATCATTTTGATGTTTACTCCTCTGTTAGAGGTTGCGATTGGCGTAAGGCGGAACTCAAACACAGCATGAAGAAAAGAAAAGGTGAATTTAATAAAAGCTAACTCCAAGTCATGAAAATACGAGGAGACATCTCAGGGAGCAACGCGGAGCGAACCAAAGCAGGAGACATGATGAAATCCAAACTGAACAGATCATTCAACAAAGACAAAAGGATACACGAGAAGAGTAATTGCACCAGGTCAAACACAATAGGGCTGGGCAGACAATCACAGAAGTGGGGAACACACAATGGCAGGAATTGGAGAGACAAGGAAAGAGACTAAAAAGTAGAAACTGGAGATATGATACTCAAACAGTATCATGAGGGGCGAGAAAGCAACTTAAAGGGAACAAGGACAAGGAATGGTAATAAAAGAATGAATAAATCAGAGTCCACAAAGAAACAAAAAGTCAAGAAAGAGTTCACAAGGTGTACAAGGGTTCACATGGGGCAAAAGCCTGACACTCTGGTCCCATAAACAATCCATAACTTGAAGGATGAGAGGAGCTAAGGTGGTGTTGTGGGAGGCTGTGAGCTCGCAGACTTTAAAGCAGCCATTGTCTTAATATTTATTCACAATCAAGTACAACATATCTTGCAACAGAGAGAATAAAGTGTTATTCATAGAAACTCTTACATAGTATTTTACATGGCCACCATGTTCCACCCGTTGTGTGATCATGAGGCATGTTATTGTGGTATTTAAGGGTTAAAGCAGACTGGTGAATGTTTATTAGACCGACAAAGAGGTTGTAGTGGATCATTCAAGCTTGTTCCAATACCTTCTGGGCATAACGCAGCTCTGCGATTATGACTGCAAAACCATTCTCGCTTTCTCATTCTGTGCTTTTTATTATTTTATTTTGTAAGCCAGAAAAAATAATCACGTCAGTGTCGCTCGCAGCTCAAAGATCACGTGAAGCAGATACGTTTCCAGACTTTGAGTTAGAATCCATTGTGTTTTGGTTTTTTTTCATGTAAAAAAAAAAAAGTGAGATTTCTCAGTGAAATGAGGACGGGACCTGGTTTTATGAATTCAGTGGACAAAGTTGTCTGCAGCCACCTAGTAATACTCCTCTGTGTTGTGCACAGTGGAGGGGATGTTTAATCGGGTCCTGCTCTCTCTGTGCAAAGATGTGAATACCAATCATTAGCAAATATTAATAACACTGCATCAGAGGAAATAGCTGTATGAAGCATTCATTCATCCCCAGATAAGAGCCGGGGAGGCAAAAACACACACAGAAAGAGACTATATTTTGCGATGTTGGTGTAAATGCAGCACTTATTCTCTTTTTTCTTTTCCATCATGTCGTCTTCCTCTAAACATTGTCAGGTCTGTTGCAAAAATGTTCAACAGAGGTCACTGGAGTCGCAACCAGCTGTCACATCAGTGTTCACACTTTTAAATGTATTCTCATTCACAGTCGATGATCTGTGACAACATTAAAAATGGTGAGTGTCTTTGATGTTGTGGCTGATAGGTGTAAAGCCATTGAAGACATTTTGTTCTGGCACATGAAGGCGAAATACGCTTTGATCTTGAATAGACTGTAAATTGTATGTCTGTGTAATCTTGTGCCATTTCATTTCATTTTGCAGCATTGCTTTTCATGCTGTTAAGCCAGAACAGTGCATGGTAACGGAGATCTACAGTCATTTAGGATGGATAAAAAGACTGAAAATAAAGGAACACATCATTTTTTCCATAGTGTATTAGTAACAAAACCTGTAAATATACCAATTGCCACTTGTTGCCATATTTGACAAATATAGTGGAAATTACCAGCCAGGCATACATAAGGTCTTCTTGGTATTTCTCCACATTGAACTGTGAAGTTAGAATTATAATAAGAGACTGCTTGATTTATATTATGCATATGCTGTAATGGGATCCGGCTCATTATATTTCAATACAGATCATTTAAAACAAAACTCTTTTGCTCCCCAAAAGATATTGATCTCGGGCATCAGACTGTTGTAGCACAGTCAAATCAAATCAACTTCTGATTGTTAAGTTTAGCCGATTCAAACTTTTGGTTATGATTTAGATAAAGTTGTAGTGCTATTAAATTAAATAAACGTATGCTGGTGATAGAAATATCACTTAATCGCTTACTATATATACCGCTTAAGTGTACAGGACATTCCCCCACACCATTTTTTTTCATGGTTGCTGGTAGATACCATGAATTATCCTATTATCTTCAGGTTGTTGGGGATTGTAAGTGCTGAGAGTAAAGTGTATTGTTCAGTTATCTCTCTATTGATCACTCTATTCATCCATCTCTCTGTCCATAGAGTCAGAGTCATTTATTTATTCTCTCGTTATTCAGGAAACTGATATTGTGTCATGCCTCGGTAAATAGAGATGCAGGAAGCTGAGCTCCTGAGTGGTCACATTATAGAAAAGTTAATTCCTGAGGAGGGTAGTCACCATGTGGTGTTTGTGAAGCGCCATGATGACCAGAATCTCCGAATCTCACGAAACATCTCTACACACGGTGGACTTAACCAACACCACTCAAATGTTAATGCAGCTCATGGGATAGATTCTTGAAATGTTAGTTTTTTTTACTTCAAGAAATTCAACAATGTAGTAGCCTCTTCAAGAGCGGAATTTCACAAAAACAAGCCCCTTGTTCTTGCCCCTTGCCCCTTATTTTTCTCAGTAGCGAGATATGAAAAGGGGGTTTCAGGTAAAACAATCTTATACAACATGCATGGCCTGGGCACGTGTCTCATCAGTAACCCTGACAACACAAGCCAAATTGTGATGTGTTCTGCTGGTTTGCAGGGTGGGCCTGTATTAAATGAAGGATAGCGTCACTTCATTGCGAGAATTCTTTACACATATTTAATGATAATGCAGCTTTTAAAGAACTCCAGTGGGAAACTTTTCTTCGATCATTTGCTCCTACACTAAATATATATTTTTTAAACTATATTAAAATCCTCCTACCTACTCACACGCCCTTCACCCTGAGCTGTGAACCAAAGACTTCTGGTTTAAACCTACTAAGCTAAGACACATCATGACAGAATCCCACCAGCAGATTTTTTAAAATTGTTGCAGCTAGATGGGTTTACATAGTCGGAACTGTATTAATGGAAGGCTGCACTGCTGCAGTTGTGGGACTTGACCATTGCCTTTGCTTTGAAAGCAAAATATGACAAAATATATATAATATAAACTTATTTGTTGTCACTGAAGTTGTCCAAGACCCAGCTGCTGCCATCTATACTACACTGCATGAAATATCATTTCAATGTCAACATATACATATATATTATGTTATATAATTAACTTGGGTTGTGCTCTGCAACAACCAAACGTGTCTATTGTTCCCATTTAGAAGGGAAATAAAACATTTTACATTACTCTATTCAGTAAGGCTACATTAGCCACATTGATATATATACACATACATATATATAACATACTATATACTTTATAAAGTACTACAAAACATATTTATTACACAGATACATAATAGCGTTATACTAATAATACAGTTTTTTTTCCACCTAGACCACCATTATTGAGGTTGAGGGATGCCCTCAACTTCTTTCTCCTTTTTTTGTATTCTTTTTTTTCTTTTTTTTTAACTGACAGGCCTCTGTGTTTGAAACACATTTCTACCTCAGAAAGGTAAATACTGCAGTTGGGTGAACATAGGAAAATTTGTAATATCTGGGTTTCATTACTATTGATTATTTTACTGTAGCTGCAGGGCTTGGAAGCAGTTTTCACAGTTGTACGCTGCCATAATTTGTGATTAAGTGTTTCCTGTTCCCTGCTATTACAAGGTTAGGCACTTGTAGTAAGTTATATAAGAAATGTAAGCAATAAAGCAAAAAAAATGAGATGAGGTGTGTGCACTTGTAGTAGACACACCATTCTGGTATGTATTAGTGTTGTCAATCCCCCCAAAATTAATTGATTAATAAAAAAAATGTAAAAAAAATCTATAATATCTATTAAAGGCACAGTAAACACATCAGGCTATTATCTGAAAGATTTTTGAAAATGCAATTTAAACGGATATTTGCATATAAAATGTATATAAAAGTTTCCTTTACGAGGATTAGGACTTTATATTCAACACGAATACACCAGAAAGCCTTGTTGGAATAATTTTATGTCAAATATTACTGCTGGAAAGCCGACAGTTTGGACCAGGTGAAATAAATCAATTATTGTCAGCATGGTGACAGTTAATGTTTTGTCTCATACCTGTGTATAATCAGAATCATTTGATATTCTATGCGTGAAGTGTGATTTCAGAGTCAGTGCTGTGAATCGGGGCATCAGTGTTGTGAGATTGTCACGAATCCCATTCGGTTACTTATTGTTTAGACAATCCGTCACAATCCTTACCGGGATTCTGAATAGCTTATCCTTTTTCTGGTATATTCAGCAGATATCAATCTCCCATGCTGGGGCCAAGTCTGAAGTAAGGAAATATGTCTCCTGGCAGAGCCTATCAGTGTATAGATTCGATCGAAAGGGTCCCCTGGATACTATCCCTGTAGATTCGAGGCAGCCTTTTCTTTTTCCTTTTTTTCTCCCTTCTGTATGCAGGGGGTCCCAGAGGGGTGGTGTATATTGAGTTTGTTTTGAAAGCGATGCTTCCATTAGATTGGAGTCAGTCATCTGGTTCAGCGGTAACACTGGCAGAATGCCTGATTCCGCATCACTCTCTGGGCAAGTGTGATGGAACATTTCAACATTCAGACGGGACTTGAACATCAAATCATCACATGCAACTGGGAAATAATCACGATGAAATACCAATATACCACCATTTCCAATTACATGATTCAATCTCAGTGCAGGATGTTGAATTAACAAACAAATTAAATATATCATTATTGTTATAAGGATCCCTCTTCTCCTTGCCTTTGTGCTCTTAAGTAAGAGTAAATACTAAATGATTATACATTTAAATTATGGTGTGTTTTAATCTGCAGTGTCTGCAATTGACCCCTCCTCCCCACTAGTCTGTGCTGTAGAAGAGGAGTACAGTCTGAACTGGATTCCAGCTGCCTGTCCCTCTTTAATATAATAATAATCCAGGTGCAATATTTGGTGTTTTTTTTGCCGGGATAATACACACATGAATAAACATTATGCCATACAAATAAATACACAAATCAAAGGTGCTCATTGCTTTGAATGAGACTCAAATTAAAAAAAAAAAATCACTGTTTGGCAGTGTTTTGTATCCACTTTTTTGAATTTCTGACCTTCTTTGCCCGATGTCAGCCAGTCAGTCATTCATTATGAAAACAGATTAAACTGTCTTTGTGTTGTTGTTTTGCATTGCATATAATCAATTAGTAAAAACCAAGTGGAGTCCTTGCGGTCTCTTCTGGCCCTCTGATCAGTCTGACCATTCAGGCAGAGCCCTTCCTCTGCGATGTCGCTTCAGACCAATGTGCATTTTTTTTCCCACGCCAAATGTGAGTTTATTCAGTGGCGTCCTTGTAACTTCAATGCATGTCATACAACCCAGAATAGCTGGTTTATGCAAATTCCGCCTTCACATCCACAAAATCTATCAAAACAAATTATGAGACTGAAGTGTTATTACCGACACAAACAAGCGAATGAATGAATGAATGAATAAATTAATTACAGGTTATATAAACAATATATCCACTGCCACTAGGTGCCGCTCTAGCACCAGCATCTCTGACCAAATCGATTGTTTTGTCCGCCACACCTCCTTCGCTCTCCCTTTGTTTTCTCAGCAAGGTGTTGCTTGTAATGTAAGTCTGTTAGCTATACTTATATAAATTAAGTATAGCTAGCATCATTGACATAGCGGTTCAGCACTGTGTGTAGTCATAGACTGAAGATTAAAAAAATGTACGCACTCACTGGGTCCGGAAAGTGAAGCCAATGCGAAAAATCCCTGAAGCCGCTACTCTCTGAAATGACCAGCAGAGGGCGACTCCACTGGAGGAAAATGGAGGTGGGTTTTTTTTATAGAAGTCTATGAGAAAATGACTCTTCTCCGTTGATTTTTAACGTCAATAGACATTTTCCTGCAAAGTTTGTGGTCCAAATCTCTAGTTTCAAGTCTTCTCCAATACAGCATGATGTTCGTTTTGTATATTGTTGAATTCTGGACACATCACACTTCATGAAAATCGGATTGGGCCAACGGTTTCATGGAAAAAAGGGCAAAAGAAAGAACAGAGGATCTGTAGGATCACGTCGCACACAGAAGGACCGTGTGACTGTGATTTTCAGCTCAGGATGCCTGAATCTCCACATATAAAATAGTTTTCGGCTGCTATTAATTAATGATTAAAACCTTTTAAATATCACCTTTATTGTATAGGATAAAGACCAGAGTGAGTGAAAGTACTTAAGGCACAAATATAGTTTGTCTCTGTGACCATAGCATGTGTCAAGGTCAAGGTCTGGACCATATTTCTAAAGAGCTACCTCTACAGCCTTGTCCTTTAATTCCTCTTTTCAAAAGAAGGAACCACTGTAAATTTGGCGTGTCCTGAGTCAGCATGAAATCAAAGCCATGAAACAAAACCGGGGACACTCTTCTTCATACCACAATATTTTCTCCGAGCTTTAAGATGGGCCAAAGTTTTCTTTTCTATCAGAAGTCTGTAATAGGTGCAATCATATATATATATATATATATATATATATATATATATATATATATATATATATATATAAAGAAAAAAGATGAACAATATAAATTTCAATTATGAGCCTTTCAGGCTTTCACACAAGCTGCGCAGTGAACCCTACACCTTTGTGCCACACTACACTGTGTTTGGGCAAATGTTTTAGGTGAAACGCACCTTTCTATCTGTAGCATATTTTCTATCTACTATATTTGTGTTCTTGTCCTTCTTTTTCGCTGCAGTCAGCACCATAGTGTCACCTCTTGTGAGGATAAAGCGTGGCCACGGTCTCTGGGCTATTATCAGTTACACACAAGTAAAGGTGTTTTTCCGACAGAAAGCCCATTTTTGCCTCACGCAATTCATGTACATTTGACTGCTGGACTGTTTGTGCAGGCCGTGTTGTTATGTTCTAAACTGCCAATATACCAACTGTACGGACATTTGCTGCAAATGATCTTGCAATCGACGCACGGCCTGAATGCGTTTGTTTGTGTGGCAGCTCAGCCTCTGACTGAACTCAGAGCTCACCGGAAACTCCACCTCTGTCTCTGATTTCCGTCAGTCTTTATCCTTGTCCGTCTTATCACGGTACATTTTTAATGAATTGATAAGGACCCAGGATAAGTGCTAATATTTCCAAATGTTGAACTTTGTGCAGACGTGTCTACGCATCAGGTCGCTCGACTTTGAGTTGATGTATAACTGATTGGGCCTTTTGATTGACTCATGCCACTGCCAAAACAAAAAGGAGTAGCAACATCTGTTGTTCTGTAAATCTCTTTGAAATGACATTGCATAAAATGTTAAAATGACACATGCAAGACAGTGCAAGTAAAAGTGACCTACCAACCATTTCTAGAAAATATTGATTGATCCCATGAACATGTTTTGAGTCAAATCGGTATTTCGTGAAGATCGATATACTATGTTACAGGGTTCAGTATCCATGTCTTACCTATATGTCTACTCTCATAGGCTGAAACTATAAGTAGTATGTACTCTGTTTCTGTCTTATAGTGCAGTGACTCATGAAAATGTGTGCATGTAATGCCAGTGGTGCTGTAACGCTTTTATGTTGACTGTTGTTCCAGTGGGCGATAATGCAAAGGAGGAAGTGTAGGTGTGTAGTCTGAGAGGGAGTTGTGACAAACACGCAAAGTCAAAAGCCAAGTGCTCTGCAAATAACCCTGGGGTGATGCGTACTTTGCTGCGCTTTAAGTGGGCATTTATTAACACATATCTGTGTTTTCACAGCTTTCAAAACACATTTTCATGAGGCACTTTTAAACTTCAAGGTGCATTTTCTCGTTAAAGGCTCGGGGATGAAGAAGAGACCCACTTCTTTAATTAGAGAGCTTGCCTTCGTTTATTTACAAGGCTTTCAAGGGGCCATATGCTGCAGTGCATGGTTTGTTCTAGAAGTTATCTGTAATTAAAAACTATATGTATCACAGCACTTAATATAAAGTTAAAAAAAACGAACCACACACTCTGCTTCAGGCGTCTGTGACAGAGAGCAATGACTTACAAATCTTTGCTCCTACCTGCATCTATAACTGATTTCCATTGACAAACGCCCCTGATGTAATCGTTTGTCTCTGCAGGAGAATCCCCTTTGGCTCACTTGAAAATAGGAGGAGCTCAAAAAGTGCAGAAAAATCTTGCAAGTATTTTACAAGTATTTTTTTTGCGAGCTGCCTTCACCTTGTTAGGTGAAGACAGAGGAACTAGATCAAATTGTGAGGAAGGTGAGTCAGAGGCTCACAGGCTGCGGCAAAAGGTCGAGCTCGCCACTCCTGCCTTTTTCTTAATGTGGTTTTCAGAGACTTCTGTTCAGAGTAGCCTCTGAACGTGTGCAGAATAATGTTGTTTTTTTTAAAACTTTTAAACAGCACCTGATATCAACTGCAAATACGAAGAAAAAAAACCAGCTAAAAAGCTAATTAAAAAGCCCAAACAGACTTAAAAACCTGAATGAATGAATAAATTAGTCCATAAGAAAATTAGCTTACAGAGACAAAAGGCAGCTGATATTTGCAAAAAAAAAAAGGGAAGAAAAATAATTTGCAATTATTATAATTTTTGTGTGCATGCAACATAACTCCTTGGACATACAGCAGGAGCAAAACAGTATGGACATCCTGTTGCATCCTTTTTCATTTTCTGTTTAATTGATAAAGTCCAGAATTCATTTCTGTCTTGACCATGGTTAGCTTCAGGCTGTGATAGTTCAAGTGCAGCCTACTATCACCTCAAGCTTTCCGCCTGGCCTCACTCGAGGGAGGTAGTGTGAGCATCTTTGCTAAGATTGACTGCTCACGGTGTTACGCAGTGCTATAGTTTTACATGGCGGCTGACTTTTAAAAAAAAAAAAAAGGTGATAAAGGAGCACAGAGCTGTCGAGTAGTGTGATTCTCTAGGCCGAACAACAATTTCACATCACTTGAAATTACGGCAAGTGTGTTTAGCTCACAAAGTAAAGCCTGTGGTGCTTTTTGTCTTGTGGTAAATGTTTTTTTTTTTTGGCACTTGAAGAGCAGGCTCATAATTGGAGTTATTAATCCAGCTGGCCTGCCGCGATGCCAGGGCTCCCTTGTCTTTACAGATCAGATTTTTTATAATGAGCATTGTCAACTTTTGGATCACGGAGCTGCATCGGGCCTTGGACGTCACTGACCATTCTCTATATCATGGTCAACAGATAAAGTACTAATTACATTTACGTGACTTAAGGTGAGACAGTTGTGACATGTTTGTGTGGCCCTGAGGTGAACATTGTGTACGCCATGTCATGTGCGCTACTTGGATACATAAATCCTCACATTAATTTGCATAAATGTGCCGCACTTGTCTCTGCACTGAGAAAGGATGGTGTGTTTCTTTAGGTCATAGTGGGAATTAACTACTCACAAATCATACGCATGCATGACAATCTGATTAGCCTATGAAAGCGTCATTTAGCTTTAACGCCTCACTATGAATTTATCATTTTTTGTTAGTTTGCAACCCACTGAATATTTACACTACAGTCTATTTGATGCTTTTATGTCATGTGCATGCCGTGATTATCTTTCATTTCACTGTCATGTGCATGGCTGAGAGGTTATATTCAAACCCAAACTCACATCTACTGCATGAACATGTTGTCTTAAAGCAACGTTATGCAACATTTTCACCTTAAAATAGTAGCTTTAGATTTATTTTGACTCAGTCCCACTGTCCTCACAGTGCATTTTGGCCAGCCGGAGATCGTATTCACTCGCAGCTGACTGATAGTCGCAGCAAGTTCAAGAGTAATGCTGAATTATAGATCAGGTATTAAACATACCTAGAAGTCATTTATATCCAGCGTTTTATGGAATTCTAAACATATTTTTGTGCGTTCGTTACAGCGGCATCTTTTACGGCTCAGGAAGCCGGGGATCATGGAGAATATCCACCGTTCAGTTGTGTTTCGGATCGGTGAGTGGGACTACGCAGTCGGAGCTCCAGAGATCAAAAGAGTCGATATTCTTTGTTTTTTATTTTGTATTTTTTCTCGACAGTAAAACCCCTTTATCGTTTCCACACGGAGCTCGACACCTGCAGAGGGCGCTGCTGCTCAGTGAAAGTTAGGTAGTGCTGCTTAAAAACATATTATTTTCAAGACCTTATGCGCAAGGTGTCTCTGGTAAAGTCCCAGAGTGTGACTTTTGTTTTTTGATACATCATAAACTGTGCTTTGAATGCCAATCAGGATTTAGCACACTTGGCTTGTAGGGTTTGTTTTCCTCTTGTCTGATCAAGCTGTTCTTTTGTTCTTGTTTCTTTATCTTCAGAATCTTACCTTCACGACGTGTGCACGTGACAGTCACACACGGTTCTCTCCTTGAATCAGACATATTTATGATCTGTGAATACAGTATTATAAGTTTTGTTTATACTTGGTCAAAAAGTCATCATTTAATTTATTCAAATAATGTGCCTGCGATGTAAAAATTCAGGAAACAGGATTTCTTTTTTTGTGACTTTTGTTTTTCACATTTTGAACCCATGATTGAAATTGTGTTCGCCAGCCAAAATCCCAGGTATGCAAATGTATGTGTTCTATCATCAGCTGCCAAATACTGTACACAGCGCTTGCTTCAAGCCTCGTGAATGACATTTCATCGACAAATATGATTTTAACTGCACGTGAAAATATTTCATGTCAACATGCCTCGTCGTTGGGGAACTGCTCTACTTTAGAGCTAGGTAACACACTGAGTGGCGGAGCATAGGTGTGCTGTAGGAAAAACAAGCCGATCGTAAGTGGCTACCGAGAAAGTGAAACACAGAGGTAGTTTCCAAACAGAAAATGGAAATTGCCGTTGCTTATTTACAGAATTACAAAGGGGTCGCAGTTAGTCTGCGTGTTAATCAGGGACTTTGTTTTGGACATAACAGCAATTCAACATTCAGACTGCCATCTCCCATTTCCTGTAAGACCCAGTTGTGCTTTCACGTTAAACAGCTCGGGCACTGGAGGGGATGGAGAATGCATTGGTCTGAATTCAGACTCTTGCATCTTGCTTTGTGCCACTTTGTGCCACTTGGTGCCAGGGTTAAGATTAGATAAGAACCGGAATAAGAAACTGACAACTATAAAAGAACAACATTAAAGGGAGGGGAACATGTTGAAACAGCTCTGTAAAATAAACTAGTTAACATGTAATATCTACAAACTTATGGGGGTCTTTAAATTTGTCCTTCATTTTAAACTTCAGTCATTTTGTTATCAGATATTTGATATTATTATTATTGTGTGTGTGTGTGTGTGTGTGTGTGTTGCCTCACAACCACATTTATTCGTACAATCAATTTGATTAGCAACATAAATACCAACAGTACCATATCATTTATCTTAACATGTAAGTACAAGGTACATTTAAAATTGGAGATTGCAACCTTATATAAACCAACTCCAACTATGTAGCTGTTGCTATACAGAGCTTTGTTTGGGGAAAAAAAACATTACGTACACAGTGATTAAATCATTCATCGATTCCAGGAATTCCATATTTACTGTATTTCACAGTTAAAGTAAAAAGTCCCATGTTTCACTCTTAATGAAACACACGAGCTCAGTTGCCAGCCCTTGCCTCAGTAATACATCATGTTAACTGTAGAATGAAGGAAGAATAATGGTTGTGCCTGTTACTGCCACAAATCTGGGGATTTATCAGTGAAAGCCAAGATGAATAGGCTGCCCCACCTGACTTCAAATTTCCCTGTGATTGAGACACTTTTATCCACTCTCTGTCTTTTAGCATTAAAGCTGCTTCTGTAGTTTCAAGTCATCCCTGCGAGCCGTGTGCAGCTTTGTGACACCGATTTTCTTGTCATGTAGGATGTGATGAGGCGATGGGGTGCTCCCAGCGTTGTTAAAGTATGTGAGGAAACATACAGCACATTTATTCACATCCACACTTGACCTAAGCAGGTGCACGACGCACGTACACAGAAGATAGACACTTTCAAAGACTCTTAACATCCTCAGGATCCAAGATGATTTTTATTGATTTTGCATGACATTTAAACATCTGCTTTACATATTTCCTTGTCCAAATATTTAGTTGCATCCATGGCATTGTATTTGATATATTTCAGGGAGACCTCAATGCACATTTCCCAATATGCTTTTGTTGCTGAAGATTACAACTACCATTGATATGGAGAAATACTCACACTATATTATTATGCGGCTATCTCACAGTGTATTGGCAATATATTCACCATTGCTTTAGCTGGGGAGGTCAACAGATCCTTAGATATAGAGAAAAAAAGGTAGTTCTTATCAGCTGTCACAGTCCAGCACCTTTGGAATCACAACTTGTAGTGTAATTGTTCTGAAATAAATTCAACCTATGGAGCAGTAACATGCATCCGCCCTACACAAGTCAGAGTTGACTATGCCCTCAACCGTATCCTATCGAGTCGCCGTAAGTTAACAACCCAAAGTGAGTTGTTCACATATTTTGGCCACTGAAAAATGTGAAATTGCCATCAAAAGAAAAAGACATAACTGTATTAACACCAGTGAGGTGAGAAGATTTCCCACTAATTGAACATTTTAAATGCAATATAACTACTAGACTTGTGATTTAAATATATTGGACTACAATATTCAAATCCCCACACTTTTTTACGATGGTAGTTGCAGCAGAATCGGAAATCTGTCTATATATCTGTCTGCATGTGTACTTTAGGTCTATACTGTCTTTTTTTAGCCTGGCCTAAGAGATGTGTGATTGATTGAGGTTATATTCCTTTTTGTTGGGTTACCGTCATTGCGGAAGAATGACAGACGAGGAGCCTGGTTCGTGCTTGTGTTGTATGTTTGTGAGTGTGACAGAGATGCTGGAAGAGAAGGTGGAAATTGGACTAGAAATCAAAGCCTTGGCCTGTTACACTCAATTCAAAAATCCTATAAGAGAAAAAATGTTTGTTTTTTAAAAAAAAAATAACTTTTGCCTTCTCACTTTTTGACCCAAACTTCCCAAACTTGTGTTGTTTTCTGGTAAACCTACGTGAACCCACCTGACCCGTGGGACCCAAGGGTTATGGTTCAACCCTCAAATCACTAACAACGTTTTTTTTTAACGGCTGTTACTGTTTCCTCGTATTTTGAGAGAGAAGAAAACAGAGAGGCCTTGAAATTGCTTTAGTTGTTCCTTGTCAACAAATGTCAGAAATATCACTTTCTGGATTTTATGAAAGCCAAAGCGACTGTCACTCTCTTCTCTTTTCCTGTCCTTGACTCCATGCTTGTGTTAAGATTACGATGAGAGCACTCAGGCGTATAGATGAGCGGATGAAATATTTAATTAATAAGTTGGTATATATGTACAGGTATATACACACTTTGGTTTGCAAGCTGATGAGTTTGTTTATTAAAGGGGCCATATTATGCTCCAGGCACCTTTTCAGCCTGCCTCCACGTTTATTTGGTTATCTGGGGTGTCTGCCAGCCCACGGAGAATGAAAAGAAAACAATGGGTCGTTGATTCGTGGTTTGGGTTGATCGTGCAGACGGTCTGTAAACGAGCCATTCACAGCCCGGGCGTCAAGTGACGTAAGTTGACTCCTGCTACTGGGGCGACCACGCCCCCAACCTGAGCAGCACCTCCCCCCTTGAAGTGCGGAAAAACAGATCGCGTCTACGCCATCATTTGCGGACGTCGCGGCTGACGGCGTTCGCAGCTGCCGGCTTGTGGCGGAGCTCGCGGCTACCGGCCGGCGTAGCTAGACTCGCAGGCCGGGATGTCGTTAAGGTTCTATCGCCCAGCCCCTTGTGCTCTTTGTGTAATTATGGAGAATGTGTTCGCTGTGCCTCCCGGGTCTCTACGTCGTGTATGTGCCTTGTTACGTGCGACTGTTGTCATGGCAGCGCAACGCCGTAGTTGCGCAGCAGACCCGGGGAGGAGCGAGGCGGAGCTTTGCGTAACACGAAGGGAGGGGGGCGAGGAGTGAGCAGGAAAGCGCTGGAATCGACCGTAGTCTCACAGGGCTGTTTATACAGAAAGAGGAGGGTGCTGTGTGGCTTGATCCTTGAGGTGTTTTGACATGGAATGGCAAAGACATGTAGTGCACACACCTGAAAACCAATGTAACTTGTGTAAAATGGGCATATTATGGGCCCTTTAAACGCTACTGTTTAATGTGGAGAGTTCCAGGCTTCGTTTGCATGCGATTTAAAAAGAGCAGGACACGACAAGACAGAACTACATGAGTGCTCTCCTTTTGCCTTTTAATATTTGAATTAGATCTAGGAAAGAATTATTTTTGTGCAGGGTCATTCACACTGTCATCAGAGTATCGGTGAACTGATGACATCAATGTTCTCTGACTGGAGTGGAATCAACTGTCTTTGTCATGTCATCAAATCATGGTTGCACTTGACAACAAGAAGGACACTTGAACATGCATGTGTACTGTAGGTACAACTTTTGATGAAGTAATTCCTGATCAGGAAGGGGGGAAAAAAGCCATTATCAAATGCATTTTTATTTGGCCAGTTGTAATTGCATACAACGGCGTCATCACCCGGTAGGTATTGTTTTGCCTGAAAGAAAACAACAAGAATGGAAATAGGGAAAGTACATGTGTATCGTGAAACACACAAAGAAGCAGCAATAGTTCTGAAGCACGAGAAACAAACTTTAGTTTAGTTTAACTAACAGTTTAGTTTAGTTTTTTAGTTTTAGTTTTTTTTTACCCTGCACCATGAAGACGGAATTTCACCACTTTACTGTTTTAACTTGCTGCGACACCAGGATTTGTCCGTTGACGGCGATCGGGGTGGAGCGTGTTCCACAGCCGGACACCCTGCCAGTGAACACAGGCAGACATGCTGACCCACACTGATGGGATTACTCTGTTGTCGCCATGGCGAAGATGGCCTCATTAGACGTGACCTTCTCTTGCACCACAACAAAGGCCTTCAGAGAGATTATAAGACATTGCTCTGTGGTACTTAGATTTTTGGCCTCTCACATTTAAAAGAAAAAAAAGAAAGAAAAAAGATCCACTTAGTGTCAGGTAACCGTTTTGTAGTGTCGTGTAATGAGTTGGGGATTGGGCATGGTGGGGATTTTGGGGTACGGGAAACCTGGACACATTGTTTTCCTAAAATGTCACTACATCAAGGCCAGCTTAAACATAATCTAGATTCTAGAATGTTTTTTTTGTTTGTTTGTTTGTTTCTAACCATAAAACTATGAATAGTCACCAATCGTTTCTGCTGCTTCTTCATACCAATTAAGGTAAAATGAAGAGTACATACATACATACATACAGATATTAGTAGAGTTGCTCATAACTTCAACCCGTCGCAGTTAAGATTATTATTTCTGCCTGCCTCTAGCACGATATTTGTAACACTCAAGTCTTACACGTATTTGTGTTTGTGATTTAAAAAACAAAAACATAATCAGTTCATTATTATTTTCCTGCATATCTATATGGATGAATATCCACCCACAGTCAATGGAGAAATGAAATAGAAAAAGATAGATAGTAAAAAAAACAAACAGATGGTACACTATTTTGCAGGAAGAATTGAGATCACGAAAGAGGTGGTTGTTGGGTCCTGTAAAGAAACACGCATAGCTAAAATAACGTATTGGTATTCAAAACGTTTTCATTTAAAGGCAAGGCTTTTAGCTGAGAAAGGAATGCCAAGGCCCCAGGAGGAGGCTGCCAGTGTGTTCTCCCACACCACGCTTATTGGTGCTCTCATTAAAGATGTGTTGTCTCTGGCATCGTTCGAGATGGGAACACAAACATCATGCCCAGCAATTTACTGACCAATGATTGGTAGGCAATCTCTCTGGAGTCCATATTATTTTGAAATTGAAAATGCCTTTTCATTTAACAAAAAAACAAACATAACACACAAAACATTCCTGAGTCACTAATTTGAACAGTTTTTATATGAACTGAATTTCTTCTTTAAATTCACGTTCAGTTTCTCAGTCCAGCCGCTGCACGAAGCCGATGACTGATGTTTCAGTTTTTTTACCTCTGTCAAGAATGTTATGTATCCATTGCTGTCTGTCTGACTGACTCTCAACAGGATTACTCAAATAGGAATTGAACCTATTTCCACCATTTGTTGGGGTGTGGGACATGACCCCAGGAAAAACCAATGTATTTTGGAGCAGGTCCGCTTTCTTTAATACGGCGAGATAGGTCGTTGGCCTTGGTGGAGGTATGCCGTCTCCTTCTAGTTTGCTACTGGTATATCATATGTGGTTAGAGTATTGCTAATCTTTGCGACTTTACTACCATACTTTATGTTGAACATAGTCTGTAATGCTCAATGGTTAGAAAAGTAAACATAGCCACTGCCTTGAGGTTCACACCTAGAGGTGCAGGTTGAGAGTGCAATTCTGCCTGAGAAGAAAAAGTTAAAAGAAGTAATGCAGATCAACAGTGATTGATTCAACGTAGACTGTCAGATGTCCTCTGTTGCCACACAGTACTGGCTTGCTAAACAATTGCTTAATTGTGTTTAAATGGGTACGGCACCTTGGGGGATTGAAACAAGCAGTCCGCTTTTTTGGGGGGGGTGGGGGGTGGGGGGGGGGGGGGGGGGGGTGGTGGTGGTGGTTGTTATTTCATGTCTTTTGTGCCGTTTTTTGTCATATCCTGCTGCAAGGTGTAAGCTCAAAAATAATAGAGGATAACTACCACACAGTTAACCACGCAAGGTTAAGTTAATGTGAGTAATTTCATGGCTGTGAATCGTTTAGCATTTTTAGGTTAATTTATCTCTCCAGTGGTCAACTAATGCGGCGGATCAGCACAGTGATATGTGATGCCTGCGAGTTATTTTTGTCCGGCAGTCATGTCATTAAACAAGCAAGCAGTGGCACCAACTGACTTGGATGAGCTCCAGAATTAGCCCGTTGCGCTAGGTTAGGTAAAATCCAACGTTCTGTCTTTCTTGCCTTCTTTGCACTGGGGTCAAACAGAAGATTGTTTCAGCAGGCTGCATGTCACAGAGGATTTGGACTCTATTTGATTCTGGAGACCGCTAGGATCAATTTCAACCCGGTCGCCTCACTGCTTGGGGGGATCCCGCCACTGCCAGTTCAGGGCTCTGACCTGGATTACAATGCTCAATCAATGGGACTCAAAGAAAGCAAGAGATAGAAGCTCTGTTAGTATACACTGTACACTCGTGCTTTCTGTTTCGCTCACATCTGACGAATGATTCTTATTTCAACCGTCTATTCTCCCAAGCGTGGTCATCTAAATCCCCCGTAGACCTCTAACGGTGGAAGTGCACACATACCATTGTGCACATATTGCTCACGCATCCATGTAGATTCCCCGCACTGCCTTGTCCACAGTTTGGGATTTGTGGACAGTTAAAATCCAGTCCCCCCTTTTCACACTAAAGTAAATAGTGGTTGCCAAAATTTGACAGAGATAAAATACCTTTTTTTCCCCTAGAAACTTTGAAAATACATAACACAACAAGTAATATTGTCTCCTTCTCTCTCCTTATGTTCTGCTGTGCATCCCAATGACCTTCCACTGGCTCCTTCTATAGGTAAGTCAAGATGTATTTACATCTATCTATCCATCTATCTAGCTATCTATCTAGCTATGTTTATCTATGTGTCTATCAATCTATCTATCTATATGTCTATCTATCTATCTATATGTCTATCTATCTATATATCTATCTCTCTATCTATCTATCTATCTATCTATCTATCTATCTGTCTATCTATCTATATATACATATGTCTATCTATCTATCTATCTATCTATCTATCTATCTATCTATCTACTGTATGTATGTATGTATGTAGCTATCTATCTATCTATCTATCTGTCTGTGGCTTGAAAGCTGATGCATGGTTTAGATATTTTATGTTTTGAGGTTTGTTTTTTGATTTGTTTTGTTTCTTGAATTTGTAGTTTGGCAAAGACACAGATCGTATAAAAGTTTACTTGGTTGAAATGTCATCCAAAAGAGTTTGAATGGAATCATAATGCTGCAGACCATTTCATTCAGAAACACCCCTGTTGTAGTTTACTGTTATGGCAGTTGCCCTTGGTGTAATAGCTCCTTTCACAGCAGCTGTGGTGCACAATCAGAAGGTTATAATTGGAAAGGCAAACTCAGTCCCCAGCTGTGCCATTAGAGTAAAAAGGACCCAGGTGAAAGACTATTGTCCAGGGTTGTTAGTATACGTTTGACAACACACTGGGTGATTAAAATGTGTCCAAAGGCTTGGAGAATCAGAAATAGTCACTAGCTTAACTGATGTTCCTTATTCTTGCAAAATGGGAGCATCTTTTACAAAAGTAGTTTGGTAATGTGTATATTCAGGGGCAATTGATCAGCGGTCATTGTTCTTAAGAGATAGTGTGAAACAACGTTGTTGTGACATTGTTCCGAGCATCTATTGGGCATTCATTGAGTGCACAGCAGAATTAAACTCAATGTTCAAATGATTGTCAAAAGTGAGTTGAACTCTCAGACATGATGAATAGTTCAAAATGTCCCGACACATATTGGACAATGGACCATTGTGACAGTTGGCTTGTTGCACAATATCATAGAATCTTAACATTTATACTTGATTACAGTTTTGCATTGCTGGGATGACAGGATCATTCAGTTAATGGCCTCCTTTACGTTTGTGGCAAGGAACCAAATCCTTCAAACATTAACAACAACAACAACAGATCATTTTGTTATTTTTATATCACATTACAGTCAGTTTGCTGACACTTTTGTCCACAGCAACTTACACTAAGTGCATTCAACCATGGATATGTTATAATATTATATTATATGAATTCACATACAAATGAATTCAAACAGAAATATCAGTTATGTTATACCACACTGAACACAAGCAATGCATCATGCATCTCATGTTAACATAATAAAGACAGTAAAAAAAAGAGAAAAAGAAGAAGAAATGTCAGGGTCTGATGTTGTGTGAGCCGAATTCAATTCCACTGCAGCCAAACTAGCATGAGCATTGTAAACCCTGCCACTCATGCATTGGGTGTCTGTAAAAGATCAGAGGGTTGGGGTTGTGTCGAGTGCCTGTGGATGGATGGGTGCTTTGAGGCAGACAACTGTGCTTTATGGCTCCTTGGTTTTGGAGTGGCAGTTCCACACTGAAGTGTGTCGAAACAACAATGATCACTCAGAGCTGCTGATGCAACCCTTGAAAGTAGACATGCAAGCTTCCATGCATGCACACACACGTATGCACGCAAAGGGGATAAACCCAACTTCTTAATATCAGACTAAAAATAACTGTCAGGTGCTCAACAGATTTTGGGGGGACGACAACACCTTTTTATTTTCTAGCTGGCCAAGAGGGAACGTTAACTGTAGCCAATGTCACTGACGGATGAACACATCAGGACAATATGCACAACACAAAGATAAGCACACAAAAAGGAAGAGATATAGCAAGACTGAGGTATTTTGTCATTTTCCAATCCCATTCCGGCAGTGACACAAAAAAAAGAAGCTCTTCAAGGCAGCCAATGCTCAGAGTGTTGCAGGTGCTTTCTTACACCGGTAAACTTTCCCATCACATCCCTTCTCTTTAAATAGGACAGACGAGAAAGAAAGCAACCGCGAGAGAGAGAGAGAGAGAGAGAGACAGAGAGAGAGAGAGAGAGAGAGAGAGGGAGAGGGAGAGGGAGGTTCAAGGACAAAAAGGGGAAAAGTGATTGATCTAAAGGGAGATGTGTCTGGCCAGGCTCTCAACTATACCACCCCCCCACCAACCCTGTTACAGCCCGTAGATCCAGCCGTCCTACCTAAGTCAGGGTGATGAAGGACCTTGTCTGCCTCTGTGGTGCAATGAGGAAAGGAAGGGGGAGAGTGCAATTGTACAGGCACTCCTGGACAAGTCTGGGAGTTGGCCGACAAAGACAGTAACCTAGCAAAGTTGATGTTTCAAGGCCAAGTCTAATAATATCACATTTACACTTCCCATTACAACATATGAAAACCATCGAGGATGTACTTGCAAATATTAGTAATATTATAAGTAAGAAACAGTTTCCCAAGTAATAACAAATTGTTTGCCATTAAAGCCAACACGGACAAATGAGAAAAGCCTTTAACGTTGTCTGAAGGTGGTGATACAGAACTACAAGCTCTGTCGTCAAGTCATCATCAAGGTGCTGCTACAAACAAGCTGTAGCAGAGTCAAGAAAACGCTCATCCAACCTACTTTTGACCTGTAAAATCGACTGTACATCGCAACATGTGCGTTTATTTCACACGCAGTTAAGCGTAAATGTACCTTCCAGGCACCATTGTTAAAACCCTATTCTTATTTCGCCATTTACTGAAAGTAGTATTTGAAGAACAAAGACATGATTCTTAAAATCTACCTCGAAATTCCGCAAGCTCATTTCATCTTCCTTGAAATAATAGACCGAGTCCACCAATCTTTTTTTTTTTGGCAGCTGAAATACATGAAATACGGACCTAAATGGTCTGCCTTCCAAACCACAGGCCATTCATCTTGGGGATTCAAGCACAATCAATTACTGCCAGAGGAAGGGCAAATGGAGCTATGAGTAGGAGTGGTCGAGAGAGGGTGGCAGAATGTGTTCTTGGCCCTGCCCTCAAAGTGAGTGTGGCCATTTTGTTCTTCGTGGGGGCGAGCCTCCATTGTGGTGTCCCAGACCTCCCCGAGTGACTTTGTGAGCGGGGGTGCTTTACTTTGTGAGTGATTAGCAGCAGCAGGTGCTCTGAGACCTAAAGACTGCCAAGTGAAACAAAGGGACAGAGATTAGGTGAGCAAAAAAGAATTCACATGCTGGCAGAGGAGCAATAATCAAACGTGTAAGAAAAGTGAATGACTGAGTGACATTGACTAAAGTGTACAAGGTCAGAGCAAGTTTGCAGGGGATGTTCCTTTTGTGGTGGATGAAGTCTGCTCAAAGGAGAGACGGGCACTTTGTTGTTAGGATGAGGGGAGGTTTTGGTCCGGCCCCAGGTTCCACTCCAATGTGCCCTCAGGCCGTCCCTAAGGGAAGAGAGGATACTCTGAAAACTGCGGGCCAACCTGTGGACAACCTTGGCATCACTAATGAGCCTGGTGGGCCGTAACTTCTGCAGCAGGACTGTAACCCAGGCAACAGCCGACCACATGCTCCTGAGATTGTTTACAAAATGACAAGTGGCTGAGGTGAGAGCCCGCCGCCTAAATCACATGCGTAAGCCTCAGCTGAACTGACAAGGAGCTTTATAACAGAAAGGCCCTGCCTTGATTCCTCGGCAATTCTTATTTATTCACTCTGCGTTTCTGCTGCGTTTAAAGCAAAACAGTCAGAATCATAAATCACATCAAGGGGAGTTCAAGCCCCAGTGTTTCTCACTCTCCCCTGGCCTTTTTTGGATTATTTGCTTTTTGCTCTTTTCCTTTGGCCCTCAAATCATCCATTATTCCCACACCAACAAGTCCTTAGGTTTTCAAATTTGATGGATTTTTTTCCTTGATGTTGTTTGTTTTATTTATGCAGTTTAAGGACTGCAGAGCAGACAGATGGACTCGTGATATGCGCTGTGCATACTGATAGGTTGCATTTGATCCTGCCGTAGACTGCCGACATCAGACGTTGAAAGTGACTAAGAACTTTTCATTCAAGTACTTCACTGAAGCACAACATTGCACTTCAGCCGTCAGCCCCGCTGTCTGTAACGTCAACATAACCGCCGCAAAGAACCTACGATGCAAAAATCCCTCATAAATCACTGAACTGATTATCTATCATTATCTAACTATTATATGCAGGCCAACTAACGTTAGATAGTAATGCTATTTTTACCGGTAGGCCAATATAACTTGAAAACATGCCACTCGTAGCCGACTGTGGTGGAGTGGTGGGCTTCTCGCAGTCCCACTGAAGCTATTAATTCGATGCCCCACACACACACACACACACACACACACACACACACACACACACACACACACACACATCTTCATGTGTTGCTGTTCTTTGATGTAACTACCTTTGCACACATTGGGTCACTGCTCTCGGTGTGTAAGCTTCCATATAGAGAAGAGGCCTTGATGTTTTTTTGGTTTTTTTCATGTCACGCCTGCCGCATGTAGGATAGAAAGTTAATCACCAGTCGACCACACGTCAACGCGCTAACACACCCATGCAGGCCAATCCTCTAACCAGTGGTCACACCAGGTGCAAATTTAACACCGCCATAATACCTATTTATTTTCTATCAAAGTCATGTATTGGTGTTTCACAAGAGCAAATTAATGTATCAATAATATATGAGAAATTCTGGGTACTCTCAAGTCCCTCTGGCGGAACACGTCGAGTGACAAAAAATCCCACGTTGTGTATTTTAATGAAAGACAAGTTGTTGAATATTTTGTGCTGTGGTAGCGTTCAAGAATTGGCTTCACTACCTTTTCCTCCAGCTGTCAAAAAAAAGAAAAAGACAAATCCTATGCACAAAAGGCAATTTATATACCAATAATATGCAGTATAAGGATGATAAGAATGTTTGAGCAGTAATATTGATTAATTATTCATTAATAGTCAGGTACAATTTCATTGTTAATGGAAAAGTAAAATACACGGCTCTGACATATGTGTAATTAATGCTGAAATATCACTCGCTGTCAATCAGTGGCTTGAGTACAGTTGAGTGGGTGCACGTTGTTTCATCAATCCATCAGCTCAGAATAGGTTTTTTTTCCAGGTTGTTAACATCAGTGAAGTGAGTGATTTGGGAGAAAGGCAAATAGTTCATAGCCTCTGGTGTCTGCTGTGGTGATTCCATGGCCCTTTTGTTCATTATTCAACTTGACTGCAGTGTTGGGCCTGGTTGCCGGATAATTCTCCACGGTGGTAAAAACACATCACCACCCTGGTCACTCGTGTGCAGTGACTGTCACCACTCATCGGTCTGTCCGAGGGGGGCGCGAGCCCTGTTTCTTTGGTGAGCCATTTTGGAAAAGTAAGGAATGGCTTGACTGTCTGGGCGCCCTCCAGCCCGACACAGCCACGGGGATTGGGTGATGAAACTTTCCGAGCTTTAGGTTCACACCTTTCCAGCGCTAACGAGCCACGGACGCCGTCTCGGGCATCAATACAGAAAGAGGTGTTTAACAGACATGTTGTTAATTTGCACAGGTCCAACAGCTTTGGGGCATTCCTTCTTGTGGAGTACAGAGCTCATCAATCCATGCACAATGGCGACTGCAAAGCCGTTGATCGCGGCAATGATAATTGAGAAATAAGCTACAATTTTAGTAACAGAAATAACGTATCCCTCCGATGTCTGTTGCTCATATTTTTTGGGTTACATTAGTGATTAGCATGTTGCCCTCAGTTGGTGTGTTTACTGCCAACCTTTTTGTTTGTATGCTACTTATTATTTCCCCAGTTACCTCATCATAACATTGACACAGTCACCACCCTTTATTTTTTTTCTGTTTCTATTGTTGTGCACATTATTTTCTCGATGAGCTAATGATACTTGCTTCTTTTAATTGTCTGAATCCATATTCCATCGTTCGCACATCATTTATCGGTAGAAAACTGTTATACATTTTGTCATAGCGTGTGTTTACAGCATCATATATTTCAGCCATTATTTTTTTAATGGTTCCTTTTCCTCAATTCATCCTCAGCTGCAGTGATTGTTGGACACATTGCTATCTTTGTAAATATAAAATTGATGGTTTCCAAATTTTGGAAATGTCAACTAATTAATTGAATCTGACCTCACAATTTATATGTTTACCTTATTTCACACGCAGATATGTTTTACTGAATAATCTTAGGACACAGCAAACCACAATCATCCACTGCCACCTGATATATATTTTCCAACTGAGAGACAAGTGGGACGAAGAGCAATCTGGATAGGCAGATTGTGGAGCTTGGGTGGCTCAAATTGGCAAAGTAACCCCCATCCCATCCCTCGCTGGCAACAGTGCCAGATTCTCCCTTCCAGCTTTCCCAAGCTCACTGAATTATTGGCTTGAGGCTTAGGTGCAAACCCTGATTTAGGAGACTTTTGTCTGTGCCACACACCCATGGATATAAATATCATTATCTGCTGACATCGGGACACGAGGCAGATTAAAACACGATTATCTGGCTTGATGTTATTGTTTCAGGCAAGAGATTTAAACTAAAATGTTAAGATGAGAGAGCGAGAGAGAGAGCTGAAATAATTCCCATCCAGCTGTGCTGTTTGTTTACATGTCTCGGGGTATCGGGGGTCTAGTTAGAGTTTGTGTACATGAGTTGTTTTTGAATCTCTGTAATTGCCATCCTCTTCTGTGTTTATGACTGCAGTATTAAAATAATGACAATAGGTCTCTCAATTCCCACCAAAGGCTGTGGAGACACATCTGAATTTATATCAGAGGAGCAAGACGAGGCATTAATAAATACACAATCATCCACAACATTGAAACCGGAAGCTTGTTTTAACGTCCCTTAGCTTTGGTGTATTTTTGACCTTAAAGCCATTAAGCACTGTAAAATAATTTAAAGTTCTGGATAGGTATAATTCAGAATTAACTCTTTCAAAACTTGGGGCATGGATATAAACCAACCAGTCTGCATTCAAAGCAGTTACCGTTTTTTGTTGTGGCTGATCGGTGTACACACACACACAGCCTTTTAAGAGATGTTTACAGTATGTAACCAATATAACCACAGATACTGTATGTGATACTACTGTAGCACACTGATATAATCTGATTGTTGTCAAAAAGTGGCTCAGACCTACTTTTTGTGTTTAATGAATTGGTTGAAGCTTCTAGTTCTCTCTCTCTCTCTCTCCCTCACTTTGCCGCTATTTTTTTTTTTTTACCATTTTTCTCAACTTTGTCATGTACGCCATCGGGTCTGTCACCGACAGACAGTTGACAAAGGTAATCTCAGAGCCTTTGACGGGGTGTCAGCTGTGCAGGCACAGGCCTTTAAACACAGCACGCCCAAGTTAATGGCACACTCTGAAGGGAGAAAATGGATAGGCCTGGTGAAGGGTGTGTTGACAGCCTAAAGCATGGAGGACACACGAGTCATCACGCGATTCTGACTAGGACTGCTCTGACATGGGGCGCAGCGGGTATCGCAGCCATTGCAGCCATCGCTCTCTTGACAGCTGCGGAGAAACAGATGCTTTCATGCTCACTTCCTGAAACTTCTACTTGCCAAAAAAAGAAAAGAAAAAGGAAAAGTGATGATCACTGTTACTTCTAGTGTTAGACAAGAAATGAATTGCAAGATGCTGTGGGATGCCTTCGTGGTGTTTGTGCAATTTCAGCTATCCGACTGGAATTGATAAATGCACACTGTGAATTGTGTACTATTTTGTCAGAATATCATTTTTTTCTGTTATCTGACACCATGGTGTTTAAAGGAGAAGAAGAAGAAGAAGAAAAACAGACAGTCGAAGCCCATGTGTATGTGTGTTCCTGTGTGTGTGATACCGCCTACATCCCTACCAAATTTCATAGCCCTATACACTGAACAAGTGAGTGCAAAACACTGTGACTGTTCCCACCAGGCATTCTGTCTATTTGTTTATTCATCTACATCCATTTTCTGCAGTTACTGGCAGGGGAGGGCGATTGCTGGTGTGGAACAGCAGGAGAAGAAGTCAATTTAAGGGTGGGCACCAGTGAGGTGTGAGGCCGGTCCTGGGAGGATCGGGCTCCTCACCTGTTCCATTTAGGTGTGTAGCAGAGGAGAGGGGCCACTGGGGCGAACCACTGTGGGATTAGACACAGCGTTTGGACACACACACACACACACTCACACGCACACAAACACACACACACACACACACACACACGCATACACACCTTCACAGACTCTGTCTCGCTGCCTGTCCCCTTTAAATCAATAAACACTAGCATGGGGACAAAAATGTTTCATCCGACAATATTTTTGAGTGAGAGTATATTTCATACCCTCCCATAAAGAAAGCTTAGAATTATTAGCCCAGAACAATCTAAATCATTTCACTTTTGTCAAGAGAGAAAACAAAACAAAAATCAAAAAAACAAAAATATATATATATTGTATTTGAAATCTATATTTCATAACAGCTTCAAAGCTTAACACGCCGAACCAACCGCGATAAAAGTGACAGCAGTAACTCGTGAACAGAAAGAAGGATGGTGGATTTTAAAGAGTTTTGCAGAGAGACACACACCAAGTTGGTAAGAGTGTGAGAACAGGATTTAGAAAGGGAAAAAAAAAAAAATTCTACAAACCTGCGACAACCTTCTCCGGGAGCTCGGGGCAAGGTCATGGAAGTAGTTTCTCAAAGTTCCTCTGAAGGAATAGGTGCAAAGCGGAAACTGTGGATTGTGGAAAACTGATTCTTCTACCATGATAGCTCCATTTCAACACCCACTGTGAAAGCCAATCCTGCCTTCCACTCGCTTTACAACTCCTGCAAACTGTAAGATGTCCGATCGTCTGTTCATATAGGAAAATTAACATATTACCTTATATACCGTATAAACAATACTGCAAAATACGGATTGTGCAGATAAACAATGATTCCATACAAATTCCATATCTGTCAAATTTTTCTCCCTTTCTCTGATACGCACGCATGCACGCAAGCACACACGCATGCACACACACACACACACAGACACACTTGGGCATGCAAACAACCATATGGCCACTGGGCCCACATGTAAGCTGTTGTATGCAGCCTCTTCCGTGCTCCAGTGGTCCTGGATTGGACCATCTTTTTTTCTGTTTTTTCCCTCGTCTTCCACCTCAGTGTGGCCGACACTCAGACCACTACTGTCCAAGGTCCGCTGGGTGCTGACTAAGCAACCCGCTGTTGTTGTTTATACCTCATCTCCGCAGTGCTCATCTGAGGTCAGTTTTATCTCCTGTATTTAGGAGTTGCCTGAGGCCAATGCGTGAGTGCTCGTACAGTGCAGGCTTCCTCCGTAATCCAACCTTTCACGTGTCATCTCTCGATGTTGGAGAGATTACCGGTTTTGACAGTGGCATCTTCAGGAAATAGTCTTACAGTCTTAAATGTCATTGCTCATTAGCAACTCTTAAATGAGCCGTTTTCGCATCTCCACTCTTGTGCCCGTGGAAACTGTCAGACACTTTGTTACACATGCTCGACAGACCTGCACACCTCAGATTCCTCTCCTGATTGAAGTCGACTCTCGTCCTTTCCCTGACTATACCAATACTTCTGCTCTAATTGCGGTAATATATTGGTGTGTCACGGTAATCAATTTACATCTGACTACCAAATGGCCTTGGCGCCCGCACTCCATATTCTTGGATACCCCAAAAGTGACATTAATCAATCAGCTGATCCATACGCAGCCACGCTCTGTAAAGCTCTGCCTCATTCATCTCTTTCTTCAGGCTGCATCTGTTCTGCATCGCCTCTCTTTATTCTCAGTCAAACTCTTTCCTTTGCTCCACATTTTGTCTTTATCCCTCATCTCCTGTTACAGCTATGATACCATCAGTGTTCACATGGAGTCCTATTTTTAGGCCGTGTGCCTGATTTTGCGATGCCATACGATGTTAGATCCACCTGGGACTAGTCTTCAAAACTCTTCTCGATTTCTTTTGTTTTTCATCTTTTGATGTGCATGTTTTTTTGTTGTTATTTTTTCTTGTCTATTTCCTCTAAATCTGAAATGCTAACTTCCACCATTGTCGTATTCTGTTCCTCTCATGCCTTTCATCTTCACTTTGCCGCAGTGGTAATAGGAGCGACCAGGGGACATCTCTTACCATATGTATAAACTCATGCTGAAAACGAGGTTGTTTTGGAATAACAAGATTTGCAATCTAAGGGTCCCCAAACACAGTGCCTATATATCTATTTTGTCTGAGGCTTCTTTTGCAGTCACTGGCTATCTCCAGTCATCACCCATGGCATTTTTTTTTTAATGCTTTTCTTATGCCACTCTGTGCTGACAGGCAAATTCCACTGGATGTAATTAGTTTTACGTCACCGTCTTGTCCTCCATGGCTAATTTTAGAAAACTATGTCAGGAAACTATAGCAACAGGTCTGTTTTAAATGCCATATGAAAACTCTATTGGAAGCTTAAAAAATACGCAGCACCTTTAAATGTTTTAATGCTAGTTATATATCTCCTCAAGATCTTTGCATCAAATTATTTGTGACAGGATTAATGATTCTTACACCAGTGGCATGTCTGCTGTAGAAAACACCCACACACCCACATTAACCAATGATGTATACCATAACAGAGATAAGTAAACATATCATTGAACGTGATCATATCCACTTTCAGCTTTCAGACCTGACTTCAGCCAGCGAATATACGATCTTGACACTGAACTGTTACGCAGCAGCCGCTTAAAACATCATCGCTCCACATCATCTCTATTACCTCATCTCCTCCACCTCCCTCTGTTCCTCTCTGAATGCTAAACATTGAGAGTCAGTTATGAATTTGCTGAGAAATTTAAGTTTCTCAGAAAAACTCAAGTATAAATAAATATGAAATAATGTTTGGTGCTCGACCAGTAAAGGATGAAGTGGTACAGATAATGCATCTTTGATGTCAGTTGGCACATGTTGCCTTCACACACTCATGCATTTTTGTTTTTGTGATTGCCTTTGAAATGAACCGCAATGCAACTTTTCAGGGGTAAAACTCCTCCTCGAGAATTCTGTCATCACCACACTCCATGACAGGACTCATCTCAACATACACTGCACACTGTGCCAGGATTAATGTAGAAAATATTGAAAATCAGTATTTGGTCCTGGGTGGTATTCTTTAATGCACCTTGGCAAACTATCGGCCTTGTCTGCAATAAGCCCATACACCAGACTAATCCATGCAGTTTCCTATTTGCTACTGTATTTTAGTTTTAACGCTGTCATCCTTTGCTCCACGTTTGTGATAATAATGTTGTGGTGAAATGAATCATGCCATACGGCCATAGGTACTTGCATCGTAAAGCAATGCCCATATTACACCTGCACTATTTGGTCTTTGCCAAAGCTAACGTGAAATCTACCATTCTCCATATTGTCTGACTTTCTCTTGAAAGAAGTGAGCTAAAGAATCAAATCAACTTGATGATCCCTAGACAAAATGCGCCTCTGTCTGAGCAAAGGAGGAGGAATACAAAAAGTAGCAAGACAGTTAAAATGGGTGAGCAAGAGGTGGAGGCAGAGACACAGAACTTAATGACTGATGCTGCAGACTGCTCGGTGGTTGATCTCTCTCCCTTCCCTACATCTTTCATCATTTCTTTTTTGTGTGGAAGTGGCCTTGAGCCCCTGTGCGAGGCTGCTCACCTTCATTCAAACAGGTCAGTCAGACGGACAGGTTACCACGGATGAAAGCTAAGCTCGGGGAATCTCTGCGAGGCCGCACGCTCAGCATTCGCAGCACACAGAAGTGTGGGGCAGAGATGGGGAACACACAATTCCTAGTGACCTGTCATCTTGCTATCATTGAAAGACATGCTAATGAAGCCGTCCTCGCTCAGCGGATGTTATCGGTTTCATTATTTTTCTAGTCAAGCGAAAGAGCCTTTCACGGTGTTTGTTACATTTATTTGGTGAGAATAGCATCCGGCATGCGGTTTGATTTCTTTTCTATGCTCCATTTCACGGTTACAAACACATGTTTGAAACTGTCACGATGATTTTAGGCAGTGTCACCCTGCTGTTTTTATTTTTTTTTTCCTTGACACTCCGCTTGACACACGGAGCCTCTCCGTTTCAAATCTTTCCGTGTGAAACTGCAACAAAGCAAGGAGGAGCAGGAATTGCATATACACACTGTCAGCTCGAATTTCGCGACAAACCTGAATTATGAGTGGGGATGTGTGCAGGGGTGACATGTAAAAGCCCCGGCTTAAAAGCGTGGTCGACAGCAGGTCTTGTGGAGTTGTGAATTCGGGAGGGAAAGAAAGCGTCTCTCTGCTCATTCCGTTGCTCTTTGTTTACCTCTTTGTGTCATCGTGATTGTTTTTACACAGTGTACATGTCATCTTTAGTGAGAAACACAACAGAGTCTTGCCACAAAGAGTCAGCAATTCCCAGGCTCACGGGAGGCACACACTAATCAAAGTCCTGTCTGGACCAAACCCCAAAAAACCGAGCAATAGAGGTCCATCAGTCTCCATGGCCTCATACACCGGCTCTTCCCACGGACTCTAGTGTAGCCATGTCCCTCACAGGGAAACCCTTTGTTTTCATTGTGATTGATTGTGCCTCCATGTTGGCGACAGCTGCAGGCAGAGGCCTATTTTTTTTCAGCTTGTCCATCCATCCATCCATCCGTCTGTCTGACTGTCAATACCTACCATCCATCTTATTCGCGTGGACATCATGTCCCAGGACTCCTTTGAGGAAACTTTCTTCAGACCTGGCACAAACCTTCACTTGGACACAACGATGAGCAGATTCGATTTTGGTGGTCAAAGGTCACATTAACGGCCATGACTCTAATCAATTAATGACGTGTCCTGCAACTTGACTGGTTGGCGGAGGCTTACGACCTTTTATCACAAGTAGCGTTCCAAACTCGTGTGTCCTCTGAATGGAGCATGCAAAACATTTACCATGCTCTAAAATTTAAGGAGCGCATCTGGCCCCAGTTGAGCGACTAATTTACTGAGGCCTCACATTTAAATCATGCCAACGGCAATTATCTAATTAGAGGAGCAGACACACTGATATCGCCCCACACTTCAGGTTACACAATGCTTCATTGACCTAGTGGATTTGAAGTGCTGTAGGTATACAAAGAGGAAAAAACAACTTTTTTGAAATATAAATGTTTGCAGTCCTTATTTATGACCTTGGCCGTCCTGCTGTGTTTTCAGCTCGACCACACTTGTGTTGAGTTTTCATTCCTTTATTATTCGAGATTGTATCTTGTTGGCAACAGTTTTGTATTGGTTGAATGACAGAGAAACTATAAAGTAAATAAGCCAATAAGGAATAAATGAACTGAAAATGAAGTACATTGAAGAATAATATACTCGAGGTAAGGTGCTTTACTATTTTCCAGAACATGCATGTTTGTATTAATTCTCAATTTTGCCTTTCAACAGGTCACACATGTTTATACTGATTTGAAAGCATTTGATAAATTGGTGAATTACTTACTTGCACACAGCCAAAATGCAAACTATTTGGCCCTTAACTCAGTCTTCCCTAAAAGTATTTCAGTTGTCTTCAGTTGGGTGATTGCTGCTGTCGTCCTTTTTTTTTTTTTTTTTGCCAAATGCAATGATTTGATTGTTGAGTAGAAATCCGGAGGGACTGTCAGTTGCATTGTTCATTGATCTGTTTGAAAACTTATTCTGAATCAATTCCCTTTCATATATTATTATTTACAGTGACTGGTATTGTACAGATTTACAGTTGGTTGAACGGTATCACCATGTATGACACTGTATTTTGAACATAGACCCAGTTCTTGAAAATGTATTCTGGTTCTTATAAGATTAATCCCAAGAATTGACACTACATAGCAGTAGCAGTAAAGACAGTGCTGCGAGGCCTCTTTATTGTTTTGGTAGAAATGCTTGATTGTGAAAGTGTCTGTAAATTTATTTAGCTGACCTGACCACAAACCACTGATCAGAGATGGGGAAAGTGTAGGAGAGTCAAGGTTGCTTTCAACCAGATTTTGTCCTGGGTTGCACAACATTTTATTTTATTTGTTTATTTTTCATCTCGAGAAGACATGGTTAAAGCCATGCATCGCAGGGCATGCTTGAGACAGTTCCTATTAATAATTGCACACCATAGTTACCCTCATGATTCAGAGATAAAGGGTGTCTAATCATTTTTTTTTGCATTATGCTAATACCATGCAGCACATTATGGGGGAGTGATAAAATTCCTGGTAAGCCGTGCTAATCCGCCCTAGTGCTAAAATAATGATTGCTTTTTGTCTGCTGTTGTGAAAGTGTTCCACGCCATGTGGGTCATTCGCCGCCCCTCTCTCTCTCTCTCTCTCTCTCTCTCTCTCTCTCTCTCTCTGCATCTTGCAACAAAGACCTATTTGGCACTGTAAGTGAGCCCCAGGCTTTTCTATTAACAAACAGTGTATAGGCAGATGTGTGCACACACACACACACACACACACACACAGGCACACAAGAGCTGCTCTTCTCTCTTACAGATGCAACCCCCCTACGCCATACGCCGACAACACAGTTGTTGTTAACTTTCACCAGAGAAATCTGCAGAGGCACAAAAAGAGCACAAGAAGTGCTCACAGGAGAGCAGATTTAACATTTCTCCTATGGTTTTTTGCCATTAGGCAGCAAACTGCAGCAAGTAATAATACTTGACTGGGACAAGGAGGCGTGTGTCCTATACTGAAACCACGATCGCCACCACCATGGCTGCTGTTCTGTTACTCAAAGAAGCACTACCGCGCGTCATTGCTCATGTGTAACAGATGGTTATGGATAGTAGAATTTATTTGCTAAATACTATATATATTGTATTACATTATGATTCAGGACGGAGAGATGAATGTTTGTGTTTTTGTACCAGTGCTCACCATTCCATCTTGATAACATACACCAGTTGTAGCACTTGGAAAATAAAAATTCATGTGTGCCTTTGCCACAGTTGCTTAGATACTAGAACATGGCTCTCTGACCAAACTTTACCTTTAGCCCACTGAAGTCAGTAAGAGGAGAGCTGAGAGAATGATTATTTGACTCATGCAGAACAACAATATATATATATATATATATATATATATATATATATATATATATAATTTTGATCATTAATAAGATAGTGATATTTCATCTGATAATATTTTGTAACATTTCCAAAAGTGTTAAGACATGGAGGTAGAAGGAAAATGGCGACATGAGAATAAAGGAACGGCGCAAACACTGATGCATGATACTGATACATAACATCAAAGCATTGTTTTTCTGAAAGAAATGAGAGTATGTAATCTTAATGTAAACTGCTGCTTACAAGATCAAAGCACTGCTGTTTCGGGAGAACTGGGGACTGGGGGTATAATCTTAATGTGAATTTCCCCCCTGTATACAAATCTGTTCTTCTGTGTGGGGGCAGTAAATACATTTTGACTCGTCATTATACTTTCCCTCCATGAACGCAGCCCACATTATGCATTTCCCTGCTCCAACTAAATGCATAATTAAAAATAAGCATCTTTCTGCATCTCAAACAGTCAGTCTCCCTCCTTCTCATTTCCACAACCAGGCAACACAAAAAAGCGGGAGCACTCGCTGTGCACGTTAACCACTGCAGTGGTGTGCAGTAGCTCGTGCGCAGATGGATGTCTGTTGCTTTGATAAACATTGGACCACACGCTATCGATTGCTCTTTACTCTGATTTGATGTGTGTGATGGCTGAGCTGCATCTAGCTGTGAGGGGGCTGCGCCATGGGCTAAGACCACAGTCATCAGCAGGATTTGAGGCCCCACAGAGAAACAGGAAGGAATAAGGAAATGGAGGAAACTTGCCAACTGGGACGGCGAAGGGGGCAGACTGTTTAACAGAGAGAATGGATGGGCTGCTGGTGTGAGGAGTGTGGGGGCACAGCAGTCGGAAAAGAAAATCCTTTGATGCAACGACATGCATTCATTGTTTGCTAAATCCTTAACGGAGCTGGGGACCATAAGAATAGGCAAATATGAAATATTTGATCAGGGGCACAAGCATTAACAGTGCAGTGCAGAGCAGTGACTAAGTGGGAATGGGGGAACAAACCGAGCCATATTTCAGGAACCGTAGAAAGAAGAGCTGCTGGTCGTCTGCCATCCATCAGCTCCCTGCCAGCTCCTAGGTTGGCATGCTCCAGGGGTAAGAAGCAGAGATATGTGTTTGTTGAGTGGATGAGGGGGGCGGTTGTCATCACTGGTCACTGCTGCCTCTCTCACCACAGACATCGATAAAACCTTCTGAAGGCGTGCAAGTCTGCACGTAAGGGGCCTTTTGCCTGATATTGGCCATGTGTCTGGAGTCTGCAGTACCTCTGTCATCAAAGTGTCCATATTTTTTTTTCTTTTACAGGTTCAGTGTGAGGTCCAGTTTTACATGCTGCAGCGTTAAAAGCATGCATCATTTCTTAAAGATTCATACAGAACATTACTGCAGCAACTCATTTCACCCTCCATCGGAAATGCTCCATTTTAGCTCTTGGTGCTCCACCCCCACCCCTCCCCATCAAAAAAAGCCTGGTCTGCCTTGATTGGTCAGCTGGCCCACTCTTTTGTGATTGGTAAACTCCTTAGAGTGTGTCGTACACTATCCGACACACTTAAGGAAAAGGGGAAAACCCACAAAAAAGCCAAAAGTGGGCACTTAAAGACATTTTTTGTGCTAGATTTTGCTCTACCCTGACGAAAGATTAATTTACTTTTAATCATATTTGCTCCAGTTGGATCCTTAGAGGGCTCTGCACATGGAGATGCAGAGTGCCATTAGACTTAAGGTTTCAGTGGTCCTGAAAATCCAAGCATTCGCTTAACTGTCCCATGCGACCTGAAGCCTGAGCCCAGCTAGGCCTCAATTACCCCTCACATACTCACGGTGGTACACTGAAAACATGATTGCCAAAAAAATATGTGTATTTTCTTCCTGTCCTGTACCCAAGACTAGAGACTAAAGAAAGGGTATCAAACACATCCATAAGGTAATTAAAAACCCTCTAACGCTTCGAGCTCAGTGCACCAGAATAGTTAGAAAAAACAACAAAAACATATTCAGTAAAGCCTCATATTTTTCCAACTTTAATAACAATCAGTTCTATTGAAGCTTGCCAGTTTCTCCCATGCTGTTCACTTCCCAGTGAATAGCTGCACATGCAAGTCATTCAATGAATTACCGAGTGGCGGCAACTCTTTCTTTCTCCGCAAGGCCAGTAGGGTTGGCGTTAAGTATGACATTATTCTGTATGTGCAGAATAAAAATATTAGCCATGCACATGCTCTATGAATATCCATGCAAATGCAAATTGCATATACCGGACAGACAGTGTGAATGCAGGTGAGTGGAACATACCATCCAATCTGAAAGCCCATCTACTTAAATGGTCCTGTCAGGTCACAGCTAAATGGAAACATCAAATCTCATAAAAGAGTTATTGAAGGACAAACATGACTGGATCGTGTGAACTGAGTAACAGTACTTGAAACATTTTTTTATGTATAACGTATGACATTGGTGTTGAACTCCTCACGCATAGGATTTGTGGATTTGTCACTATGATAATGCAATTGCAGTCACTTGGATTGGATATAAAACACAAACATCTTGTGTTTAATATACACTGCATTTGTATTAGAAAATTACAGGGAATGGTTAGCGTTGAGACAAGGATCAGGCTTCATTTAAATTAAATAAGATTGATTTTGGCATCAAAATATTTCACGTCTGCGCCAAGGAGCGACTATACTTCCAAGCAAATGCGTTCCCTTAAAAAAAAAAGAAAAGAAAAGAAAAGCGTCTGTGGTCTGCATGTTTCACAGCGAGGGACATTCTTCACATAAGAATGTGCCTTTGCTCCTTCCTAATACAGATGCTTTCTCTCTTCCCACAGTCTGTGGAGGGGAACAGTTGGGGCAAGTGTAATCAGAGTTTAATGAACTCTCACCAGGGAGAGGCATGGCTGTCATCACCACAGATATCCACTCACTCACAGCCACAAAAAAAAGATGCAAGATAAGGGATGTAATTTATTGCAAAATGACACAAGTCAACGTTGGGTGTTTGCTTTGAATTATTTCTGTTATAGCTGTGTGAGCCGGCTTGCCCTTGCCATTGCGAGCCCTATTAGACAGATTCATGTAGAGCGACAGTGTATCAGTGTGTGTGTTTCTGTGAATGCGTGTTTGTGTGTAAGCATAGGCCGTTGCAGTGCTCCGACCTACCTCCTTCATTTATCGAATTGCGAGGACTCGAGGTTCCTGTCAGTACATTTGAGCTGAGTTGACAGTCTGGTTTATCTTCCGTTATTCATCTGCGATGCGATGGCGACTTTGTACGAAGCGATGCAGCAGTTGATGATGATGAGATGGTCATCCCTCCACTTGGGCCCCTTCCTGCTATGGACAAACACTCACACAGAATAAAATCACAAACACAGCAAGTGAATAGTGAAAGCAAAAAAAAAAAAAAAATACATAATGAGGGAAACAATTTGTCTTTCTTTATTGTCCTCTCTGTCTCTTTTAGTGAGCCTGTTCTGTCTTTTCTGTCTCGTTCTCCTTCTCTCACTCTCTCTCTCTCTCTCTCTCTCTCTCTCTCCCTCCCATCATCTAATAACTCTAAAATCAAATTGCATTACGCTCCACTTTACTGGTCATTTGGTACCTTCAGGACTGCCTTCACCGCTGTCCGAAAGAGAAAATGGCTAATGACCCATGATGTATTAATTGAATCATTCCTCTCTGGACAAATCATTCTGACAATGTGACCACTAAATTCCATAATTGCTCAGAATGGCATCCTTAATTCTTCTGATTGTTGCTGGTGCTTCTAGGTGGCTGGGCGAGCGCACAGGGAGCAGCGTTGCACCGAGTTTCCTTTTTTTTCTTTCTTTTTGACTAAAGGCACTCATTGTTTCATGTGACAGAGAATGTACTGTACTCTCTGTATATGAATGTGTACTTAGGCATATGTTAACACGACACTAGACATTTTCTCGAGGATTCATGTGTATCTGATGCGGCTTTCAGACACAGAAGTCTGGTCATTCTCCCGATCTACTCCGAAAAAGGCTGCACGGGAACAAATTTCCCCTGCCAACCCCTAGTAAACTTTCCGGAGAATGTCTTGAGTGATCCCTTGCAAGAATATAGCAGGACAATCTCTGGGTAATAAGATCTGGATTAAAAAGCAGGGGAGTTCATGACTTTGAACAAAAGCTCTGCTTTCTGCAGCAGAGTGACCCTCATATGTCCGTCCTGCTGCAGGCTCGGACCCAGACGCCTCAGAATGTTCTGGAAATGTTCCTGCTGCTGTGTACGCGTCTGACTCCTGCTGCATTCGTTACATGAGAATGGCAAACTCTGGAAAATCTCCAGATGTCATTTCTTAGACATTTTCTGATAAGTTCTTACTGAAAACTAAGGTGTGTGGAAACTGCTTGGTTTAAGTTACTGGCTCGAATACAAATATGCTTAAAAAACACATTGACTAGTCTAATTTCTTTATTGTCGTACACGCTAAATTTAAAATTGGAGACATTTCACAGTAGTAGTGGCACTATTTTGACTACACCAAACCACACTAATCAGTAATACTGGTGTGGGCGGAGGGGACAGTGAAACACTTTGCTTTTCGGCCTGGTGTCCAGTTCCTCCTCGTGGACTTTGTTGGGTCTGTGGGTTCGATCAGATTTGATTGGCTGAGGCCTGGAGGCAAAATCCAACCGGTGCCACTGTTTGCTTATAATAAATCAGGTGAAAGCTCAAGCTCCGGAGCTTTGGGGAAAACAAGTCTAATTAATGTTTTGATCTTCAACATCCTTCTTAAAGAGTGATTTGGCATCGTCTTGTTTGAGTCTGCATGTTTTGCTAGCGGTAAACTATAAAACTATATATGTAGATGTAACTTTTTTAAAAATTATTATTTGTTTGATTTTTTGTTAGTTTTTCTCCAGTGCAAATCAACATGTTTCATCTTTCATTTCAGTTTCTTTTCTTTTTTTTCTATTTTACTGCACAGAACTGAAGTGATCCAGTATTTATTCGAGTTAAATTATTCAAAGGGCTTTTTGTCATTAAGCAATTTCAGATAACTCACATTTCTCCCCTTGTTTAAGAACAATTTAAATCAATCCATTTGTTACGTTCCAAACAAATCATATATATTTTAACATAATCTATACATCTGTGTATTTGATTTATTAGTGTACAAACACACTGGATCTATATCCAGTGTTATAACTTGGTGGGTTAGACCACGACTTTGGTACTGAAGATCGGGTGGGTACAATTCCCTGTGAGTGCATGGCTAAAATCCAGTGTTTATGTCAGGCCTTAATGCTATTGTACCAGCCTACCTGTGGTACAGTATGAGTCAGAAATCGAAGATTGTAATTCGCTTTGGACAAGAATAATGTAATGTAATCTATATCTCAACCCTTTCACACTTTCCCAAATTGGTGTGAATGGGCGTCTGTCCATTGCAGTGACAAATCAATTCATGTCTCCCCACATATACACACGTTTGGTGTGCGCTGAAGAAGTATGTGGACACACTGCTGGACATCGGGCCAGAGATATGACCCCGTGTTGGACTTGTGTTTGTGACAGTTTGTTATCATTTACTGCTGGCACTTTGATTCACATTCAAGGGGCTTTTAATAAAGCTCCGAGCCTGATAGACTTTGTGTTTGTTTACATGTTAAGTTAGAAGTTTAGCGGCCACTGTATCAGATGTGTTGGAGATGTGTACTGGGGGCATGTGGGGAGCAGGCCAGCGAGCTGTCAATCTTTTGTCAGCTACAAAACGCTGTGGGCCATTACTCACAGAAGTGAATGATGTATTCACTCCACACACACACAAATCATTCCCATGCTTCAGGGCTGAAACGTAAACAAGTGCAATTCTGTATTCAAGCCAGTGGATGCAAATGACAAGCTGCAAGTGAAGGACAAAGATATGATACTTGGAATACATTTCCCAATGCGGCAAAAAGCCCAAATGACGAATCAGAAATAAATCTGGTGAAAGTAGACGGCACTCAGAGCGCCTGCCTCTGCCAAGGCCACACAATTGTGTTAATTGGTTATTTAATAATAGAAAAATGTTTAGAAATTCCAAGTGTGAGTCTTGACCTGGATCCCAGTCAAAAAGCACACAGTGTTACACAGTCACGCGGGGTGGTTGATGGCGGCCATGCTTCCTTGTGAATACCAAATTTCTGTCCTGGATTACAGCACAATGCAAAATTCTCAGTGAGTCACTGTGTCTAAGTTTAGATTCATTGTTGTTGCCGTAGCACTGTCTCTCTGAACTTCATGGTTCAGGAGCTACGGGCCAAAACAAATCGTTACTTCCATCGAGCACTTGTATCCAGAGCAACTTACAACGCATTTGGGGAAGCAACTTGGAGTTGCATTGTCTTGCTTGCTGGACTACAATGACAACGCTAATAATGTTATAAGAGTAATGTGGTACTGGTCTTCTTCGTTGCTACTCCAGAGATGTACAGTTAGACATGAAACTGAATTAAGTCAGCTGAGGTGCCGCTTAGTAGACACTGCATTTGTATTGATCTCGTTCCCTGTGTAAACTGAAACTACACATATTCACACGGAACAGAGCTGGGCAGCCTTTCACAGAACACATTGTTATTCAAACAAGATGGCTCCATCTTCAACAACGTTGACTAAAATAGAGAAAGTTAATATTAGTTTTAAACTTTTCTGCACAATTTTAAAGGGGCGGTAAGCCATCTTGGAGAAAGCCCGTTTATCTCTCTGTTGTAGTTGTGATTCTACTGCTGGGGGCCGGGGCGCCCCGCTAGCAGGTCTCTTCAGGTGTCGACGAGAACGTTTACGAACTGCACTTTCTTTTCCGGCGCACGCACAGAACCAACGGCTAGTGGACCGTGAGGAAATATTCGCTGATTTTTTACAAAACGTGTATTGCTTGAGAATCGCTTCCTGCCCCATTTAACTGCAACATGTAGAGTACTACTCCGATAATGTTAAAACAAGCCTGCGGTTCATACAGTAACACATCCTTTGACAGCAGCCATGTGGGAAATCAAGATCACGGAACTGTGAAATTCCTGACATGCCATTCAGCCGATCATCCCAGAGCTGGATTGCTGGATGTTCAGGCAAATTAATCAGGCGTTGTGCAACCCCTCGGAGCTGCACGTCCGTGTCACGAGAACCAATCTGGCAGATATTCGGCCTATTTACAGTTGTTGGTGGCAATCTGTTCAGGTTAAAAACAAACTAATGTCTGAGAAGTTGCATCGGGAAAAAAAACCCTGTTCCCATGGAACTGGGCAGCCTTTTTCTGTGAGACCCTCCCCTGACTGGTAAATGCACAGGAGGCACATCCAGCTGTTTTCACAGGCTGAATAGCCCTCCTGACAAATGGATAAAATCAGTAACATATCTAACGCTAATATATATATATTTTTCATTTAAGGATCAAAATAATCCAGCATGCTGCAACATGTAAAGGGCGTTCATGGCTATTGATCCAAGGCCTCTCAACACTGGGTGCAGTAAATCCTATGAAACTGCATTGATTTTTCTTTTCTTATTCGTTTATTTATTTATTTTGCCAGCGTGGTCTTGTTGTTGTTCAGTCCATACAATGCAGTCCATTCACCGCTTACAAGCAAAGTATGATCCGGTTTACACATCAATTAAAATATAATTGCCTGTGTTACTCCATCAAAGGTTGTGAGTAAAATAAAAGGAATGTCCCATCTATTGAATTTTAGATGCTCTTACGTTATAAAAAGGAAGTGTTAGATAAGATATTTTTTATTGGATTTGTCTACATGCAATTAAATATCTTTTCGTCTCTTTTCTAAATTACGGTCTCTTAAATTGAGAGTCGTCAGACATGTTTTAATATCGCCGCTCTATTTACTTTTTAACAAGGTTAGATTGCACTTAGTAATGGAGCACACGCAATTAATGACTGGGGATGAAATGGGTGGGAACCAATAAAACTTTATGGCCGTGTACATGTTGCAGGGGCTGGTTAGTGGCTCTTGTTGGGAACAAGGCCCCATATAGTTTAACGAGCTCATTATAACACAGGCGTCGGCGTTAGCTTGTGTCACACCACGTCTCTGGTGGAGATGGGTCGAAGACGGTGGAGACACTTTGACGTTAACTCACTCGGAGGTGGGCTGCTTTATTTTGTTAATGGAAGCAGGGGTCGAAAGTGACATTTTACCTGTGCGATGGGTAACATTAATAGGATATCCAAATCACGTCTGAAGCTTATTGGATCATAATTGTGTGAAAATATTTTTGCATCATGTTGAGTCGCATCACATAAAATATTTTTGGATTTTAAGCCTTTCTTTTGTCGCTGTTGTAATTTAAACAGTTTTGTGCTATGATCTTTGAACTCTGCCGCTGTATGAATAAAATGGAATTGCTCGGGGCAAATTTTGAACAAACAACAAAAACAAAACAAACAACAAGAAACATTTGACTGTAGTTAAACCATAGACTGTATTTGAAAATGGACTTGGACTCTGGGTCTGGAAAGTGAAGCCGACGAGGAAGTGCCTGAAACACGAATTCCCTGGAATCACTAGAGGGCGACTCCACTGGAAAAAAAAGAAGTCAGTTCCTATGTAGAAAATGACTCTGCTTCTCACTTGATTTATAACGTGAGTAGACATTTTCCTTAGGAGTTCAAGGATTCAATCTCAACTTTCAAGTCTTTGTTCGGTACACCATGATTTTCATGTTTGTAGATGATTGTCCCATGTAAGTAAAGTAGAAAAAAAGACACAGGTTGCACGTGTAGGTGGATGTGCAGTGAACAAGCTCTATGTCAGGCTCACCCCCCACTTACTTCTGGTTCCAAAAACAACATGGTGTTTAACATAATGCGAAAGTTGAGGCTTCAAAATGGCTGTTCACAAACTCTATGCTTGTTACATCTTTCTTATTTCCCTATTCATGTTAATACTAATCATCCGCTCGGTGCACATTCATATTCAACACTCAGACATGAACGTGGTATCGAACTCCTTCTCATCCAGAAAATGTGTTTCAGAAAATGTCAAAAATAGTCCTTTAATTTTCCCCGTTGAGCCTCTAATAGTATCAAGGCCCGTCATCATGTTGTCTATATCTCTGCAGGCAGAGATCATGCTCAAGTCAGAGACTTATTTTTTTGATACAGATGCAAATGCGTTGTTGCATTACTTGTTTGTGAACTGATAATGCACCTGTACTCCACAACGAATGAAAAGAATGGATGAGGTACAATATGTTTGCCGGATGTTTACAGCTCTCTGCGAGGGGACCACAGTTTATTGCCGTACTGTAGACGTGAGACACCATACAGCTTGGGCTAAATATGGCTGTGCAAATCATCCCTGTGCATTGTGGGATGCCCATCCCTCTGCATTGTGGGATGCTAGTTATTCATCCCCTCCCTCTGTGTCTGTCTTTCTTTTCCTCTCTTTTATTTATTCTTTCTTTTATATATTTTTCTCTCAAAAGCATACAAATGCACTCAGAGGCACACGGAAATGATTTCAGTCTGAAGAGCAAACAAGGAATATTCTGAGGTCTGACTGTAACATAAGTCCAGAATACCATTTAGAGCCAAAGCTGCACACGACTTACAGTCCCCATCTGTATTTATTTATGCATTTGTTTAGACTTTAATTAGTCAACTAGAGAGCACAGCCAAACCCTCAACCCCCCCAGGCAGCGAGGCGCAAAACTTGAAAAACTATGTAGACTTCTCTGTGGATGCTTGCATGTTTGATTGCAAAAGCTGGTGGGCGCATAATGGTGTTGTCCTTTCAAAATGTAAAAGCCGCAGTACATATTGTATTGCACTATTCCTCAAGACCGTGGTGAATGTGCAGCTTGATCATGGTCGGCAGAGGTTACAGAGTCGATTTCGCTTTCCGACTTACCGGTCGTCAAACCCTCCCCTCAAACCCTGCTGTTGCATTGACAGCTCCTGTGTTTGTGAAGTGTTTTTTGTTTTTTTTGTGTGACTTTGCGAGTTTTTTAGATTGTTTTCCCGATGACAGACAGGGAGATGCTAACTCTAACATCACAGCCCATCCCCATATAAACGCACAGACTTTGATTGATGGCCCTCTTCGTTTGTGGGTTTGCTCAGATGAGCCTCCATCTGTCTCAGGATCCTTGTTGCCTGCACAGTGATCCTCAGAGGAGGGTGATACGACAATTATCATTTGTTAATGTCAGATTCCCCCCCCGCACATACTTCCCTATAGCCTCACAATTTCAATTGTTCCTCTCTTAAGAGTCGACTTTGGTGGGTGCGTCCGTGTCCGTGTGACGTTGGCTAAGGTCATTCCATTCATTTTGTTGCCCCCCCCCCCCCACACATTCATTAACAGCACTGATCCATTGCTATGACTCACATCCTCTCTTGAGCACATTTTATCGTTGCGCATAAACACTGTCAGTGAGCTTTGTTCACTTGTAGAATTTGCCATGACAGCGGCGGCTCCAGAGTGCTCTAACTTTACTCCCCGAGCTGGGTCTAGACAGACAGAGCTCTCCGTGCCACAGCGGGTCATGGTATCGGAGAAACAGCCATGGATCCATGGGGATCCGGTTAGAGGCTCCACTGGCCTTTACATCAATCATTTATAAGGCAGCTGGGAGATATTACCCCTCACAAGTTTTGTTTTGTTTTGTTTTGTTATGTTTTTTTTCTGCATGTTAATTACTCAATGTCATTTACTTGAAGGTCAGACTAACATAATTTTATACTGTACAGTACAATATTATATTCAACGAAAATATAAAAAAAGCTTGCAAACATGTTTTCCAAATGCAAAGGCAAACTACGTTACATACATTTATATACACTCTAAGGTGTTTTAAATAGTATTGTGCATTATGTCTTACACCGTGTGTGTCTCGGGCATTTACAGGCCGATATATCGCAGCATTTAACTTCATTAGGAAACAGCTGATCTGATAGGGCGCACTGATTGTAATGTGCTCCTGCATTAGTTAACCAGCAAAAGCCACTGTCCCTCTACCTCATATGTTTTCTAGTTAATGCTACTATATTAATAAGAATAGTCATTCATTCCGTCTTGTTTGATCCCATTATAATTTGTGTGCTAAAACTGTGGTTAAGTCTTCCAACCCCTGAACGCCCGACGTTATCACGGACAGCCTGAACGATCAGGTGATCCAACGCCCGTATTCACATCTCTGCCACACACTAGGTTAAGCTGACAACCAGGATGACATCACAGTCTTCATTATTAATCCTTCTTCCCTAAGGACAGTTGTCAGACACTCCCACCCATTTTCAATTCTAATGGTGGTCTGATGGTGGTGATTGTTTTCTGCTGTTACATTGTGGAAAAAATGGAAATATCATCTTATCTAAAAAATTAATGCTTGGAAAGTGCCTCGCCGAAAGTTGAGAGAACTTAGTTTTTTCTTTTTTATTCTTTGTCTGATCAGAGTCGTCCACTGCTTGATCATTGCATCCCTACCTAGGTTGTCAAATACTTTTACAAATGAATGTAATTAATGTTCATTTTCTTTTGCTACATGCTCTTAAATGTCCATCAGATGACACAAGACTTGTTGACCTGACAGCCCCTCAACCCACCGACCCCACATGTGTGCACTGCACCGCATCTGAGAGAACGAAAAGAGCCATCATCTTGTCTGTTGACTTTGAAACAAAGTAAGAAATGATCTGCAAGTGTGATGCGGCACATCATCTCAGAGACGGCTCTGTTTTCAAAGCCAGTAAAGCACCACGTTCCATCTCAAGTATAGCTCTGACAGCTATGACTGAAGCATGTGTATACAGGCTTATTGAATTAAACTCGAGCTCAAAGTGGACAACATCCACTGCACTGCAGACAGTTGCTATGGTTGTAAGGCAGGGGTCTCAAACTCGCGGCCCGCGGGCCAATTGAGGCCCGCAGGATGATATTTTGTGGCCCCCTACTTGACATCAAAGTTTAGTATTAGTGCGGCCCGCGCGTTGTTGTCAAACGCACATTTTTGCTGAGTCGGTGCGCGTGCCGCGCTTGCCACACTTTTTTATCACTTATGGGCTACCGTAAATAGTCCGTTGTCTCGCGATAGCTTCCGTTGTCTCGCGATAGCTTCCGCTGTTGTCAACAGTGGTTGTCAAGCTAACCAACTTCGAAGTACCTTATGGTGAGCAACTTTCGTAGAATTGAATGGCGCCGCCATCTTGTCCGGGCGACATCCAGTATCTAGGTTTTTATTAAAATCTATGGAAGTACCAGGGGAAGTATCAACGTTAGTCACTTGGTTGAACCATGTTCCAGTCATTTCTCTCCCAAAACCTGCCGTGAAGAGAAAGGTTGGCGACCAGCACAGGCAATTTGTTGAATACTTGATCCTGACCCAGACTTTACCCCCAGCGGCCCCCAGGTAAGTTGAGTTTGAGACCCCTGTTGTAAGGGATGACGATAAGGGATCTGTGCTAATGTTTGTATTATTCTTTCTTTTTTTTTTTCATCCAAACCTCCCTCTACACACTAGCTACTGCAGGTGTCTGCAAATAGTAGGGATGTGCAGAGATGAGAGAGTCCCCAGGCTTGACTTTTGCCCTTTTGGGGCAGGTCCACAAGGCTCAGTGTGTGGGTGGGACTGTCAGGAACTGTTATCTCTTGCAGCAATCGAGTCTATGAAACTTTCATAGGGGTTTACATAACATAAACCATTGTGGTCAGTGCTTTACGGCAAACACCTACAAACTGAACTGAAGAGAGATGCATGTCTGTGTGTATATTTTTGCTTTGTTTAGCTGTGTTCAGATATGAGCTCCTGGAAATTTCTGGAAAATTGGGTCCGGACAATTCCCCTTGCACGTGTGACAAACTCAGCAGGAGATTGTCCGAGTCACGTTCACCCCAACTCGGGATAATTACGGAACACTCTGGGTCACCTGGGTATAGAGCAATGCGTGAGGCCGGACGTGATGATAAGTCAGCTGCGGGGAGCAGTGTTTTTGTTGACAGTCATCAACGTGACCACTCGCTCGCTGTGAATCCAGCAGGAGGAACATCAGGACTGTCATTTTCCAGAAGGTATACAAGGGCAGGCAGGAGAAGTTCTGGGAAATGTCCAGAGCAACAGTTGTGGCCATTTGTACTCTCACATACAGACCCAGGGGGAAAACTCTGGAAAATGTTTGGACTTCATCACAAATATAACTATGGTTAGCAGATATAATCTCCTGCTTGACGTGCCTAACTCAAAGATACTGATGAGTCGGGCTGCCCACAAACAGCGACATAAGTGATTCTCACTTCCTGACAATGACAGGCGTCTGACGAAGCGCAGCCCGCTAGGAGGAGGGGCCGGCTCGCTTTGGCCCCACTCCAGAGAAGGTCCACTGCTCGGTGCAGTAAAAGTGGTGATGGAAAAGCAGATCAGCGCGTCACGTTTTGGCTCGGCGCGGCCAAAAGTGCCAGTGGAAAAGGGTCAAAATTGATCCCTTTTGCTTGGCCCTCATGACCTGAGGGGGAACTTTAACCCTCTTGTGGCCTGATGTGAAAAGATACAGATTCGGCAATGAAAGGTCAAGGGTCAGACAGACGTGAGGTGATGGTGTAAGCGAGAACATCCCGTTTGGGGGCCATGTTCTGCATGAATTATAGATTCATAATGACAGCATCATACTAGCTCCACATTGATTTAAACCACACCACAATGTACGGTCAGCTGTTATGCGTTGCATAAGACGCTGACATTGCGGGAGATGCAATTTCATGGTTTCGTCCGTACACTAGGAATGGTAAGAGAGATAAAGCTGGTATGAAATGAACTCCTCCCCTATCAACTGTAATGAGAAAACAGAAGAAGCATGTTGATGTTGTCTAGTCTTTTGGTGAATGCGTGCATTTGAGAAGGGCACTACAGCACACAGACCCCTCGGTTCTGTGGGGAACGCTGTCAAGAGCAACCGCGGCCTAGATGATGAATCGTTCTTTTAACCATGACCGATGCTGCCCATTTTCTTCAAACAATGGTCCAGTGTTGCAGCGAGACTGGGAGGTTGACTGCATAATGGCAAATGATGTATTTTATATTAGAAAGCAGCAGTGGAACATGCTGTTTCCACCCATCCTCCGTGACATCTATGCAGAGGTCAAGACCGAGGGAGCTTTTGGAAGAAGGCCTGGGCCGGCAGAATGCAGTTGACCTAGCAAGTCAGTAATTCACGCTTTAGTGAAGGGATGCATTCGCTCTCACTGTCCTCAACTGTAGCTTGTTTTGTTCTCAAGTCTGCCATGCTATATAGACACACTTGTACAGTCTGTGTACTGTTCCATTCGAATCGGCAATATTAGGTTATGCCCCTCAGAATAAATAACTGGGTTACTATTTCCATTCCAATCTAAAGTCCTTGAACAGTCTCACGGTAAAAACATATTCAAATGAAACTTGATACAAATGATCTGTACTTTTATTTAATTGTATACACGACACTGGGAAGCTAATCCTTTGACTGAAAGTTTTATATGCTTATATTTTATATATATAGTAATCACAAATGCTGTAATCCTTATTTACAAATGTTCAATATAGTATTTTATGTTAATAAATACAAATAAGGTTTGTGTTATTGCATTATTGAAGGTCCCTGTGGTAAATAAAAAAATAATGTTAGTGTTAAACTGAAATTAGAAACTAACTAACCAATAGTTAACCATGATAACTATGGATTAATAATTATTCTTATTAAATTACTATGCTGTTAGACTAAAGATTCACACTATGTTCTAAATTACATTTTCAGTCACATTCTGTGGACACAATACTGTATTCCACAAAATGGCATCCGGTTGCTTGTTCAACATTTCCAGTTAGAAAAAAAAAATAATTTCCCATTGCTGCAGCGCCGCTTGAAATCAAACAGCAAATATGAGCTGGTACCACACTCAGCCCAGGACATCGAGCAGCCAGTCCTTTATCCAGTCTTTCCTTTCCTTTCTCCCCGGCCTGCGTTTTTTTTTTTTTCATTACAGTAACTGAGGACAGGATATTAGTCTTCCTCAAGGGCTGGGGAGCGAACTGTTAGTGCTGAAGTGCTATAAGGAGATGATATGGAGTAAGGGGGCTTTGTACTGTAGCTAAAGGAGGAGTGGGGGCTCTTGGTTGAGGAACAGTTAGCTGGATTTGGATCTGAACACGAGGCCTTGGCCTACTCCCATGTTGAAGGATTTTGAGAAATCAAAAGAAAGAAGAACCAAATTCATAAAATTCAAGTTAATAAACAAAAGTACGATACCAACACCATGATGCCTCAGCATATTCCTACCATGATTTTTGTCTTATGTGATATGAGGCATGACCAGAATACGTATCAGCAGATAGATCGAAACATTCCGTCACCACAAGATTATTATTTTTCATGAAATAGTATTTTTTATTTATTTTCTCCATTAACTCTGAGGTGTGAAATTTCCAATAACAAAAGAACAACAGCAAAGGCATAATGTTTTGCTAGCAGTTGTGTTGAAGGGCAAGGACTTGGACATCTGGGTGGTCTTCACATAGGTAGCACCAGTGTTTAAGCTGCAGTGTGCAGGCTAACGGCTCACAGTGAACTAACAGAGGCTGCTGACAGAGGTGTGCCGATCGGCACAGAGCTGGTTGAGCAGTGTAATGCAGCTGCACATGGATATTGAAACCCACATTTTGTTACTGATCCTGCAGGCATGTGCGTGTTTAATAAAACCACATTACACCGCAAATGGTTAATATAGAACTGTAATTGTTAAATAATACCAGACAATAAATGACAAATCTGTCCGGCAGTATGGGTAACGGCAGGGGGTATTTCAGGGGAACATCTTTTTGCAGTACGACTCGCTATTAGATACACTGAAATTAAAATGACTTTAGTGAGATAGAAAATCAGCAGTTCGTTAAAATATGGATGGTTCAATTTCCAGAGACTTGTATCTGTCGCTGAAGCATCATCTATCCCCATCAAATATTGTTTCTTATTGGAGAAAAAACTATGCGCAAATGTAAATGTGCCTGTTTATCTTTGTGCCTGTGTATGTGTGTGTGTGTTTGTGTGTGTGTGCAGGGGGGTGGTGGACAACCTAAAAAACTGAAAGCAGCCAGGATGACCTAAATCAGTAGAGGTGATATTTCAGACAGATAGCTGGAGATTACCAAGGGATCAAGAGGCTTGATGGCCTCTCAAACAACAATGGCTGGAGAGCATCTCCCTTCTCACCGCCCCCTACAGAGACCCATATGGCTGCTATAGACCCAAACACCAATGCCAGCAGAATTGTTTTCCTAAAATACTAAACCCTATAAGCTGATTTTCTGACTATAAGACACTTTTGTTGTTGTGGTTTAATGTTCTGATACTGGTCCTTTGCATGCTGTGTAACGTGTGGAATTAGAGGATGCGTGGCGTCCGGAAGAGGTGATTTGTTTGTTTTTTCCAACAATCATTTAGTGAATGATTACAGCTATTGAATTACTGCTGGTGATTTGATTTGGAGTCATTTGTGTCCATGTGGCTGTAGGAGTCGGGCGTTGTTGCGGTTGTGTATGTGACTGCAGGAGGTCCGTGTGTTTCCGTGAGATGGCCTGACCATTAATTCATGATTGATTGATGTGAGTCTCCTACACGGTGGCCAATAACGGCCCATCTTCTCCCCTCAGTGTATCTGCGAGTGTGGGATGTGTTGGTGCGTGGGCTTGTGAAAAAGGGGCAAGAGGGGTTGCTCACTGATTACTTTGTGCTTTGCTTCATACAAGGAAATAAAAGCCATTTACACAGGTTCAGATGTGTCTTTCTCCATCCTCACCACCAACACCTTTTACTGAAGAAGGTGCTGGAAAGACCCCTATTTATATATCTATATTTAAACATTCAATTGTTTGTTTGTTTTAATTAGGTGGAAGCACCGTGAACATAAGAAGTCATAAAGAATACAATAGAAACAACAGGATTTGACATGAGAGAGCAACTCAACACGTTTCTTTATTCATCTGAAAACTCTCAAACTTGATCTCGCTGGAAAAAGGAAACGTAAAAGTTTCTTCCTATAATCACCTATTTAGACACCAATCACTTAAACAGCATAGATGTACAAAACACAATCCATGCCAATCGTATGCATGTATACTGAGGATAGAGGCGAGGGATGTTTGTTGTGGGTCCATGCTTGAATGTAGAGTAAATTGTGAGGGGCTATTGGGGGATGGGGTGTTGGTTTCCTCTAGGCGATGCTTGTTCCGGGAACCATCTGGTTGTATTGGATTTTGGCATTGTTCACTTTGTCCTCCAGACCTTTAACTCGATTTCACCATGGTTCTTTCCATGACTTGTCAAGGTTACAATTAAACATTTGTACTAATTACCTGCATTCTGTTTTTTTTTTATTTTGTATTGCAGTACATTCAAAATTCACTCCCAAATATTGCAATAATTAAAAATTTAAAAAAATAATTAAATATATATATATATTACCAGCTCTGACTTAGCTGATATACGTTTCTTGATATAAATTATTTACAAATCAATTATCTTGCCCATATAGGGCTGTAAACCACCAAGTTATATATGCAAAAAGTTGCATAGAGAATTTTTTTGTGTGCATATTTTCTTCATCTTTTACCTACACTAGCAAAATGCAGGTCTCTGGGGTAGCGTTGGCTCACCGGTCCATCCCTGCGAGGCGAAATGTCTACAACTGTTGGATAGATTATTCCAATTTTCACCATGAACTTCATTCCATTAACTGCACCTTCTTCGGTCCTTGGAAGATAAGGAAAAGAAAAAAAAAGATAAGGAAAGTTAGAAATGACCACAATACAAATAACACAAATTTAAAAAAAAAATGCAGAACCGACATACCTACTGTATATGCAATCATGACTGTGGCAGTAAAATGTCTGGGTTAGGTGAGCAAAACACCTTTTTGGGATTACAATACCATTCAGTAGATGCTATTTGCTCTTACCCCCGTATAAAATGCTGGGCATTAGAAAAGAGAAGTATGCCTATTGTAAAGTCAATCGTGTGCAGCCAAGCACACATCCTTTCAGGCTTGAATGTGCAAGAGACATTGGTTTGGAGGAATCAGCTGCTTAAAAGGGATTTATTTTGGGGTTTTCAAAGCTGGATACTTGAATGGAGAATCTGATTTTGATGGTTTTTGCTATGGAGTATGAATATTTACCTGAAGTTGGTTAGATTTCCTTGCATGCATTGTTTTTAGTACACTGATGGAAATTAACCCATATATATATTTGAAAACATACAAATGTAATATGGAGTAAGAACACCATTTTTTGAGCTATAATGCCAGTTCTTTTTCATACAAAATTTTTATAGGAGACGGTATTTATGTTGCAAATTTCCTTGTGTGCCTTGTACATTATATATTTGAAAAGTATAGATCTATACCATGTACTAACACAGTGGACAGTAGCCTGTCATAGCCAGACTAAAACTCAAATACGTATTAGTCTGGGACCTCTCGGATCATTTTTGATTTCCAAGAGGTGTCACCAACGGATGCAGACGAATCATGTGACGTCTGTTTAACGACGCAAAAATGTCAACAGCCTAGTGGGTGCAGAGAGGAGATGTCTTTGACAGATTCATACTCTTATAGGCATTTGGCTTTCCAGGCCAAGTTTTCAACAACTCTTGAAATGTGTAAAACTGATGTCATCGATGTTGTCTCTGTTTACTTTCAAATACAATTGCACACTTGTGGACACACACGCCAGGCCGAACACAAAGCAAAGTACCAAATACTGTACCGAATACTTTTTTTTTTCTTTCAAACATCCTCCCATTGTCATTGTGGACCCAGGGGTTTCATTAGTGCCGGCTTTAAAACAACAACTCTCATTCCAACTCCCACACTCTAGTCCCCAATGCTTTCAGTGGAGGAGGAAACAACACTTGCCTGAAGGATACGTGCATATGAAATTCCACAACAGAAAGTGTGAATTACATTCTCTGCTCTCATTTGACTGGCTCTGTGGAATCGGTGAAATGTGATGAGCCCTGATGTGGATTTACTTTTGCAAATCCCCAAAAACAATGGAGAAGAGTGACATGAGTGCCAACCTGAGGACCAAACCCATCGACTTCAGGGAGAAGAACAAAGAAAAAAAAAGATAATAAACCTTTAGGGACTTATATTACAGAGTTTGGCCTCTGCGGTGAGCAGGCAAAGCCGGTGATCACATGCACACCTTCATGGCAGTGAACACTGGCAATTGTAATTGTGTTCACTGGATCTGAAGGTTTTTTAATGCTGCTTGTGCACCCAGCAGAAAAAAAATGTTTATCCACTCTGCACACCTTGCATGTATTTTAGAAATGCCCCAAGCACCCCAGATTAGAAGTGTTCAACTATGTGCACACAGAAATGTCCTATGCCATAACAGCTTTTTTCCGCTGCTGTACTCAAATGCGAACAGAGCTCGGGCTTTCTTCTGCTTTTTGCTTCTTCTACAGCAAAAGCTACTGATGTAATGACAGACAGTGAAAACATGTTGCACTGGTTGTTCCTGTCCCATATTTCAATCAGATTTGCGGCGTTTATTCCCCTTCAGTTAGCACAACTATTGAAATATCTAAGAAGTGAACAGCAGCTTCACGTGTCGTTGCCTAGCAACAGTATTAGGACGCTGTTGCAGGTTTCTCAAAAAATCAGGCAGAGCAGAGCGATACTTTGCTGTAGAGGCTGTAGAAACTGTATGTCCAGCGTCATTTAGTATTCTTCACGTAACCCTCCTTGGTTGGTTTTTGGTTATTTTGTAAATTGGTTGGGGGGGTAGTCCTCATTGGCCAAATACTTTATTTTTTTCAAGTAGAAATTAGGTATGTTAACTGCAGAGTAAATGTCAGAATCTTATAGTGTGTATGCATACAGTTACATACCTCATGCATTGCTTATTCCTCACACTTTGTGCTGCACGTTGGAAGTTTTCAGCGAGCGTTCAGGGACAGCAAAGCTCGAGCGATCAGATATTTCACCGTTGAACAGGAGAGGATGAGCTGGATCCAGAATCATGGCCCAGGCGGCTGACTTATTCAGTATTCTGCCAATGTGTGATCCTGACCTTACTGTTGCATGTCCTTGGTGCATGCAGAGCGCAGCAAATGCCTTTTTGGGGGATTGCATGCTCCAACCCATTTTAATGTGCCTTTCCATCCTCAACACGCTATTACTAAGCCCCGCAGCAGGGGCTCAGGGCAACCATTTTGATTATAAGAATGATTGAATTAATGCTGCTGAGGTTGACACTTAATGGATTAAGGTGGTCGGATTTGTTAAAACACATAAGCAGATCTGTGTAAAGACATCCTAAACCTCTTTATTTGTCACACTCCCTGGGAAAAGGCTTTTAAAGTCTAACCTTGCTAATCCAGTGCAAAGTCTAAGGTTTGAAACAAACAAAAAACAAGCAACAGTCCGATCATAATGCAGCAGATGTGATACATAAATATGACCTTCCCTGGATTGATACCCAATTGTCAATGACACTGCTGTAGTGGTCCTAAGTTGTCAATATTAAATCAATGTTCTTCTTGAGTCAGAAAGTGATAAAACAGGTAACTGCAGCAGAATAGTTCCAAATAATGCATCGGCTAATGTCTGATTTAGCATTTTAATTAGTCTTTAATTAATTAGTTGTGTTTCTCCTATGTCTGCAAGTGTTTTTCTAAATAATACCTTTCCTTTAAACCCCAAAACATGTCCGTTCACCTCTGTTTCTATTTCACTGAGCGCTCAACAGTTTAAGCACTCTATTTCCTGCAAGGAAAATTGTTAAGTTCCAAAACCTCTTCTTCGGCTGAATAACCACAGACCACAATCTTTTCCTTCCCCTAAATGTAGTTTTGTTTCCACCTGCTGTTATTTTCGTCTCTTCACGTCAATGAATCCTGACACTCACAAGAGGTTTCTATGGTTGATGTACTGTACGTGTACTGTATGTGTTTGTAGGCAATTTCAGCACTCCTCTCCATTTTGCCGCACTCACTGTTCAGCTGGTCATCTGGGCTCTAGGCCACATTGAAGTTTTGCACGGTGAAAGAACAACCAAATACACATTTCGTTTTTGAATCACACCTAATTTCTTCTTTGATGATGCAACGCGAATTATTCCTATTTGTCATTACCACACTTGCTGTGAAATGGGAGCCAATTGGAATTTGCAATGCATTAACTAAAAGCAATATCGCTGTCACAAAACATTAGCCTCAATGATTGTAAATGTATTTTGTTCAAAGTGTTATTGTGTTCATTTTCAAAAGTTACTTGGTTCATTTTCCAACATAATATGGTAACCCTGCTTATGCATTGAGAATATCCAAAAGCAGACAAGAGGGACATTTGGCAGTTGATGTTCTCCATACTTTTGCAGTATATTCTACATCATTCGAAATACCATCCACTGAATGGCAACAATGCCTAAACAGATTTAAATTTATCAAACAGCGATTGATCCCCTAAGCAATTTTCCAAAAAAGCAGAAGAGAAAGAAATTTAAGTTTACCTTTATCAGCTTTTTTTAAGCTCATGTCAGAGTTAAACATTCAGAGTCAACAGCCTGTGGAGTATAAACCTGAATAGAAATTGATGAGCATGGTTTATGGACATATGCAACCATCATCTCCATCAGTTACATTCTGCATGTGAATGGGGACGATTTAGAAAGAGCAGCATGATCATGGCAGATTTATAGCGTGTGACAAGGTCCATCTGCTAAACCACACAATGTTTTTTAAAATGTTTATGAAACACTGTAAAACTCTGGAGGGAATAGTTTGTTGGCACACGCCAAGATCTAAAATTGCCTGGGTGCTGATTACTCCTGATTCTATCGCATGATATATCACGGTGCACTTTTACAATCACGGATGATTGATGTGGGCAGATTCCTCGAATATATCATGTCTGGCGATGGAGGAGTTCTTTTCAATGCCATGCTTTATTTAAAGCCATTGTGATGGAATTATTGATATGCACCGACAGCATTATGCATCCTTGAAAGTGAATGCTCACTCCCCTGCTTCTGAGGAAAAGTAGAAAAATGGAATGAGGTACTACAAAGTTTATTTTACCCCCTCATATGTTATGTGTTATTCACCTCCAGTGAATATATATATATCATACAGATAAGTCCCCAACTGTACAGCAACAGCATATTGGAGAGATGTCGATTTTATCTCATTCACATGTTCCTTTTTCAATGTATGTACATTTGACTATTTGATATCATTTTATCAATATTTTTAGGTTTGACATTGAATGCACCATCAGTGTAACTCCCTGGTCTATGCAGCGAAAACTTGCCATCATGCTCCGCCGTAGGCCGTCGAATCTCACTGAAATCTGTTCTCAAACTATTGCCTCTGATACATGATCTGTGATCTTGGAACTGAGTAAATGCTTGTTTACCTTTGAACATAAAAAATAATGTAACAAACCTATTTCGTTGTCAGAAATTTTAAATGCAAAAAACAAAGTATAGACAGTATTTTAACAAGCCTTTTGTTTTTCTCTCTTTCTCATTCTCCGTGCATCCATTGGTCTCCTGCGCTGCCTTGAATATGACAGGTAAGTCCATCTGTTGTATTCAGTCTGAAGCCTCTGGGCTGGATTAACTTGTACGCATTGACTGTCACTCTGAGAAGGTTTACCGAAATTGCATCTTAAAGTGTTCACCGCACCAGGAACGCATTTGAGCACAATGGTTTTGTAAACAGTGAACACATTCCCTTTTGCTCAGCTGACACTTGGAGAATGGGGCAATTCCATTTTATGGAGCCAATCTCATTGGCTACTGGAAAGATGCCAATCTGACCCTCAAAGATAGGGAAGGGGGGGGGGGGGGGGGGGGCAAGGAGAGTGAGTAGAAAAGCATTTATTCACCCTGACACTGATCAGATAAATGGGAAATGATAAATTCTGTCTATTTTTACTCCCCTTAACCTGTGTTAACTATTTACTCGAAGAGAAGCTCCTTGCTGTGCAAAACCTGTCCGCTGCTCAAAGTGGGTAAAGTGACTGGGAATGAAGTTGATTCGAGACGGTCTGACTATGAATAATGAAACATGGTGCAGTTATACTGATGACTCATTTAGCATGAACGGTGAATAAGTTGACTTGATGTCTGTCTGCTGGGTAAAGGCGCACAGTCATCAGCTAAGATGACACAAACGGCTTTTTTTTGGAGACCAGCTCCCAGTGTGCGATTTTTTATTCATTTACTTTGTGTTTGTGTGATTGTTTGTTTGTTCCAGCTGCCGGTGCCCACATTTAACACTGTGAATCTAATTGTCCATTCGGGAAAGCTTAATTTATAGTTGCTGAAAAGGCCAGGGTCTCCGATGAGTAGCAATTTGGCTGATATTTAAGTTTAAAGGCAGTCTGTGGGGCTCCATAATGTTATTCATGAAAAAATTGAATGTGTTGTTTGTTTTTGGTTGTTTCATAAGCTTACTTTGTTTCAACAGCCACCTAGGGAAGAAGTAGATTAATAGATGTAGTCGTTGCATTGATCTTTCTGCAGGAAATACAGATACACTGAATATTCTTCTTCATTAGAATGACGTAAAGGAAAATGTGCCTTCAACCAAGTTAAACTCTTTCCTTTACTTTAATATTATAACCTTATCATTCATATTCCATATGACTATTGCTGCAAATTCAAAGTTACACTAAGTATTTCACATGTACTTTTATGTAGTTTGGTATATTGTCATACTCATGCTATCTGCACACACTAATTCACCAAGTTGGCTTCTGATGCTTTCACTATCAGTTTCCATTTGCATTATCCGGTAAAATATTCCACCTTTAAACTGGTCACTGCTGCAAAACATACCAAAAAAAAGGAAGAGGAAAAAAAACCAATGAAATATGGTATTTTGTGTTTGTTTTAAGAAGGTAAAATTAATAACTTTTTGTTTCATTGTTTTTACACAGAATAGTCATCCTTTAGTTAGTTCAACCATACATTATATTGATTTTTATCTATTTGTATCCAACATGTGTTTGACACATGTCTCCAGGCGTTTTATATATTATGACTATTTAAAAAAAAAAAGAAGTCATGCATCACCATCTTAGGTGTGAACATTTGCACATATATTATTGCAGATGTGTCATACATCCCATTAACTGCAACAGCGTCTCTCTGTAGAGGTCTGAACAGCGATACTAGACGAACAGAAACAAAGCTCCGCAGTTCAGCCGCCGTTAATGCTCTTAATATTAGGCGCTGACCCACATCTGCTCTTATACAGGTTATATGGAGCCCCAGATGCAGGCTCAGCTGTTGCCATGTATTATCTCACTGGCTGACCCTGATGTTGTACTTTAAATGCAAGACAAAGCATTAGCAATCCAACCAAACCACAGCAAGGCAACTACACAATACACTCTAATGGTAATAATAATGATGATAATAACAGAAATAATAATGGCCAACAGCTCCCTTTTCCTCTCCCACCCTCTGACTCAGTGTAATGAATATTCAGCTGCCAACCTTGCCCCCGTTGTCGAGCCAGTTTCCCCTTGCACGGCAGCCATCACTGCTCTACCTGCAGAACCGTATCTAGGTGAGAATAATGACTCCTCGGTCTTTATCATTAATTCAGCGTTGCCTGAGTACAGTAGATGTAAATGAAGCAGTGGGCGTCGAGAGCTATAGGCTACCATGGAGAGTTAGTCTGCGCAGTGGATGTAATTGTTGTGCCCTGTTGGACCCGTGTCTATTTCAGCAAAGTTATTATTTTGACATTTTGTTCTACTTTCATGAGGGGGAACTTGCCTTTGTTTCATATCAAAATCTCAAAAAGACAGACCTCTCTCTTAAATATGATGTGTGGATATAATTTCTATGTGATGCGCTTTTTTAAAATTAATTATTAGCTTTTACATTGGCACCGGGGATTTGTGATTTGAATTTGGTACAGTAAATTTTCACACTTACAGTTTAACATCGACGGAAGGAAGTGGAAGAGAGGAGCGATGAACAGTAAGAGAGAAAACAGTGTATCAGTGGTTTTGGATTCAGAGATGATGTTGATGATGATTAGAGTATTGATCCCAGTAAACCCACCTGTTATAAAAGAAGCAGTGGAAAGCCACCCACACACTGTCATTAGTCATCAGCAGCTCCTTACTGCCTACTGCAGTACATGCTGCCACCCATGATTTAGCTCTCCATCCAGTTATGAGGGGGTGTTAAGCGTGAATTATGCAGCGCAGTCCCAGTCCCAATGAGATGGCAGAATGTTGCCAGATCGATAGCCCTCACAGGAAGCCAGGTTCATTTATTTTTTAAGGATCTCTTTGCGTCTCTAAGGCCACACACACACACACACACACACACACACACAGACACACACACACACAAACACACACACACACACACACACACACACACACACACACACACACACACAGACACACACACACACACAGCTCTTTGCTGCAGGTGGTGATGCAAGCTATTTCCCAAAGATCCTCAGAGTGATGTTTTGTCAATGACAGACGCGCCAGCGCACAGGTTCACTGGCATAAACACCCATACACCATTTTTTTGTATCCTGCATTGCACTGATGTTCCACTACTACACCAAAACGTCTCTTGCGCTTTTCCTAATCAATTCGATGTTTGAAAAAGTGAACTAGCTCTGAGTGCTAAATGATGAATAGTGAGGCTACATTGTGTTTGTGGGGATCTCAGCTCGCAGCAACCTGTACAGTTTGAGTCTATACGGTCTCTCAATTGTTTGCGTTTGACCTTTAGCTCTGACCGACGCCTCGTGTTCTGCGCATAGAGAATTCCCCACGTTTTGTGCCCCCTCCTGCATTTTCTCATTTCATCCTTGTGACCTTTTACTCTCTGTGTCGGCGACTCCACCTTCATATCCGCCTTTGTTTAGTGACTTCTCATCTCCATTGCACTCATAACAATATAGCCCTCCTATGATTCCTTGGTCTGCTCATTTATAATCACACATTAGAACAGATGTAGCTGCACGTGTACACATTCACCTCACCCTCAGTTTTATACGCACATTATACAAGACACTTGCTTCACAATTATTAGTATGTGCCCTGCATATACGACCCCTGCACCGCATGTCCTCTGGCTGGCAAACAGTAAAAAAAAAAAAAAGTATAGAACAAATGTCACGCTCTCCTCCCAACTACTCATACAGGATGCAGAATCTCACACCCCCCCCCCCCCCCAACTGAACAGTGAGCTGATTTGTTAAAGACAGCCACCAAAATCACCATGTCACTGTACACATATCATCCTCAATCATGAGTTTACAATTCAAAATCTGAGGGCGAGATGAATACATTTGTTACAACTGTGATCATTTTGGTTACCACTCATCTGTATTGATTTTTACTAGGCATCATCAATCAAGGCATTTGTAATGGATGCTGTCTGAGAGCACATATCTCCCCTCGGGGAATTATCGCCGCAGGATTGGGTCAAGCAGAGATTTGATCTATTGTCAGTTAGATGAATTGATGTTTTTGTCCACGTTGATCGTGTGTTACCAACACAGGGAGAAGAGAGGAAGTGAGACACACACACACACACACACACACAGAGGGAGAGAGAGAGAGAGAGAGGTGAGTAAGGATAGAGATAAGTCTAAAGTAGTTTAACGTCAGCCCTCCGGACTCAAAGCTTTTAAAATATTCAGGACCATTCTCCATCACCTTTTGCCCTCGTTGCTTGTTTAAGAAAAGAGTGAAATGAAATCAATAGTGCCTGTTCTGGCCTCTGTGCTTGGCATCATCCAATATTTATACAAATGAAGCTTCACAACCTCAAATTTACCCTGCAGCTGCGTGTTTATCGGGCTGTTTGAAAGGGTTGGAAATTGTAGGCAGAATGCGACGATGAAGAGAACAAAACACATTTCTGCTCCCGCCATGAACCCCTGCCATACACAGAACGGTCATTTGCATTCACGTGATACGGCAGGTCATGATTAACAGCTACGTTGAGTCTGAGAAGTGGGACGTCCTTGGAACCATAAATGAGAAATGAATCATAAATCCCACATGGAAACTTAAAGCTATTATCACTCCCTAAAACATGTCTCCTAACAAATAACCACAAGGTTTAGTGCTTTTGTTTGTTTCTCCAGCAACACATGCAGTGTATACAGAATACTAATGCACTCAACCAATGTGTTAATAGCCCCATAACATGAACGCATATTGTAAGTATTATATTTCATTTTGGCAACAAAATGTAGCTTCAGAAATTGATCATCATGCACCTTTATTTTCCATCCTACATGGGCCTCTTCCTCAGACATTGGTTTGATGTTAATGATTGCTACAGGGTCCAGATGGCTGAAGTCGGTTTCAGATGAAAAAAAAAACAAAAAACTATAACTGAGCATGTGTGATGACAACCACAAGCACAGTTGTGAGCAGAATCTCACATGCAAATATACAGAAACATGTCTGTGAAGATTCTCAGTCATCCAGGTCATGATATTTCTGAGTGAACTATGAGGGCAACTGGACTCGCTTGAGGATTTCTCACCTACGAGGTGAGACGTCGTTCAAAACCCTCAGGCAATTTAGTATTCAACATTTACAGTATTTTTACGACACATACTCAAATTATATTTTGGTAATTGGGTGATTAATTCCATGTTGACTGATTTGAAGGAAGTCTTTTTTTTATATTGTTTAAAATGATAGTCATGCTATGTATTTATACTGTGACCTGAATTACATGTTTACTTCCTTTCACAGTTATCCAAGAATAGTATAAAGCCAATTCTTCAATTTAGTGCACTCAAGTGCAGACACTGAATTCCCTGCAGACCCCTCATATTAAATATGGACAATTAGTATTCGACAGGATTTTACCTGAGAGAAATCCTATGAGCTGTCGGTGGAAAATAAGGTAATTTAATGTGTTTACCCAGCGGCTCACTGGGTCAGTCCCTCTGGGATTTGGAAATCCTGTGATTTCAAGAATTGACTCAAATTGAATCATTTATTTTCAAGTGGTTGCAATTTTACCCAATCCTTGCAGTGTCTCTACAAAATATTGTACAAGAAATGTGCCTGTTTGTATTAATTGTTGCCATTTTTTGTTCATATACAATATCAGAACCACTTATAAGTAGCCCAGTTCAATTAGAATCAAACCGCAACCCTAGCAAAACAATTGTTTTCAGAGATATTAGGGACCGTAAATCCTTAGCACTTGTTTGGAGGCGGAGCTCATTCGGAGGCTCTGTATCAGCCAAATCTAACCACGTGAGAACCAAACAAAGTCTTACCTGTTTCTCTGACCCTTTGTTTCACACTGCTCAAAAAACACCAGAACAACAGTTGTATGTACAAGGTCACTGACAATTTTGAAGATATAACTTTTTTAATCTTTTTGGAACTATGTAATGATTGTCAATGAATTCTTGCAACATTTTCTTTTTTTATTCCTGCTGACTCACAAGTTGTAAACATTATCTTAATTTATCGCAAAATAACACAAAAAAAAGATGCAAATCGATGCACTGAATAATTTTTCAGAAAAGCTGCTGCAGATTCGCCGTACTGATTTTGCCCCTGCTGTGGAAGTTGCCAGAATATGGTGCAGAACAGGTGAAACGCAGCCACAGTATAAGAATATGCACACTAGAGAGCAGTCTGTACCCTCTTTCTGATGTTGTAGTGATCCTCCATCTCCCTCACATTCACTTCCCCGCCCCCTCACATAACGCACTGCTCATGTCAGTGTCAGTGCACTAATTTACACAATTAACACCAGAAGAACATCTATACATCTCTCTCTCGCTCTCTCTCTCTACACACACACACACACATATATATATATATTCTGTATATGTCGAGAGAGAGAGAGACCCCAAGATAGCCTTGTATTCAACAAACATTTTACATCACACAAAAACACAATGAAGAATATTGTTAAGTGCAACATCCTTTAAGCTGGTGGATCATTGCCTTAGTAGTTCTGACACTGTTCAATTCATGTTCAGATTTAACGAAGCATGATTTCAATGATCGTTGTCTTCGGTGTGCTTGACTGCAAGGAGGAATCACCCCTCTGTGAACGCCATAGCGGGAGAAACAATGAGCGACATAGCTTTGGATCTTAGACACTCTGCTTTCTTTACTTGGATGGTACACAAATAGTGATATAATAATATGAAAATATGCTTAGTGATAAAGATGAAATAGACCATTTGAATCTATTCACACACAGGCAATGGGAAGGGGGGAAAGAAACTACACTGATAGCGAGCCAACACAGTGGATGATAAAACAACAAATATGATAGTTAAAACAGAGAAGAGATCTAAAATTCGGACCATGGATTTTACATTGGAGATGAGATGCATATATCCCTCTGTTTGTTTCATTTTTTTTTCTGTATTTCATTTTATTTTTTGGTTCTGCAGAGACATGGATCTCCAGTCCATGAGCGCACGTTGAGTGTCTATTGTCATTCTTCCTCTCTGACAGGCTGCTCACGTACAAATGAGTTTACTGTGAATAGCAATTCATTTATTTAAACATTTTTTGTAGTTTACAAAAGAAATAGATTATCTTGTATCATTTTTTGTCCACACTTGCAGTTCTTCTTTTAACATATTTTACACATACTTATATTTGTACATTTTTAATCCAACTTAAACATGTTTTTTTTTATATTTTAGATGCTTGTCAAATATTCCATTAACCATAATACAAATGGGATTGTTTTTCTTTTTTCTTCATGTATATGTCCCCAGTTTGTTTTCAAACAATAATTATATGTCCTGAAGTAGAAAGTCACATTAAAGCTCAAGTATCCATCCATGAGGAAAAGGCCTCATTTCCCATGATATATTCCTCTCCTTTCCGTACAGCATCAGCAGGTCCAAGAGTCAGGTGCCCGTTATGCCCCGTGGCCTCAAATCAGGAGAGGATAGCAGTAGCAGTAAATCCACCTTGAAATAGTCAGCTGCATAAAGCACACTCCTTCCACATCACAGTGAGATGCTGTGTAAAAAATGTCCAAAAGATCCCTTTAATCCTTCTGTCCTGCAATATTCCCCTCCCCAGTGTATCCAAAAAAAGGGATTTACTGTATATCCAGACAATCACAGCTAAAGACGTACTCACAAAGCAGGGTCACACCTCACATTCCCGAGAAGGTTGTTGTTGGCAAGTGCAAGAGCCATATTCATTGATGATTACCAGAGCTCCCTCAATGTGGTTAGGTTTATAGTCAACATAATACTCCGGAGTAGAAATTGCAGCCATCTGCTGCATGCTTTGCTTTTGCTTCTGCTTACGACGCTGACTGCTGAAGCACTGCCTCAGCTGTCTTATTCCGGCTGGAAAGCACTTCCATGCTACGTACAGCATGAGCACTATGATGAGAAAGGAAAAGATGAGTGCCATGGTGCCAGTCACCACCTTATGAATCTGCATGGTGCTCTCCAGGTCATCATGGCCCACAGTGACGGTGAAGGAACTTGTGACCACTTCACTACCCTCACCGTCATAAGGGTTTTGAGTAAATGGGCCCAGAAACACGGAGCCACCCTGGGCCAGATCCCTCGTAGCGGTGTACAGGCCTGCTGTAGTTACCTCCATTGGGGGATCCTCGCATAGCTGAAAAGCATAGACAGCATCCAACACATCCTCGCCCTGTGCTGTGTCGGGGCTTGAACACAGCAGGGAATTGTCACGCTGGCCTCGGAAGGCACTCAGCCAAGAGGCCAAGGCACACACGTTGCGACTGCACTCCCAGTCATTCCCTGCCAGGGTAATGCTGCCCAGAGATGACCATGAATCCAGGATACGCTGGTCCACAGAGGTCAAACGATTGGAGTCAAGCATTAGAACCTTGAGGTTGGGTGCACTCTCAAAAATATGTGGCTCGATGTACTCAATTTCATTTGCAGACAGGTCAATCTTCTCTAAAAACTGCCATGTCCAGTCCAGGGTATTGACAACAATAGTGGCACGATTGTTGTGCATGTATAGAGTGCGTAAAGAGATGAGGCGAGGGAAGTGGGCAAGGTTGACTTTAACCAGCTCATTGTGCTCAAGATGCAACTCAGTCAACTTGAAGAGGCCAGCAAAGGAGTTTCGAGCCAGGCTCTGCAGTTGGTTGTATCCCAAGTCCAGAAACTGCATGCTCCGGCAGTCTTGAAAAATCCGCACTGGCACAAATTTGAGAGCATTGTAACGTAAATGCAAGTTGGTGAGCTTTCTAAGGCCGTGGAACAGGTCGGGCTCCAGTGCCTGCAGCCTGTTGTATGAGAGGTCCAGAATACGCAGGTTTGGGAGGGGCCTAAAGGTACCGTTTGGCAGACTCTCAATCCGGTTGCTGCTCAGGTCTAACTCCTTCACTCGTCTTAGCCTGTCAAATGCAGCCTCATCTACAATGTCAATGTTGTTGTGATCTAAGTAGAGCCAGGTGAGCTGTGACAAACCGGCCAGTTGGCCATCACGCAGCTCCGTCAAGTTGTTCTCTCTCATGGACAGGCCCATGGCACTGCTCAGATTGCGGGGAATGTCTGTGAGGTTGAGCCCCTCGCAGTACAGCAGCTTGCTGTCGCAGCGGCACAGCCTTGGACAAACCCCCTCTACCAAGGGGACCGTTCTTAGAAAAATGCCCAGTGAACACAGTATCAACCCAGGGGGCTTCTTCAGTGGCCACTTTAGGTACAGACCAATTAGAAGGAAATCCATTAGCATAAATATCCAGGGATGCCACTGAGAAAATGTCCATTGAACCACTCTGGATATTGTTTTTGCACCTTCACATCATATTTATTACATCTTATTTAATTGTTTGAAAACATATATTCTTTTTAATCAAACAAGGGAATCCTTGTCCAAAAAAAAAATACAAAGGATAGAGCTTATGTGCTTATGTTAGATATCAAGCAGTGGAGAGTAAAGAGGACGACCAAAAAAAATGTCCCCACTGACAGATCTTATTTGAAAAGATTCCTACTCACCCCTATCCAAAAGCTGACAATCTCCATTCAGCCTCTCGCTTTGTGCCCCAACACTAATTATGTGCGAATCTAAAAAAGACCCCACTGTGGTACAAATTCCCCCCACCCCCTCCCTTCTCTCTTTTCAGTGGACACCAGATCCTTGGCAGGCTTACAATGTCTTAGTTCTCCTCAAGTGAAAGAGCCAGAAAGAGAAGGAATTCAAGTAGCTTTCAGCGAGATGGTAGGAAGTGCAAGTTCCCCTGTCTGTATGCATGAGCTCTGTCTCTTTAGCTCCTCCGCAGTCCTCTGCTGCAATGATCAGAGAGCGGAGAAGAGACAACCAGGGAAAGAAAAAAAGACCGAGGAAAAATATTTTTTAAATGTCTTTTTTTTTTTGCTCTTTTCTCCTCCTCTTCCTGCTTAAGTTTCAGCAGATCTGTCAGCACATATCATTGTCCATCTCAGGACAATAAAAAAATTAAATTAAATCCATTGAAGCGGGTAATCATGCTTTCAGTGACGGATACAAGGGAGAGAGAGAAGAAAAAAAAAAGGATTTAAAGAGGTGAACCCTGTTCACTGTTTTCTTGTGTAACAGTATTCCGTGTCATCGCAGTGGCTCTTCTCGGTTAGGACGCCGCTTGCATCCCCCCCCCCTCGTAGCTCGCAGGAGTCGCTCAGTCCCTCGCTCTCCGGGTGCTCTTCTCCGCCAGCTGGAAGAGGCTGCTGAGGGCTGGTGCTGGTGGGCAGGCAGGGCGGCAAATGTGGGGAAGCAGAGGAGCGCGCAGTCCCTTGCAGCAGACCAGTACACTGACAGCGCATGCAGAAGCGCCTTCTGTTCACTGAGTGTCGTAAGCCACTCACAATTCAGAGTCCTCGCTCTCTTTCCCTCACTCTCTCGCTCTCTTTCCCTTGATCGCTCACTCACTTGCTCATGCTGCTCCCCCTCCTCTTCCTCGCCGTCTCCGTCTCTCTTTTCTCTTGCTCTGTTTTTTTTTTCCTCTGTGCCTGGGAAATTTACATATTCAGAATGGGCTGGGCTTAAACCAGGAGCTTTAATGAACACCCCCCCCCCCCCCATCTCTCTACCCTCCTCTCTCTCTCTCTCTCTCTCTCTCTCTCTCTCTCTCTCTCTCTCTGCCTCTCTACCTCCCTCCCTCCTTCACTGACTGTAATGAATTGGGCCGTATTATGTCTGCCTCCTTTTGACGTTGCTGTGAGAAAGCATTTTTTATTTTTTATTTCAGAGTTGCAAAATAACATTTGTCCATTGGAAGAACGTGAGTCCTTAATTAGTTCCAGTCCTGGAGCAGAGAACCCTTTTTCATGCACATTAACAATCAAAAGAGGCCACATATAGAAGAGAAGAAAAAAAAAAAACACAAGGAGAAATATTATAACTGAAAATGATCGTCCTCTCTTTCAACATCATGAACATGAGAAAACATGAAAATAATTAATTCCAGAAATGATGTATGCCTTATGATTACAGTTATAACTTGTATTGTGTGTATACATTGTAATGCCTTGTGTGATGACTCAATCTGAGTCTATTAATATTCATTGTTTAGCCTTCCTAAACATAAAGGCGAGAGTGTAATGAGTCAAGACTGGAGCATGACATTCCACATTTAATCACACTGTCCTGTAGCCTGGCTTTGTATGCCATTGTCAATTATAGCTATAGGCTATCCATTCTGAATACAGATGTAATTGCTTGCCACATAATATCATCATGAAACTAAAACACTAATATTCTTTGTGTAGCTCTGCTCTTGCCTTGTTTTTCGCTGGAATTGAGGCCTGGCCTCGTCACTGCTCTCCCATTGATTTCCAGAGACATTGAGCTGTGACAGCCCCTCACATTCCTCATACCAGCCAACTTTCTGACCATCTGGTCTTTTATTCTCTTGCAGTCTATTGCATTTTTGTCAAACTTTCTTGTTCTGTGTTTTCTATCATTATGATTTTTTTTTTTATTGGAAGTTAGAGTAGAAAAAAAGAAGGGCTTGAACCATAAACTGCATATGAAAATGGACATAGTCGCCAGCTCAGGCAAGTGAAGCCAATGCAGATGTGCCTGAAGCCTGAATTTTCTGTAATGACCAGCAGGGGGCGACTCCACTGGTTGCAAAAAAAAAGTCAGTTTCTATAGAAGTATATGAGAAAATAATTTATTACATCAGTAAACATTTTCCTGAGGAGTTTATGGCCTGTATATCGAGTTCCAAGTACCATGATGTTCATTTAGTAAAAAAACTATTATAATTATGCCCCCTTTGTAATCCACGTGTAGTAACTGAAACGTATCGAAACAAAACATGTTTTAATGCAGTAGAACAAAGTCCACTTATAGAAACATTTACAAGATGTTGTTATTGCAATCATCAATGCCAATTGATTTTCCTTTGCGAAGGAGTTACAGCTGTTGTTTGTTTCTGTCTTGACACTGACTCTTAACTTGCTGACATGTTATGTATGGGTCTATTACTGCTTGCAGGGAACTGTGTGCAGTTCTAATAACTAGTATTGATTATGCATTTTATTTAAGACTTAAATAAAAGATCATGGTATACATTATCATGTACATTACTTTGGAACTAGGTCCCTTGAAAACTCTACAGCTCTTTACTGAGTGGAAGCAAAATGGGAGTTGAGTTGTTTCCACAGATCATATAACTGTGTCAACTCTTTAATACTCATCTTCCAACAATATTCCTTTTTTTTTCCTTTTCAGTATTCCTTAATATGTATAAATATTCTAAATATATCTGCGGACAGTGAAGAGAAGTTAACACAATGCATTGAATCATGTTAAGGACGTTGTCCTGGTGGAGATTGAACCCTCGTCCGCACCAAATGGAGCGAAACATGATAACATGCCTCTGCATAAGTGGTGTTGCTTTTTATGGTCAATATGAAGTTGATCCTATACCGGTAACTCAATTTGAAGTAATTAGGATTAGGACAGAAGATGATGACGAGTGGCTTGCTTTTATGAGGGGTGGGAATTTGATTTCAATAATTATACCAAGGAACCACGATCACTTTACGTTGCTCTGACCCTTCCTGGCGTCACACAACTTATATAAGTATATTAGGTATGATGTGAATCAAACAAGTCAATCCTTACCCAGTAAGCTGATAAGTATACTCGCTCTCTAACCACTATGCTATTCCTGAAATTTTATTGTGAAGTACTCATTGAAGGTTTGACAGCGACAAAGATCCATTGAGCAGCAAAGGAGAAGGATGAAAAATTGCCCTTTACATGATCCGGACATCTTGAAGTCGGAATCACCTCTGCTTCGCCTTTGCCATATCCCCTGTTAGCTGTAATGGATGACTACACCATCAGTTAAAGACTTGCTGCGCTGTAATGACTTGACACAGCGAACAGGAGATGAGAGTATCCAGACCATCAGTTTTAAGACTGTAAGAGCTTTGGCTCTTGGCTTTGGAGTTAAAGTCGGCACGAGTGTGAGGTGCAGCGTATGACCGCGTGTGTGTGTGGGAGCGTGAAACCAATGTGCCCAGTGACATTTCTCACATGAGCACCGTCATACAAACAGATTTGACAGTATTACAGATTGACGGCAGAGGAAGATAATCATTTATTTTACCAAATAACCTCTTTATATACTTTTTTCCCCCTTTAAGTTTAAATCACAGGCTTTTGGTTTAGATGAGTCACATTCATGTATGAGTGTGACTCATTGACTTCCATATAAAACAAAAACTCCTGCCATTAAATTTGGCTTTTTTTGGATTAGAAGGAGTGTTTGTTTTTCTTTCATGTTTAATGTTGAATTGACGTCTGTGCATTAAGTAAGTAGTATCTGATAATGACGTTGAGGTTTCACCAAAAAGTTTGGGTTGATGCAAGTCATCTGTGCCGTGATAATTGCTTCATTGCTTCTGAATGTTAACATGACTCTGAATAACTTTCATATATATATATATATATATATATATATATATATATATATATATATATATATATATATATATATATATATATTTAAGTACATAAATTGTATGTATCAATAAGTAAAGTTGCTGTTCAGTGTTGGTATACGGAAAATGTATTTTTTTTGTCCAGCCAGAGTAATCAATCTGGAAAAAGTGCATAACAAATTAGTAAAGTTAAGTACAATACATGTGAAGAAATTTTAAATGATATGATTTCAAATTGTGACCGTCAGAACATTTTCCGGAGCTGGCTTTGCATCTAACCACTACTTTTACGCTCCTGTTGTCCCACATCTGACTGTCCCATGATCCACAATTGACAAGCAGTCAAATGGGTCAAAACAAGTTTGATACAATGAAGGTCTGGACTAGTTTTGCTAACTCACATTACCGAGTAGCCAGACATTAACAATGTATTTTGGATCTCTAAAATGTAATCGAATGTCCTGTTAATTGAGATATTTTTTATTTGACATCTTGGCTATGTTAAATAGGAGGTGGAGGTTATGGAGTATTGTCAACAGACCTAATTGATTTGAGGGGATCAAATAAGACTCAGAATGATCAGCTTATATGATTACAGGCCCATTATTCAAAACATTTGCTGAATCAGAGCACGTCTGTCTGTGTGAGCCCAACAAAACTTGCCAGATGATAACTAATTGGTCCACTGCAGAGATAATGTTGATGGACAGCTGGGAGAGGAATATGGTGGGGGTCAGTCGTGACACTTGCGCCATAGAGTGGCTGTCAGTGGTGTGGGCAGGGAACAGCATGAAATATTTTTTTGCTCCGCAACCTCCAGCAGACAAAGTGTTCTCTCACTTAACAAGGGTCACAAGTGGACAGCGAGTTATTATTAGGCTTGTTTATTTCCGTTTTTTTGTATTTCCGATGACATAATCCTGTTACATAACCATCAGCCCGCGGATGAACTGAGAATTAGAAGAAATGTGCTCAAAGATAAATTAAGATGGACGTGGGCATCACAAATTAGCACCGTCATAGACCCATCTCAGATATACATCTTCAAAATGTAAATTACTAAAGTCAGTAACCCAGTGAAAGTTTGTGTTATGCAATCAGTTTCCTACAAAATATATATTAAAAAAATGTTAGTCTCTCATTGTCTTTTGTTTGCACTAACTGCTGCTGGGTTAAACAAAACAGAATAAAAAAACGTTGCCATCATAATGTTCATCGGGGCATGTGACTTGGGAAATGTGCTTTTCACTATGGGTTACAGCTCCTCGAAGCATGTTTTTGTGTGATGCAGAATGTGCTTCAGTAAACAGGAAGAAAAAAATCAATGTAACGCCATCCTCATGTATGTCTGAGGCTTTAACTTGGGGGAACGTTCCATGGTGAGCCCAGGAGACCTCAGATGCTTTGGAGGATGAGGTTGTGCATGCACCACTGTGTGTACATCACAAAATACAATGAAAAAAAGAAGAATTAAGAATCTATTTGTAAACGCCATGAAGGGTAGAGAGTATGTAGCATTGATGGGATAGGGAAAAGTGTGTGTGCCAGTAAATCTGTGGGCGGCTTTTGGAGGCAGCGTGATTTGAAATTGCTTGTAGTTTTCCCTTCCAAAACAAGATAATGCTCTGCACCGTGTAACTTGAGCTGCCATGATGAAACCATGTTTAAAACTTTACAACTTCAAGTGAATTCCCTCGTCAACTCCGTGCCATCCTCAGGTTCTGAGACAGTCTGGCTTCTTAGATGCCAGTTTGTCAATGTTGTTTGCAAAAGCAGAGCTTTCTAGTGTGCGTACGTTAAGAGGCTTTGCCACTTCAAGATGAGACTTTAACATCGTCACTTCTATAGAATCCCAATGAAGCAATGGTGGCCGGCCTCGGGATGGACTCAGCCTATATTCTTACAACATGGAACGTTGAGTTGTTCTTCATTCATTGTCTGACATATTCTGAACTATACAGGCGCTTTGGATTTGGTTTGTTGTATTCGAGTTTGCAAAAGTTATTTTATTACAGCAAGGGATTAATGAAAATGAAAAAAAATGCTTTTTGTTTGTTTTCTTAAAAACTACAAATGACTCGATCACATTTCTTCAGACCCCTAATATTTAGTTTTAATGGCAATTATTTTTGACTAAAATGTCTCTCTTTTTAATTGTCCAAGTTCAGTGAGCATGTGCCGGCACCGGAATTTCCCAGCTTGGGATAAATAAAGTACCGTTCTATCTATCTAAAGCCTTGTGCTCTTGTTCTCAGCATCTTAGTTCAAGGTCTGATGAATTGCCCATGCTTCCAGGAGGGGTCCTATCCAGTTGCATGGAGCTGCTTGGTGTATTCGTGGCCTCCCTTTACAGTATGAACATGGTGTCCTTCTATTTAATTGGCTTGGTGTTCTGTCTTTAGAACTCCTCCTCGCTATTTTTTCCTTTTCATTTCTTTATCTTTAACTATTCTCCATAAACTCAACGTAGTGTTGAAAGAGATGTCAGGTGGGCGGCTGCATCTGAGATACTGAAACCTCCACGTTTGACACTAACATCTAGTCCCATTCTAATGCTGCGGGTTAAAGAGCACCTGCACCTCTTGACCCATTTTTTTCTCTGGGGAGCTATTTCGAGGACCTGGGCGGTTGCAGTATGTGTTCACTCCGTATGTATTTGCATGAAATGTAAGGCCTTTTTAAACTGTGTACATCACCGTTTACCTCGAAAAGGCTCGGAAGGGTAAAAAAGAAGCAAAGGAGAGATGCAAGAAAGGAGAGAAGAACTGTAGTTATAATGGGGGAAAAAACAAAGGGCTGAAGACAGTACAGATGGATAACAGACCGACAGGATCAGTGAAAATCAACTGTACACAGACAAATGAGTCAAGTCAAATGGTCCACAGGAGTCAGATTAACAGCGTGAACTGTCAAACATACAAATAAACAGACATACAGCAAAAGGAAATGCAGTACTTGTAAAGCACATGAGATGATATCGGACACAGTATATCACTGATTATGAAGTTGCATAGACTGAGTTTGAGTAAACCATGCACATGTTTTTTTTTTTATCAGCGGTGATAATATTGAACAGCAGAAAGAACACTGTCTATCACATCTGTAGACAGATGGACGGATGAGAGGGTGAGCCAGACAGGGATCTTGCACTGTCAAAACACACTGTCATTGTTGGAGATGCTTACATAGAGAAACCAAAAGTAATCAGAATTCTTCACCGGGCACCGTAGCAGGTAGAAATTCACAGCTACCTGCCACAGCCAGCTCTTAATTTGTCGGGTTGTCGCGCGTTGGTTTTTCTGCTTTCAGTCTTTAATTCAATTGCATGTCTCAACATTTTTACTTAGCGTGCTTCTTCATCCAGCTGTGTTCTGACTCTAATGTGTTTGGCTTCAGAGACCACATCAAACATGGCCCGGGACTAGGCTCTGTCTGCCAAAGGGACTTTGTTCTGCTGTCAGATGACGCAGGATTCCCACTGCGAGTCACCAAGGCCTATTTTCAAAAACCCAGCTCTCTTGAACAGCGTGCCCTCACTTTTGATAACCCGGACTACTATTGCCTCATTCAGAGCCAAACAAGCCTCCGCATCCTTCATGTGTCCACTGACCTCACTCATGTAGGGATGAAGCGGAGCAGAACACAGCGAACAGAGTCTCTGATGCAAAAGGCTGAAACGCTTGTAAATGTAGCCTGAAAATTACTTGTGGCTCTATGCTGAGTGTCCTTACGGCAAGGTAAGACGAGAATACCGAACAATTTAAATAAAAGCCCAGCGGAGTGCAGTAGAGCAAGGGACAGGTGAACCTTGTTGGACACACGTCAACATCCTTGTTTCACTCTTTGACGTGTGAGGTTGTAGATGAATTGAAATCAGTTGAATTGTGTTACTCGAAAATCAGCGCGTTAGTAATGTTCTTGCAGTAATAGCATGTGTGTTTAGTTTGCTTCCGTCAAGCATGTTCATTTTTAGGACTTAATTCAGCCAGATTATTTAACAGTTTTCAACACTCTTCTGATCTAAAACCTCCAACTGATCTTGATCAATCAATACTGTTAATATGAAGATCCCAGAAGTTCACAAACATTTGACTAAGATAAAATGTTAAAGATTTTAAATAAATTTTGATTGATTTGACTGATTTGATTTTTTCATATTGAACTTAGCCGTGGTATAGGTTTTCTCTATATGAGATATAACAATCAAACGTTGGAAAAACATGAGACACTTTCAGTATCGAATGCCCATAAGCACGGCGTTCACATTTGGGGTTTCACCGTCTGCACAATCAATTGCCGGATTACGTGTGATGCCCCGATGCACCAAGATGTACCATGTGTGATGTGTTTGGCACAGGCCTCTTTTTCACCGAAGAAAAAGCATAGGTGGACACGTTAAAACGAATTTAGCTGATCCACTTCAAGAAATTCTGCTACTGTGCATGCCGGTTTACTGTCACACTGGCATGGCTTATACTGGGACACAGAACAGATCCATGGATTACACGTGGTAACGCAACACTTCTGCTCTATCTAGTCAAAGAAAACCCACTGACACTGCCATTCATTCCGCTTACCTGTGATTGTCTTGAATTGAGGGGAAAATGGGAATTTAATTGTAAATAGTGAGAGGCGTCTTTGCAAAAGCAACAGATAACCTGTTCGGACTGGGAAATTATTTGTTTTGAACATCAATGGGGGAGGTTGATGATTGAGGGCTCGAAGACTTGATAGTAACATTTCATCAAAAAGGCTTATGCAAGGGTCACCGGCAAATCCTCAGCTCCTGCATGGAAAGTGGGTACGCAATGTTTGTAAATGAGGTCTCTCTAAAAATACGGTGAGAAACTACCGATTGCCGTCTCTCATTTTCTTGCACCCGGGCACGTTTTATAAACATGCACAGACATATTTCTTCCAAAGCCTGAGGTGCAGGGTGTCTTTCCTCCCGGCTCATCAAACGAGCAAAGCAGTGTAAACACAGCAACCGTGCGCCTCGAGCCCGACAAGGAGCTACTCCAAGAAAATAAGAAGAAAAATGCATATCGGAGTTGCTTCGGAATAAACTATGCTTGATGTCAACGTATGGCTCTTTCATGTGTTTTTAATGGTTTTCGGAGGCAGCGGAGTTTTAGTGGCGCAGAGACATGACGAGCTGTGTCAGACAATAGTTTGTAGGATAAATGCACTGCTGGCTTCAGTCCCTTTAGGGGAATTCTTGATAAGAACGAAAGAAAAAAAAAGGATAAAATAAGCTGCATCCCTGAATGCCTTTGCTTTGCTTTGTCACAGCAAAGGCAGAGACGATGGGTCACATAGGGAGAAGAAACCAGTCGTTGCATTAACTCTTTTAGCACTTGATGAAAATGACACTTAGTGGTTGAACACTATAATCTGCCACCAAAGTGTGCGAGTGCGCTTTTTTTTTTTTTAGGATGAGTGCAGATGTGTGTATACGCGTCCATGCTACTGTTTGTTAAAATACTTTATATAAATTACTGTATATGTCAACTGCCTGGATTGAATCTGGGGACACAAGTTTCAGTGTTATTTTACATTCACATCCGCGTCCCACATTGGTCAAAGATTTCCACCTTTGACCAATGTGGGACCATTTTAAAATCAAAACAATGATGGAAAACTGGCCCGAGCCCTTTTTTCAAACTCCAACAACCTCCTGAAAAGGAAACGAAAAACACTGAGAGACTTCAGCTCATTCAAAACTCTATTAATCTATTTTGATTTATTTTATTGTCGTCCGGAGGGTTTTATGTTCCATCTTATCTCACATTAGTCATGGGATGTGATCACTGTTTTTTTATGTTCATTATGTCTGTCAATTTTTCAGATTATGTACTTATTAATTACTTATAATTATGATTTGACAACACAGATAGTATGCAGTGTCCAGTATCGAGCGTTTATTCAAAAGTCTTTGGAAGATACCAGCTTCAGCTAATTCTGGCTGCGTTCAGTCCAGGTAGTATCTTATGTAACTACATCACACAGTTTGTCACACACGCACGGTGGAACCACAGGAACCACAATGTGCAAGTAACAGCAGACGGAGAAGCTTTTAGACCTTGTGAATCATTTACTCCGGGTGTTGTTGTCTATTACAGATGTAGACTACTTGGGTATTTAGGTGCTTTTTTAAATTTTATTTCAGAGGATGATACGTGCAAAGCCATTAACAAATGTCTGGCTCACATAGAAGTCAGAACAAAGGAGGGATGTTGTGGGATTCCACCGAGGGAATCCCCACAACACCTTTGCATAACTCAAGGGGGTTGTTAAAGTTGTGCCTCAGTCCTCAGAGCCGTCCCTATTACCCAACATGCCTGTGTGATGAAACAAGGCTACCTGTGAAAAAAATCTACATGAGCAAGGGCAGGACATTTTAATTCCAGCCCTTGAACCATTGTGGCTGAGTGCAAAATCAGCTTAGGAGGTTGATTTATATTTTGAGCTCGTCATTTACAGGACACAGCATAAAAAGTATTTTTTTAAAAGCTTTGAAAAACTATGGATTTAAAATAAGTCATGTGGTAACAGTTGGTATACATATATACATACATATCATCCAGATTGTTTTACTGGCAAGTTGGAATTGGTAGCGTGTGTGTGTGCGTGCGTGCGTGTACTTACCATGGCTGTTTTGGGGTACACATCATGGTAGATTTGTGCAGCGTACACTTGCACAGGGGCCAGGGTTAGCTGGAAAAAAAAAAGATGGAAGAGTGCCATTAACATTAGAATGGCAAGAACCAGATGTGAGCAGTATAATTATCGAGGAACGGATGGATGATGACGAAGGAGGTTTTTAGAGGGACTTAAACTAGACACTAACAATTACAATTATACAACAGCCTTCTTACCAAAAAGCACGTTTGTCCTCAACAAGGCAACATTAAAATGGTAGCTTTGTTTGTCAGAGAATGGTATTTGGCAAATATATGAAATGAAATGAAGTAATTTATTTTTGGTCTGTGCTTTTTGCATGACGAGTAAAATGGTTACATGTTAAACATGTTCACAGGCCAACAAGACGAGTGTTGAGTCCCGACGGTCCCCGGACAGTGACATTGAAAGATAAACTGTACAGAAATCATCCTGGACAGAAACCTGCCACGGCGTACGGAACACATTGTCACTCCAACTGGAGTGGCAGGCTTGCTCTGGCTATGTACTCAATTTGATGGCCACCTCATCAACAGGGACAGACGGAAAAAAGAATTCCACTCTCAGCTTGTGTTTGTTGACGAGGAGGTAAACCAAAGAGCCGGCCATTCATTACTGAGCCGTCTTGTCTTTTGTGTCTCTGCTAAAATCGTTGATGTGAAATATCGGTGCTTTAGTTGTGGTATGTAGCACCATGGACAGCGCCAGGATTTTTCCGCTGCCGTTGCTATATGGCAGCATGGTCTTTCTTTACATTTTTTTTTTCTCACAAAATTCTTCGTGTACCCCCTGGCGCCGCCCATGTGTAGCACTGTGTGGACCACCGCTGTGTGGGCTGCATTCGTTCAATATGCATAGCGGTCTTACAGGCGTTGCATTATTCCCTTCGACTGCCTTGCACAAGTAAGTCCTAAAAATATGACGGTTCTATTTTCTTACAGTTTGCAGGGGGACAATATTGAATTATTTATCATGAATTACCCCCCCCCAAAAAAAAAAAAAAAAAAATATATATATATATATATATATATATATATATATATATATATATATTAAAAAAAATCTCATTTTGAACTGTCACCAAGTGTCTGTTTGGAACTGTGACTCTCTATTGTATTTCCAAACCAATGTCTCTGGTAACACCTTTAGTGTGATTCACAAGATAATGAAACTACATTTCAGACAAATTAAACACAGACTATATCATATCAGCAGGTTATACATTCTAGCTGGATTCTGTGATTTTTTTTTGTTTTGTTTGACTACAGTTGATCTTCATATGTATTAGCTTTTGCACTGTCTATCACAGTTTTTTTTAAATCTATTTTTGTCACTTTGCATCTCAACAGTTTTGCCGCTCTGTTAGCTTCAAAAGGATAATTACTGATAGACTTAACCTTGTTTTCTCGCTACATTTAGTGACCATTACATTTAGGGGGGGAAAAAAAAGATCACACTATGAATTTTGACAATAATCTATCCAGCCATCCATTATCTGTACCACTAATCCTCCGAGGGTCACAGGAGACCTGGAGCTTATCCCAGCGGAGGGTGCATCCTGGACAGGTCACCGGTCTTATCACAGGGCCAGCGCACAGACACAAACAACCATTCGCACCTATGGGCAAGTTAGAATCTCTGGTCTTCAGGGAACCCGCCGTGCTCTGAGAATAGCCACGCAGGGGAACACACAAGCTCCACGCGGAGCCTTCCTGCTGCGAGGCGGCAGTGACAACCACAGCAGCGCCGTGCTGCCCTTTACCGGAATCCTCACTGGGAATTTGCATCCGAGAGACTTCAGCCAACATTAGGGGAAATGTGCACTGCAAACAAAAAACTTACAGTCGCCCCTTTTTGGTTGCGGCAGAGTAGTTTGTGTCCCTCATATCCAATTCACTGCGTCCGTCACATGAAAGTGGCCAGCTAGTTTAGATCTAAGTTACAACCCAGATAAGTCATCGCTACAAATCAACAAAGCTGCTGTTATCTGTCCTCCTACAGGCTGTGCCATATCACGACACTGTGAATTGACCGCAGGCACAATGTACAGATAACTAGATCCCAAAGGGTGTGGCAGAGCTATGGGATGTGCCATTACATGATGACACATCCCCAAGTCTTACTTAGTGGAGGCGAAAAAATACAATTGTTATCACATCACAAGGCCACTGGATTCATAACTGCACCCTTTATAAGCACCTGGAGAGCCGTCGCTGGCAGCAGACAATGGAGACTAAATCCTCTGACAAGAGAAAAAATAAATAAATTCTTAGCCTCACTTCATCTCTGCTGCCTTTGTGCTTGTGTATTTGCAGATGTATGTAAAAGTGTCGACACGGTCGACCAAAACGAGACGGTCTGGTCTACTGCGAATTTTTCTCATTTGCGTCACCTGCTTTTTTTCGCCCTCACGCCGTGTCACTTAGCAACGGAGCTGCATGCGGTTGCACACGGTATAGGAACGTTTGTCACCGGCGCACATGAATCCTGCGACACGCTAGGACCCGTTCGGACCCGTTCGTCGGATCCTCCGTTGCTCGGGTATGAAAGGATGCTCTTTTTTTTTAGGTCGCGTTTGAAAGAGCCTTTTAAAAAGGTAGTGGCCTAGTCACGCTGCTGTGACGCAATCAGTCTTCAAATTTCAGACGGCCCCTGAATTGGGACATAGCCTACCTCTTCTAACTACCTTTCGCACTTTTGGCATTGCTCTGTTTTAAAGTTGGAGACTAGCTATCGACATAATTCAGTCATTCCAGTCATTCAGCTGCTGTCAGAGATTTGTGTACCAAATGGAACATGCATAATGAAGACGGTAACCCACAGCAGAGTCCTCACCCTGTCAGAGCACTGGAAATAAGGCTGACCGGTCCAAGGGCACATTTTCACTGTCCTTGCCCCTATGCTGCTCCCTCAGTATCACTGCCAGGCGGAGCTCACATTGGTATTAAAATGACCAAGGTTTTCCAAACACTGAATTACCATAAAGTGTTTTTGTTTTTTTTGTGTGTGTGGATGTCCTTCTAGGAAGATTCATTCATCAATTTCTATCACCATTTCTCTTCTTAGATTTCTGGATAGGAGAAAAAAGCCCCCCAAACCTTTGCTTTGAGAGAATTGAGTACAGTATGTTCTCAAAGATGTTTGTATTGATACTGTATATACAGTGGTGTGCACTTTCATTTCCTTTCAAAGCAACATATCCTATTGCCACTTAAAGAGTCCTCAACAATTACAAGCCTCACAAAAGTATTTATTTCATCGCAGGCGTCTTGTGGATGCACATAGTGTTTATCTCGCTGTGTCCACCCACTGTGAGCGCATTGCACATCAGCAGCAGCGTGCATGTGTAGCACATTAAGGTTTTATCTCCTGTAATTCTACACTAAAAAACCATATGGAGATGCATGGTCTCTTTATGGAAACACCTTTTTGGACCAGATATGGTGATCGCTCGTAACATGTGCATCATTTAGGCAACATTTCTATAAATCATATCTCAAGGACTATGGGAGAGCTCTTGCCACGTTGTCTTTTGTCGTGCAGCATGTGGAAATATTGCTGCACCAGGCCTCCCTTTTAATAGGCCAAGAGTTGCCAAACACACATAAATTAGGGTCTGTCATATGTAAATAAGTGGTGCAGCATGTCCTTGTTTCCACAGCTGAATCAATTTATCAGTCCGTGATCAAATCAGTGCTTATTTTGGTGTTGTGCGACAGTTTAATAAATCAGATGTAGAGAGGGGTTCATATGTCTCCCCGAGTGTTTAAATCTGTGCCGTTTCCGAGGCGCCGTGATAAACGACGGCCGATATTTTCAAGGGTGATGTCATTTTCGGTCGGACATCAGCAGCCGTGACCATAGGAATACATGTTGAACGTCAGCTAAAGGAAGAGGATGAACGCCCTTTGAAAAGGCATCAATCCCCAATCACCCGTTTGTGACAGTGAGTCCTACCCCCCCCCCCTGATCCGTCCGCACGCCGCGCACTTACGTTATGTCCAGATATTCCGTGGTTTTATGTTTCCCAGCTAATAGAAGGAACAACTCTGTTAGTGGCTTGTGGCGTTGCGTGGCTGGACTGGCAAAGCCCACATGAAAGGACGGGGAACATGATCATTTTTACCAGTTCAGCCAGCTCCAGCAGTCTTTGAAGTTGTCGCACCACGGATCATTACAGCAAGGAAACACACTGTTGTCCTGCTCTGTATAACATATCAGTGTTGTGTGCGTGTGTGTGTGTGTGCGTGTGCGTGTGCGTGTGTGTGTGTGTGTGCGTGTGTGTGCGTGCGTGTGTGTGTGTGCGCACAGTGGCTTTCCCGACGGCTGGCTGAGCAACAACAGGCGGCAGGTATGCTTGTGTTATCATGCTGTCATTACCATGTTTTTTATTTGATCCGCTCGTGGCTCAGTTTTCCTGTCGGACTTGAGTCCGTTTTCTTTTTTCTTCCTTTTCCCAAACCACCCTAATCCCCGATTAGTACCACCTACACACACAGCAACCCGCCCACAAGAGCAGCTTGAGTCATCATTATCCTGGCTTACAAAAAAAAAAAAAAAAACCTCAAAAAGATGCACATCATTCTCTGTACCCCGTCACTATATCTCTGACAACCGCAGCCTTCACGTTGATAACAGAAGGCTGGCAGCCGTACACCGGTCACACCGTTGGTATAATTTGAATCTATTGATCTCTCTGCACCTGTGCAGTGGACGAGTCTTACACCTCCCAGTCAACATTACATCACGTTTATATATTGAAAGGCGGGATGGGACCGAAAAGCGTCAGTGTCTGAGCAACTCTCTGCAGCCATACCTCGCTGATTTAGAAGCCCGTGCTCCATGCGGTATAGTCAAGTGTTCTCAGGCATTTGGGGTTTTTGTGGCAGTTGGGAACAATGAGCGGAAGAAGGAAAATAGGGAAGCAGAGTCTGAGGCAAGTGGTCGATGCCTGTGTGCCAGTCCACAAATTTTCTTGTCACTTATACATCATTGAAGTTTGTTTCAAACTCAAATGTACACACAATGAATTCTAAAAAGTGATTTTAGAATAGCCCAAATTTGACTTCAACTGCAGAGGTTGTAGACTACATCTGTATCTGCAAGACACACACAGCCATTAATCAGTATGTGAGACATGCTGGATACGGATGAGACACTATGAGGATACACATGGAATTGATCTTCTATTTTTTGAAATTGAAATTCAAAAAATGTACTCACTACTGTCACTACTGTCTGTCCGTTCTCTACCCCACAGAAAGTCCCCTAATTCGTGAGAAGTCAGTGTTGCGTCTGATCCGTTTTCGGGGCTGGGGGGGGGAGGATGATGCAATGCAGAGAGAGAAAGTGATGATGAAATGGAATGATGTCTGGTGGCATTCACAACGGGTTCGGGAACCGGATTGAGCTCAGTCCCTGTAACGTGTCGTATTTGCTCTGTGTAGCATATGAGTTGCGGTGACGCTTTACTCTTCACAAACAGCCACGTCATGCTTGTGTATGCATGTAGAGGTAAGTGTGTGTGTGTGTGTGTGTGTGTGTGTGTGTGTGCGGGTGAGTGATGAATCGACTTTTTTTTCTCTCCTCCGTTCTGCGGTGAAACAAAAGAACATCAACGATACTCAAACCTTCTTCTCACCCCATTGACTCACATTTTTTTTTCTCTTTACCACAGTTGTGCTCTCACATATCACAACACTCTCTTATTTTCTCACCCTCTCTAACCTATCCCCCCCCCCCACCATCCCCCCCTCACTTCTCCTCTCTTCTGCTGCCCTTCCTCTAGTCCCTCCCTCGGAAACTACTTGCTATTCAGTTCAGGCAGGCTGCAGGCAGCCTTGCTCTAGCTCCCTGTGCTGCTGCTGCAGGGCTAGACTTTCTCATCCCCTGCTCTCTCTCTGTCTGTCTGATAACCAGACACTTCCCCTCACTCTTTTTCTTATTCTCCTGAAACTACGCACCTTAAAATCTTGGCTTAAAGCCCAGCACACTTAATATTAAACCCCCTCCCCATTCTCTGTTTTTATTATTTATTTATTCTCTGCTTCTATTCTTAAACCCCTGCATCGCCCGCATGACACTCTGTTGCATGACACTCTGTTGCCTCTACGCATAGCGGCATTTTTCCACCAACACAGCACTGTGAAAGGAGCTGCACATCAGTCGCATCACAATTACCAACGCAGGTTTCCAACACCTTTGAACCTTGGAGAGAGTTGGCATTTTCAAAAAACCAGCTTAACTCTTACTAACTGCTACCTGAAAAAATGTGTCTTTTCAAGCAGGCAAAATAAGTTTTTAGTGCCTCAACAGGAGTTATCTTCCCACGTCAGGAGCCGCTCCGAGTATTGTGGTGACATCTGAGCACTGTCGCATCCTTGTTGTAGTCCACAGTTTGTTTCTGTGCTCGCCCTGTCACTGACGGACCTTTATTTCTCAGGCTGTTTTGGGACACCTTCTCCCAAACATTAAAATCCGAAATACGGAGGTTGATTGTTTACAGCCTCTTAATCCCATTGTACTGACTCTGACTGAGGCAGATGGATAATAAAAAGTCTTTATGGTGCCCGTAACCTCCCTCTTTGTGAAACAGGCATGAGAATTGAACCCCCCCCCCCCCCCCCAAGTCAGGTCATGGCAGATTAATCCCTAACAAACTTCTTTTTTTCTTCTTTTTAACAAAGTTTCTTTCCGTCTTCCAGACTGAGACATTTCTACTTATCCCTACTGTGAAAATTGGGTTTCCACATTAATTCCCGTTAAAAAACAGATGAAAATCACATTATTCTTAGATGTGCTGCGGGGCTGCACGTTGGTGGGAGGGTTAGCGCTCACAGCAAACAGGTTCCAACCGGGGCCTTTCCGCGTGGAGTTGACATTGTTCTTTCCGTGCGATGGGTGGGTTCCTTTGTCCAAAGACATGCAGATAGGGGTGAGGTTAATTGGAGTCTCTAAATTGACCGTAGGTGTGAATGTGAGAGTGAATGCTTGTTTGTCTTTGTATGTAGGTAGATACACTGGCAGCCTGTCCAGGGTGTAACCCCGCCTGGCCCCAGCCCCCCTTGCGGGCCTTAATGGATATTGTGGAGATGTTTTTTTTATTTCATTCAGTCCACTTGTTCTGAATCTGCTGCTGCGTCACTCTCTTCCACCTTCCTGACTTCTCCCACCAGTAGAATCACCTCAACTGCTCCTCCTTCCCACTCACCTGCTCCCCCTCCCTCATATATATCCTATACAGGTCAATTTCCATTTGTTTTCTGCCAGATTGTCTTTGTGCCGTATGCCTCAGCTTACCTTAGTGACGGCGCCCTGTTCTTGGCCTGCCTGTGTTTTGCAACGTGCCTTTTTTTTTTCTTTACCCATGTGGTTGTTGGTTTGTTTTCATCCAAGTAAAGAATTGACTTACCGCTACATTGTGAGCCGTGCTCCGGGGTCCCGTCTCTGTGAACTGTAACGTATGTTTTTATTATGCCTGACAGTCAAAAGGCACAGTGAAAGGAGACATGCAACCCAACGTCCTTTGCTTCATGTTTGCCCCTGTTTCTGTTTATTATGTTTGTCAGTTTCTCCAATTGCCTCTGTCTCTGCTGCAGTTTTGTGCTTCCTCTGTCTGCCCCTTTCTGTTTCCCATGCTCTGGGAGATATTTATTTGTGCACTTGACGAAATTACCCGTGATATGTCAAAGTTATCCTGTCGAGCAGTATGCATGAAGCCATCAATAAGTATCTTTAAAAAAGAAAAAAAAGGTCCATTAGGTGATTTAGATTTGCCCTAACTCCCTGGCGAAGTCTGAACGACTCTTGTCTCTTGTCATTCACTGCTGTCATCTCAAATGCAAAGGCAAAAATAGCCCAAACAATTCAAAAAGAAAAGGTAATCCTTTACTCTGTGTTTACCCCATCCTTAACAAACTGCTCATTTCATACTTACGATGTGCTTCATGATAAGCCAGATGCTTTCTCTCATCCGCAGCCTGCTTGACCACGGATGCTAATAGCCAGTGACAGGCCCGCAGTCTAAACATGAGCCAGTGTAATGAGAGGAGTAAGCAAACGGCATCAGCCATTAAACATAAGAGACCTTGTGCCAGAAGGCACTCCGGCTCCTCCTCAGGCGGTGCCGTTCTCGGCTGCATTAACTCCAGCTGACAGGAGACTGCCAGGCTCAAGCAGCATTGTTATAGATACCATGAGCAACCACGTGAGAGGAGAAGAGACATGAAGCCCTCGGACGAGCAGCACTCGGAGTGTTGGGAGTGGACTGGTTCTCCGGAGGCGCCTCACAGGAGCTCCGGATACTCCTACACATTCCCACAGCAAAATTCGAATAGCCTGAAGAAGAAATGTCCACGTGTGTGTGCGTGGGTGCGTGCGTGCCTGCCTGCCTGCACGTGTGTGTGTGTGCGTGTGTGTGCGTGCGTGTGTGTGTCTTTCTACCATTAATGAGTTAACACTTTTCTAGTAACATTTTCCATTAAATACTGAATAATTATGAATTATAAATAAATACTACACCGCTTGCTTATTAATAGCATTATAAAATCTACTTTATTTATAAATTGTTCAACAATTCAATAACCATTGAATAAATGTTTTCTCTGATTTGTTAGTAATTCCGTAGGCCCTCTTACATGTGTACGATTTGTGAAACACAAAGGAAAATACCTCATTAAAAAAAAATAAAGTCTGGTGCTCAGACCTGTATGCATGCTTTTGAAAAGAGAATGTTGCCTGCAACAAGCTTTTTTCCATGTGGCAGAATAGTTATATTTTCATTCTCAGTCCTATTTCACTGTAAACAGCAGCTCAAAGGGGGGGAAATAGAAAAACAAATTATCTGAGACAGTCACAAAAACAGCCGTAGCACATAAAAGCCCTGAGAGGCAAGGTGTGAAAATAATGTCTCAACTCATCCAAATTCTTGTGTACAGTGCGATGCTGCCTACTGATCTGGAGTGCGTAGCTCCAGTGTAACACAATAAAGGGTCAAGCTTTGTCCGCAACCTCTCAGCGCTCTCGCCAAATCAGTTCAATGACCAGTGTTGAGGGAGGTCAGGTCGCAGCAACAATTGTAGATAAATGCTTTGAAGACAAAAAATCATAAACTCCAACCTGATCAATAAGTAGAACAATGTTTATATTTGTATAATGTTCATTTCCACAAACCTGCAATAGTTTCTGTTTGTTTGTTTGTTTGTGTGTCACACATACTTTCACGTACACAAACACAGTACTGGAAATGATCCAGCATTGCATTGTGCCTGTTCTATATCTATAGGAATTCCTATAATGAGATCATGATATGGCATCTATTTCTGTTCAATGTTGCTCTGTTGTCTTTTTTCTTTTTTTTTTTTAAAGGAAGAAAAAAAAGAACTGAGCCACTCATCTGGAAGTATTTTCTTTTTCTTGCCGCAGGCATTGCAGTGTGTTTTCTTTCCCAGTATCCTGTAATCAAAGTCGCTGATAGCCACCGCTGCACCTCTTTAAGTCCCACTTAATGAGAACGAGTCCAATTGGCCCGTCTATGGCACTACAGCTGAGGGAGCACAACTTATCTTAATGAGGATCTAGCCGCCCATTATCTGCTGGTAACCCGACCAACGTGTTACCACTATTATCAGCCCCCACCCCCCCGGCTCGCACTTACACAAACACTCTCTCACCCCCTCGTTATCGGCTCGCCTTCCCCTTTAAGCCCGCTGCAGACAGTGTAACCACATTGGACAGTAATTGTACCTCTCGCTCCCGCCTAATTGAATTGACAAGGGGCCGGAATTGATATCATTTAACACATTGATCTTTGGAGACAATGAGACAGAATGCCTCATACAACAACCCCCCCCTCCCCACTTTCCTCCCCCACCTGTCTGCCTTTTCCCTTTCTGTGATTCATCTGCTCATTCCTTTGATTTGCCATGTTATTGCCTATGAATTACCAGATTCATTCCTCACTTGTCTCACGGCCCCTCGGCCTCAACATTCTCCACCCCCCGACGTTGTCAATTTCATTGCATTAGTTTCAAGGGACGTGCGGAGACATGACACTTTTTGGGTGCGTCAGAAAATATTGATCGTCTGCATTTTCATTAGGGTTTGTTCATTCCATTGTTGCCAGAGACTAAAGCTTTGGACATTTATTCACATAGTGCTCACAAGTACAATAAAATAAACACAAACGACTGTCTGCAAATCAAAGCACTGCAACATGCAATCTATTGTTTCCCATGCTAAAAAAAAACATTTAGCTACAAATGCACGTAATACACTTTTATATGTGTTGTAATTGAAAGAATACTTAGATTTGAGCACTAGCTCTTACTTTACATTTATAAATAAGTGGAAGAATTTGATGTGACACCTTCAACCAAGTGCCACATTCATACGTACATGTGCAGTTTCCAGACACTGCTGTTCGCCTTATTCCACCATTAAAGCGTTCGAGGTCAGACGTGCAATGAAGCAGTCCGCGCTGCATTGCACCACTGAATTGCGCAACTTACTTTGGGAGGGCCTGAGAGAATGAACACGCTCAGGGCCCTGAGCCGCTCCACCAGCATGCACCGTCCACCAGCCCCGTCTCCTGAGTGGGCAAGAATAACTCCGCCGCTCCCGCTACCATTACCCCACACACTGGATGCTTATTTTCAAGCACCCTGCTCCATCTTCCTCTCCCCTACTGTGAATGAATGAGTGCACACGGGGGGTAGGAAATAATGGATGGGGACAGTTGGGAACATTGTCTGCAAAACTCCACAGGGACTTGTGTTTACTAGAAGAACTGAACATGCACATCCCATTATGTAACAGTCAAAAACTAAGCAATCAATGTCGCCGTATGGTGAGTGTGTTGAATCAACATGAAATGGTTTTGAATTCGGAGAGCACACATGTTGGACACACCTAGACGGGAGCGGAGGGAGGTCAAATTATTTTCCCAGATAAACACTGCATGCATAAAGAAATGGAAAAATAATGTGACACACTTTGTCCTTCTCACACGCACGTGCACGCACATATCAAAGACCGCAGTTTTGACCGACCGAGGGTGATTATGAGCCTGACGCATTAACTAACCTATGATTCATTATTTGTGGACAGCCTTGTATGTAAAGATTGTGATGGGCTACTCATGCGTAGTGTTTTTAATTGGGTGTTTTATGGTTTGCAGAAAACCCAACATGAGCAATGCATTTTCATTCCCTGTCGAACGGGCTTCGATGTATTAAAGCTGAAGAGCAATCACAGTGTAAGGGTAGCATATTTTTAGTAATTGTGGTCTACTTTGCATACTGTAATTGTCAAAAGCATACTGCGTTGATCTTAGAGATACACTGTCACACAAAGAGCGGAAGCAAGTATAAGAACATATACACATCAAAAACTGCTGCTCAGCTGTCAATAGGAGCTCAGAATAACAGGGGCTGGATTTTGTCCCTATGGACTGACGTTATTGTGCTGTTTTAATCTCCTTAACTCAGATTAAAGGGTTGAGAGTTTTGAGAAATAAAAACAGCTGGGATTTTTGATTCCAGAAAACGGGGAGGGGAGGGGGGGGGGGGGGGGGGGGCACACAGGGACACACAACATTGTTGCACTCGATGTTGTGTGTATGTGTGTTTGTGTATTCATCTTATGAATGAGATGATTTGTTTATATCATCTAGAGCTTTTTTGTCTTTCTCTCAGTTCAATTAAGGTTGTCGGTTAAATAGAAGATCCTGTAAATATGTGTGAAGTGTCCCCAGAAAGTTCCGGTTAAGCCCCCCCACCCATTTTTTTTGGTTATTTTTTTTAAATCCTGTGTGTCCCCCTGGTGCCTTAATGACACATTAAGCTCTTTAGGCAACACAATGACTAATGTTGCCATGTGTGCTGCTTTGGCGTAGAGCAGAACACACATGCCTGTGCATGCACATCAAAGTGTGAGTGCTTGTATCACTGACATATAATGGAAGCGGGACTGAGTGTTCCTCTCCGTCAGTCTGTCAAAAACTGTCTGGAAGTGATTTCAGGCATGTTTCAGAATACAGTGTGCAAATTCAATAAATGCACCTGCAGTCCATTTAAGTGTTTGTTAGCATAGTGGTCGGTAGGTTTCATGTAGATTCCCTTTAAATTAGGGATCACGGTTCAAACATCTTGCTTTTGGTGCAATGGTGCATTGCTCCATTAAAAAAAAAAAGAGAAGGAAAGAAAAAAATAAATGACTGCGCTGTGTGATTGCTATTAGAACAGGGGGTGACTAACTGTTGTATGAGCTAGGAGACAAATGAGTCATTCCTAATGTTTAACATCCATATGAAAGAAAACTCATGCTATATGGGCCTTGGCCAAGGGCAGGCCAGCAATACATTAGACAGAAACGGGAATTATCTGTTTTTATGGCTACAGGCTCTTTTCATTGAGCAGCACTTTCACATCGATGACCTTGCTCACATATGAATACCCCACCCCAGCAAATGCCCACTATGAAGATTCTTAAATGAGGCAAACACTCAAAGATTGTTTGTTATCAAACTTCTTCCTCAATACGGCATCTTTTCTTAGACTGGAGAAGAGAGAGAGGGGTTGGACCAGTTGCCTTGAACTTCCACTGACAGGTGTAGCATAACTACCCTAGTTTACTGGAGCTCGCGTACTTCCTGAGCATAATTTACCTTTAAGGGAAGTGCTCAAGTCGTCAATGTCATCATGCTGTGGGAGTCTGCTGCAGCCTCGCTCCCTCTCTGCTGCACTCTCTGTGTGATAGAGGGGCGTATTCAGCACTAATGTGGAAACAATAGTTCTGAAGCCTTGGGATGCTTACCAAGGTATTGCAAGTGACAATCACTGTTAACCTTGAGGTGAATTTACTACGATGTGGCTGTTTGACGGGGTATCATTTAGTTCTCTGTGACACAAAAATACAAGGCGTTCTGTTCCACTCAATTATCGAGAGGGCCGGAAAATAGTGCGGCAAAAAACGGAGATAAGGAACCGCAATTTTTTGTTCCACTGAGCAGGATAATGAATAAAATAATAACGCCGTTGCTTTAAAGTCCTGTTGTCTTGGGGTTCTGCTTTATGTGTCTCAAAGAAATCATCATTTGGTACAGACATGGGTGAACGGGAATCTGTGTCACTATAGATATGTGTTTTTCTGCAAAGGCTGATGAGCGTTTTGGTCGTTTGCTGTCATGCTTTGCCGGGCAGAACTTTGAGATGGTTGCCTGGCAACGGCACAACTAATTGTGTATCCTGGTATTGCTTTGACAGAGGATCACTATGTCTTGCAATCTGCCTGCTAACCATTTTTTCTTTTCCTTTGCAAAAATATTCTGAAAGTCCATCCATAAAAACATACTCAATATTGTGTGCAGCTATATATATATATATATATATAGCACACAGCTTCAAACATGGGATGAGTCTCAAGTTTTTTTTCATTTGTCAGCTGTCAAAATAAAAGGACAAAGTAATTATCATGAATGATTATTTGTAGACCTTTAGTTTGAAATGTGGTGGCATTTGACTTCACGCAGCCGTTGATTGAGAGGACCTGAGGCAGGGTTAGCAGCTCAGCAGTAAATGTGGCACATTCTTCACTCTTGAGGAGTATGCTCTGAGGCAGATTTCAACACTTGTTTCCACTTGTAATATTGTTGTTGCTGACCATTAATTCGACACCTTTGAATTGATGTCGTTGGATCTGAAAAAAGCTTGTTGAAAAATGCATTTCTGCCCCGAAACCATCGTGACCGTTTTGGATCAATCACATGTTGTAATAGTAAAATAGACTTTAATGCACACACACTCCTTGTTGGAAAATTAGGCAACTTGTGGTGATTGGTAACCTGTTCAATGCAAAGACAAAAGCAGTTTAATGAAGTAGTGACAATAATTTGTTTCAACTTCAGTCAAAAATCATCTTCATAAACAGTGCATCCAGAGCAGCTGCCCCATAAGGATTTTACCACTTCCCACTGCCTGAGAGACACGTGTGCCTTTCTCTAGAGAGATCGGGATCTGGAGCAGAAGTTATTTGTTCCAAGACACTGGCCACTTTTAAAGAGAGATCCCGTTAGTGCCATTAAGTAGACCTCTTCTTTAGCCTCCTTTGCTTGTGTACACTGAATAAAACAAAGTATATAATTCTGCCCCCTTGTGTGATTTCACATTGCACGCTGGTGTTCCAGCGGAGGGGTGACGTGTAACAGCGTCAGGGTCTGTCTATTGATTTGGGTCTTTTTTCCACCTCTGCTGCCGGGATAAAGGCAGAACAACGAGCCCAACGAGGCATGCCACGTTCGTACCTTCCATACCGAATGGCGGGGCAGAATAGAGGCGCAAATCACCAGCGGGAACTGGCTCTGAAAGCATCTTTCTATCCTTCAAGCCAAGCTCCCATAATAACAGTCCAAATCCATAAACCGATGGCTCCACTCTTTCTCCATTCTGAGCAAAGACCGTGGAGGTTGTAAGTGGTAAATGGAACACTGAAAGTTGAGCTTCTTCCCAGGCCTGGCGTCTCAATGAACACAATGTATTTGTTTATTTATTTCTGAATGAAGGGCGGCAAGAGATCCTGTCCTAGCATCTGCCTCGGCAACTGCCACGAGTCGTATGGGGATGCTTGTGCACTAGAGAATAGGGGCATTTGTAATAGCAATAAGCTCTGCACTGTTCTCGCTGTGAATTTCCCAGTTGTGTAGTGAAAAGAAGCAGCTGGTGAATCTTTGTGTGTCGGGCGAAGCTCATGGAATTCTACACTGTCCCGAAGCTCCAGTCCGAGTTGGCGGTGACAGGAAGTGCAGCCGACAGGGGAACTGGCAAGAATCAAATGGATAGTTGCCAGAAAGGCTAGTTGCTAGGTAACATATGTTTGAGTCATGTTTGTCCCTGACTCTTGACTAAATTGAGCTAGATCATGAACACGTGGTTTTTTCGAAAAAGGGTATTTTCAGATTCATCAATCCGAAACCAACTATTACCAGTTTGCTTTGTTCGAGAAAAAAGAAAATGCACATGAGAAAAAAATCAAACAATAAGATTGCATGTACTGTATTAACGTGGTGTTTTGTTTCCTTTCACAGACCGGCAGGAAAGAGAAAGGCGACCTGTTGAATTCAGCCATCGACAAAATGACCAAAAAGACCAGGGACCTGCGCAGACAGGTGAGTGCATGTTTGTTTTGAAATGGTAATCTACATGTTTCTCTGAAATGTGGATGCTTGGAAGAAACGTTGAACTTTTATTTTCATTTCCACGCCACTGTTAAGGCCGGAGCTACTCTATATATTCGATAATGTCTAAAAATGCAGTGGCGAGACGAGCCAACGCAGTGCTACACTCAACGTCTGTCCCTGTCTGTGACACTCATCCTCAGTCCCATTTCCCAAGACGTACATGCTTAACAACTGTTGACACACACACACACACACACACACACACACACACACACACACACATATATACTGTATGTATACATTCATTTTCTGATTTTACTAAAGTAGCTGGGCACTGGGTACTGTAGAAAGCCTTTGTGAAATAGATAAATAGTATATTTGTTGGACTATATACAGAATGAGGATGGCATATCAATTTAATTAATAACAACAGTGCCCATATTTATCCTATTTAGACAACATGTCACACATTGAAACGCTGCACCTCACTGATGTGTCTTTAATAGATTTCAGACGACAGCAGAGTGCTATGGCTCAGGGCCTGAGCTTAAGTGTATCAGGCTGCAAATCAAATCAGAGCTATAAACGTATTGGTAGGTTCCGTTCTTAGTTGGTTTTGATTAGTTCATGGGAAATAACAAGAAGAAACTATAACTATAACAAACCAGGGAGATTTTTTTTTACATGGTAACATAGCGCAGTCCCAGAGCATGTACCATAGAACCTCTTTGCAACCATATGTCCCATCCCCATACTTTATTATTATCAAGTTCCTGATCATTCCTATACAGCTAGACCACGGAGGTTTACTTATGACTTTGATCAGAGGGACAAACTGGTAACAGAGTTAACAAACAGACACACAAAACACACACTGCAACTACAGGACGTTTGGTTGGCGCTCGGACTAGAAACACAAACATTGGGATAACATGCAACGTTGCCGTCTGTGTTTGGTTTATTCTGGGACACCTCTTTTTTTTTCCTTTTCATTCATAGGCTCTTATTGGAACAGAATTTCAAAAATACACCCCATTCATATACAGCTAGACACTAGTAAAGTAATCACTGCGCAAAAAAAAATGCATTCCAGGCATTCAGTCATATTGACCCTCCTCTACTTTTGTTTGTCAAAACTCAGAGGAGGTGTAGCAGGACACTGCAGGAGAATTACTTTTTAAATTCCGAAAGCTACCATTCATTCTGTGATACACAGTGTCAGAGCAATATTGATTTATTTTTCATCTTCGCTGAATACATCTCCCCGGCTTTGGATCTTGAAGAGTATGACAAAAATGTTGACACCATACTTGAATAAAAGGAGGACACCTAATGGCAACACGCAAGAGTCTGTTGATTTAACACAATCTTTCAAACATGCTCCTTGGGTGAACTGTCAATTCGTATTAATTTAATCTTAAATACTCTGTGAATTTCATTAAACCTTTTCTAGATAAACAACTACATTCGATCGGGCATCACTTGTGGCGTCCGGACGTCACTCGTGGTCCCAGAATACAGTTTCACTCCCATACAACCCGTTTTCTGTCCTGCAGTGTAGGGTATGTTTTTGTCGTTGCAGGAGATACACTCTGGGGAACTAGACCATAGCAGGTACCTGCACAAAGTCGCAGTAGTTCTGTCCTCTCTGACCTCTGAAGACCAGGGGATCATTCCAGATGGGAGGCTATAAGTTTCCCTCCCGTCGGGCATTTGTCGGGGCTGCCTGACAGTCGAGCAGGCGGCACTCACTCTGACAGGATGTTCTGATGACTCAGTGGTTGGCTTGACAGAATGGGCGGTCTGTTTGAGATTCGAGTTTAGAGGGGAGGGCAAATCTGCGGCACACATGCAGACATCACACGGAGCTGTGAGACCGTAATTGTGTGTACACGTTTTTGAGTTTAGCGAGTCAGTGGCGCCGCGTACAGAGCCCAGATCTTCCTGAGAGGGAGGAGCGCCGTTGTGTGCTTGAGCGTTTCAGTCTCGACCCTGTTGCAAAGAGGAGGGATCAAATATTAGCGCAGATGAGCACAAACGACAGACAGCGTGTGTGAAACGGGAGCAGGTGAGACTGAACAAGCCCTCTGAGAACGCCGCCGGAGACATGCAGCATTGTTTCTGCTTTGTTTTTTTCTTTCAAGTTGTCGTGTGTACATACAAGACGACACTAAGCTGTCTGTTATCCAGGGCAAACTCTGTAGACGTCAAGCATGTCAATCCCCCTCCCAGTTTGCTTTCTGAGAATTTTCCCACTGCACTTCCAACTCTGGAGGAGGCAATGCGGGTCTGCATAACCATATAGCCGTAGCATGACACAAGTGTTTGACTACCAACATGACATTATATTTTACATATAAAACGAGTCTAACAGAGTTTAGTGAAAGTCGAGTCAGATTCTCTAAGCAGCGCTGTCGGCTTTTCCCAAGTCCTCTCAGTCCCTCCTCACACCTCTCTTTCACCTCATGACGTTTTCCACTGAGGTCCAGGAATAGTAGATAGGAATGGTAGATAGGAAGGACAATTCGACCTCACCTCGGAATAGTTGCATTGAATTTCAGTGATAGCTTCATTTCAAAACAGCCGGATGCTGGAGGACTGTGAACCTTGTAATCGTGTAAAAACAAACAAAATCGCTGTCATTAAAGCAGTGGTTGTTTTGGCTTGTTGGGCCTCTCTCACGGACAAGAACATGGATTTTTGTTTGTTCATTTCCATGATAACAATAAAGTAGAAGTGCAAAACTGTGCACTCACTCACCAGATATAGGACTATATAGAAAAAAAGTTGCAGCGTTTTAGCCTCTTGCCCTTTTATTGATGTTCACCCGTGCACCAACCAACCCGGCAAAGTTGTTGGAAACGAGCCATGTGTTCTTCCCACTGCAGTCCTGTCTGTAATGAATGCATCTGTCAAGTGATCTCTCTGGGCCTCATTTTGACTGATGGCTGATTCCAGGATTCCCCAAAGCACAACTGCCTCACTTCTTTTTTCCTCTCTCCTTCTATCCGTCTTCCTCTGCCTCTCGATCCGCGTTGGGATGTTGAAATGATTTCCATTTCTGCCATTAGCTCGTTGATTGGTACAGCTGTTTTGAATTGGTTCGGGGGATGATCATGTTAAGGAGGAGCATCTGCCACGGATCTTGTCAGCTGTAGCTCCGTTGTTTCGACGAACGATTCACGATTATCTGTGAACGCGTTCAATCTTTTTTTAGGCAAAATGTTTCGCGGCTATTCATTAAAATTGAATTAGCTGAATTATTGTAAATTCCCTGTTAACCTAGGCGGGGGAAAACGCACAGACATTTTTTTTTTTGGAGACACCATTTGTCGGTAGCTAAACTAATTAACTTGGATATACATAAATTACAGCTATATCTTCGTTTGGAAATTGGAATGCAGATGCAGACAAAAACACCGGATAGGAAATTCAACTTGAAGCAGGTTTTCATCAATATATCGACGTGCACGTGGCTACTTGTGTGTGAGGAGAGGAGCTCGTGAATTTAAACCCACAGAAAAGGTCGACCGACTCGGTGGTCCCTCCTCGGCTCTTCAGTTCAATGTTTTTAGTTTCACGACATGCAAAACTTTTCTGTCATGGTTCATTCTGACTGCTGTCATCAGCATCAAATCCAGATGAAGCAGGCAGTAGTTTATGTACAACCAATGAGAAAGACTCAGTTGACCACTAGTTGGTGAACATAGTGAAGCGTCTGGGAGCTAATTGTGAGAGAAAAATGTTGAAAGGAGGACACATGTCAGACTTAAACATGACTCTAAATGACAGCTCATGTTGTTCTGTATCTACCTATTGAGGGACCATGCAACAGTTTGTCGACCACATCAGTCTTATAAGGTATGTTATACAGTGTTTTTTTTTAATGTGTGTATAGATGTAGCTTTACAGAGACACACTCAAGGATCTCTCTTTGTCTGTGTCTGTTTGTGTGTGCGTGTGTGTGCATGCGTGTGTGCGTGTGCGTCGGCAGAGAAAAGGTTGGGAAGTACTTTGCTTAAGGCTTATAGTTAACCAGTAAGAATGCAGCAGCCCTGAAGGTTAAGAAGATTGTCAGGTTGTCTCACTGATATATCATTACACAGTGAATGCACTGCTACCTGTAATGTTGTTAAACCGTCTGATAATCTGCCACCACGCACGGGCGCACACACACACTGATTCAGCTTGGTCTGATTTTGCCACCAAGACATCTATATAGAATAAACAACATATAAACTGTGATGTACTGGAGGTGATTTGGATCAATGGACCTGGTCAATGCGGTTGCTTCGTTTACAATTCTTTTTCCAATCATAATCTCAGCATCAATTTAAAAAAATACACGCAGTAGATGCTGGTATCTGCAAGTTCTCCTTTTGGAACATTAACACTTGTATGATGTTAAAAACAAACAACAATTCATGCACCTTTCCCTTTGTTTCCGAATCTGGATTCCCATCGCTAGTTTTTGAATTTCCGGGACAAATAAAATGAAAGCGCCATGATGAGATATCTAATGTGCATGTCCTTAGTCTGTTGATGATCAGCCAGTTCCTCTTTCCCCCCCCTTTCATTTCCCCACTCTCCCCTCACCAATCATCTTCCCATGTTTCCCTGTTGGATATCATATGAGAGCTGTTACCTAATTTTTGATTTGCTCAGGCTGTTTCCCCTCAGCCGTGGCTCCAGCCGTTTATGCTGTGATTGCTCTTGACATTTTAATAAGAAACTTCGCTGTGCTGACCCCAAGGAACCCACCGCTATGTGTTCTGAATCACAAGTAAAACATAACAGAAGCCGAAGCGCAACTGTAAACAGAGTCCTACCACAGTGTTCCCCTTTTAAATTCAGATTCACGTTTTCCATCCTTTGCATGTGTTAAGACTCTGCTGAATTGTAAACAAGTCAAGTCGGCAGTGTTTGAGAGTGTGTGTGTGTGTGTGTGTGTGTGTGTGTGTGTGTGTGTGTGTGTGTGTGTGTGTGTGTGTGTGTGTGTGTGTGTGTGTGTGTGTGTGTGTGTGTGTGTGTGTGTGTGTAATTGATAATGCTGTCTACATTTTTGCAATCCTTTGAACATACATTAGTGTCTTTGATTTTGATTCATACACAGACCATAGTGGATGTGCACTAGACTTTCTCTTATGCATCTGTTTTTGTGACAGATCAGGTGTGTATTCTGACAAAATGCAAACATTTTCTCCATTAACAAGCAAATGGGTTGAATTAATGTGGGCTTCATCATTCGTTGAGGATCACATAGCTCCCACCTGACAATTTACAACACAGGTATTTGATCTGTCAAGTTTTGTGAAGCATATGAGTCATCTTAATTATGTCAAAGAGCTTCTTGTAAGCCACTTAAATGTCAGACGGGGTTTGCTTTTTGCTAATTGTAGCTATTTCTCCTCTTTGGAAGGCAAGAGCAAAGAGATGTACCGTACAAGAGAAGAGGCATAATGGAAGGACAAGGAGAGGTTTCCTTAACACTATGTCTCAAATGATTAAAATTCTAGGGAACGCCATGAAGTAGCAACCATTTTGGCAAAATCATTTACACGTTCGCTTCTGTCACCTGGTAGACCTTGTTTTTTGTTGAAGACCCTCAAAATAATATACCCCACAAAGAAGTCACTTTGCTCGTTGTCATAACTAAGATAATGTTTGTAAGATAACGCTTTAAATTCCACTGCCAAAAGGCTAGAATGATATAAATGACCCGGATGATTTGCACGGAAAGAATAAGGAGCTTTAGACATTTCGAACACTGGATAATTTGTGTGAAGATTTAAATCAAAGAATCTCACAGGTGGGACAGTGTATTTTAAAAGGTTGAATAAAAAGCAGAGGTCTGAAACAGAGCTGAAACATAGATGAATTGATTCATTAATGTATTAATTCACTCAGAAATAGTGTTGGTTAAATGGTTATTCAAACATACAGGGTGCAATGTGACACTGTTTTTTTTTTACTTTTATGCATCCATGTGGGTGGATGCATAGAAAAAGACTTGATTTATTGATGGACCTCATGTATTGAACTTCATTCTAGACTTAGGAAATAGTTGGACAAAAATAATCGTACCTCCAAATCAAATTGGAAGCTTTTCCAGAGCTGTCAATCACATATCGTGCATGGAGGCATTATCATGTTGAGACCAAAATCAATTAAATCAATCAAACTGTTGATACAAAACTGTGAGCTTATTCTTATGAATTCCACTGAATCTTTTCTCATTATTAGAAGAATTTGGTGTATTTGAAGGGGGGTTTTATGATCTACTGCAGGTAATAAACTGACTACAGTTAAGTCGGTATATGACCCCACTTACAACCCTACTTCAAATAATCGGAACTATCCCTTTAACGTTCCCTTTGATTAGAAATAATGGTGTAGCCCAAATGCGTTCACGTGAATTTTGGCTCTATCGTGCATTTTTCTTTGTCTTTACATCCGTGTATCTCGGCATGGCAGCCGTCTCGGCTCACTGTCGTGTTTCATTTGTGACATGTCTCCTCAGCCTGCATGTTGCAGCCAACAAACTTAAGGCATTCAGGAAAAACTTAAAATGTATGGCCACAGGTGAAACTCAGGAAACAATACCAGCTGCCGTACCATTTCTCCAGGAGTCTCGCATATTAATATGTAAAACAAAAACCATTGCATTCAGAGCTCGAACCACTGTGGCACCACACGACTGGGGAGACAAATAGTTGCCCCACTAACATATAATGAGCAGAGCCTTTGCTATCTACTGGAATTCCAGGTCTAATTCCCATTAAGTGTTAGTGAAATACAGAGGGAGAGCTGGAGGGGAGATGGTGGGGACGGGGCATGGAGGGAGGCGAGATCTGAAAGATTGAAGATGGATTTCTGTGGGAGTGGTGTGTGGGCATTAGAATGCTGATGGTGCAGGGAGAGACTGCGACTTGGGAAATCACTAGTCTATATCATTCCTGCACTCAAAACCACCATCAGAATCTGTTTCAGTGTTGGGCATTCATGAGTGTCCAGAGACCTCGACGTCTCACACATATTCCATCCATATGTGTCTGTATGTAAAACCAACTACTCCTCAGTAACAATAAACAGGAATATTTCGACCCTTTTTTTTAAACTCCACAGCCAAACCAAAAATGGTCTCATTGACAACAGGCTGATATTAAACAAATCCATATCTACAAGGATATAATGCACAAAGTCAAAAGCAAGTTTGCATAATCCTAACCCCTAACCCTCATTTAATGACTCTGCTGCCTTTGATAATATGTAATATACACTATATCAGAACACAAATTAAAGATGGTACATACATGTAACAGTCATTTCAACGTAAGCCTCGTCCTTTTGATGTAGGATACGTCTGACACTGTTTTTTAATAAGATAAAAAAGTTGATAGTACCTGAGTCTCCGCATGTGGCTCCAAGTTAATAGTGGAAAAACCCTACATTCTAATACTGGAATCTTTGTATCATGTTCAATATAGTATTATACTGTAGAGTCATAGTATACTGTTTTTGCAGTGTCCAAGAAATGAGTGTACTATACTTTTTTTGTGTTATAGAAAGTGATATAAGATGTGATGGACATTGACTCGACTACTGTGGTGACAATTACTGTGAACTGTACAAATATGACACAAGGATCGGTTGTTATGTTTCCACGTGCAGAATGCAGCTCAACAAAATCCCACAGTTGTATCCCAAATAACTTTATTTACTCCAGCACAAGCATTGGTGAGTTAATCACAGTTGAGGCCGACGTACAACCCAGATCGTATTTTTCACCTTTCCCAAAATGACAGCGGGTTTCGCCACACCTATCTCCATGTGCTGTCACAGCAATAACATAGTGTGAAGACGATTCTGCCAATGTAAGATTCGCATCTGTCCTGATTCCCCACCCTTGCCACCAGGTGATGGAAGAGCAAGGTTACACAGTCTTCTCTCTCCGGGTAAAAAAAAGAAGAAAGGAGAAAATTCACAATTCAGACAGAACAAATCTTTTCGAATCAGTGATCCAGGATTATAGTGTTCTGGATAAAGGATTGTGTTTACAGAGTGTAGGCTTCAGGTTGTTTACAGCATTTGCAGACCTGTCATGTCCACTACACCGGCCAAATCTAGTCTCTTTCCAGAGGCAATAGTGATGAATTATCTTCCCTCAGGAAGCCATAATTCACCATTGTTCCCTCTTCACTCCGTGGCCTGGCAATTAAGCTTGTAATTGCTGCAGGTTATTTAAGTGCGACTGACACACTTACATATGATTTTTCTTTTCTTTTTTCGGTTAAATTAATACCCCCCATTGTCATTCAGAGCTATTAGTCTTCTCTGCCCTATTACTTGCTACTTCAGTATATTTCTAATTCACCAAAAGGGTCACAGTGTTTTCTTTAATTATAAAACGGTGATTTGAAAAGTCGAAAAAATCCCTGTCATTCATGTTGTTAATTCAACATTTTAATGCCATCATTTGTACGTGCAGAGGAGTGATAAGTTAACCAGACAGAAGACATTTTTTGCCTCTGTTAGCACAACCATTGGGTAGTGTGCATACAAGTGACGCTGTTTCACTTTGTGTAGACATTAAATGTGTTAGAGGGATTTTAATTAAGTGGCATATATAAAGTGCTAGTATCACTGCTGTTACTCATAATACTTGTTTTCACCTCTGCAGGAAATGTACAAAAAAATGACATTTGTGTGTTAAAACACTTTTTGTAGCACAGAGAATAAATTATTGAGGGAAGGTACAGGAATAAAAGCTTCCTCTAAACAATTGAATGTTGTTGCTTGATGTGTTGGGTTGCTTAGTACTGCTCTCATATAAATAACTCAGTCTTTGTCTAAGATAACGTACCTGTCTGTTGTGGTTTCCATACTGTGCCCTCTGGCGACTCTTCAGATGTCCCAGTGAGTAGAATGGGTCAGGGTCCATTTACAGTTTTATAAAACGACCAGTCCCCTGCCGCTTTGGTACAAAGCCAATCCATAAACAAAGATATAAGTCTCGAAGTCCCCTTCAGTAAAAAAAGGGCCTTATGGGAAAAATGACACCTTGCAAGCAATTTACACTCCTGACCGCTGAGAGTTGTCTTGCTTTGTCTTTCTCTTCCTCTCTGTCCTTTCACCCTCTTTTGTTACTGTCCCATAGTACTCATTGCAAAATGTAATGCGGTGAAGTAATCTGCAACGTTATTAATCGTGTGACCTCTTCGTCGTCTCTCTCTCCCTCTCTGTTCTAGCTGAGAAAGGCGGTGATGGACCACATCTCGGACTCTTTCCTGGAGACCAATGTCCCCCTCTTGGTGCTCATCGAAGCGGCTAAGAGCGGAAACGAGAAGGAGGTCAAGGAGTACGCCCAGGTGTTCCGTGAACATGCCAACAAGCTGGTCGAGGTCAGTCTTGAATTATTCACGGGGGCACACACACACACCCACATACATCTATTTTTATACATTAAGATTTCATCCAACACACAGCTCTTAATAAGTGATACCAACTATTTTTACTACATAGAAAGACAGAAAATACAATCACAGATATTAGACTATATTGGAGGAAATATATATTTTCACACACGCCCTTTCCATTCTGCCCAGATGTCCTGGACGCTCTTTCGTCCATTGAATGCCGTACATAGCTTTCCTCCCAGAGACTTTTTAAATCATATTAAATGATTTAGCTCAGCAGAATCAAAGAACATCTCACTTCTAAAGTGGCTCTTCATCTTAACTGCATGTGCAGACATCTGCGGTTGAAATCACATTGCAAACCTATAGCTTTCGGCAATAACTGACTTTTATTTTCAATTTTAAAAATAACTTTCTTGGGGTGCACCTTGTTGCTGCTTGTAGTAATGCAATTGCCCAATCACAGACCAACCTTACAAAATACTGTTATTACATATTTTATTTGTATTATAAAGTACTATTTATTTTTTTTGCAATTTCGGCAGAGCTGGATAATTTTTTGACAAGCAATCATACATAATTATGTGAGCGTGGTTGCATTTTCATTCAGTTGGGAAAAGTTTGTGTATCACTAAAAAGGGAACATTTGTCCAAATGACTATTTGAGCCTGATATCACCAGACACTACATGCGGTACCAGCAATAATGTACACAATTTTGCACCTGCCTTTCACAGCACAACATATTTATATACATTTCTTAACATACCATGATCCAGTGGTTATTGCAACTGTAGGAACATAAATGATACATTTGAATTCTATGTATGTTCCAACAGGATTTAAAATAGTGGGTAGTATTATTTAACTGTGTGGTGCCACAGGCTATCCATTTTTGATTCTTCTGGCTTCTTGGTTTGCAGCAAGGTAAGTAGATGCTATGAAATGATGAGTTTTTCTCCCACTTAAAAAAAATCGATTGCAAAAAAAAAGTCACAGCTCATGTTTCTGCTCTGTTCTACAGGCACTCTGACCTCAGTGTGCCGACAGGTAAATTGGGCAACAAGTGTCCCCTGCGGCATGTATATTGCGCAGTGACTGTCCATCCCCACTGTTAAAGTTTGGATACCGAGAGTGGCATTTATTCATATGCATCTGCATGTTTGCAGATGTTATATCCATGATGCATGCGCACAATCGATCTCTGTCATACTGGCAATAGGTTTGTCCGTTCATTTTAAAATGTATTACGTTGACCACCTCTTCTTTCCATGAGGATTTTGGATAAGAGTTTGTTTCTCGGTGATCCCCTCGTGCAGTGGGGCAGGCGGAGAGGTACTGTGATGAATTCCTCTGCCCTTTGGGAGGAGTTACCTTTTGTTCTCATGGCTCATTCAAAAGAGCCTTTAGAACCCTTTATGTGGGCCCCTCTTAACATACTGTCGCTTAAAACAGCACTGCTGCTTCCTTTGACATCAGCCGAGCGAGTGAGTGATTTGTGTGCCCTTTCAGTCTGCCCCAGCTGTTTGCTGATGAGGGAGGATGTGACTGATGCTGCACTCAAAATATGTCCTTTGCATTCAACAATATGGAAACTTTGTTTGGCCCAAGGACATTTTAAGCAGAGGCGCTCTATTCTTCTCATGAAGGGAAAACAGGGGAGATGTTGCGTTGTTTCTTGCCCTTTGCAGAATTTGGTTTATTTATATGTAAAGCACATGTGGCAACAGTGAGGTACACAGCAGTTGTTTATATGCTAAGGAGATAGAGTGTAAGCCCAGGTCTAAGCAGAGAATAGCTCATTGGCTATGCAGTGGCTTATCACAAGCTTGTGTGTTTGGCTGGCATGAACTCTACAGTACAGCTATTGGTGCGCAATTGCAGATCTTTTCATTTCTTTAAAGAATAGGAAGGGAAAATCAACATTGAGGGAAAAGTGGATTAAAAATACATACATAGAAAATAGTGCATGATCATGATGGGATGCATGATTATGTTTCTTTGCTGTACCTGGTGTATTTTTTCAGCTGCGTTCATCACAAGGGCACCATTTGTGTTTCTGTTGCAGCAAAACAACAACATGTTACATGCTTGATAAGATAATTTGAATAAAAATATAGTTTTGTTTATTTTTCAAAGAAAAAGGTTGGAATAAATTATTTATTTGTACATTTTTGCACACGTTTTACTTGAGGCAGGACAGCGTGGACGTCCTTGACTAGAGATGTTCACGTGTTATTACTAACGCTGTTCATTCATGAGGTTTTATCTGCTGGGCTAATTTGTGTTTTTATGCCTCCACGCTGGCGACAGCCTTGACTTCAGGCATCAAGTTTTCGGGTGGTCCACATCCTCACATGTGTCCGTCCCTTTTTCAAGTTGATATCTCATCGCCCTGAGGAAATGTTTCAAATTTGCCACAAAGGTTCACTCGATCTCATGGAGATATGAACTGATTACATTTTGGTGGTCAAAGGTCAAGGTGACCTCATAAAATACCCTTTTGGGCATAACTCGAGATTTAATGACCTAATTAGTTTCATAATATGCATAATATGATGGAAGTGATGACATTTTAGATCCTAAAGGGCAAAGGCCAACTTCACTGTTACATCAACATTTTCTGCACACACTTATTTGACCATTATTCAACGGCATAACTCAGGAACAGTCGAAGATGGTGACCATGTTTCCTGAAACTTCACTGGTTGGCGAGGCATTTAACCACTAGACAGTATAATTCTAGGTCCAGGTCTTGAGACTGGGGAACTTGAGCCTGAGAATCTTTGGGAATAAGAGTTTAAGGTTTCAGGGCGCGACATAGACTGTTTCAGTGTCAATCAGGGGCATAGCACGCTCAAGCAAACACTAAGGAGCATACCCTTGGTTCCATCTTGACTCTGACTGACCTGTTAAATGACAGTCTGCACTTAATTGGCCTGGTTTCATGTTGTATTGACAAAGGGATCAGTGTAATGGGTTTCATTCCCTAAGCCAACAGATGCCTCTTAGTAGGTGAAGCATGTTTGAAATACATCACGCATTTTACCTTTATTAAAGGTGATGCCGTGAAATACTGCTCCATGTGTCATAGGTCAATGAAGGTGTTTTGGATGAGACATGTTGCTGACCCTGCCTTTGTGTAAGACACAGCTTTGTAATGTTAAATAGGTTCATCATACTGTAACTAGCAGAGCAGTGCATGAATATGAATGTCAGTTTCATGAGGTGATGAGGTGCTATGTCAGTAATGTTCTATTACAGATCTCCTGCTGTGATTTTAAAACATCAGTTATTGGATCTTTTTGGCCAAGTGATGGAAATTTGTGATCGGTGTGGTTGGGCATGAACTGATCTTTTAATCATGCAGACAAGACATTACAGTAGAGAGAGAACTAAGAATTCCGTATTCAGATGAGAATATCACCAGCTTTTATTTGCAGCATTATTTTTCAGATTTGTCCACTGCATAGTTCCTCTGTCCATGTTAATTCTCGATAACTCCAACACAGTAAATCTACCGTTCCCTCTTAAATCCAAACTATGTTTCTTGATAGTTACTCTTCCCATATAGAGTTTAGTTATATCATAATACATATTGGCAAATGAACATAGACACTCCTTAAAGGGGTCATATTAATGCTCCAGGCACCTTTTCAGCCTGCCTCCACGTATATTTGGTTATCTGGGGTGTCTGCCAGCCCACGAAGAATGAAAAGAAAACAATGAGTCGTTGATTCGTGGTTTGGGTTGATCGTGCAGACGGTCTGTAAACGAGCCATTCACAGCCCGGGCGTCAAGTGACGTAAGTTGACTCCTGCTACTGGGGCGACCATGCCCCCAACCTGAGCAGCACCTCCCCCCTTGAAGTGCGGAAAAACAGATCGCGGCTCCCGGCTTGCGGCTGCCGGCGTTCGGTCGCGGCTCCCGGCGGTCGGTCGCGGCTCCAGGCTTGAGGTTGCCGGCGTTCGGTCGCGGCTTGCGGCGGAGGTCGCGGCTGCCGGCGGTCGCGGCTCCCGGCGAGAACGTGTTCGCTGGCCCCCCCGGGTCTCTACGTCGTGTTTGTGCCTTGTTACGTGCGACTGTTGTCATGGCAGCAGACCCGGGGCGGAGCGAGGAGGAGCGAGGAGGAGCTTTGCGGAACACGAAGGGAGGGGGGCGAGGAGTGAGCAGGAAAGCGCTGGAATCGACCGTAGTCTCACAGGGCTGTTTCTACAGAAAGAGGAGGGTGCTGTGTGGCTTGATCCTTGAGGTGTTTTGATATGGACTGGCAAAGACATGTAGTTCACACACCTGAAAACCAATGTAACTTGTGTAAAAGGGGGCATAATATGGGCCCTTTAAAGCTCGTACTCTGCTGTTACCCTTTTGTTCACGATGAGGATGTACATTACTTGTCCTTGCTAGCAAGATAGCTAATACACTCAAGGCAATCCTGTATACTTGGCAATACCATTGTCATTGCTGTCATTATCATTACTCATGCCATTCCAGACACAGCCATCATAAGTGCCACCATCACTATCTTCTAATATATTAGACTAATTGGCATCGTGATCAATGTCACCGCAGTCATCTCCCCTGGTGTCACAGAGGAGCTGTCTCAAGCCATTAGCCTGGAGTTTGGACATGATCAACAGTATCACAGTAAACTTCTTCATGCCTACTTATTTCCATTAGATTTTTAGTTCCATTTAGCGCCACAGTATCCAGTTTTGTTTTTGTTTCTTTAAATTTCTCCACCATTATTCTTTGCTCACCTCAGTGAAGAGTTTACCCCAAGGGATCTCCTAATCTAATCAAACCTGTTACACCGTCTTGACCAACAACAGGAAACCAGTTATTATCAAGCTGGGTATATCATTGGCGTAATGACACGAAATGGCTCTGTGAAATCGAATGCAACAATCTTGCCATAGGTAAGTAAATGTTCTCACAACTGTTACGCAAACTAGAGACTATTGTTCCACCTCCATAATATCCATAGTATGTAACTCCTGACAAATGTATTGTTTGCGTAATTGTGATATTTGAACTGAACTCCAGAGCGAAGTTGATTTGTTTGTTATTATAGAGTGATTTTCGGGAGTGGTATTTTAAACGTAAGTTAACAGAGCATGTAGGCATCTGAAATAGAGCTGGTTATTCCGCTGGGTTTGAGTGGTAAAATTCTGGGTTTCTTTGTATAATTGATCTATTAACAAAGGATTGCACTAATTAATTCCCAAGACTTACTTTAATAAGAAGTACCTAATCCTTGCCCATCAGAAATAACTCCCCTCTCTATAAGAGCCCTCCTTTGACCCTTCGTTCTGTATGCTAGTTGAAATGAATCCAATGATGAAAGGAAAAATATTACATAAAAACATCTCCGATCCCATTCGCTCAGTCTGTGTAATATTTTATATATGAAATTAACTGAGACATAGTTTTGGGAAGCTTCAATGTTGAGGCTCATTTACATCCCATCTCTTAATGTATAGGATTCAGCAGATATTGCTCTTTTTTATGTTCACAAACTGCTGGTATTAAAAATACACATTTTATTGCGAAGCGGAAAAAAACACGAGTGTCATCGAACATTTTAAAGAGAAACTTTGACACATCAAAAGCAGGAATTTAAGCAAAAGGAGTCCCATCATCTCATCCAGCACAGTGAAAGTCTCATCACATTCCATTTAATCATCCCTTGAAGGACAATCCCTTGACCATCACCATAACACACATGCATGCACACATGAATGAAGGTGCTCACACTCTTCTCACCAGTATAAATTTACCATTTGCATGCAGTTGCTTTGACATGGACTATTTTTTGGACTGAATTCAAAGAGGTAGGGGATGTTACAGTAGGTGAAGTTTGGTTGAAAGTGGTACATTCAATTATTAGTACATTTTGGGAAGGGGTATACAGTAAACTTTTTATAGTAGAGTTTCCCTTCATGGGGCAGTTAAGCTTCCCATATCACAACGTGATTTACTTTTACAGGGCTAAACATGTCCTCTTTTCTGTCTCTCTTTTCTTGTTCCTTTTATGTTATAATGTATGCAATATGATGTAATTAAATACATAATAATCTAGTCCAAGTACAATTTGTTTTATATTAATTTACATTACATTCATTTAGCTGACGCTTTTGTCCAATGCGACTCATATTCCTCTCCAATTCAACACCATTCAGACGCACTATCACCGTCCCCCAGTTTTTTACTTTCTTGTATCTGCCTCTTTGATGTAGCACCTTGAGCTCTCAGTACTGCCCACACCGATATGCTCTTGTTAATTCAAATACAAGATGAATATCCAATCTTTTAAAGTTGCCATAGTTCCTTTTTATTGCCACTGCAGGGGGAAACTACATGCCAGCAATCCTTGAACATCTAAAGGACGTCACGCTCCATCACTGTTCTAATGTCAGAATGAGGTTTTCTTTGACCTTGACTCCCTCGTGGAGCCTTTCTCGTGAACAGCTGTGCTCTCATGAAGGATATTTCTATACAGTATATTCGTTTTATATCTAACAGGCCATACCTCTGCAATGTGTTTTTATGATCAAAATAAGTCTTTATTTTACCTATTTGTCAATGTACTCAATTGATGCAGGTGCTTGAATCTGCCTTTTCCCTTCATTTACTTGCTTGTCTTAATACCTTTTATTAGTAATTGCAATGGGTTTTTTTTGTTGTTGTTTTTCTTTTTACACAAATGCTGCAACTTAATCCACCAAGCTGGAAATGCAGTAATTACAGTAGTTACAACACATATACAGTAGTTACTGTAGCAATATAGTATATTGTGTCTGTGGTAGACTTAGAGCTTTCTCCATATATAGCTGCATTAAGTTGAGTTGTTCACTTTACCTTCATCAGTTCATTAGCTTTTCTTACTTTGGATTTACAGCAGTGACCTTACTTTGGACACGAGCAGAGTCAAGGGGAAAGATATACCTTCAGTGATTATGCATAATCAATACAGAGCTGAATGTAACCAATACTGAATTGGCCTTCAGGGCTCAGCGACATGAGACAAACTGCAGCAGTAAATATTATTCTGGGGGCCACTGCATTAAGCACTTTAATGGACAGTTAACTGTGGATGGTGGATGGATCGCTGTTGGAATATATCTATTTGTGATGACCGGAAACCTTTAAGCCAACATTAATCCTCTCTTTTCATACAAAGATATTCGCCTCAGAGGAAATCTTTTCTTTAAAAGATGTGACTACGGAGGTACGTAGAATACCAAACCTAATCCATTGTAGGTATTCTCCATTTGGAGTTATTTTTAGGTGAGCTGATCGCCAAAAAATGTCAAAAAATAAATGAATGCAGATATTCAAATGTCACTACAACCGATATCTGCCATCAATTATGATTTTATTTCAACAAAGCCTGAGTGAGTACAAATCTATGCATCTAGCCTACATGAAACATTAAATCCCATGATTCTATCCACTTCCATATTTGCTGTTTTTTTATTTAACTGCTTGGCCATATTAGATAACATGGAGCACAGCCATTGGTACAAAATACAAACAAATAGTGGGGCGGTTCAAACCCGAACCTTTTCGCACTGATCATTGCTTTAACATAGTGTCAATGTAAATATAAACTGTCAATTGACAAAAGAAATGTTTTGAGTCCGTACTCAATTACTCTACAGTAACAATATGAGCATGAGTGAATCCTATTCAACTGAATTTTGAATTGAATTTTAAAGAACTGGCTTTTTCTTAACTTTGTTTTATAGAGAATAGTTTTTTTAAATGGTTTAAGAGGATTCGCTGCCTGTGTCTGCTTTTCCCTAAAACCTGTTTTTTCTTCGTGGTCACCCACCTGTGCTTCAAGTTGGAATCAAATCTTTGTTTGAGAGAGACACTTTTCACATCAGTGTCACATTTGACGAACAGGCCCAGTCACACTAGAGCAGATGACAGTTAATGCCACAGGAAGAAAAACTCACTTTACACATCACAAGAGAGAAAAACTGTTTGAGGGAAGCATACTGGGTAAACACTGTATCCACCATACATGCAATATACCTGTGGTATTGTTCACTAAAGTAGTGGTACACAATCAAATAGCTGACATTAGAAGACCTTACCCAGCACCTGTATGATTTGTTCCCCCTTTTTTGTGTGTGCTGGTGTCTTATTTCTCTCAGGGCTTTTCTGTCCATGAAAGGTGTTCAGTGGACACACATTCAAGGTTCTTTGTAGGGCGCGTCAGAATTTGTAGTCGTTTCAGTCCCTTAGAGACAGAACTGTGAGGATGTATAGCCCTGGGGAATTTGTACGACAGGGATTTCTAAAGTGTAGGGTGTGAAAAAACAAAAAAAAAACAACAGCAATTGGCTTCATCATTAAAAAAAGAAAAAAAAAAGACATGAAAATTACGACTTATTGATTATCGAACCAAACTGAGCAGGTGGGTCATGATCATGATCCCTGATATCCCTGGACTGCAGGTGCCATTGTGAGTCCACTGCAGAGCTGTGACAGGAAAACTCACTGAAAGTTCCGTAAAGTGTTTCTTAAATATGGACTGTCATTTTTAATCATGGTTCAGGTCTACGATTGGTTTTATTTAAGTACAACTTAAACTGATGAATTGACTCAGCTAATCTTGTTTTGAGTCCTTTATAATTAGAGGCCTGCATCATTATGAAGCAATTCTCAAATCTGAGGATGGGGGGGTCACAGGTGAGATGAATGGGGGTTTTGAGGAAGCAAGGTAAGAGACAATTAAGGTACTTGAAGTAGAAAATGAACCAATTTCAGGTACATAGGTCAGCACAGCCTGAAACTACAGCAAAGCCAGAATGGTGGAAATATGATAAACATCACCTTGAAACTGGGTTTATTTGGATGGCTTAAGCGATTCACCACAGCATCAGTGTGTGATTTGTAAATAAGTGCTAGTGAATGATAGCATGTAAAATCGTGAGTGTAGAGGGGTTTCAAGAAGAGATGCAAGTGGTTGAGGAGCTTAATCATTAACCTGAAGGTAAATGAGGCCTAATAATACGGTATGTTGCACTGCATATTACAAAGGGTAGGGAAACCGATACTGTTATTGAAATATTCATAAAGACATACACTGTATTTGCTTCACATTTACTTAAATGAAAACCAACTGCTGACATGCAGATAAAGAGAGGTCAGACAACTTTGCGTGTGATTTAAAAGTTATGGATCATGTCTGCAAAATGTGTCATTATAGACTGACTGAATATTAGTGCAACAAGATTATGATTCAATGAAAACAATTTAAGGATATGTTCAATATCACTTTTAATTGAAGATTTTTTCCAAAGATCACATATATGTTGCTCCATATCTTCATCCATGGCATGTGCAGACTTGATCAATGTAAGGTGCAGGGGAAACGTTAACCACGCCAACAAGAATGCTGGGGGTGAAGATTTTGCTGAGAAATCTGTGAGGATAGTTACTTTACTGTACCCTCTGCAAACATTACTGACAGGTTTTTTAAGGGTTGTCATAATTTATGAAACCTTGATGTACAGTAACCCGATCAATACTCTGCAAAGTAGCAACACCCTGAACTGTAAAATAATCACTTATGTTATCTCCAGTGTGCTATTTGGTAGAACGGTGGCACTGTGTAGTGTTCGAACCATTGTATTAACAGTATTGACTTTACAGTTATCAAATTACTGGAAACAATTTGACAGGCTTAGCTTTGCACTGTGAGCTTTCCTCCTCACACACTTACAGGTTAATGTAAATTTCAATATTTTTTTTTAAAGCAATCCCAAACGTGTCCTCCTTCAGTCGGTTGCAGGATGATGCAGTTTATTTTGTTAAGGCAATTATTTTGAAAACATAACACGCATACTGTATACATACAGTATGCGCGCATGAATAATTTATAGAATTTTGAGTCCAATAATTACGCTGACATCTTTGGCCGTTATCCCTCTTGGTGTCTTTGTTAATTTCCCTGTGACTCAGTCCACGTGTCTCGGAGGGAATTGGTCATCAGCCCTTTACTGAAGAATTACAGCTGTGCCCTAGGATGCAATCTGCCAATCTTTTAACCATGAGCTGACATTTATATTCTTTGTGTAACATCTCCACTATTGCGAAAAAGAGGAAAAGAGATAAACAGATGGAAATTATAGCAGCATCAAGCATGTATTCACAAAAGAATGCCCCCAACCCTTGCTTGCAGGCTTAAGGGAGTCAACTCAGGGGTCTATTATCTCTCACAGACTGCATGGGTTGGTGGCGATGTTTTTGCGACACATTTCACCAAACCTTGCCCAAGCAAATTGCCATGGAGATAAGCTTAGCGCTGACACAAAAACGACTTCAGCAGTCCCGCTAAGAGCTAGGATATAGCTTCTGAAAAGGTGCTACATGACAAGAAGCATTGGAATTCCTGTTTTGCAGATATGACACTAAGTGGATTACACAAGATTAAATGTGACAAAAGCGAACGCAGAAGAGGAATAAGACTTGACTCAACACTGCGCTTCCATGCTTTGAATAAGTAGACTTCCTATAGTGATATGATATATATCCCAGCATAAATCCTTAATTATGTCATGTGCCCATGAGGGCTTAGTCATATCACTTTAGATGTCTCATAGTGCCTTTTTACCTCTGATTCATGTGCCATCTTCCATTTCCCAGGACGTGAACAGTGCAGCTCCAAAGTGCAGGGCATTCAGACATGTCCCATTCTATGTCTAATGTAGAGAGCACACGTGAAATGGATTTTATTTCATTCGTCATGAGGTGATTAATAATCAGTAGTTTGTCCTCAGAACAGTATGTGCTCTGAGGACAAAATCATTACAGAAAATATATAGTAAGGGAATTAGTAGACATTGTCCTTGAACTTAGAGTCACATTGTTGAACAATTCACCTATTAAATTTTCACCATAGCGTTTTACCTCTACTGTAGATTAATCAGTGAGGAAAACTGCAAATAGTAACTTACAACTGAGCAGTATGGTCACTGTGTTCGAATAGCACAGAGTGCATACTCAAGGGCGTGTTTACACTTTTATAAAACAATAGATTGGAGACAAATTATTCACTTGTTTTTTTGTGTTTGCACACATATCACATATGAACCTTCCGCTGATCCTTTAGAAACCATATACTTAATCTTATAGCACCTCATCAAATAGGTATGTTACCTTCATATTCCTATATCTCTTCTAAAATTTATATATGAAAGGTAATAATGATGATAAATCCTCAGTGTGTGGCCTGTCTCAAATAGATGTCTTCCCATTTTCTCATCTCTTACACTGTAGCAGGGGACCAGGAAATGCTAGCTCTCAAATTGGTGTGTGTGTGTGAATCACAAAGCTACTAGAGTTATTACCCACCAGGCCAAAACCTTCTCTTCTTGCACGCTATGAACCTTCAATTAATGTCTCTCTATTTAGTTCTCAATCAAGGATATAGAATATGTTAGAGTGCTCTATCCTTCTTTCATAGTGCTAGTATATCCAACACAAGAGTTTATAGCAATCAAATCAGTCATCCAGGTAACAAAATATCAAAACCTCAAGATATCAATGAAATATATTTTATTTTAGTGATTACTGTGGACCTTCGGAGATTTTCCCAAAAGGTTTTCTGCAGCTGTGATTTGAAGTGGTGGGGTACAATAATAAAAGCAATAAATAAAAGGTACATATTATGCACGGTTACCAGTTTTCAGGAACTAACCATGTATATTTTAAATTTAGCGAAAATGGGTGAGGGTTTATTTAAATGAAATGGATCAGCATGCAACTTTTAATACCACAGAGGACCTGGATACATATACACACAGAGCAGGTCATCATTTCCAAATTTTCTCTTCTCTTTTTCATTGGTGGACAGATCTTCACTAGCCATCTTTTGTCTATTAATCTAAAATGTATCATCCATAGAGCCACTGTAATGGATGGTGAGGGGAGCTCATAGAACTTTGTGGCAGCCTATTTCAAAGTGAAAATTGACTCTTTGTACCCACTGATGGATATTTTTAAAGAGATCTTAAACTCAACACTGAGAAGGCTCAGCCCAAAAATAGCAAAGTGAAAGCATAGGCTGACATACAAAAAAAACGGGAAATAATTTTGCATACAGTGACAAATATGTATCCATTTCCAATATCAAGTTTTATTTCAAACAAATAAGAGCGCTTCAAAAGAGATTTCAAATGATTTCCTTTTTTTCAGATGAAACATTCCTTCATTAGAGGGCCTGTCCAAATCTATATTATTAGTGTTATAGATTTGACCAAAAGTGCAGCAGTGATTCTCTGAAAGCTAAGCTTGATTGGAGATATTGACTGCTCTCCCAGTCCCTCACTCAACCTCTTCACCATCAGCATTGCTAATTCACCAAACCAGGGGTGTAACTCTTTTTCCTGTGGCTCATCAATTCAACGACCTCTTTATAAAACGGTAAATTAAACCACGTCCTGCAGCCGCTTTAGCTCAACGACAGCAGGTTAATGGCTCATCAAGAGTCTGTTCTGTCTCCTGAAACTGATCTTCTCATTCTCATGGCTGCTCATCCTTGTACAGCTCTATTGATGACATTGTGTGGGTGGGTGTGTGTGTGCGTGTGGTTTTTTTTACTTTTGTTTTCATGAAGCCAACAAACATGGTTTTAAGACAGAGACAGTGGACAACGTCAAACAACAGAGTTAGTTTTTTCACCTCCATCATTACTTATCAGTAAATAATGATGTCTACAAGAAGACACACCCTGGCCATAGCTACATCAGGAATTGGTCGTGGCACACAGGTGAAACAAAACAGAAGAAAAATAATGTTCCCTGCATCCTGCAGGACCGTGCTTACATTACTGAAGAAGTTTCAAGATGGCTTTGAATTTACCTTAAAATAAGTGAAAACTGAAGAGAAATTAAAGGGACAAATATTTCTCAGTTGACTTTCAATGGGACTCCACAAAAAATTAGATACTGTGAACCCTGATTCAAATATGTCAAACATCCATTCTACCCGTGACAAGAGAAAATAGTTGATTATACCATTTGTTCCTCAACATACCCTATAAAAACATAATCATGTCATCTTTCTGATATCCGTTTACAATACAATACGCATGGCAATTCTGTCCATAATGGCCCCTCATATGTTAATTTCAAAAGACCCAGTCACTGATTTCATATTAGCTAAATGCGTCAGAATGAGCAAAGTTTTTGATCCCTGTTTAGAAAAAAAACATATTGGGTTGGTTTTTTCTTGTTTTGTATTTGCAGATCTATGAATTAAACACTCAAACCTCTGCTTTTTTTCCGTTTTGCTAGCTACTGTACTAACGTAATAAAGGATCAAATTCAGGCCCACATGTTCAACCGGAAAGCGACAGAAAAATCTGTCATTCGTACACGACAGTTCCAGAGTGGAAATACTCAGCCATGGCGTTGATTGCTCTCTAAGCTCATGATGTGGCTTGTATCATACGAAAACACTATTTGGACTTGTTAAAACGGTTAAAAAAATTGATTTCCACTGGATCTTTAATAATTATCTCAGTGATGGTATGTGAAATTCGAATAACTCTCTGTGATGTGACTGTGGAAAGATCTCGAAGGACCTGCTCCACAGCCCCATCTCCCCTTCCCTGAGGTGGAAAGCCCTAGTTTGAGTGTTAACTTACATCATCAAAGGGCCCCTCTGTCTCATGTAATATTAACATGTGCTAAATCAGTGGCAAACAGCAGCAGCGATGTTTACACAGCATTAGCACAGGCTTGCAAAGCCACATAGCGAGGGGCTGTCTTTGTGTTCAAAGATTAGGAGGCTCTGACACCCACGAGATATGCGGGTTCACCAAGGTGACTGATTTAGCCAAACTGTTCATTCCCTCTGCATTTTTGAGCAGCTTTACGGATTATTCTGTAAATTATTTCAAACTAACATTTCAAACGACATTTTTTTTAGTTTTTTTGTTAGATATTCCTTTTTGTTGTTTTCCTGATCATGTTCATGTGACATGAGCGCTATCAACAGAAAATCACATGCCGCACAATAAAGACAAAAATGAAAATGTTCCTTTTTTAAGTAAAGCTTTTGAGAAAAGATAGGTGGAAACCCTGTAGGGGATCAGAGGGGGACAGAAAGGAACCTTCATCTGTAAGCAGTTTGACTTTTTGACACAGGCTTGAATCTAATAATCAGAAAGCTTTCAGGGTGAAGTGGGCTGTCACCGTGAAGTCAAATCTGCTGGAAATTAAGTCCATTAATCACATAGTGCTTCATTTAGTCATTTTATAGATACGCCTCAGAAGTGTATCTGTGTGAAAGAGTGAGGGAGAATGAGAAAATGAAAGAAAATGCTCGGTAGTGCAGAAGAAAGGCCATCAGTTCTCATTATGGAAAATAGATCATCTCTCCTAATTAGAGCCACGGGTTTTTACCACAGTACAAATGCCGACCAACACAAGCTAGTGATGCCGGGCGCCGCCAACCGCTGATTAATTAGGTGAGTGGATAAAAACCTATGAGGACCCTGTGATTTTACCCTAGATAGCTTATTAAAGGTAAAGCGCAATATAGTGCAGGTCAGGTCCTTTGGGGAAATATATGGGGAAATATATCAATTTCTAGCACCTTTATGATGTTCTTCTTAAGAAACACGACTGACCCCATGTTAACTAAACTCGCCTCGCTGTGTGGTGTCGCTTAATAATTGTGCAAGAAGCAACCACTGAAGTTTTATGACTCTACTTTATTTAATAACATAATGGAACAAAGAAGGAAGGAAATAAATAATTAAAAACAAAGATATTTTGTTTTTTATTTGAGACCCTCGGTGAAATGTCTGGTGTCCATGCCAAGTGACCCCACATTGTATCCATGAGTCAGGATTGAGACTGGCCTGATCCTTTCCCTGATCACCACAGCAATTTGAAGATATCAAATAACATTGGCATTTGTTCAGTAATCATGAGATAATAAAGTAGATGGTTAGAGAGGGATTTGGTCCTTGTCAAATGTAGAGTGACAGGTTTGGAGAGGAACATAATTTTGGCACCAGCAGAGACATATTTCTTGAGCGAGGAGCACTATAGATAATTAGGATCTTCCTTTTTAGATGATTAAGATAGTGTTACAGATTTTTTTTTCCTTCTATTTTAGAGGCATGCTTGGAGGAGGTCATGATGATGGGGGGGGGGGGGGAGTTATATCCTCATCCTTAGGATGAAATATTCAAAGTACAAGAGGTTCATCTAGTCTTCAAAAGCTTCTCAGTTGTGAAGCAATCTGTGCAACACATACGAAATACTCCTCCACAGAAATACTGACTCTGTAACTGAACTATAGATTCAGTATAATTGATGACGTACATCTTCTCATCTGTCATATTTGTTTCAGTTCTGCACATGAAATACTATCTGCAGTATGTCCCATGACATGGCGCCTTCTGTTGTTTGTAGTAGACCATTTATATATTGACCTGTTTGTGTCCATGTTCACTCGTATCCTCTTCTTTTTTCTGTGAAATTTATAACCACAATTCCTCACCCATCCATATGTCTGCTGCTGCTGGCCCTTTTTTTCCTTAAATAATTAACCAGCAGGGCGTATACTTAATTTCATTCCCTTTCTTTTCTGACTCAACATAGTCTTACCTCTGTCCTCAGCACTTTTTCTGCGCTTTGTTTATTTATTTCTCCCCTCCATTTCCCATTTTAGCCTAAAGTCTTAAGGCCAGATATGTTGCGGTTTTCTTAGCAAGGTCACAGGTGATAAGAATATCCACGATAATGTGAAAACAAAGCTGCTCTTAACGGACTCATATGATGCAAGCCGATCGTTGCCTCATACATACTCATTAGGGCACACATTGCTCATCACACTATCTTTGATCCAATTCATAGAGTATGCAAATGCATGTGTGCACACAAGGCATTTCTTGCCGTTCTGCTTGCTGCTCAGATCATCCGACCACACCAACCAGAGTTGGCAACACTAGCTCGCTCTTCGCCGGCATGCATGCAGAAAACATAGTTTACTGGAGTATCTTATAATGTTACAACACACTTTAACATTAGAAAGAGCAAATCATTTAATTTGTGCTTTGAGTGTAATGTGTGTTATTTTGGGTTCATTTGACCCATATGCGTCCATTGGTCTGATTTTATTGCATTACAGACAGCCACTGGAAATTAAGAGTAACTCGGAGAAGCAAGCAGGGATGGCATGTGACTGCACACATCTGGATGTCAAACAGCTGTTCCTTACAGATGTGATGTTGGTGGTGGGCTGATGTTCATTCAGCGTGTTTCATTCACCAATTTAAACAATACAATTTCCACATACACGCGCGCGCACACAATGGTGCAACACACATTCTACTGACCAAATTTACTGTTCTTACTGTAGCAAACAGATATACTTGCCTGGAGGGTAAGCTATTAGAAACACAATATCTCTGTTGTTAATGCCGAGATGAAAATGTCCTTGGTAGAACAAAAAAATTGTCACTGTTTATTGCTGTAAAGAGACTTTTTATGAACGCATTCAGCTTCCTATTGACAGAGCAGAAAGAAATATTTGCAGGTTCAAGGTGATCCTGTGTTCCATTTGTTTGAGTTAAAATTAATCCAGAAGTAAATAATTTATAGTTTGTTTACCTGTCTGTTGCTGGCCAGGATCATTCAGAAGTCAACCCAACATGAAATAAAACTACAATTACTCTTCCCTAGTACAGACACTATTGTAACGTTACCATTTTGTAATAGTATAGCTAAATCAAAATTCTTGAAATATACTAAAAGTTATGTACATATAAAAAACAATTAACATACATTTATAGATGTATATCCCTGAATAAAAAGTAATAAGGGATAAAGGCACTGAGGCAGGGTTAGAGGTACAAATGTTGTTTGCATTACAATGATACAATGTATAGCCTAAAAGTGTCTTATCATTTCCAAAAATCTGATGTGTTTATCAGCTCGTAATTATTGCACCAATAACGACAGGCAAAAGACAGGTATAAACTTTTAATCTTTGCCTTTCCGTCTTTCAGAATGGCAAATTATGTTTCATTTTGCGCTTTGTTCAGTCAGTAATGAAATACTGTGTCAGCCCCTGCTTTCTCTATCGCCATGGCAACAAACATCCCCCTGGGTAATAAAGCAGAGGAACACTCAATCAAGACTGAGTCATCGAGGTGAGAACATTTTCACCCCAAAACAATGCTGAAATAAGCAGGAAGGTGTGCCAGACGGCTATGAAGACAGGGCGACTGGACTTGATTATTGATTGATACGTGAAGATGTTTCACCTCTCATCCCACGGGCCCCTTCAGCTGAGAACTCTGACTGATTGTGACAAATTTATTCGAAATAAAAGAGCAATGTATTTATGTAAAATGTATTATAAAGTATGCCAACTTTAACCCTGCAAAGTGCACACTCATGTATTGGATCTTTTATCAGAAAGGCACTTTGAGACCCTTTATGGACAGCTTTGAGTCAAATATGGAAGACAAGGAAAAATGTATAATAAACTACTTAAAATGTTAAGTTATGGCTCTCATATGTCGGTACATATACTTAACTGCATTCATAGCACATCATCATTTTATTTTGTATCATACCTGTGATTCTGTACCTCTTTTCACTTTCATTTTTCAATTTTTTCAGTCACTGCAATGAAAGGGCAAGCATCCTAAAACCCAAAGACACTACGACACCCAATATTTTCATTTTGGATGTTGACCCCAAAAAAAAGAGCATGGTTCCTATAAAAGGCATTCAGATGCTTATTTGATAACTTTTGTTTTTGCTCAAGCCTGTCCCAACGAGAGGTTGCAAGGTGTAATTTTATTACATGCTTCACAAGACCTGTAAATCTTTTGCATCAGTAAATTGGGGTTTTTAAAAATAGAGTTGAGCTGCAATGACTTCAGGGGTTTGAGAACTTCTTACTGTCACTGCTAACTTGACAGGAAGTGGTTCCAACTGATAACAGTTGCTGCCATGGGCTCACTTGGGTTTATATGGCAATGTCACACCCAAAGATCTGTCCGATCTGTTACATCAATTAATATTGTGAGTAAGAATATTTGGCCGTCAGCTTGACTCAAGAGTGTCACACGAAGAGTTAAGAAGCTCTGTCTGCTCTTGTTGTGTGGGAGGCCTATTTATCCACACTGACCCCATGCTATTCTGGGCCAGCTCTGCTATTTGACAGCCAACTCCTGGTCGCTATTTCCCCAGAGGTTAGGCTGAAGTGGACATCTCTCCTGCGGGACGCTAGGCTAACATACACAGAGCCCGTGCTCCAGCGGACATCAGCAAGCAACACATACCACAGAGCACTCTCATTCCCAGAGGTGTCACATGTAAAGGGATGTTTCTACTACCTTGTCCACAGGCCAGAACGAAAAGCACATCATAGTCTTTGAAAGCCAAAATTAAACCTGTGCTGTGCATTGAGTAGCTAGTTATTTATTGTTCCGTGTAGACTGCACCCGTTGGTTGCTGCAGAATTAGACTGCAGTTTTGTGCATTCACTCTGTTAGAAAAGCAGTAATTATGTAAATGTTCTCACATATCACCGTGTGATGCAGGGTGGTTACAGTTGCAGCAGAGAGACGGCTTGCACTGGAATGGCTTCTGTTGCTCGACGATGAAGAGCTATTTTGTGTAGCAATAATGAGAAAAATTAGACTATGACCTGTTGTGAGTCGTCAAGCAGTCCAAACAGATCAATCACAGATTTCGTATTGAAGAGGTGCACAGTGACTTTATAGAAACCACAAAAAACAAGATGGGACACAGCCCTTTCTAAATTTAATTGATTTATTTTTCCAGTTGATTGTGTGCATCTAATACAGATTGGTTGTTGATGGAAACATTACGAGTACCCCACATTGTTACTCATCCCTGATATGAGATCTATAACGGGACTTTTTTTTTTATATATAAAGTTCTTCAAACCCTTTTTCAGTGCTTGTGTATGACATCCTCCGGTAACCATGGACACCAGTAAACTATAATCGACCCATTGTTTGCAGCGACTGGGTCTCTCTTTATTTTCTTTCTCCTCCTTCTCTGCTGTCATTGCCCCTGTTGCATTCATGCATAGATGGCATGCTAAGTGATAGAGCAGCCAATGGGGATGAGCAATGCCTGCTAAGCTGGTCTTAGTCACGGGGCATTGTCATTAGATTAATGGAGCAGAAGGAGCCATCCGCTCTCTCTCCAGAGGGGAGCTTTACTTTTGGTGGTGGTGGTGGTGGTGGTGTGTGTGTGGGTGCGTGCGTGTGTGTGTGTGTGGGGGGGGGGGGGGGGGGGCTCAAATGGATGGATGATTTGGCACTTTGCACCGTCCCCTCTGCTCACGCCTTCTACGGTGATGTTCTCAGTGAGGACTCTTGCGACCCTCACAGGTCTCTGATGTTGTCCCAAAAAAAGGTATGTTTGTCCCAAAAAATGTAACAGTGCAAACAGAAATATTGAAAGCGAGTTAATATCTTAACTCTATCATCTACTTCGTACATTGAATGGATACCAAGTTGTCATTGTACCTACTTACCTGTTCTAAATTCATTTACTTTGGTAATTACATTATTACATAATTGCATTCTACTTACATGTGGCTGATTGTTGATATATAATTGCACTGCATATTATTGAATCTTAAAAATGGGTCTTTATATTTTGGGAAAAAAAATATTTAATTGCATTACTTTTGTAATAACATTTTTCCTGCTGTCAATGATTTAATTGTCTTTCGTGCAGTCATTAACTCTTCATTAAGTACGACTGCTCTTTGTAATTACTGTGCTTTCAAATGAAGTGCTACCCAAAAGCGCTACTTCTCCGCCTGCCCACAGCATACGAATTCATACCAACACACTTGATTCAGTTAACAATTCAGTTCTTGCTCGAGTGCATTAATTCTGGAGAGGAAACATGAGGGGGACTAAAGTCGCACAACAGTGTCATCTGAAGAGAACACAACTGTTTCCATGGCAAATAATCCAGAACTTCTTTGCTTTACCGTTGCCAGCCAATTATCCTGAATCTCTTTTTCATCTGGGAAGCAAAGGTTTTTGGCAGAATATTTATTCTCAGTTTTTATGAGCAACACATCTAAGTTTAAAGTTAGTTGTTGTGATGTCTTATTTGTTGACTTACCCTCAGCTTGGAAGACAAAAGCATGAACTAGTGAAATGATATGATTGTCTACCTGGTTGCCAGGCCAGGTAGACAAACATTCTTAAGAGACTTTCTAAGCGAATTTTAAATGTGGTTAACAATGTTGCAGTGATTTGCAGTGGACATATGTGTGTTGTGTTGGAGTCAGACATTGTCAGTCAGTGCCCCACAGGCTGATGATTTTCAGCAAAACATACTCTCCATGTCTTTAGAGCTGAAATTTCACACACTGAAATAAAATAGTGAACAGTAAATACCATTACAGCCTTTGTCATTCAGTCTAGTTAATGTCGCTGCTTCCCTGCATTACAGTAGAAAAAAAGACTCTGGACTATAATAAAACTAATGCCCACACCAAAAACAAAAGTAAGCATGTTTCTACATGCGCTGCATGTTCATCCGAATCCTACTGTAGTATATTTTTCATTAGAACTTTTTATTCTTTATTTTTTTTTTAACCCAACATAACATTCCCTGACATTGGACCTGATAGAAAAAGAAAAAAAAACAAGTAAAATACAATAAGAATTGTGAAATATATGTACATACATAGTCAGTTATACACATGTACATCAAATTAATACAAATAAATAAATGAATAACAAATTTAAAAAGTTCGAAATTTACCCAAATGTAGGCATTTGCAGTGGAGTAGGTTAATTTACAAAGAAACCTTTGACCTCTTCCGTGAATTTCATAATCTACCCATTGCAACATATTAGACACCCAGGTATTGTGACATGTGACTTATTTTCAGTCTCTGTGTCCCTTGGGTTAAGGTTGGTGGTTCTTTCCAGTTCATCGTTATCATTTTCTTGGCAACTCGCAGAAGTAAGACAATATATATTTCTGATCTGTGTTATATTTCTCTTTGGGTACCACTCCTAACAAAAATAGCCCTGGGTCCACCCCCCTCTTTAGATGGCATGATATGACAGAACAATACAACCATGCTGGGTTCATCAACAAAAACAGAGTAGTATATGGGGTATTGAAGACTTTATGAATGTTATTTGATGGGACTGGCAGACACAGAAGTCTAAAGAGAGCTGTGGTGTTGAAATTAAAACAAGCTGTGTCCTATTCCGCTGCCCCACAGAGACCAGCAGCGATTAAAGCGCATTCACCAATAATGCTGCTGAGGCGTTGTTGTGCCACGAAGGAAATAAGAAAGTGCAAAACTTGATTGAAATTAATTATTCATTCTGTGAACATTGTCCCTTCTCTTAAAATATATTTATCTATCTATCTATCTACCTATCTATCTGTATTTCCTTCCGTCCGTCCGTCTGTCTGTAATGGGGTGAAGATGTATTTTGACCACCTTTATGACCATTTAACCTTTACATGTCCGCAGTGTTTTAGTACCCTCTTCATATCGTGTCAGTTTATTGACCAGCCAGTCGTGTTCAGAATGTTCAACCATGTCAGGGCAGGTAATTTGGGTTTTCGATCTTGGTTGCAAGAGGAAACCGCATGTTCTCTTACTGCCAGAAAGGCCGGGGGGGTCAGCTCGTCTATTGACAAGTTTCCAGATAGGGCAAAGATACATGAGCAGTTTGAATTGGTTAATATTGTAGAGCCCATTAAAATAGAATCAGGATCTGTACACTCTGTATACACCTAACTTTGTGTGAGTATATGTCCGTCTGTGAAGCCAAAACAGACAACCTGCTTTGAAGACAAATATCCAATTACACTGTGCAGCAACAACACCCCTGGGATGGCAGCTGTGAATATGCCCTCATGGTGACTGGCAAAACCCGCCGTCTGTTTTACCGCGGAAATAACCTTAAATGCTACAGGCTGGACCCTGGCTGGTCATAAGGCAACATTAAGGCAACTGTTTCCGAAAAGTGGTTGATGACAGCAACATGGTTTAATGAGTTATTTATAGGGAGAGCATTTTCAAGGTGGAAAGTGAAGAGTGTGCATTATTTAGTGTGGAAATGTCCAGAGACTAGCCCCAGAGGAGCAATCGGTGTAGCCATATTCAGTTACCAAAGCTTAATTACACCAATCCTAAATGAATTGGACTTACAATTTATAGTTTATCATTGCTACGTAGGAAAATCACCTATAACACATTTGGTTCCAGGGTTCACATTAATTGGCAGCCCAGGGCAAAAGTTATGTCTGCTCCGTAATGAAGTCATTAGCTAAAGCCATTGCATCAAAGGCTTGTGCTGATTGCAAATTTGACTTTGTCTGGTCACTGGGTCCTTAGACTTGCTGCAAGTCATTTATTATTTTGGTGAATGTCCCCTGCCAAAAACAGGTTGCCAAGACATTACCATTGTAATTTGAAACACGTTAAGACTCATTCGTAGCAGTGACATCAATCAAAGGATCACTTGCTGTCCCAGCACAAAATATTTGGAATGATTTGTTTTTGTTTCACTGTAATGTTACCAGGATGTATGCTTGGTTATATGAGGGGAGGAAATTATCTGTAGACAAAATGGCTCATAGAAGAAGTTTCTTAAATGCTGTCCCTTGCATTACTGTTTTATCACCTCATGTCTTCATCACTGTGCAGAAATGTAGCTCTGCTAAACACACAGTGTACTGCAGTGTACTGTATATCATCACAGAAAGTATACTTACAAAACTGTTCAAATATCAGCTTTTGCTTAAGCACACACTCCATTATACATGGGGTGTTATTTAGCACCCTGCCACAGTGATATTTTCCAAGAAGGAGAAGGACTAATGGCCACAGTGATTTTTGTTCCTTTTTTTTTGGTAAAGTGTGCTGTTAATTCTGCTCACAGCCAGCGCGGTAATGGCCTTTCACGTCTTCACACTTCCTCGTTTTCACCTGAGAGAAAATCACACAAGCATCAATTCAAAAGCACAGCAATCAATGTGACATTTCCATCCGCACATTTAGACTTCCGAAGTCATAAAAACACCAGATAGATCAGATCAAGAAATCTGTCTCATGCAACCGGCGTCTCTGAAGAACTCATACGTTGTTTTTACAGGACTTACAGAAAACTAGGCTTTTATCAAAAAAAAATTAAGAAGATAAAGAAGAAAAGGATGTGCAAAATAATGCGATGCTAATGAAATCATTCACACCAGCTCATTTATTATTTCTTTAATATATGAGTGTCTGATTTTCGCCTTCACAGAGGACATTCTCTTCTCCCTTCTGGAAGCAAATTGTAAAGCTGAGTTTTTCTCTCTTGTTTTGGCGACTGAGCTGTGATGTTTACATTTTTCCACTGCATGTGTATGACATGGAATAAGTAATTATGGATTATTGCAATCATCAGTGTCATGACACGTACCTTCACTGCTCATTCCTTTGATTTCAGTCCCTTCACCCAACCCCCAATTTAAAGGTTGAAGCATTAAGGGCTGACAACTGCTGACCTTTCCCACTGTGTGCATCTATTATCGAACAGAACTAATCATGCTTTTCTCGTGCCTTTTATAGATGTGAGAAGACAGGGGAATCCGTTGTGGAGAAATGTCAAGGTCTTGCTGTGTTCACATTTTGCCTGAGATTGGAATATGGTGCTATAGATCCTTTGGATTAACCGCAAATCATTTCCCCTATGAAATAAACTGCTATATTTTCCCAAATCTACAAAAAGCCAAATGTAACTGAGGCACTATGGGCGATGGAAACCCAACATCAAGAGCAAGAAGCATCCCGTGCATGACATTTGTTGTCGAACAAATCTAACCTTATTATAATCTGATATTTGGTATAATTCCCTTTTCTATATTTACCAATAACAGCAACTTATGCAGCGCAAACTTACCCAAATATGCGGTTTGTTCTACTGCGCTGAAACATGACGCCAACACCTTGAGCAAGAAAGCCCTTTTGATAGTGTCTGCAGCCACTGTATCGCGCGTTGTGCTGCGGAGTTTAATGTCTCGAAAATGGGCCTGATTCTCTCTGCGCTGTCTGGGTGTCACCGGCCATTGAACTGTAAGTTGAAGTGAGAGCAGCAATTGCTGTCTGAGTCGAGGCACTCTGTCATGGGTGCCACATAGTTTAAATTGATGCCAGCGTTTGACAGAAACCGGCAGCCACTCAAATCCCGCCCGGCCCCCGGTAGTCAAATGTCTGCGCGTCGGCTTGCAGTATACAATGTTTTAGGCATTTCCTGATAGTTCTGGCTAAAAATAGCAGTGTATCTGTGACACACCTGATTCATGTTGTGCCACCAATAAGTACACCGTTCTTTACAGTACAGTGGGTTAAACATTTCAATTCCCCTGAAACCATTTTTTAAATGGCTTCTGTTGCAGAGGGACTGTGGAATGCAGCGATAGATTAAAAGAAACAACCCAGAGGTCCATTTTCATAATTATGTTTTGGTGCCAAGCCCCACTGCTTGGCTAGCACTCTCAGAGAGGGAGGACAGGAGGGAGGGAGAGAGAGAGAGAGCAAAGAGAAATCAATATTTCAGTTGAAACAGCCTTTGCTGCCTTTTTCAGGGGTGGGGGGGAGGGATGTAGAGGAACTGTGAGAGAGGCAGCCTGACCCCTGGGGCTACAGTGCTGGGCTTGAGCAAAACGCAGAAAGATGTTGTAAGATGAAAAAAAAACTACAATACCACGTACCTGGGAGAAACTATGTTTTGTCTGTGTATATACTGACCACCCCTGTGCAACAGAGTGCTCGTAGCAAAATGAAGAGGAATCAGTCTAGCCAGCCCTCGGTTACCTCGCGACTGAATGCACAGCAAAGCAGCGAGACACTCGGGCCGGTAGGAAGTGTGAATAGTTGCCCTGTGCCTGAGGGAAGGTGAGTCAGCCGTTTGTTTCCCGCTCCCTTTTCCTTCTTAGTGTCCTGTCGTTTACAGCCATGTGAACAAGATAATCCAATATCTAGGGCTTTAACCTCAAGCTGTGAGACACTTATCTACAGCACATGCAGAGACACACTCACAATCATCCTTGTCCCAAGTCAGTTCTGTCCAGCTAACTTTATGATTTGTTTATATTGCCTTCAATTACCTCTCTGTGTCCCTTGTTGAGCTCAATAAATTTTTATACTGTGGATATTATCCTCCAGGTGCCCATCCTCACTTCACATAGCCCTTTTCGTTTAGACATTGAAATTCCAAATGTAAATGATTCATATTTTGAAGCCTCTGTATGTACATGTGCTCATTCGAAGAATGAACAAGTCCTTGACATTTAGCACTTAAAGGGCAAACAACCAAACAACGACTGCTGCAAACAGATTGCCAGCGTCGTCCTCTGTGTTACATCAGGTGTCTCCACTCTCCATTCAACAGCGGTGTGTGTGTGTACATGTACATCTGTACTTGTCTGAACTGTGCTGTCATCCACCCCCGCTGTTCTCTCGTGTGAAATTCTAACCTCTTCGTGCTAGCAGGGATGCTTCACCTCCCTTGCAGCCCGGAGAGAAATTATCATATTTATCAAGGAGCCAGCCACGGCATTAGCAGGGATACCCCGGAACCTCAGCTGAGGCTCCAAAGAAATGACCACTGTAAATCAAACCCTGTCAGCGCTGTCATGCAAGCTCAGTCATGGTTTTCAGGGAGAACATGATATGATCGTGAAGGCTATTCTGTGGGGTTTGATTCAAAGTCATAAAGACTCACCAGAAAAGAAAATATATATTCTTTCCTTGTTCAAAGTGAAGAGGTTAAAAGGAACGTATTAAATCCACGTTCTGATTTCAGATTAACTCTTCATGACACTAAAAGTTGTCATTAGTAGTAATGGAACATTTTATTTGAATGAGTAGATGTGCTCAGTATTACAAATGTTTGCTTCGCAGCTTCTATTGGATTCCAAAAGCACACAAAAAAACCCGTTATAATTATTTATGATCCCCTGTGTCAGTCGGTAAAAGGAGTTATAGCCAATCAGATTTTAAGTGCAGATGGAGGCAGAAGAAAATATAAAGGAAATCAAACAAGCCATTTCAAACCTCAATCACCTTCTGAAATATTTTCCACCTGCTGCCTCTTTTCATCAAGCTCCTAACAGGTAGCCATTTTCTGTAAAAGGTCTTTCAAGTGTGTAGGTTTCCAAGTGTGGCATAGTCAGGGTGAATACTGTAAGTGCTTCAGAGAAGCGCCTTGCTTTGAGAAAACAGAAGCCTGACAGATTGCTTATTTTTGGGAGCTTGGAATTTTAACGGTCTACGTTTGAATAATATTGATTTACACGGTTTTGACAGTTTTTAGTGTTTCATTTCAATTCAAGTTATAGTTTTATTATCACAGTAAGAAGGTAGGAATAAAGACAAATCCTAAATGTTTAGTTTTTTTGATAATAAATATTTGGAGTACTTGATCTACACACTTCAAATGCTGCAGGATGGTACAGCCAATGAAGTGAGAGGACTGACACATGAGTACAAGGTCTACGTCTGCATGCGGTGAGCACAAACAAGAGGGAAGAAGCTGAAGGCAGCAGCACTCTATTAAAAGTATTGCTGTCAAAAAGTGGGCTTAATCATTGCACCGAGGAGGAGCATTAAACACATTACAGGGTAATTAATGTGGAAGTCATTTTTCAGTGAAAGAAAATCATGGCATTTAAAGATAATCAGTGTACTACAGAATGGACTGCGCTGTTCCCCTCCTGAGGAGGATTAATCGACAGTATGGGCCACTACATCTTATCAGGGAGCATATATTAAATATATATATGGATGGATGGATAGATAGATAGACAGACTTGCAAGGATAAACGGAAATGAAAACAGTGTGCCACGTGTTTCATTTAAATTTGCCATAAAGTTAGCTTCGTGGTTGCATTCAGTTTAATTTCATTTTTTTGTAGCTTGTTTTTGAAACATTGGCTTAGATGTACAATAGTAATACTGTCTTTTAATTACAATAGGATATTTCTATATTTCTCCATATGAAGGTGACCTAACATTTATTTGTATTGTAATTAAACAGTATATCAAAATCTTGAATTTACTGTATGTCCTCCCCCTATTCACATGAACCTACATTCACACCAGTCACCTTACTTTTAAGGTCCACTAGTCGGTGACATTTACTATGTCAGGCTGTTATTAACTTGATACCTTTATCTCAAAGATTAGATCAGAAATAATGAGAGACGTCCCGTGTCTCTGTCTGCATTTGCATTTATGCCAGTGACTACCTCTGTGTATGTGGAGTGGATGATCCAGGGAGACTGTGTGTGTGTGTGGAGGAGGGTAGAACTGTTTTCAAGTCAGCCACATATTAGTGGACCTGTCACTTAGTAAACAGTGACTTAAACGCATTTCCATTCCGAGTTAGGAAGTGTAGAGAGAACTCCTAAGTGCATTAGAGTCACTCACAATTTAGGTCCACTTTTTCTCAGTCGTGGGCGGGTGGGAAGACGGGGGAACAAGGTAGCGGAGGGAGCAATTAAACAGCACTCTGCAATCAAAAAGACATTGCCTGATTCCAGATCATGTTGTTACCTCACCATACAAGGAGATGAAATGGATTTTTTGATTGCCGTGTACGAGTTATGGTGATAAATTAGTTATTTTTTGTCTGGAAATGACATCCACCAATCGGGAGCTGCCGAAACATTAGATGACATTGTAATGTCTACACAGTTCAGAGTAGACATTACAGAGATTATCAAGCTGAGAATGCGTGAAAATCTTTTGCTTTTGTTCTTTGTTATATGACACTGTTTTTGTTGAATGTGCTGCAAGGGTGTAGCGTGCCGTTTGATGTTGTGGCGAGCCCTGTGGGTATTCTTCCCGAGGCAACGCGCGCCGCGCTCCTTAGTAGCGATCGATTTTCAAAGGAGTGGTTCATAGTCATTCACAGCAGGTCGTCAGCACCGGCTGCTCGATATCCCCTGTAGACCTGAACCGCACGCAACCTTGACATCTGGCGTTACCCAATGGCGTGCACCCTAACCTGTCGCTCGCACCTCTAGTCCATACATTGTCTGTGCAGGCGTCACCACTGGGAGCCGACAGCTCATGACTAAAACAAATAGAAGTGCTCCTGCAAGGGCAGGTCGGTCATTGTTTCACAGTCTGCATACTGTATTCCCCTGTTACATGTTCTGCTCCATCTATGCTGACAGACTGATTTATTTACTTACGTGTGTGTGTGTGTGTGTGTGTGTGTGTGTGTGTGTGTGTGTGTGTGTGTGTGTGTGTGTGTGTGTGTGTGTGTGTGTGTGTGTGTGTGTGTGTGTTTGTGTGTGTGTGTGTGTGTGTGTGTGTGTGATGGCTCGGTGCATTTGAAATGAATAAAAGACAATTCTTTCGCCCATGTCAATAAACCACCCGTTAACAGCATCGCTGCAACAAGTAAACATCCAGATGAAAGACTTTTAATAGAACAAAGTGCTTCCATCTTACATCACATGAATGTCATCCCCGCTGATTGCTTCTTCCACCAATATTCCTCTTCTTTTCAGCTCCGCCTCCTGTCTCTTCCTCGGGCGAAGCCGCTGTGCCCAGCTCCTTGGCTGAAACCAGATCTATAAGTCATTCTTGAGAGTTGGTAACTAGAAGGGGGGATTTGTGCGGCGTATAGCTGCTGGAAATGGCCGTAGAAGCAGCCTGGAGTAGGGGGGTCTTCTTCTGGCTCAGCTCTCCTCTTCTTTGGCGCAGTCAGCTCTCTGAAAAGTGGTCGCTCCAGCTAACCTGGAAACGGGACCGATCGGCGAGCCTTTATTCGCTCATGCAGATGTCACGCAGACCAAATGTTTCTAAAATGAGGCAGGTTTGATCGGCTGATTAACATGGGAGCGTTATTGAAGCATTTCTGTTAACAAGGAGGACGGCTGCTGATTTTGGAGAGGTTTCTTCAGTCCACTAACAAGACTGTAATAAAGGAACTGAACGATAAATTGTCTGTTAAAGAAGAACAGACAACTATTGTTTAAATTTTCCCCCTTCCTTTTGCATGATGTCACACAGTTGCTGTGACTGGTTGTAGGTCTGTTTTGCAACGCTCGATTATGCCCCTATCAAAAATGAACTGACAGACAATGATGGGAAAATCCTTCATCAAGAATGATCAAAGATTTCCAAAAAGAAAAAAAAGATTAAGTAATGAAAAAGAAAAGTACATAGGAAGGTACAACAAAAAGGCAATTTGTGAGATTCTGTGGTGATGAAGTGCATCGTATGCATTGTATCTCTATGTTGCGTAGCAACAAAGAGAGCGCACTGAGATGTTATTTAATGCATTGCATCATTAGCGCTTCCTGACGATAGATTTGAGGTTCCTCTGTAACAACCCCCTGCCAAAAAAAAATGGGACAAAACGACACTGTCAGATGTATTTTCAGTTACTCAGCTCCATTTAGGTGATTTAGATAAAAACAACGAGAATGCCCATGTCTCTAGCTGCAGTGGAAACCTTCATCAAATTAGAATTGAAGTGATTATCCAGGGCAGAGCAAAAGGACAAAATCGATAGCTCTTTGTTCATGGCTAAAATGAAGAATAGGGATTCAACAAGGCTATCTCTCTCTCTATTGCTCTCTCTCTCTCTCACACACAGACACAGACACACACGCGCACACACACACACACACACACACACACACACACACACACACACGCTTCTTTTGAAATGTGTTTTCTGTTCCAACATCCTTGACCGTATCAGTATTAGGCTCGCGTGGTATAGTCTCCAACCTTCTGTCTTATATTTTACCTTCACCCCTTTGGGGGAGGAGGAGAAAAAAAAAGAACCCTCAAAGGAGAAGCACCTCCTTAGATAATTGCAATTAGGAGTTTTGGCTGGATGGTTGCAGCGTTGGCCCTGGCCCAGCTCTCTGTGTTTGAAAAGAGGGAGTGGGAGTGTGCCTGTTGGGCATGTTTCCAGCCTCCAGAAAGCCCTCTGCCCCTTTGCCTCGCATGGGCCCACTGCAGCAGTCAGAGGGGCCGCCCAGGGCCTGAGCAGAATGAGAGGAAGGGAACTATGTAAGTGAATAAGGATGGGGAAGAGAGTCTATCTTTCTCCTGGTTACAATGTAATTGGGAAAAATAGCTGAATGGAAAAAGTGGTGGCTGCACGGTGTTGTAGTGGTTAGAACTTTCGCCTCACAGCAAGAAGGTTCTGGGTTCGAATCCCAGTTCAAACCAACCAGGGCCTTTCTGTGTGGAGTTTGCATGTTCTCCCTGTGTATGCGTGGGTTCTCTCCGGGTTATCCGGCTTCCTCCCACAGTCCAAAGACATACAGAATGGGGTTAGTTTCATTGGAGACTCTAAATTGACCGTAGGTGTGAATGTGAGAGTGAATGGTTGTTTGTCTCTGTATGTGGCCCTGCGATAGGCTGGCGACCTGTCCAGGGTGTACCCCGCCTCTCGCCCAATGTCAGCTGGGATTGGCTCCAGCCCCCTGCGACCCTTAAACGGATAAAGCGGTAGACGATGGATGGATGGATGGATGGAAAAAGTGGTACACCTTTTTTCCCCCCACATTACTTGATGTGTGCATTTAGGAGAAGAGAGCAAGAAAGAAGAGTTGTATTCGCTCCTTTATTATTCTCAGAAATGAAAAGAAATACCAAAAGCGGATTAGTTCCACCCATCCTTAGTCCACTTACATAAAAAGAAAACATATCTGAGTTTTAAACAGTAATGGGTGAAATCGACCACCCTTTTTTTCCTGGAAGCATTTCGTATAAGCAACATCAAATGCAAATACACCATAACATAGTAAGGGTTCTGGGAAATCCTCTGTCTAGTTTACAGTAATGTACATGAGTAAGTAATGCAGAAAACTTAAATCATTCGCTGGAACAGACCTTTAAATTATCCTTTGTTTTTTGAGAGCAGCCACTCATGTTTATGTGGAACACAGACTCTCAGTCACACTGTGAATCTCCCTCTGTCACACACGGTTTAAACACATACAAACACACACACACACACACACACACACACACTGCTTCACATAAAAGACTGCAATCCATCAATGTGCTCATTGCTGTCATGTGTAAAGAGACGGAGCTCTAAGCAAGAGTCCTCTAACACAAATTTGATTTACCTCAATTTGCCTCAAACGGTGACATGTGAGCACCAGAAGTCCTAACGCAGACTGGCACCTTTTTCTGCCAATAGGCATGTGTCTGTGTTGTTCAGTTTCAAAGCCCCGGACTCGTGCTGAAATCCGATTTACTTGATGATGGTGTTCGATTATATGGAGTTTGAAGTTATGAACATGAACTGCGCAATACGCCGATATTGTGGAGATGTGATGACCTTTGTGTGGGAATACAGCAGCCAGTGTGGGGCGGCATGTGGCTCAAGAGGTAGAGTCTGTCGTCCTCTCACCGGAGGCCCGGCAGTTCGATCCCATCTTCCCCCAGTCAGCATGCCTCTGACATCTCTTTCCGACAGTGTATGAATGTGACAGAAAAAGCCTGGTATATAGCAGCGCTGTGTGAACGTGTGTGAACTGGTGAATGTTACTTGTCCTGTAAAGGGCTTTGAGTTGTCTATAAGACTAGAAAAGTGCTACATAAATATAGTCCATTTGTGATGGTTTGAAAGATTTCATAGCGCCTGTAATGTTTTTCCACCTTTTTTTTTTTTTTTTTAGTACTATTCAGCCAGTGTGAACAGCACTCTGCATACAGATACCAAATCATACAATCTTCAAATGCCGTCAATCAAGTTTAATTAGCTTGAAAAACTGAACTGTGGGACAGGTCTATTTTCTGCGATATTAGCGCAGCTCTGTAGCAACATTACCCCGACAGTTCGGATAAACTTGTACGTATCTTCATTCAGGCTGGAAAACGTGTTACCGAGAGATCGTACCTCGATATAAAGACAGACATGAATCAAACTAAGGGTTGATGCCGACATAAAAAAAAAAAAAAAAACATCTGGCACTTTAATTATACAATAAAGCTCCTCTTTGCGCCACCAAGTCTGATAATAATTTGGGCATGCTTGTCATGCATCAGAGCCGTGCTCGAAATGTCAACCTAATGAATTCATCTTTCTGTATACACATTGTGTGAAAGTCCCCATTTCGGATCTGAATGAATCCAATTACCTTGCTGCTACTGGCCGCTGTATTCCAACCTGTGCATTGTGTCTCCGCTGCGTCTCGACAGTTCTTGACATGCATATTCTCTGTGGTAGTACAACCGCAATTATTTAAGGTCTGCAGTGAAATAATCTCCTCTCGTACTCTTTTGGACATCATCTGTGTTATGTCAGGGCCCCAGATGAACTTTCACATTGGATATGCTGGTGTGTCTAACTTTTTTTTCTTCATTTCGGTCCACCATCATACAATTTAGACGCTCCAATTACTGCCAGTCTTTTCGCGAAAAGGCAGATATTTTGGCCTTGTTGTGTGCTGTCGTATCTGGCACGGAGCCAGATGAGATGTTGTGTCCGAATTAGGCATCTTACCAGGGACAGGGCAGACAGGTGGTGGAGCAGTCACCCGGAGCCAGTCCCAGCCTCCCTGGGGCCCTTAGAAAAATTCTGCTAAAGGGCCCTTCACACAGCCACACCTGATACCCCGGTGCTCCCATTACAATCCTCCCCCCTTTAACAAAGTTTGTTCCATCTGTCGGTTCTAAGGATAAGTCGACCTGTGCACAACAGAAAGAGGAATGAACGGACCACAGTTATTGAATATTTTCCATACAAATTTAAGATAAGTAAATATTAGCAGTAACATGAATGGGAAATTGTAGGAAACATGAATTATAGACAATAACAGAATATAACACTGAGATCTGCATGGTAATTAGTACTTGCTGAAGCCCAGGTATGTTCTGTACGGATAAAGTATAGACCCTGTGAGTTATAGATAACATTACTATTATTAATTTTATCAATTTTATCAGCTGAATCAGGCCCATTCATATTGGCTCCTCCCGATTTCCCCCTAATAGATTTTCAAATATAAAATACTATTTATATTATGGCTAAGCTGATAGTGTGTACTAATTACTGAGAGATGTGCATATTGCCCTGTATGCTCAGCTAATCAACATTTTAAATTCAACATTTAATTAATAGTCAATGCCAATCCATTGCTCTCCATCTTGCATTAGTCCACAGTTGTGGCCAAACCTTGACTGACTAGATAATCATCATGTCCTTGAGAGATGCACAGACGTCATTTTGAGTCACCAGTATGTTTTTAAGATCACGGTGTCAATTGTGGAGAAGTAAAGGGTGCAGTTCCACACACATGCCTTGTTTTTATTCCCCCTATCTTCGTTTATCTCAGAATAATATCAGACTCTTAATTTGGGAAAACCCAGTAATGCTCCCGCACACATTGAGACCTGCTGAATTTAAGCTGCACCAGAACCACCACTGGAAATTCTGACAGATTGTTGGTCCATGTGTGACGAAAAAGGGGTTGCATTCTTGAGTCCTGCATATTACGCTCATTTAAAAATCAGCTCCTCCAACTGTTCAGCTCAAGGAGTCAAATGTTTGAATTCCCTTTCTTCCACAAATAACAGAATGCGTACACTGTCCTGCATCCGTGTGTAGCCTACTGTTGTATCTATCTATCTTTACTCCACACATTGAAGGACGGATAAATCATATTTCAAGTCTATGTTAAAACAACACTAGCGTGTCCATATGGACACTGAAACTATTTCTGTTCGCTGTTATTCATCTTTCTCTCCATGGGCTGTGGGCTTGTCCTAGTGCAATTCTAATGTTAGCGATGGGGGAACACAATTCACAGTACTCATTCTGTGCAAAATGCATTCTCACCAGCTGGAGCCGATATGAGGTCAAAATTAGTCAAATGTATCCCTCAAAGTTACAGTCTTTTTAATGTAAAATCCCATCTTTGTGGCTGAGCTGCAGAGATGGGATAATCACAAAAAACCTTATGATTGCTGACTGCTGCCCTCTGATTTCCTTTGACTAAATTTTAAAGGCAATTTTTGCACTGAGACAGACAGTGAGTATTGCCTTTATTTTCTACAGCCCACTTCATTGATGTGTCTCAATTTACAATCATCTACTTGTTATTTTGAGCGTATTAGTGGTTTCTCACAAGTAACCGGATGCTGCACTTCAAATCCTCAAAGAGTTGAGTTAAAAACAATGGAAACGCCCAAGGTAGGAGGGCTCATCATGGTGGAATAATTCCCATGTCGCATGACAGGAGGGGGCAAAGTAAACTGTATGAGGCACGCACAAGAAATGAAATGTTCATTTATTTAGATATTTTTGCAAGCGACAATCACTGTCAGGTTTTGTGATTGTCATTTCTGGTGAGTGCACAACAGCCATGTGGGATTATGGGAGAATCATACCCCTGTCTGAATTCACCAAGTGTTCCGGATGATATTAACATCGGCTCTGTTCCATTAATGTGTCCCAGTAATTGATTTTATTATTTACACAGGCTTTTCCTACTCACGTCTAATGTGAAAAAGGCCTGTGGTCAGAAGTAGCAATTGCAAATGTCAAAAAATGTTTCAATGTTCAAATAGACAGATGAATGTTGTTTTAAGACACATCTGGAAAAAAAAGTGAACCTGTCCTTTTCGATGTTGAGTTCACCAGTGTGATGGTGCAACTTTCTGTTGTTCATGACCTTTAAATAAAAAGAATTCAGCTTCAGGTTATAACCATTGTGTCCCTTTTTCTTTGCACTCTTCTTTCAGGTGGCCAACCTGGCTTGCTCCATCTCCAACAATGAAGAGGGCGTGAAGTTGGTTCGTATGGCTGCCACCCAAATCGACAGCCTATGTCCACAGGTGAGGGCTTACACAAACACTTGCATCCCACAAATAAAAGCACACAAGCATTATTAACTCTCCTGTTTAGCTCAAAGCCGCGTCCTCGGAGAAGTTGCAACAGCCCAAAATTACGGAGAGCAAATCGTGGTGGGTAGACTGGGGAGGAAAAGCTAAAGAATAAAGTGTAGGCGAACCGTGTAGTGCTATTTCTCTGGATGTAAGCAACAGAGGGCGTTAGAATCAATCTACTTTTTCCAAGTTAAACGGTAGGCCTTATTCACAGGGGACCCAACATAGTAGTGGAGAAGAGAAGATGAATTTCAGATTCAGTGTGTGCAGGCCCCCACTATGCACACCTGCTGACACCTACTTACTTAAAAAAAAACTTGGGGAGGAACCGTCTCCTGATTCCTCTTGGCAATGCTCAACACAGGCAGATTAAAAAACACGATAGACCAAGATGACTGGGTGACTGGGGAAGAATGAACAAAGAGGAGGTGGAACAAAGAGAGATATTTCCAGCTGTTCTGGGTTGAGTTTACCCCAGTCCCTCATCCACACACATGCAAACACACACAGAACAACGGCCCAAGCAACTGCTGTGTCTAGATCATAGTGTCTCATTTGCTACTTCTGATTAATGTAAGGGAATTACATAATCTCAAAAGCAAAAAGTGATAAGGAGCAGGTGGAAAATAAAATCATGGTGCTTCTGCTTAAAGTACAGATGCCAGCCGCCATGGTGATATGGCACAAGTCTGTTGATATGATTTGCCCATGAGGCCAAATGTTCTATTTTACACAGATCAGTCTCTTGAAGTCAAAATACTGGCTTTTGTTCTTTTTCGTTTTTTCTATATATACGTAACCAGGTTCTCATCAAGCTGTAAAAAATAAAAAGGTACATCCTTGTAATACATCCGCCTACTCATATACGCTGTATGTGGATGTATTTTGACTTCAAGAGTATCGTCACTCTTGAAGTCAAGATGCATGCTTTTGCACTTTTTTAATTCTTTTTTAAATATAACCAGGTTCTCATCAAGCTGTAGAAAGGGTATATCCTGCAATACACCAACGTTCACATTAATATGGATATTTTTAAACAATACACATCATTGGCTGTGGTTAAAGGATAAGACTTTTGATATACCATGTTTTTGTTGTGTCATTATATCATGACTTATGTCACAGGTGATACTGGTAAAATATTGTAGCCGTCATTCTGTACTTTATTTTGTAAACATCACTCGTCAGTACCTTAATAGACGTGCTAGCAGGTCGCACTGTAACTCCACGGTTTTGGCCTTTGGGTAAGTTCGTCAGACTCCCATACCCGGGGTTGTGGGTTGGCGGCCTGGCCAGAGCAGTAAAATCATCAACAGCAACAAAGGGAGAAACAAGCTCTCTCCTAAATCGCTTACTGCCCCTTTAAGTGTGCAAATCATTGCCCATCGTGCCCTCGACAAAAGGTTTATTTGCAGTTTGCCGTTGTCATACGTTCATAACTCTACACTTCCCCTGGCTTCTGCCCCTTCGACAGGCTCATATTAGATAAGACCAACCCTCTTGAAGCTTTACAACTAATCAAAATGACAAATTGCCATCCGTGACTTTGACACTCAACACGTCTCGTGGATACACCAAAATCAACAATGAATTGATCCCCCTAACAAGTAACCCTGTGTAGTCATTGCCTGATAGACCTCTGTTCCTGTCCTCAAACTGTTCACAACACATAAATTAGACACAGTTGGAGGTTATAAACTTGATGAACATGGGCCCTGTAGTTTATTTTTCTCCCATGACTGATCACTAGAACCTCAAGATATTCATCAATCCTTAGCTAAAATAGTCCCCAACAAATACAATTTTGACTCGTGTTTGCTGAATTCATATTAAGAGGTAAAACTACTATGTATATGACTTGTTTTTAAAGATTTACATCTGCAATGGGAAAGATTTGGAGATATAAGAAATGGACTAATAATAAAATTGTTTTTGACATACCTTATTTTGGAAGGTAACACAAATTTGGTGTTAAAAGAGTTTATATCTGTGCACATACAATAACTTAAAGTTTTTATACTTAATCACACTGTTAACCCTTCTAACACGCCAGGTTATCAACGCTGCACTCACTCTGGCCGCCCGCCCCCAAAGCAAGGTGGCCCAGGACAACATGGACGTGTTCAAGGATCAGTGGGAGAAGCAGGTGCGCATCCTGACCGAAGCTGTGGATGACATCACCTCTGTGGACGACTTCCTTTCGGTGTCAGGTATGAAGAAAATGAAGCACAAACTCTCCACTGATTGGCTGATTGAAGGAAATGGGCTGCGTGTTTTCCAATTTCCACTCACTCACAGTTTATTACATGACTGATAGCTTCACATGTCTGCCTGTGATGGTTTGATATGAAAAACAAAGTCACAGTTTGACACAAGACATTTGAAAAATAACACAACAATATAGCAAATCTGAGGAAAAACATGAATTTTACTATAATGTCAGGAAGCCAAACAATCAGAAAAGAGATGGCCCTTTGTTTTGTGGTTCCATTTTGTTTGCTTGCATTTTGTTGTATGTGTGCATCCCATCTCCCATTTATTAATTTGTTGTATTCTTAGGATAACAAAAATACTTTTAACCCTTTACATGGATTGATAAGTAAAAGTAAATCTATAAGGCGTGTCTCGTCTTACATTCGTTAAGTTTAAGACAAGTGTACTTCTGTTACACTGATAAATTTGTTTGCATGTTTTTTTTATAAGAAGTAGATGCTTTGATTAACTGCATCGTAGATGTACAGAATATGAAGAACAATTAACTGACTTGCACAGAGCAACGCAAATCAATTGATGAATCGAACTATATTAATCACCAACACACAATATTAACAAAAAGACTGATTTCAATTTGCAAGGACATTTGCAAGGTCTCTCCGATTTCATTCACCGTCAATTTTTTGTTGTTGTTGCTTCTCCACAGAGAACCACATCCTTGAGGATGTCAACAAATGCGTAATTGCTCTGCAAGAAGGAGATGTTGACACTCTTGACCGGACCGCTGGAGCCATCCGGGGCCGGGCTGCTCGTGTGGTCCACATCATTAACGCTGAGATGGAAAACTACGAACCTGGGGTTTACACTGAGCGTGTGCTGGAGTCCATCAAGCTTTTGTCTGAGACAGGTTAGTGCACTTTACACAAAGCTGGTGTGACACGTGGTGCTACAGTTTAATTTAGTACAATGATAAGATTAACACAGTTCCCTTCACCCTCGGACCGCGCTTGCATCAAACATTTTGCTACAAGCCTTTTGGCAAGTTGAGTCACTTTCATGCGTAAGTCGTCTCACATACACATACATACACACACTCTCTATTGACATTAGCTTCTCAGTGTTGGTGAGTGAATTACAGATACACCTTAATTGCCTGCATGCCCCAGTGTCCCACAGTTTCGATCTTGGCTCTAACCCAAACCCTCGACACCACCTGTTCACTCCTCTGCCACTCTCACCTCTCATCCATTTTTCATCTTTTATTTGTTTCCTCTGTCGCTGTGCAGCCGCGGTGTCACAGCACATTCCAGCAGACCTGTGTTTATCCCTGTGGCACACCACATTCAGGGACAACACATCTCAGTCCAATCTTAAGTCCCAGTTTCAGCCTAAAAAAAATGGGTTGGGGGGTTATTAGGACTCAATAGGGAGTAAAGAGTAGACTTTCTCAAGTTGTGTTTAGAGCTGGAAAGTTTGTGTTGTATTGTGTTGGCATTTACCGGGTCAGACCTCAAAATGTGTGGAAGCCTTTGAGAATTTAGTGTTTTTGAGTGCTGTGCAGGTTTTGGGTCACCAGAGCACTGAGAGGATGTGCTGGTATGGAGTGGAAAGGAATTACTTAACCATTATGAAATAAAATATAAAAAAATCAAGGTGAGAGCCACATCAAACTCGCTTGAAATCGTGTCTGTTTTCCTGGAGTGATGATTATGCACATTCAACCTGTATATTATATTTGATAAACATTAACAAATCCAAAAAGACACCATCACTTCAATCAACGAATAACCCTCAGGAGTCGCAGATTACGCCGGCATGATCAAATCACATGACTGGTCCAAGACATCAGTTTAAAAACAAAACCATGTGGAGCATTGTTTTGGCGTGAAACTCCATGCTAGTTTTTCTTTGGTGTTGATGGGCCGAATAAAACAGAAATATGATAATATAGATTTGATGAAAAAAATTTGATTTACACGTGCATAAAAATATGCAAGGTGGAATGGCATTGGTATTGCATTTAATTCAATATCTTTGTCCTTTTTGTCATATTGAGAAATAGAAAAAAAACATTGTAATGCTGCCGACTCTGCTCTACAGGCTTCATGTAGATTTAAATGCGGAACAATAATTAACGCTGAGTGGCACAAGTCATCTATCAAACTGAAGCAGTGAGTTTAGCAGCCAGGAATGTGACTGCCTGATTCTGGTACATGGACAAATGCTTATGGTTAGTTTGGAAGAAGATTGAAACCTTTGTCAATGTTGGACCCAGAGGGTGAGGCCGATGTTATTTAGTTTCTTTGAAGCACTACACACCAGTGCAGACCAGGTACATACCAAACACTGTTACAACTCTTTTTTATTAAAGGATCCTTACATGCTTACAAACATACACAGTTTTCAATGGCTCACAACGTGGTTCACAAATTGAGAGGCAATCTGGTCTGCTCCTTAAGGTATTGTGTGTATTGTGTTTAGAAAGAAACACACTCATAATAGCTTTGGAAAGAAGAAAGCATCTGTTGTGTCAGTTTTCTTGTGAAATGGCTCCTCAAATCCCTCAGAAGTAGAACCAACATGCCTTTAAAAAAGGACCATCATGAAAAGATGTACAAACGAAAACATGGGATGAAAAGAAAGAAGCTATTTAGCAATTTTCTGTTCACCAGAATCACATTAGACCACAACACCTCCTGTACCCTTGCCAGTCCCCCACCACCCCGACTCCTCATTCTATTTCTTTTTTTCCATTCACACCCTTCCATACCTCCCCCAGTTTCTATCTCTCCCATTAGAGCCCATTTAGTGAGGCGGTATATCTATTGTTTCGCTTGTTACTTTCATCCGCCAAGATAATTGAGAGACACAATCAGCTCCCCTCCCTGGGAGATGATAAGTCGCAAACAGCATTAGGTGAGTCACGTGTGTTCGCACAGCCATCTGTCTGAGCCCCTCTTCTGGCGCTCCTCTCCACTCTAATGGACCTACACTACTGCTTATATGGTATCTTAAGCACATTCTGTTCTATTATTGCATAATGTAGTTTAATTGATTGGGGTAATTAATTGATGAAGCACAGTGGCAATATCTCGTGGACACATAAGGTCAATTTTGTATGACCATAAACTTGTCACATGCAAAGACTATATAATTGTGCTGCTGTTCCATTAATCCTCCATGGGATACGGAGCTTGTTTCAAGAGTCAGCAGAGCCCAGAGTATCATGTCAGCATTACTGGGAACAACCAATGGAGAACTGTTGGTGTTGCAGCAGCAAATCGATTGTCCAACTGATTTTTCTTCATCATGTATTTGCTTTTTGAAAATGTACATCCTAAATAAAATATGTAACGTTTTTAGATTCAAGAATTACACGCTAAGCTCAACTGACGAGTTGTCGAGTTGCTTTCTCCCAAATACTGGGACGAGTACAGATTTGATTTGTCCAGAGAGGAAGTACAGGGGTGGTGGGATGCAGAGGCCAAAAGGAAAGGACACCAGAAAATAACCAGTGCGAATATTGCAACTTTCCAAGAACCACGGCAACAGCAAACATTTCGGCAACTGCTCCAAAATAGAATCGTGTTACATTCAATTTATAAAGTTTTTCAGTGGCTGTAGTAATTAAAACAGTCCAAACGGTGAGGTAAGGTGACAGTGTTGTGCCTGTGACACATGGTATGTGTGTATACAGTACAGGATCAACAATGTAATTTTTTGAAATTTCGAGGACTAATTCATGTGTGGATAGAATTGTTAGTTTTGAATAAGTGAACGTTTCTGCACACAAATGAAAACTTCCTGTCATTTAAGAAAATGAAGAAGGGTTAGGGTTATATGTGAAACCTGAAAAAGAAGGTGGCGCTGAGAGAAAACACACACACAACACGTGCATTACCACACTTTTACCACCTATAGGCGTTTTGGTGTTAAAAGTGTGGAAACTTTGCCTGTAATGAATAAGTTTGTGATTTTGCCAGTTAGTGATTTAGTTATAGCTCCAACAGGGGCTTTGTATCTTTAAAGAAATAATTAAAAAAAAGAAGTAAGCAGCTTTTAAAAATGAACTCCCACAGTGTTACTCCTCAAGTAGAACTCCACTCAGATGCAGCCGCTGCAGCCTATGGAAGCACAGCACTGTCTCCGCAGATAAAGAGCTGCAATCGGCCTGCAGCCTACTTAAGCAGGAAACCTAGCATTAAATTGACAAGAGGATGGATACACCCACAGGCAGCCGGTGTTAAGATGGCCGGCATCCCGTCTTACTTCACCTCATAAGCTCAGGGCTACAATGATATAGTCTATACACACGCAGCAAATAGGCAAGTCGCACTAGTTGCATGGCCCCGAGGAGAACTTCTGTCTTAAATTTTTTAATGAGGCCTTGTGTCCACTCAATTGTTAGTTCTAACTGAGATGTTAAAGCAGGAAACCGGCAACTATTGATGCAGCAGCGTTTCATTTGCTCCATATTTCTCTTTGATGAAGAGCTGTTGTGTTCCCCCCTTCCTGTTTCCCTCTTGGTGGTAGTTTGGGGGTTTTTAAGGGCTACCATGCACATCTGATGTGGACCATAAAGCACTTATTGATCCTCGTGAACTTTTGCCGCCCTCTCCCCTCAGTCCTTCACAGACTTGATGTCTATGTATTTGAACACAGTCAAGGAGAAATCTGTGGCTAGGGAAAAGATGATTAAGTGTGGCTGAACAGAGGGATAGAATATTGGACCACACACTTTTTCTAGAGGGTACTGAGTCCAATTAATGAGACTCTACCAAAAAAATCAATAGCTGTCACTGAGGATTTCACTAAGCGATTTGAGCAGGGTTTTTAGTGGAATTCATTGATGTTGTTCCCCTTTTTTCCCTTTCTCAGTGCTGTTCATGTGTAAAACATTTATCCTTTGCCTGCCTGCCTGCCTGCGTGCGTGCGTGCGTGCGTGCGTGCGTGTGTGTGTGTGTGTGTCTGTGTGTGTGTGTGTGTGTGTGTGTGTGTGTGTGTGTGTGCGTGCGTGTCTTTGAGGTGGATGTTTGTGTTTTTATTGGATTGCGTCTGTGTTTATGCCCGCGGCCACCAATCCCAGCCACTTGCAGGTGTTTTTGACAGCTGCCACGTCAACACTGGACACTCATCACAACTGCCTGCCCTTTGACCTTGTCTCAATTTGCTCATCCCTCTTTTTTTCATATTGAGCGTGGTCCGATTTATGTCCAGGCCAAATACAGGCAGCCAAGGCACACAACTCTTCTGTGTAAAGCTGAGCCATAGATTCCTGACGGACAGTCCACACATGGGCCTCGGATTGAAGCATGTCCTTGAGAGGGAGGAAAATCAATAGCTTAATGGGAAAGTGGTTATGGCCTCTCTTTTTCCTCTCTACCTGCTTCTTCCCGGAGACACTTTTCTGCCAACTAACTCCCTGTGTCTAAAATAATCTCCTCAAAAAAAGGGACACATTTCAAAGTTGATCATTAATGTTGTGCCAGGAGAGGGTGGATTAAAAAACTGATATATGGCCTGAGTCAGTATATGCCATTTAGAAAAGCAGGTTGGCGTTGCTCCTTGTTATTACATCGGAGCACAGTAAATAGGATTTAGCCAGGGTTTTGCAGTGAGCAGTAACACACATGCTCACACTGCCACCCACATGTCACGTCCATAAATCAGTGGATAAAGTGCACTAAAAAAAAGCGTGGCAGAGGTTGAGGGATAGAAGTAAGAACACTTCACAACGTCTACTTTTAAAATAATCCCTCTGAGGACCAAGGGACTGATGACAGTGGCTGGCGTGACTGGCAGATTACCATAAACATTGAGTATTTCTTTAAAGATATTTAATCAGACTATCCACTAATATATAGAGAAGAAGGAGAGCAATTTCTACTTCATAATAAGGAAGTGAGTGCTCCTTTATTACTCAAAATGGCCTCTTGGTATGGCCTATTGGTGTACAGTGCACAGTCGCTGAGTCAAATGAGTAACTCTTTAAATTTGTATCCACCGAATAATAATGGCACACATATAGCAGCTTGCAGGCTGAGGAAGCACGGCCTCGTAATCAGTGTGTGGGAGTTAGGAAAGAGTGCTGGTGAGGAAATCGCTGTGAGAGGAGCAGTGCAGTGTGAAGAGGGAGGTGAAGCCTTTTAACCAATGTTAGGAGAGCAGAGAGGTAAGCAGGCCAAACGCACTGCAGTCTCAACCTCACAACCTTTCAATGGCCCCACAGATTTTCCACAGATGTCAGACATTACAGTTTTTTTAGTTTGTTTCCCTACCGTATGTCAGTGTTGGACAAATGAGACGAGTTAAACATTTCAACAAAAATATATATTTAGAACTACACGTTACGTCAAACAGAAAATCATACCGCAGATGTGGTTTTAGGATCAAATTTGACTAATCCCCGTAGGGAAATTCACTTGCATTGAAAAAAAACCTTTGGCCTTTACAAAACAATTCCAAGAAGAGTATAGTGCAACTCTGCAGACTAAAAGCAGAGTAAATGGCAACGTTGTGGGCTGTTAAGACTAACAATAATGTGCTGAAAGATGTTATAAAGGTCTGTAGAGCGGAGGGCAACTGCAGAGTCGGGTGAGAAGCCTCTGTGGGTTCATCACTTAAGTAGTCATGTGATCGTTTGCCAGCATAAAAATGCACTAAAAACACAACACCACACAGTACTATGATAGAACTATAGAAATAGAGACAACAGAGAAAAAGTTTATATACATTGTTTCGAAAGAATACTACAGTGTAGCATAAATGGAGGAATCTTCGTCTGATCCAGTTTCTCAACCACTGCTCATCTGATCCATGCTGTGGCGGCTGATCTGCAGACGACCCTTCAATTGTAGATTTCTTTGTTTGATTTAATTTTCTTTGGATGGTAAATGGACTGTATTTATACAGCGCTTTTTTCTAGTCATATACACCACTCACACCCGTTTACAGGGAAGTCACATCCGCCCACCCCACACACTCATTCACACAGCGCTGCTATTCACAGCGCATTTTCTTCGATCACATTCACACACTGCCGGAAGAGCCGCCAGAGGCAATTTAGGGTTAAGTGTCTTGACCAAGGACACATGTGGATTGGCGGAAGCTGGGAATCGAAACCGCCGACCTTCAGGTTGGTCGACAATCGACTCTACCTCCTGAGCCACAGTAAGCCAAGCAAATCTGCAGACAGAGACTTCCTCCACTTATTTTCAACTGTAAACTTTTCACCATCTGATTATGTGACTGACCACAGCCAAGATCACGCTCCAGCTTGACAGGCAATTCAATTTAATTCACTTTTATTTGTATAGCGCCAAATCACAACATACTTTGTCTCAAGGCACTTTACATGGTGAGGTCAATATTACAATATTACAGGGAACAACAACAAATCCGACAATGAGCAAGGCTTGTGCTCTAGTTTATTTTAGTTATAATGTGATTAACGAATGCATTCACGTCTCCCATTTTGTATGTATTTATTACATATTAATTGTACTACAACCTAGTTATATGTTTGCACCCAATTTGAGTGTCTCTGTTGCACTTGATTATTTGTATGAAACTGTTTTTGATTCCACCTCTTATGATGTGTCGTCTAAATTGAGCAGTCTTCACGTGAAATTGAGGTTTAAGCGTGAGCGACTGTGAAGGTTGTGTCAGTTCTTTAAACACCTCATATGTGCGCACCATCTCTGCTGTGGGGGGTTTCAAGCATCCATTGTACTTCCATAACTTATCGGTTAAACTATGCTTAAGCCTAGGGGGTGAAAAAAATCCATTCCTACACGGTCACATTTAATTCCCTTCATCATTTTTCAACTGGAATGAATGAAATTGCCCCTTACCATCAGCAACTTTGCTCATTAAGGGCTTGGAGAACATTTAAATATTTCTATTTAAAACGCCTTCCCAGCAATTCCCAATAGCCTATTTTACGCTCCTCCAGTAAGTGGATTAAACTGAATTAAAAATGAAAAGAAAAGGGGAGAGACTTTTTGTAGTGGCCTTTTATGTTTGGTGAAATATAGCTTATGTTTTATATCAGACAAATAAGTATGCTGCAGATACACCTTTAGTGCAGGCTGGCTAATTGATTTATTTCACTCCGCGTGTAAGAGAGGAAGAAGCGTGGAGAAGAATAATAAAATCTCAGAGTTGGATTTCTGGTGGAGGCTCACCAGCCAGCCTGAAACATGTATTTGTCTTTTCCTATGTTATTTTTTCTTTTTCTTCAATAGACCTGTCTTCTCTTCTGAAAAGGAGCATTGTCTAAATCTCCTCTCAAAAAATGTCCAAAAATATCATAATTTTATTCAGCAATTCTAATCATAATAGCTGGGTTGTAGGCATTTGTGGTGTTTGAAAAACCACCTACAGATAAAACAGCAAACCAAGACCTCTTTCTCTGGGCTGGCGTTTGTCTGTCTAGGTACCGTTGCAGCTTTTGTCATGATAATTTGCTGCAGCACAAACTTCCTATGACAAAAAAAAAAAAACGCATTATTAAACTCAGCATTCAATTACTGTGACTCAATGGGAGATTACATAGAAAGGTGGCCTGCTAAATATTCAGACATTCCGTCTGTATTCTTGAATATTGAATCATTTCTATTCACATTCAGCACAATTCATTTAAACACACAAAGTCTGGCCAATTGATACTGACAACAAAACCAGCCATTTTTTTTATGGTCAATGGGGACTTTTCTTTTGTTCCCAGCCTTTTGTTCACCTCAAAAGACTTTGATGAATTTGTTTCCCTTCCTAGACATTGTGAGTTGACAGGCTGAGCTTGCAAGTTAGTGTCCTTGCACGGTAACAGTGAAGCACACACACGGCCATCTTCTCACAGGTTACACACACACACACACGCACACCTTCCCGATGCCACACACCCTCACAACACAAACCGATCTTCCTGTTGGGTAAGCCAAGGTGAAATAGCTAATTGGTGTGCAATGTGCGATCAGCCTTCTGTCACCTACACAGAGGTTTAGGGTGACAGCTCACATTTTTCTGAAGTACCTGACCGAGCAGGGGCTGACGCAGGGGGGGCGACCCTGCTGCTATTAAAATTTCAGATGAAAAGACTGGGGATACAACATCAATAATTCCCATTCAGTCTGAAAAGGCGGATTATTAGCAAATGTAACAAAATTGACTCTCCTATCTATCTTTTGTTCTCTCTCTATCTCCCTTCTACAGTCATGCCCCGATTTGCAGAACAAGTGGAGGTGGCTATCGAGGCGCTGAGTACGAACCCCCCGCAGGCCTTTGAGGAGAATGAGTTCATTGATGCATCCCGTTTGGTGTACGACGGCGTCCGGGACATCAGGAAAGCTGTCCTCATGATACGGGTATGTCCGTTCAGGAAACCACACTCTGAAATGGTTTGAATGCTCGGCAATAGTTAGGCAGAACTTAATGGGTTTAGATGCATTGCACCAAGTGCAGTAATTTATTTCTGGCTTCCTCCAAACATTTAAAACATTTGATTGGGTTAATTTGTGAATCGATTTATTTCCCAGTGTTGCTGAAAATCTCAACAATCGTGGTATACCATCCTACAATCAAACGAATGAATGGATTAAAAAAAATAAGTTTTCGCCAAATTCACAACAAAGGCAGTACTCTATCTTTTCTCATCCTAGCTTGACACTTCTCTGGTTCATTGTTGGTTGAGCAAATTGTGCTGCTAGCTATCACTGATGATAGTAGATGTTCTCTGACAAAAAATGTATCTGCCCTGAGGATGAAGAAAACTGCATTTGAAATTCAACAGGCTTCCCATTTGAGATGTCATACCTCTCACATATTCTGTTTAATAAAGATGGCGGTACATTTTACAGAACGTCATGATTTCAAAAAGAGTTGCATAACAACCTGACCCCAGCAGCTCCAGCGCCTCACACGCCAATTCTGATGCTACAGTATCTGCATGTTTCACCCGAACCGGCCCTTCTCTCTTCACCATGTAATTCATTTATTCAACTTTATGCAGGCTGGAAGGTTTCCCAGTGAAGCTCTGGAAAAAATCTAATTATGGAAAATAATTTGATGTTGGTAAATAATGTAAAACAGGCAGCTTTGAACTGCCCGGGACCAGCTGGCTTCATAATCCCATCCAAGTTCAATTACTTTCTGAGGAAACAACTTGGAAGATCCTTACTTTCTGTGTTGTCTAACGCCATCATATAAATAGCAAATGTTGCCACGTGTAATGGTTTTCTTTTTGTGCACATATATATATATTTTTTATGTGTCTGTGTTATTTCTTCTACCACTTAAGCCACAGTAATGGCTCCTTTAGAATTTTTACAACACAGATCTTCTGGCCAGTCAGTGGATTAAGAAGCCAATTCTCCACAGTGTTTAAAAATGGAGGCAGGTCTTGAGAAGGGTGTAAAGTTATATTGAAAGTTCTCAAATGCAGTTTTCCCCTGGCTTTATGTACCCACACACAGAGCAGAGCAGAGACGGAGCAGCAGTACCAGAGGAGCAGGCGTTACAATGGAACATGAGTGAATCTGAATAGTGGCTGTAGAGTGGCATCTGCAACATAGCCAATGTTTACACTTTTCCATTATTGACGAATTGGCCTTGAATTGGTACCTTTGACATGATGGACTCTCCGAAGGCTGGTTGTAATAATAGATCTTTGAGTTTAAAGTCTCATTAGATGCCTTAACAGATGCACGGTTGTTTATGAGACCGAATTTATACAACTCTGAAAATCACACTGACAACAATCCTCCACTGGGTTAATCACTAGGTAAATGACAGAATCTATTAGGTAACTTCTTTCTGTTTTCGGTATCTTTGTGTTAATAGCCTTTTCTCGAGCTCGACACAAAAAATATAGCGACATTAACTTCTATTAGCTGAACGTTTCCTGAACGCACACACTGTCACAGCCGGTTCAGGTTTGGACTGTTGTTCTAACCCAGCCGTGATGTAGCAGGCAATGATAATACACTGCCATGCTACATCTCTGCTGCACAGGTAACAGAATAAGTGTATTGTCAGCACCAGTTGCGCCACTACTATTATAAGACTTTATTTAGGAATCTGTCTCGCAAAGCTGATTAACATCTGGTTGCCCCAGATTTTGGAATCCAGCTATGGATGCATCCACGTAAAGAGAGAAAATATTGTCGCAAGCAGATCATTTATATGCATCATCAATATGTGTACTGTATTCAATTTGAGATAAGATTGGATAATTATTCCCTATGAGAAATTAGGTCAGAGACAAAAATAAAGGGATTTAGGAATACAGACACATTGCAAAATCAAACCAATTACTGTATCATATCATTACAATAAAATAATGAAACAAGAAACCTTTATTAACCGTGCATTATGCAAGTGCAAATGATATCACATTTTGTCCAGCTCAGCACTCCCCCTCATTAAGGCACAATAGACATCCATTTTGATTTTATTTATACAATCCTCGGCTCATTGAGTCCATTAGAGGTTTTTATGTTCACCAGTGATAGAATATCGGAGTTCAATCGGCCATCCTGGATCAATCACTGTTGGGGATACTAAAGAGGACATTCAGCACAATTACCAGCCTATGTACTGTAACAGTAGATTTAATTAATTATTGCCAAAGGGCCGTGGTCAACGAGCAACCTGTTGTTTGGTAAAAAGTCCTTTATGGCCAATGTGGGCTGGTTTTGTGCAAAACATTAATTATGTCTACGAGATAATTAGTCATGATGGCAGGGTAGCCTATGAATAGAATAACTTACAGTGCTCTTAAATGTCAGCTTCATGCAGAAATTATGAATAATGTTTTGATCTGATCCTCTGCTCAGCAGCAGGTTTGCCATCCAGTATTAAGTGTGTTACCGTGGTGATTGTAGCTCAGTTGAAATTAAAACCAGCTTCCTCAAATCAACAAGCCTGCGTTGGTAAGCTGGCTAACCTGCTAATCCTAATTAGTGAGTCAGACCCTTTTTTTACTTGCCATTTCACTTCCACTTGTGAAATAAAATTAAATAAATGGAGAAATCAAAGGACTGACATAATTGTTTAGAAGATTTAACATTAGGAAATTACAATCACCACACAAGGTTTAAACATGATTCATCTTCAAAGAAATGAAAAAATAAGTATAATATTATCGCGCGTCATGTTATCAGATAAAAAGAAATACGTCTGACATTTTGTGAAATTGAAGTGGCCTCGTCTTCGAAATGTAATCCTGCAATGTGTTTTTGTACCAATTTGCCGTGGTCGTTCTTTAAAGCATTAAAAGCGGCTTTGACGGGGAACGACTGTCTGATGTTTGAGATGTAGTTTGACAAACACATTTGAAAATTCTCAGGTTTGTTAGTAACATGTCAAACCTCTTATTTGTCAATGTCACTGGCAGAAGTGTTTAGATCATTTCACCTGAATATCAACCTGTGAATATTGTTTTTGTTCCTTTTTTAATAATCAAACTCTGATTAATCGTATTCATATTGTACCTCTGTATTTATTCTAATTTTTCAGTAAATGGTTTCCGCGCTGCCAATGGGCATTTCTTCCTCTCAGGTATCCTTTTGCCTGTCCATCAGAGCTGGTACATGAGTGCCGTTAATTGGACAAAATACCTATAATTCTGCATTTTCAAAGTGAAACCCATTTGATGTTTAATTGGACAAAAGAGTAGTGTAATGTTGACGGATCTAACACAAACTCAGTCAGACTCTTTTAATTCTCTGACGTCTCTGCCAGAGTTTGAACTACAACCCCCAAAGAGTCACACTGTGTACAGAAAATGACAACAATGTAAATGTATGCTATCTGTTTCTCAGGATTCCTGCACAATGGGGCACCAAGTCAAAAGAAAATTGCCCTTCTCATATGTCAGTTTTTTTCTTCTTCACTTTTTTTTTTTGACTGTTTCTCACTCACGCTTTGATTCTTTGACTCAACGTTGTCTCTGTGTTTCTCACAGACACCCGAGGAGCTGGAAGACGACTCTGACTTTGAACAAGAGGACTATGATACTCGCAGCAGGACTAGTGTCCAGACCGAAGATGACCAGCTTATTGCTGGACAAAGTGCTCGGGTGAGCCTCAGTTCTCTTTCCCACTGTTCTGCAACTTCTCAAATGTGCCTTGATTTTGGAACCTGACAGAAAAACATCGCTTCAGTTGCAAGTAGAACTGCCTCCCGTCCCCATTTCCCATCCCCAGCCCCTGGCCACACGTGAGTCGATTCATCCAGCTAGTTTCACTTACATAGCATGAAAGTCCATTCTAACAAGTGGGGTAATTTGAAATAAACACTGTTCGGGGATGGCAGGTGTAAAATTGCAATCACAAACAAAGAACCAATTACCAAATCCACTTTAGATGCCAGACAAAACACAAAGAGCCGTACAGTACTATGCCAAGGCTTCAGTTGTGATCGCCAGGGTCTCCGCTTTGTTGCACATTAGCAATTTTTCACTTGGGCCCAGCTTAAGGAACATTAAGAGGGTATCAGTGCTTGCTCCCCTCCAGCAATACAGAGGCTCTCGCGGTGTGTTGCATGTTGAAAGGATTGTGGATGGCAGGAGTGTGACTTGGCCCGATGCCTCTCCCTGTGGCACAAGCCTGTATTATAATGCCCGGTTCTCCACACAGTCTGCACACACAGGGGTAATGCACAAAGAAGGGAGACATAAATAAAAACCAAATTGCCAGCTTATTGTCGCTGAACGTATGTACTATACAGCGACAGCCCCCATTTTGGTAGCTTTTGATGCTAGTTGAAAATAAAACAGGAAGAAAACGAAATACAAACCATCTCAGATCCTAGGGCGATGTTAAGGCTCACTTATGCTCATCGTTGGATATGAATATGCAGACGGACGGGGCCTCGTGTCCGCGCCCTGCGTTCATTTCATCAGTGTTTATTTGCAGACCGAGCGGGGATGTGATGACCGATCACAAGTGGTCACTCGAGACGCATGTCGGGAGTTAACTGACAAACTGAGAGCTGTCCACCCGTGGTCGGGTCACCTGAGACGCATGTTGTCGCCAGGGATGATCAAGGCCTGAGTCACACTCACTGCTCCGTCGTCCATCCAGTCAAACCTCTGCCCTGCGATGTTACAGTACATGGCTCACTCACCTTCCACCTTTCCTCCTGACAAGGAGGAGTCGTAAACCACAGAAGATGATCTTGCCGTGTGTTATTTAGAAAAATATAAATTGCCCAAGGGGCACTCAAATAATACGACAGTCGACCGACAACATGTCATATCCTGAAAGAATATAAATGCAAGTTTTGTTTGATGAAAAAGTTCATCCGCCACTCATGAAACTTAACCATTGTCAAAACTGAAATCCATCCGTGAGCAAATAGCAGCTCCATGCAGGATGGCTGTGGGGGGTCCTGGGTGTGAAGTGCTTTGAGTTTGTTTTATGTATACTCCCACTAAAGCTCCCGCGGAGTAGGACTGCGTGGCCATCTGAGCTTCGACGCACCAGCGCTGCCACACAAAGTCGCCTCACAGCACCAAACTGTTAACTCGTTTTCCTGGCACTCCACTGTGCTTCGAGTGGGCAGCTCCTCTTGGGAACAGTTTGAAGTCGCAGCACGTCCCTTTGTCAAAACGTGTTGTTGTAATACAGTGATATAATGTGGATCAAAGGGTGACACGTCTCAATGTATGTAAGGATTGTTCCTCAACACTTAATCAGCACGCCACACACTCGAGCTCGTATTGAGTAAATGCCCCACTCCGTGTGGCTGCATGTCCTCAAACATGCTCACTTCTGTTTGGATATTTCGCTTCAGTGCGGTGTGCACATCTGGCATGCTGACAAGGCCTCTCGCACACTTAATTGATATCGCCTGTTTTTCCACCCAGAGACACTGTTATGCCCTCGGAGACTAAACATTTACACGCGCAGAAGGCGAGCACATCCATAAAAGATGTGTTTGCCGAGAACCACTAGTGATCTGCCCAGTCGCCCTCAGCCTGTCGTGTCGGGGTAGAGCTTGCTGTCCTCTCACGGTCATGCGAAGTGCACACCGCTACTTGTGTTGTCCGTTCAGACAAGAGGAAGCGCAATCCATTTTCTCCATAGGAGCTGACATGAGCACGCTGAGGTTTACAGTCATGATCCCTCCGAGCCCCTCCAGTGTGCGGGAATCACACACAGGCTACAGGCATGATATCTCCCTCTCCCCGCACTCGATCTCACCGTCTCACCCTCTTTCTCAGCGCGGAGAGAAAATCAAATCAAGTCGGGGGCAGTCCCAGGAGCCTTTGTTCCCAGTGCTTTGCCTTGTGTGGCGCTCCACTTGTCACTTCTATTATACATACGCATAAAGCTAGGTTATTAGAGCAAACATGAATAATGAGAAGGCAGAAAAACACACAGGGGAGGGAGGCCTGTACATAGTGTCTCTTTCTATTAGAGCGTGCAGACGCAAACTCTCCCTCTCACACACACACAAACAGACACACATCTCGTAACACAGTGATTGGATAACACTGTTGATAGGTCATCCATAAAATTGAACTCTGAGTGTCTGGGCAGTTTATTTTAAATGAAACAAATTAAAGTCATTTCAAGACGGCGCGCTCGGTGAAGAAACCCAGAGAGCGCTCTAATCCCCGGAGACGTAGCCGAGTCGCGGAGTGTATTGGCACGGCACTCCCCCGGCTGGATTTTGCCACAATGTTAAGCTCCCGAGGCCCGCTCCTTGTTGTTATCAGTAAAGCAGGGGAAGGGATTTGGGGATAAGTGAATTCTAGAGAGCAAGGGGTGGGGGGAAGAGGTGGGAGGGGGGCTTCACCAAGTCCCTTCTGCTCCCCTGACATCCCAATTGGCTCATATGTTTACCCCTGTGCTGCAGTTTTCTTTAGTATTTAGAAACCCCCCCCCCCTCCCCCCCTCCCCTTCCTCTCTCTCTTTCTACTTCCCTGACGCACTGTCTCTTTTGTCACATCATTTTCAGACTTAATGGGAATACCAAACAAATCCCCAACTCTCTCTCCCACACCTCCCTTGATCCCTAATTTTAGAAAAGGAATGTACAATCCAAATTGTTGAGTTTCAAGAGACGCTTTGCTCCCTTTAGCTGTTTAGGAGAAAAGTTCTCTTTTTTGCCTATTTGAAAAAGAAGAAGGGGAGGGGAAACCTTTTGAGTGAACTTACAGAAATAACCAAACCTAAAACTACTGTCATTCTCAATGTTCTTTCCTTATTTGACTCATTACATTGGCATTTCGGAAAACCATAACTAAACTTTTCTTTCAATGGTGTGTCCACCGTTGCGACACTGGCAGCCCATTTGATGGTATAAATATAGAAATTAGTGAATAATTGGTGCCTCAACAGTTGGTAGCGAGAACAATTTTAAGCAGCAAATAAATGCTGCCCTCCAGCCTGGAGATCAGACAGAACCTTCATTCACAATGATGCAAGCAGACCTTCAAAGTGAAAAGAATATTACTCAGCTGAAATCACTCGTCTTTTTCTTTTTCCCTTTTCAATCCCACACTGTACAGTCTAAATTTGTTTTAAATGTGAGCTGTGTTTTCACCCCACAAACTGTTCAATGGGACTTGCTGTCCCACTCTCGTTTGTGTGTCTTGGCACAAGGAGCAGAGGGAACCTACGCTGGGCCTGAGTGGGATGGGCTTTTTTTTTTGTTTTGCTTGTCTGTTTACGCAATTCTCTGGCTGGAGCAGCCGTGGTCCAGCGCTACATCCCAGAATGCCCATGAGTGGCTGCCTGGCTCTAGAGCTGAGTTACACCATTGGTCAGACAAGTGTCACGTAATTGACTGAGGCTACACAGCTTCTTTGGGAATTTGGAGTGTTATAATTCTGTGAATGTGAGCACAGAGAGTCGCAGAGAAGACAAATAGATAGAGGACTGAAACCGGCTGACCCAAGGCAGAATGCAAATCCGAACAGATGACGCCATACACGGGTTCTTGACACGTGTTTGCCTCGAATTAGGAAGTTGTGCCTCTGTGTTTCTGTCTGTAATTTCCGTTCTCAGTTTATCAATTCCTGCTCATTTTCTTTAGAATCATTTCAGGAGCACAAGCCTTTTTTTTTCTTTCTTTTTTTTAAATTCCTGACACATCTACAGTACCAGAAGACGTGACGCACTTTCTCACTGAGCGCACCCCCACACACCAGCTTTGCTGCGAGAGAGGGACAAGGAGGACAAGGGCGATTACCTCATTAAGAGAATGGCAATACTTGGAGGACAGTCAATAATACATGAGTTTAAAAAACAGTGAATGGTAACTTTTTTCTCTTTTTTAGACTCTACTCGTTTTTCTTTCTCTGCTTCTTGAGTCAATAGAATCGACCTAATGGAAACCAGGTTACTCTTCCTTCCATCTCACCTCCCTGACATAATGTTGAACAAATGCATTATTCATTCTTTGGTCTAAGAAGCTGAGGTAATTATACATTTATCTCCCAAATAATACCAGGTCCTTACTGCGCCTGTGACCTTGCCAAAAGATTTATGCCATTTTGTACCTGCCCCCAAAGGCCGCTGAGCGAGCAAATGTATTCTCATAGAGGGAAAAAAATGAAGGCAAAATGGATTTGCTCTTTATGGGTATAAGATGTCAAGGGGTTTGAAAAGGTCCAGTCATTAAATGTAGGGTTTATAACTTTATTTTGAAGCATTTCAGAAGGGCAGGGATAGTCACACTCTAAACTTAATGTTTTTAGTTTTGGAGGGCGGATTAAAAAGCATTCTGGACAGAAGAAATTAGAACAAGTGGTGCTACAGCTCTCCTTTTATATACTTCCCTTTATACTTAACTAATCCCTCCTCTTATTCGCCCCTTTCCTTATTTCCCTATCGCTCTGTCCTCCACAACCTTATCTCCCTCCTCTACCTCAATTCCTCTCCACTGGCGTTGCCTACTTTCTGACGCATGTTCCCAATTTATTCTGCTCAAATTTACTCCCCTAACAAACCCCTTCTTTTTCTGTTCTAATGCTTTTGTTTCCTCCGTCCCTCTCGCGTTGCCTGCAGGCCATCATGGCGCAGCTACCCCAGGAGGAGAAGGCCAAGATCGCTGAGCAGGTGGAGAGCTTCCGACAGGAGAAGTGCAAGCTGGATGCGGAAGTGGCCAAATGGGATGACAACGGCAATGACATCATTGTGCTGGCCAAGCAGATGTGCATGATCATGATGGAGATGACGGACTTTACCAGGTAAATGTGAAACCGTACACTGCTTCTTAATCACATTTTCAGTTTTTCTAATTTGTTGGCAAATAGCTACTTAATTAGCATCACGCTGATACACAAACACCAGAGGGAAATATCCGGCCCTTTAGCTGCTACAGTAAATGTACCACTTTGCTCACTGGCATATTCACTAACTACAGAGTTCAGTGTAACAGAGTTTTGGTTTGGGGGGTTTTCTGTAAACAGCTACCTGCTGTGTCTGAAAAGTGCAAAGCTGTGCACGATAAAACCAAAATAATACGCTAAAAAAATGTCTGAAGAAAAATAATTCTCCCATGAGTTTCCCCTTTCACCCCCAATGTCCCCGCTGTGGGAAGAATAAATAAGTATCTTATCCCTCGTAAAGGAAGGCTATTAAGCCTATAGAAAAATATTATTGCCTCCATAAGTACATTAAGTGGAATTTCATAGAGACTTTGCAACTTTTGATTCAGATAACCTTTGCTTTAATGAGACTAGATAGCAACGCTGTGATTCAAACATATACTCCAATACATCATGCGTTTGCTTATGTTCACTGAAAGCCAGCAGCTTTCTTTTCAATCTCCTCCATCTGGGCTCAACATATCTCTGGGAAAAGCCTTATGCCCAACTAATTGGTATCAGACTCGTGCATGGAGTTGTGAACCACTCAACAATAACATAACATGGCATGGAACTATCCAAAAAGAAGAAACTAAGTAAAAGTCAGAGCCATGAGTTATTAGCCATGAGTGATTATGGCTGTAGTGCTGTGACTGCACCATTATTACTTGGCATTGACCCCAGTGACTCAAATTGGCATGAACAAACTGAGTGGAAACTTCAGCTTAGCACTGACTAAAAAATGCGACATCTCACCCTGACAACACACACTTATCTTAGCTACATTGACTTTCCCCGTTTTGGCAAATCGAGAAAACAAAACACAGGACACAGGCTCAGCTGTTGGCCATGATTTCCCTCTCCTGCCTCATTTTCTACTTCAGCTACTCTAACAAGTCTCACTGCTCCCTGTTTTGAGTCAAAACCAAATGTACTGCGGCTGGACCGCGTACGGCCTCCGCGTGAAACCGAGGGCATAGATGAAAACTGCAATTCGCCAATTAGCATATTGTTGACGACGTCGCATCTTATGTGCATTCTTTATAGTTGGGAGTTGGTGAGGAAAAGTCAGCTCAATGTCACGTTCAAGTGATTTGGACATTTGGACACAACTCCTCTGGGTGATGTCGAAAAAAAGTTCAGGACTGTGTGACAGCAGCTTTTGTCTGTCACACAGTCTGCCTTTCACTTGAAGGGTAGTGCTGCCAACTCTTTTCCACGGGAAAAAAATAGCTCGGGTTCGTCCAAAGTGTTGGCCAGTGTGTTGCTATGAACCTCCAAAAAAAAGAAATATTAATAACACGCCACTAAAGGGTTCAAGCTGGTGAACAGTCAAGCCAATTAAAGGTGTTTTTCCCTTGTGCTGCAGACCACGTGGCACTATACACCTTAAGGGACAAAGCATTCACTTGGTATACTGTTACTTCCGTTGAGTCTTGATTGAAGTGTCTAACATTCCTGCTGGCAGCCGCAGCACAAGCTTGTGTTACACAGTGGTGGGCTCAGTCTCTGCATCTCCGCCCACATTCACTTTTTCCTTCTTCATCGCTCCTTGAATTTTCCCAGAGGCAAAGGCCCCCTGAAGAACTCCTCAGATGTGATCAACGCCGCCAAGAAGATTGCAGAGGCCGGTTCCAGGATGGACAAATTGGCCCGCGCTGTTGCAGATCAGGTAGTTTTTTGCGAATCCATTTGCGTGTGTCACTGTCGGTTTTTTTATTATTAGACTTCTGATCAGCCCTGAAACCTCAGCCTCACAATGTGTCACCGTAAGGTGACTGCAGAGCAAGTTTTGAGTTAGACCTACGGAGTCATGCGCATTGCAAATCTGTGACGTGGGCACTGATGAGCCCAGCTGGAGTGGTGGGCTGTGTTGCCACAGGACTCCGTCTCCCCATGGGGCCAACATTGAGAAGGCAAACAGCAGAACCAAGTTGTCTCTAATATAATTAGCTCCCAACCAAGGTGTTGCATTCATTATCAGATGAGTACCTCTCTAGAACACGCTGACAAACCAGTTTCAATATCTAATCAATCAGTACTGTGCCAAGGGAGGGTGGGAGTGGAAAGAAATAGACGTGTACTCCTAGTGTGTGTGTGTGTGTGTGTGTGTGTGTGTGTGTGTGTGTGTGTGTGCGTGTGCGTGCGTGTGTGTGTGTGCGTACAGCAAATTAAGTGGGAGGTATTTCAGAATGCTAGCAGCACTCCAGGTCATGCAAAATCTTCTTCATTCCATCTATCCCTAATAGGCAGCGAGAATAATCTCAGGCTCAGGACTCTCTGATTTATTGAGGCGGCATGTTGTCATTGTAATTACTGCTGTTTGCTGGCAAACTCTTGCAATAATTGCCGTTGGTTTGGGTGTCACACGCTGGGCTTCTTTGCAGTGCAGCTGAGCTAAAGTTGGAGCTCACGTCAAATTTCCAAATTAAATTGATCGAATCTTTCTCTGGAATCCAACAACTAGGATGACGAGACCTGCACACACGATCACCAACAAAGCTGCTTATTCTGAGTGTATTTCATACGCATCATTTTGCATATCCATGCAATGTTGATAACTAGAAAGCACTCGACAAATCTGACCTCGAACAAAGGCAATATCTTCTTCTGATATTACTTTAAACTGGCATGAGTTGATCTTTTTGTTCGCTTCAGCAAGCTGAGTTCACAGCTAAGCCACAGTATGTTGCCTTATAACGCTTATGTACAATACAGCAGCAAACATGTCAGCCAGCAGTGGCTTATTTACACATCCAGCAGATACTGTACAGCGCAATGTCAGTCCAGTATTCACTTTCTTTTCAGCTCTCTTTCAACCTCTGCTAAAAGAAAGAAAAGAAAAAAACATGCTTGGCTGTTTAAATGCTCCATTGCATTCAGCGGCTTGTCGCTAACTTTGTCTGTCTGCTTTTTGAGTGCTGAGCAGACAGTGCACGGTGTGGTTCTTCAGAGTGTTTCTTTTGCTGCCTGTTGTATCTGGAAGCTGATGACAGGAGTGAGACTGAACCAACACAGCAAAGCTGCAGACCAGGAAACCAAAAGAACAGCTTGAAAGACGCTGAGTTTCTGCCGAGAGCCGCCAGTGGTGATAATTACAGTTTCCATGGATTTATCACTGTGAACATCCCGCTTCACTACAATATAGATATTTTATAATTTTTTGATTATAGAACATTAAGTTGAAGAACATGGAAAATTAAAGATTTCAAAAATCATTCAAAATACACAATTATTACGCCACAGAGTTTTTTCATTACATGTAAATAGATGTGTGAGTTCGGACATTTGCACCAAAAAATAAACATTTGTTCCTTGGCCAACAAGAAATAACTTAGGACCAAATTTTATTCAAATGTGCTGTGAATCTTCTGATATTTAAAGGATAAAATATTATAAAGGAAGAAGCAAAAATACCAGAGGATCATTTCGAAAATAACCATTGCATTGTATAACAGCAAACTTACATGACTATTTCCTGTTTTTAAAGGCATTTTAAACTTGAAGAACATTCGGGGGGTCCATACTTTCCCGTGTCCTTCGTGCAGCTCGATCTCAGGTGTGAAGTACACACACAAGATACCAGTAAAAAGAGATGATGTCTTTCATACAGCGTGCGTTTTCTTCAGGTGACAACAAGTGACGTCACAGTAATATGTTGGTCCTGCTGGTACAGTAGCTACTGTAAGTGCAGAATGTCTGTCGACTTGAGCGGTCGTAGAGTACACCGAGCTTCCGACTGACCAGAAGGCTTCAGTCACTGTTCTCCGCAGCATATTGCAAAGTTTCAGGCTACGAAGGCCTAATTACCACAAACAGAGCGATGAAGAAGCGTCATCTGTACGAGCCTTGTATAGAAAACACTTTCAAATGTTTCCATGTGTGAGAACATTTGTCTCAGAAAGCTGGCCTCAGTCTGTGTCACAGTTTATGTGTGCGTTCGGAGCAGAATCGGCGACAGAAGGGACGAGGTGAGCGCGGACTCGTCTGCGCGCGCTCATGTATTCACTTCTTAGCTTGTCGGCTGCCAAGTGATGATCAGTGTTTAACAGGGTTTAGGTGGGAGTGAAGCTGTCACATGGCAAATCACTGGCAGGGCCCGTGTCTGAATCAACAGTTGCTGCAATGAAAGAGCAGGTGGCTCGCCATTTTTAATTCTCACTTAAATGGTTCCTAGACCAGTGTTTACTGAATATTCAGAGCCTTCTGTTGCACTTCCAGAGACATCGGAGCTGTGTTCGGGTAATAAAGAGGGGCTTGAGGACCTTTTCATTTGCAGCACAAATTTTTATCATAAAAGTGTTTTCATGTGAGGCATGCGGGACATCTGTTTGTCATGCCATTAGGGAAACGGAATGAATTAGTGAAAGGTAAAAGAGCAAAAGTTTGCTCTTATCAAGCATCCTAATGGAATCGCACAACAAATAACATGACATCTATGTTTATTCCGGAAGAAGAAGACAAGTATTTTGCATTCACACGTTGCGGTAGGTAACCTGTACTGGTCGAGGGCACTGCGACTCTACAAGAAGAAGAGAGGCTGCCTCCCTGCTTTCAGGCAGGTCCCTTAAGTAGCAAACCTTGTTGCTATGACTCCACATCAGCCCTATTGATGAACATATGTGAAGCAGAAGACAAGTGTATGTGGAAGGGCGGGAGGACGGCGGGCTCATTCATAGTCATTTAAGCACAGCACTTGACGTACAAAAACCCCTCGAGGCACCTCACCCCATTTCACTCAGGCAATCGCTATTTTATACTCTGTTTTGTCCCTCTCCATTTTCCCTACTCGGTTTCATTCTTTAAATGCGCCTCCCACACACACAAGCACGCACACACACACACACACACACACACACACACACACACACGCACAATATACAGTAAATAGCGTGGGGCAGCTGTACAACATCACCAGCACCTACACACACATCAGCCAGTACATTAAAACAGTTAAATGGTTTTATTACTGTGGCAGATCAGCGCACCGTGTGAAGGAGTTCATTATCAACCCTCAGTTATGATATTTCAGACTTATTTTATAGTTTCAGTTATTTTCTATGGCTTGATTAAGTCAAAAAAGATTCACGCATCTCCCATAACAAACCAGTTGTTGGTTTTCATGCTGTGGCTGATGGGCGATTGCCGAGTGTTGCGAGCGGCGCTGACTTGCAACAGTAACGTGTCGCCCTGCCTGAGACAGTCCGCATGTGATTTTTAAGCAATCCTGCAGCACCCTCTGGCACAGAGTTCAGCTGTGATGGTGGTGGTTGTACGTTTGTGCAGTTCTTTTAAGGTGAGTTTTGTTTCATAAATGTGGTTAGACATAAAGCTGCACACAATGAACATTACAGAATAGGGCTGTTGTTATTCTTTGTTTTGTTTTTTTGCTTCTTTTTCTGCTCGAATCCCATAAGTAGACCAAAACAAAGAATGTGTTGTCCAACCTCTTAATACTTTCTGATTTCCCCTCCCAGAATGTTGCATCCAGTTCCAAACCCCTTCCTTACCTGAAAAACCTTGAAAGGGTTTTGTTTTTTTCAGAAACAGCTGGGTATTGTGGTCTTAAGCGAACGGCCCTCGGACAAGAATAAATAGTGCAATTCTTGGAGACTATTTTTTAGATGTGGATTAATAATGCTTGGTGCACTGGCGATTATTCATGGCAGCATGTCTGCAAAAAGTGGCGAACCCGACGTGATGTTTGTAAACTGTCGTTTTGAAGCCTCAAGTTGAGTATTTTGGCCGGCGCCATCTTGGTTACTTGGAACCAGAAGTTACCTCTTTTGTTGTCACCGCGGAAACGTCTGTCCCATCGCGTCTAGAACAAGAAGAGCAAAAGCTGACACCACGTGTGAATGATGTGGAAATTAAAAGGCGTCTCCGAAAAAATTACAGTTTAATGGAAGCTGACCAGAGAGTTGTCAGTAACGACTATCTGTAGAAATTAATTATTTTTGGAGGAAAAAAATCGAAAGCCAATGTTTCTTGAAAGTTTACTCTCCTTTATCACGTCATATCATGTCATGACTCTATCCCTTTGGACGGAATCATTATTGTTGAAAAAAATGTGCATGTAACCCCTTAAAATTAAAATAAACATTCAGGAAAATGATTCATATTTTAGCTAATGCTGATGTCGGTCATCGGGTTGTCAGTATGTACAGTAGTCGGGCATCCTGCTAATTGAGAGGGATGAGCCGGATATTTTGGTATATTCGGAAATGTGATTAGTGCAGGTTTCTTCTCAGTGGTTCCCACACTCGGGGTTGGCTAAATCAGAGGGGTCACAAGAACATTTCAGGCGGGGGGAAAAATGCAGGATCAAAATTTCTGCATTATTCCTGTGACATTTGTTATCATTTCGCCTCTTTAGACCTTTTGCGCATCTTTCAAACTGAGCAATATGAGAAGGATTCCTCACAACCTCTCCAACACGGTGGGGAACAGCCACTGACGACATCACTGTCAATGTCGGGCCGTGTCATAACACAGGAGAAATAAACACTCGTATATTGCAACCCGACAGGTTGCAGGAGCAGCTTCCAATTACATACTAATTGAGCAGTGTGAAGATGTGAAAGAAAGAGCATCAGGTCTCTTTTAGTTTGTTCTGTTTACTTATCGGTGATTCATTTGACTTTTCCTATTGCAAACTGACAGATGGCGGAGTACAACAGAAGGAGGAAGGACAACAAAAACATCAGGTAGTCTCTGAAATATAATAAGGGGTTTCAGAACACGCACTACGACACAGAGATGCTCAATTTTTTTGTGGGCGAGTACGATGCCGGGTGAGGAAATAGAAAGATTACTAGCTTTCGTGAGGAAGTGACTGACAGGTGACAGCCCTGTAGTGGTCCAGTCAGCCAGAAGAAACACTGTGTAACTGTGTTTAACATGCTCCATTTGAATCTGTCACAGTACCTTCATTTCAAATGACTCTCGCCTCACTCTTTGGTCTTTGTCCACTAGTGGATTTGTAATGAAGCAGAAAGGTGGATGATACACAAAGGGCTAAAAAACATTTTTGCACTGAATAATTCAGAAAAGGTCAGTCTCACCCTGCTTACGAATGCAGCAGCGGTGCGAGGTGTGACTTGTGTTTTGACAGCCTGCCACACTCCTGATAGTGCGTTGCCCTCATCTCAGCACCGAGGTCCACATCATCTTCCTGGATTCTCCACGGGGAGCATGTTTCATTCATCCTGCGCTTAATTATGAGGGGGGGATGAAACAACAACAGCAAGAAAAAAAAGTTCCCTGGAACGTGGAGATGTGCTGAGGCCAGGAGGAGTTTCATAGAGGCTGAGTCAAGTCAGGCAGTGGACCAGTCGTCTCGCTCCTCGGTAATGAATGCTGTGACTCTATGATGGAGGGAGAGAACGAGAGACAGACAGACAGAGAGGGAGAGAGAGAGAGAGAGAGAGAGAGAGAGTGAAAGCGTCAACGGGCCTGGAAAAGTAATGGGCCATACAGTTTATTTACATCAACGGGGAATTTGCGGAAGAAATGGACTATTATTCAGCTGTACAATAGAGAACAATTGTGTCATGTCTGCACCAATCTTGCCTGGGGCAGCAGTGTGTGTGTGTGTGTGTGTGTGTGTGTGTGTGTGCGCGCTTGTGTGCGCTTGTGTGCGTGTGTGTAAGCAGCGTGAAGAGCAGTTAGCTGTGATGCTGGCCAGGACTGACTGACGGTGCAGTGATAAAAAAGCCCAAGGAGCAGATTCCCTCTGCCTCACTGGCTGCTCTATGAGCTCGCAGCTCCACTTCAGTCTGCATTCAGTGACACTTAGTGAGAGGAAGCTGCTGCTGGTGGCATCTCAAGCTCTTATTTACTGTGTTGTTGAGTGAATGTCCTATGAATATATATATATATATATATATATATATATATATATATATATATATATATATATATATATATATATATTCCCCCGCAGTGGGATAAATAAAGGAGTGTCTTGTCTTATAACCCATGGCACAAACTTCTCTCTGAAATTCTATTCGTAGGTTGTAGAAACTAACATTTCGCCAGTCAACAGGAAAACTGTTGGGGTGGTTTTGACCCGCTATATTTGTGAGCAACACTGAGAAGCAGTTGTGGTCAATCGTTTCGATTTTGTCTCGGCCAAAGAGGCCTCTCCTCCGGGAGGAGGTGAGAAGAAGGGCGGCCGGGGGAAGCTGGCAGTCTTGGAGGGGGGTTTATTCATGTCGCATGCTTGATATTTAACTGGCCAGCCATCCTCCATCGGCCCCGAGCCCGCAACACAAGGAAATGAGCTGTGCATCTCCCCACGCTGCGCTGCTGAACGTCCTAGTTAGGACCGTTTAATATTAATGACTAGAAGAAGAAAGGTGTTGCTACAAAACGATGCTCCCAGTGTTCAGGCGGCTGGTGCAGTGTTTCTTAACCCACTGGGAGCTTAGTGGGCCACGGCAGAGTCCTGGAAGACTTGGACGTGGAATAATATGGGCCAAGCGTTGTGATAGTAGGAGACCAGAGGAGACTGTCCTCATATTCCCTGTTGGTCCATTTGCTGCTCTGTGTGACTGGGTTCTCCACTGCTGAAGAAGCACACAAGGACCCTGTTCAAAAAAAAAGGGAAAGATGAATAAGATACTTGCAGCAACCAGATGATGGTTCTATAACATCTTAAAAACATTGTTTCTCCAGCTCGGTGTCAAATCAAGTGCCTTGGTGGCTTCCATGTCACTCATGATATAATTATATATCTGCTTTCTCTCAGCAAACCTGCCACTGACTCTTAGCTTATCACAGATGATCATGTTTTAATATGAAATATATGTACCACTGAGTCTCCTGGATTTAACAAAGACAGGAAGTGAGATGTTTCCGTGTTAATTTGCCATGTCATTTTTTTTTGTCATTTTGGCCAATAACTGGTTCAGCTCAAATCAGTTGCACGTTGTTTACATATCAATGTTAAAAGGATTATGAATTCTGACTTACATTTTGAGCCCATTGCTCTTTTATATAAACAGTATGTGATCCAGTTTTTTATAGTACGGACAGTCTGAGAATATGTTTTTTAAATACATTGTAAATGACAAAATGAATTACTCTCAAAATTCTACAAAATGCTAATATGTAATATGAACCAGATAGTTACTGCGTGTCCACAGTGGAAAGAAACATGAATGACTTAAGAGGCAGTTAATCTTGTTTTTTTCATATTATAGATTGTGTGTCATTAACATTTAAGGGCACAGCAGTTCCTTTTAGAAATAAATGATCTCTGTCGAGATGGGACAGAATGCATATACAGTATGTATATACATCGTTTTTTTGGAGTGTGTGTTTTTTGATTGTGTTTTTCTTCATGCCTCTGTTCTATTCAGTGCCCTGATTCGGCGTGTAAGCAGGATCTGCTGGCCTACCTGCAGAGAATCGCCTTGTACTGTCATCAGCTCAACATTTGCAGCAAGGTGAAGGCTGAGGTTCAGAACCTGGGTGGAGAGCTCATCGTCTCCGGGGTAAGTTGACACCAGTCGTATCGTAGGCAAAGGATCGTCCCTCGGCAGCCATCTTGGCAATGCCCCTGGGCACAACTGCACTCTCAAAGGTCACCGGGACTGAAAATGAATATATTTACAGAATCTCCCGTTCAAAACAAATCTCTTTTTTTCGCCAGAAGTTGTTCTTCTTCGTGCGCAGGGTTTCGCTTGAATCAGTGCACCAAAATGACTAGCATGTTATGTTTTCCATTTGGATGTAATAAAGCAGAAAATTGAGCAGGATACACGGTATGTTAGTGGTTTGTCTTTCTCTCACAAAGTCTCTGAGTCCGTCCACACAGAACAGCACATGGCCAGCGTCTTCATCACTAGATGCACTTTTACTCTGGTGGGCAAAGCTTTTGGTTCAAGGTCACAATGAAGCTTAGAGGACCAGACAAAAGGCCGGACATATTAAGCTGATGCAATTATTTCAGACCGATTACCGTGTAATAATACCAGAACGATGCACCGCAGGCGTACTCCATCTGTATTTTCCACGCCTCATGAACCCTGTTATCATTGCTCAAAGTAAAATCAGACAGATATTCTGTGTTGCTTACATTTGTCATCTAAACTTCATTTCATCAATGTGTTTTTTTTCCCCCCAATGTACAGGAAATATAAAACACAGTATAATCATGTGGTGAACTCTGCTGAAGTCAGTTTGAGAAAAATCCCAAATCACAAGTTTGTTTCTTTGCTGTTTACAACATGTGACTCTCTCTGTGCTTGGACTCAGATAGGGATGACCTCCTCGAACTAATTTTAACTGTTACGGGTGAAAAGGGGGTGGGATCCCTCCTCCTGGACAGACAGACATGCTGAAAAGTAAAATGGTCATAAAACTGTAACAACACAATGAAAACAGTATAATAAAGTTGTAACACACGCTCTTTGTATGCACACTTAAAATGGATGCAAAACTATGCAACATTGAATTATCCAATGTTCCATCATGAGATACAGATGTAGTAGCAGCACATCGCCACAGTTCGGTTTGTGAAGGATTTCCTTCTAAACGGACGCATTTGTTCCTCTAATTAAAATAGTAAACTTTCATCTTTGCTTTGCGTCTCCATGCGTCTCGTGTTGATACGTGCCTTCATGATTTCTCAGAACTCCATTGTAGTTTGTCTCGTATGAGTTTTGTGAGCCCTGCTGAGATTTTAACCTTTTCATGGTGGCCAGCTGGAGTCCACGCTCATTAAGTCTGCACAGTTGACTCGCCGCAGCATGAGGTAGAAGGAGGCCCACTGGCCGCCGACCCTTAAATGTCAGCCAAACAAAACAGACGGAGACAGAGGTACACCTGACCCCTGTCCCTGCTAATTATGAGCTGCTAAAATAAGATGTCATATAGCGATGGCCATGTTTTTATCCCGCTTAATTGCCAGTTGTGGCCCAGACCTCCTAGGTGCTGCGTGTGGCTAATGTCCAGAGCGAGAGACTGTTGCACTTTTAACTGACACATTGCCTTTCTTGACTTGACTGAATGCTCCTCTCTCTTCCCTCTCCCACCGTCCTCGCCCTCTCGTAGCTGGATAGCGCCACGTCCCTGATCCAAGCGGCCAAGAACCTGATGAACGCGGTGGTGCTGACTGTAAAGGCCTCGTACGTGGCCTCCACCAAGTACCAGAAGGTGTACGGGACGGCGGCGGTCAACTCGCCCGTGGTGTCCTGGCGCATGAAGGCCCCCGAGAAGAAGCCTCTGGTGAAGCGGGAGAAGCCCGAGGAGTGTCAGACGCGCGTTCGACGAGGCTCGCAGAAGAAACACATCTCCCCTGTCCAGGCCCTCAGCGAATTCAAGGCCATGGACTCCTTCTAAGAAAGAAAAGAGTCCCGAGTCATACCTACCCCAAGAAAAACAACAAAACATGCCGCTGACAAGTTGAAGAAGAAAAAAAGTCCCTTTTTACATTGTGTTAACCCGCCTCTGTTTGCCCGGTGTGTGCTTGGTGACATCTCAGGAGGACTCCAGTACATATTAAACTGCCACACTGAGGCTCCTTCCAAAACACCGTGGGCCTCGTGGCTCACAGACGAGCCAGCACACACCCGACACTATTTATCGACCTTATTGTAGCTTAATATGTGGAAGCCAAAATGTGACACGAACACAACTACTTTTGAGTGTAAAAAAAGAAAAAAAAAGGAGAAACATATCAGAGGAGGAAGAGTGTCATGTTAAAAATCTGTGGCAGTTGATGTTCTAGCTATATCATTAACGTGCTACTGACTGGCTGCTTGTATACACATGTAAACTGTCTGAATGGAATCCCTGAATGGTGCCGTAGAGAAGTTAAGTAAGGGAATATATCAGTGTTGGTATGCTCCCTCTCGATATATATATTATTTTTTTTCAATTTGAATGTTAACCTGTAGTGTTAGGAATAACTTATGTTAAAGATAACTGGACGTGTCAGCATCCAAGTAGTTCCCCTGTTCCTGACGATTATAATAATAATAATAATCCATACGGTGTTTTTTTTCCAAAGCACACTTATGGTCTATTGTATTGCCTTTTAAAATTCATTTATTTAATTAATACATCACTAACTATGATGACCTTGATTGGAAGTTGTGTAGCGTATAAATATAGAGAGAGAGAGGTTTGACTAGTTGTGGTTTGCTCAGAGAATAGAAATCCCTGCATACAGTACCTTTATATTCACCCTTCTCTAATAAACCCCTCAACTTGACCCTCAAACATTCTCATGTCGTTCTTGCTGCCACATTTGCAGCGGCTAATTTATCAACCTGTGAGCGAGCGTTACGGCCATGATTGCTTTTATTAATCTGAACGATGTGACACGAGCATTTGGAGATTGCCGTGCATGACCTGCAGATGAAAAGATTCCAGAGGATGGAAAAAAACATCTATTAGTAGTGAAAGCTTACAAGAAAAGGCATATTGATTCAGGGTCATGGGTCAAGCCCCATTACTTCCCTGTGACGTGAGATAATTGGTCCTAGGTCAGCACTGTTAGTGCTTACTCTGTGATATTTTGTACCGGGCCCTTCACATAAACTGTCACACCTCCCAGGTGCGCACGAGATAAAGGTTGTATTTTAATTTTATTTTTTAAAACATCTTCACATGGTAGTTTTAGCTGTGTGACGCTGAGCTTGGTCCGTCTGTTGTTCCATTACTTTGGCCCAAATTGAAATATCTCAATAACGATCACATGGATTACAATGAGATTGCATACAGATACCCATAGTCCCTGAAGGAATCCTGACCAATGTGCTGTGATTTAGTTCTCTCTGAACTCATCCTCTACCTACTCCAGTGTGCGCTAAAGTATATTTACCCCCACACCGTTGTATTTGACCGTCTGACTTCCTGGTGTGAACTGCAGTTCCTTAAAAATTCACAATGCAACAGAGGGATGTGCACTGCGATGCATTTAGAGATGATTGATCGAATTTTAAAACCTCACCACAGCAGAAACAGCAGGGCACAGTCTGTCATATGGCAAGTGGTTACTGAGGTTGCTGATTTCAGACAGGGCTCAAGAGTTTGTCTGATTGACACACATCTATTGAGCAGTGAGTCTGTTGCTCCTGGTCTCCAAGTAAACTGCTGAGTCTGTGTCAGGTACGTAAGCCAGCATTGACCACCGAAGTCCGTGTCAATCTCTCTTAATCCGTGCTTAGTTACTGAGGGAAGGGCAGGGGTATTGTGGAAAAGGAAGAGCGGTTAAAGAGCTGGCACTCAACTGTGGCCTGGAACATCACGAGTCAGCAAGGCAACACCCCCCCACCCCCCCCACCCTCCCCCCAACACCCTGAGCTGTGAGTATAAAAGTCTGAGATTTCTAAAGGCAAAGACTCATCGGTGTGGCTACAACAAATGTGATGTTCATATAGCTCTCTGGTCTTTGGGCAGCCGCCGAGACCTGGCTGCAACCTTCCTTCATGCCAAGTGACTCCAGTGAATTAGTTCATTTTAAGAGACGGCACAATGCGATTCTTTTTCGAAAAAGCAGCTCAGTCGAAACCCCGACAGCACACCCTGCCATCAAAACACGGGGGGCAAATCAGTCGATGGCTTAACATGACCTCCATCGCCAGTGAATCGAATAGAGAGCAACAACAAGTACAATTGTCCCGACAAGAGGCCGACGCGACACTAGATTAGATAATTCTGCAGTTTAGTCCTCACTCGTTATGTATCCTCATTGTACCGCTAATGCCCATTAAACCCAACATGCATCAGGCATCCATGCGTATCCAAAGTACCCTGTGTTTAGGAAACGGGGCCCCGGGGGAGAAGTTGTGGCACGGTCCACTTAATGGAGGGATTAATTCCTGGCTGTGGCACTATCTAGCTACAATAATCCCCGTGTGCATCTCCACCATCCAAATAAAACATGACATGTTGGCTGACGGCCCGTTGTCCTTTAGAATTACAAAAATAAATAATTAAAATTAAAATAATGACGGTGGCAGAAATGCCAGTGCAAAGTGGGATATTAATATTTTGATTGGAGAGTTGTCCACACTGGATGTGCCGTATTAAAGGGATTAAAACAGACTTCTAATCTAGTCAAACAAACCTCCCTTAGACCAACTGTAAAAATAGACAGAGAGGAAAATGACTTAAAAGTCCCCGAGGCTGAATGGTGATGAACTGCGTACAACCAGCTGCTGCAATATGGTTTTTTGGCTTTCGGTCTGTGGTGTCAGGCGCCTCCTGACACCGAGCACACAGGAGACTGCCATCTGCGCAGATGGACACCAGCGCCGTAAAGGGACCTCTTTTATGGCTGCAGTTGTTTTATAATGCAATGTGAACATTAAATCAAGGCAAGTGGAGTTGAATCATCTTTATTGGACCTGATGAGACTCTTCTTTTTTTTTTTTTACTCATTCACCAAGTTTTTGAAGACCACAAAGGTTATTACCTAAATAGAAACATTTTTGGGGGACATCTATGTCCTTTACTCTAAATGAGGCTCTACAGAGATGCAGATTCTTTTTGTTTCATTTGGATTCTTTTATATGAGCAAAAAAATTTTTTAAGAAAAACACAGAATTACATATTTTTCAGCTCGAACCGACTGATACATCACTACAAACATTTCACATTGCAGACAGTTTGGAGGAGATATGAAATGAATCACAAGGCTTTGCCTTTGTTATTTATTGGTCATCTTAGCTCTTTAGATCTTCTTCCAGGAAAAGGGTCAAACCTGTTTCTAATTCAATTTATTTCATGAAAGCCACCAGGTACGGAGAATCGAGGAATTTCATGATCTCCTCTGAATGCTAAGTTATTACAAAAGTGCGGGCAACACACACAAACACACACACAGAGAAAGCTCTTTTTAAAGCCTTGTGCCAGTAATTCTATTCGCATGCTTCCTTCTGCTCTAACTCAACTCCTTGAATGTGCCTGAGGAGGTCAAGTGGGCATGGCATTTCAGTGCGGCTGCCCAGATTCAGACTGACTCATCCTATGTCTCCAATCTGAAAATCCAGACTGGGAGGATGTAAATGGGTTTTGGCCTTTCAAGCAATGATTAAAGCAAAAATGGGATCCTGGTAGACGGTCGATAATCCGACCATTCCCCCGGCACAATGTCTCAATCTCTTAGAGAATATGAAAAGGTCTCACTGGCACAGGCTGGGACACTCACAGCTGAAAAAAAAGAAAAGTCTTTAGGCTTTGTTGCAGTGACACAGCAGAATATCCACATATTTTTTTGCAAAATATTTAATTGAAAAAGCTCGGTTGCTCAGGATTGTACATCATTATTTAATAAAGAGATAAGCTTGTTATCCTATTCGCTAAATTAACACATTTTAGTTTAACATTTTGTTCAGCTATGGCAGGACGTTTGTCTTCGGTCTCACCTTGACAATTGAATTATAAAAAACATAAACCTGTCCACAAATTACATCACATCACCTTAACAACAACAGAGATCAACTGACGGAATAAATCACACACCAAATAGGTATAATCCCTCTGAATTCTAAGCCATTTTTACATATATTTGTCTCCAAGTTTAATAATGCTTCCCAAACCTCAACCCTGTAATGTACAGTCAAGTTATAAACATCTTTTTCAGGACAACCTAGGCTATCAGAATATGTATCCATCAGTGATATCACATGTATGAATAGTTTTATGACCATAAAGACAAAAGAAAAAACAAAACTGAAATTGAATCTCACAGAAATCTATTATAATGACACACCAAACAACAATGATGAAGTTTTTCAATCTTGAAAGCTGTTCTTTGAAGCCTTGGTTATAGGATAAAACAATCCAAAACATTCTTACTCATGCAAATCAAAAGTTATGTACATGTTTCTACAAATAAGTCCTTAGATTTTTTCAGTGTCAGTAGTAGTAGGAGTAAACAGGAGGAGTGAGAGGTCCTGTTTTCAGTGTATAATCTTTGTCTTTCTTCAACACAGCGTCTGATTGGTACAAGTCTGTAACAAAGCCTCTGATTGGTCACAGTGTATCTCAGATGGACAGCTAGAAGTCTGCTAACAACAACAGTCTTTTACGTCTTGAAAAACGTGATAAAAATGATCATCAAAGTCATTCAATGTTGGATTTATCATCATGGACATGTTGTACAAAGTCTCAGAAAAGACACCGAGGTTCCAGGCCGCGCTACGAATCTTCTGAAAGGGCCACGATCGCACGGAAGCCTGGAACGACACAAGTGTTAACATCCCGTCAAAACAAACCGTAAGTTGTAACTGATCAAAAGTTATGAGAACTTTTATGACACGACGCATTTCCTGCCATATAAGACAGGTTGGGGCTCAGTTGACTGTCTGCAACAGTCCGGGCAGTTCGGGCCCCGACAGAGGACATGACAGTGGACAGCCAAGTGAGTTCATGGAAAGGAACTGATTCAAACCCTTCGTTTCTGTCTTCACTCCTGCATGGAAGGAAGGAAAACGTTCCTCCTCCAGGTCCTCGACATCTCACTGACATGTGCTCGCCTTGCGAATGTAACGGACTGTGATTAACATTTGCGTGGCTCCTTGAAATGGACAGTGGTCTGCTGGGTGAAGATTTCAAAAAGGGGACCGAGGCCATAATGCTGTGTTGACCTTTAGAGTGATGGACAGTTTGGGGATGGGGGCTTTCATTCAGTCAGTTTCACTCTTGTCAGATGAGAGCTGGCCTGGGTGAGGGGGGGGGGGGGGGGGGTAAGTGTGTCGAGATGGGCAGCAGAACCTGGCCCGAGGTCTTCCAATCACACCTTCTGGAAAAACAGTTCCACAACAACGGTTTGCATTTGACCGCTGGCTGTTTGTCCAATATTGACTTTATAATAAAGAATAATGATTATAAGGCGTATAATGTGGAAAAATGAATAATTGTGAAGACTGTATCTTTTTGTTCAATCACAAACTGGGAGTTGCCACAAACACTTGTTTTGACTGACTCCTAATTACACTCATCAATCAGGAGATTAGACTGTTGATCAGTGATGACTCACAGTCTTAGCAATGAACAGATTTTCTCCTAATTGTCTCTCCCTGTTCTTTTTTTATTTCCTTCTTTCGGTCGTCCAAAGCTGTTGATATCAGCCGTGGGATCTTCAGGGAAAGCAGCCGTGAGCCAAGATTAAAGGTAAGATCAGTGGTTTACGTATCCACTCCATCCGTGGAGTGGATACCTCCCCCCCCTTGAAAATTGGAAGGCAGCACTTACTTCATTCACACCGGGGCTGAAAGTGCGTTCTGTATCAAGATTGTATGTACATACGACTTTAACCTGACTTAATTTACAGCCGGTATTAAAATGTGGTCACAATGCAAGGTGGTTTGGCCGATCGGTTCAGAGTTCGCCCTCTTGGGTGCATTCAGACCTTTCATGTGGTCACGCTCTATCTAACGCTCTGCAATCCGAACAGCAAAAATTAGTTTTAATGCCACCAGGTGTAAATGGAATAAATGTCTTGTGACCGTTGCCTGTTACAGTGACAGTAGTTTTTTCAAGCCATTCTGTTCCCAGAACACAATCCAGTGCAGTTTGATTGTGGCCTTGTAGCTAACTTCTAATTATAAAATTAATAGTCTGCGCTTAGGCTGCATGGTGGTGTAGTGGTTACCTACCTCACAGCAAGAAGGTTCGAATCCCCGTTCAAACCAACCAGGGCCTTTCTGTGTGGAGTTTGCATGTTCTCCCCGTGTGTGCGTGGGTTCTCTCCGGGTTCTCCGGCTTCCTCCCACAGTCCAGAGACATGCAGGATGGGGTTAGGTTCATTGGAGACTCTAAATTGACCGTAGGTGTGAATGTGAATGTGAATGGTTGTCCGTCTCTGTATGTGTCCCTGTGATAGGCTGGCGCCCAATGCTAGCAGGGATTGGCTCCAGCCCCCCCGCGACCCTTAAATGGATAAAGCGGTAGACGATGGGTGGATGGATAGTCTGTGCTTGTCATCTGTGCCCCGACTTATCAGATATATCTTGTAAATGAAACAATCTCAAGAAAAAAAAATATCACCACAAGGTCCATTTTTAAGTTCTTCTGTAGCTCTTGATCGTATCACAGGATCGTTATCAGCAGACGCAGTTTACCCACTTGTCATGGCACTGTTCAAATGTTCCTCTTTTTTTTTTCTTCAAGAGTTCAAGAGTTTAGATTGAAAGTGAATTCTTGGCCGTGGAAACTGCAGCTGGTAGTTTGAAAGGAGCTTTCAATCATTTCATCAGCAGTCAAGGGGAAGACAACATCGTTTGTCTACACGTTAATCCGGTAAAACTGGATGTATATTTTTTGGGCATTAGACTTGTCACCCAGCGTCTGCAATCTGTTTCCTCCGAGTTTTACACCACTAAAGGAATAATTCAACATTTTGGAAGGTAATTTTATTCGCTGTCTTGTAAAGTATTAGATGGAATGATTGATTCTATTGTGATCGTCTATTCATTTGAAGCTACAGCACCAAATAAGATATCACATTAAAGAGTTTGATTTTAGGCGTGCTGGCAAATATATATTTTTCAATAATATAATCATATTGAGCCCTGTGTTTTCTTCAGATTAATGTTTTCCGAAGCTGTGTGCTCAATTACATGCAGTTTTTGGTTGTTGCAAATCAGTAATATTATGGCGGAGTGAATCATCACCGAGGTGAAATACTGTGATGTTAAGCCGTAATAAAAGTTGACGACATCTGACGCCTACAGCATACTGTACGACTGGTGAACACAATTAAATGATGCAGCTCATTATTTTTAATTATCACCGCTTTGTCTCGTCTGTTAGCTCCAGCTTTGCACATTGAACTCCTACGAGTCAAACTTGAAACCAACCATTTTCTATTTCACTTCTGATAAACCAACATCAGTAGAAGAAAGCTGTCAAGCTATTGACCAAATGTGTACAAAATCAAGCTTGGTAGCTTAAGGAGTCCAATTCCCATTCAACCTGTATTTTATATCAGGGATCGTTCATGTCTTGGGTATTCCTCCATATGTCAAATGTGAGGTACATTTAGATTTCATGTGCTATACAAGTGCCTTACATCAGGGATGTGTGATTACCATGCTAATGCAAAAATCCGACATGATGCGCGTCTTCAAACCATTTGACATTGGTTTGAAAGACGTGCGTGCGTCCCATGCGGCCGTGTTGTCAATGTCTGCAGGTGGTGGTCTTTCCGTTTGAACGGAGAAGAATAATGAACCAGTTCATAAAGTTAATTCCATTGCCGCTGTCATGTCATTATGGTATTACTACCAATATCACCAACCCCAGGCACGGTATTTGACACAATTTCAAATGAGAGAAATTAACGTGGTTGTTGTAAAACAAATATATAAAAAATATATAAAAAAAATAAAAAAATAAAAAAAATATATATATATATATATATATTGACAGAGATGGAGACTGCAAGCAATCCTGTGGTGCCACAACAAATGTTTGCGTCTCTTCCGCTCCCTGAACCATTGTCATACTTCTGTGTCAGGAGAAACTTTGCTGTGTCTCATGGAGCAACTTGCTGTCTCTCCAGTGCATCACTGAATGCGAAACAGCTTACCAGGTTATTAAGCCTCGTTGGAGGTCTGCGCACTGTGAGTTGTTTCTTCTTTTATTTTGCATTTCACCAGATGGTACCTTAATGAGCCGAAGCTGCCACTGTAAAAATTACACAGTACAAGGGATGTGGTGGCACAGAGTAGAATGCCCTTTGCAAATTTTGAACAAGGTCATAACAAAGTGGTCAGCAGTTGCCCAAAATGGCTGGAGAAACCGCTTGATTTATGTCGGTCTATAATTGAATGAGGGAAGAGAGAGTAATCTGCGCTCGGCCTGAGCCCAGGCCAGTCAGAAGGAAAATTCTATCACACACACAGAGGATGTGGAAGAGTTATTTCCCCCCATCACTGACTATTATCGTCCCTACGACTATTAACTATATTAACATTGGCTTTCAAAGAGAGTGGACATGCGAAGAGCTTATCTGCTGGAGTCCATATTTACCCATCAGCAGGGATATGATCTCACAGAGGTTAAAGAGTGGATGAGAAGTGTTTGACTGATGAAATCAAATTTTTAAAAAAAATATCTCTGCAGCAGCAGCCATTTTTTATGGGCTTTGCAGCTGTAACAGTTAAATACGGAAAACTGCAGATATAAATCAAGATGTAATATAAAACCACTTGTTTTAATGTTACATCAAATAATGAGTTTTTCTGTTCAGGCATGGATCCACGCGCTGAAAATGATGTTAGTGCCTGAACCAGATGGACTGGTGGACATCGAAAGAGAAGCCCTAAGGTGCTGTTAAGTTTCCAAGTAATTGTTTGGTATTTCTTAATGATTTCCAGTTATTTTATCATGATTTTTGAATAGTGGCTACTGTTGAGGAATTTCTCTCTTCTCCTGGCGAGACTGCAAAGAAGAGTGTTTGGTTCGCCTGTGAAAGGTCATCTTCTCCTTGGCCAAGGGTGTCATAGTCGCAGAATTTGTGGTTATAGTTAAAAGGCATCGTGCACAGCGGTAAACATTGAACATGCTCAGACAGAGACAGAAGGTTACTATAGAGATGACATCCAGCTCAATACTGAGCTCCTGAGTGTTTAAGATATCCACGGTCTCCGTCTTCCAGCGTCCACGTCTGGATAACAAGCACATTAAGCGGTTAATCACTGTGAGCGAACAACAAAAAACACACCATTTTTCCTACTACTGCACCAGTAGTTGGGAGAACACATGCTGCAACTCTGTGAGGAAAATTCAACTTTAGGAACAGACATCTGTCTAGGCTAACTGAGCAAACACCTGAGCCAGGTGCAGCCTGTCAGCCTCCACCTCCTCCATCACCACGGCTGCTTTCTGACGCTCTGCTGCCACTGAATTCTGAAGTCTGAGACTCATGCTTACCAACTGCCAGGACGTCAATGTACTGCAACACTGCAGCTGCCTCTACTGAAACGGGTTAAAGTCATTTTCAACTCACAAGAACAAGGCAAAAACAACAACAGAACATAATACCATCACATTAAGCAGGCTTTTTAATTTAACATCTATATGCCATACTTCACACAAAAAACTTTTTTTGTGCAGACAGACTTTCAGGAAGACCTGATGACTGACATGTTGTTATCCTGAGATGACAACAGCTGAAGACTTCATCTATTTTAATGGTGAGTAGTGCTTTCTTATTTTTATTATTAGTAGTAGTAGTAGTAGTAATATGATCTTGCTTGACATGGTGCTAGAAATACCAATTAAAGCTTAGCTCTCAAAACTGTCTGAAGAAATACACAGTGAGATTTGTGAAACCTTTCATTTTATTATAAAAGTGAACAAAATAAGATTCCACATGTTCATCTGAACATTGACTGCCTCCAAGCAGTTATGGAAAGTAACTAAGTAGATTTATTTAGTGCTGTATTTTGGCTAACACTAACCCTAACCCACCACAATTCAAAGGCAAATACTGCATTTTACATTTAATTCCAACACATTACTTTGACACCTTTCCTGTTTTTGGAAAAATGCCTAATCCTGATCCAATACCTCTGGCATGGATGACCTCATCTGAATCAGAGTAGGAGGCGACAACATACAAAAAGTCCAAAATGTTTGCCCATGTCCCAAAGAGTGACTTGTCCAGTTCCCATGGCTCAGATATGATAAAACATCCAACAAGGATAATGCTTAAAATGTTCATCACCATGCAGCACCAAAGATGTGGTTAAATATTTATAGTGCACCTAAATTGTGTGTTCTTTTGCACCTAAATGAATAGAGCTGGACATTCCAGTGTAACCAATTTAAAAAAAACAACAACAACAACATTACATCTAGAGCCATGCTTCTTGTTTTACTTACAGTAAACACATATGATGCAGGTCTTTTGAACGTATATTAATCACGTTAGTTCAATTTGTATGTTCCGATGAGACGCTTGTCTCCTAATGCCTTTTTTGTCTCATTTTTACACTTGGCAGTCTCGTTTGTTTCCCTCTGGCTATTATCCCTTTATAGACCAGCTGAGTGCTTGGCTTAATGCTGTTTAAATGTCAATAACATTTCATTAAATACCCATCCCAAATAGAAGTGATTTGCCTGTTTTCCAAGGCCAAGCAGTGACCAACCTGTGTTGAACCCAGGTTGGATCAAGTACGTACTGTAAGGCACGTTGAGCTTTTAACTGCGTTCGTCACAAGGGTATAACAGGATCTATTATGACCTAACACTCCATTAACCTTCCTGCTTATTTGAGCGAGCGAGTGCATGCATATTTTTTTTCATGATTACTCTTCCCAGGAGCAGTGATCTCCTATGGCTTTATGTATCATCACATAAATACAGACCTGTTGTGACTGATTCCATTGCCATACCATATTGAACCTTGCCAAGGCTAGAATCTAATCCAGAGTTAGTTTTCACAGCATGCCACTGTCATGTTAGCTGGCGCCTAATTCTGTCTAATTGAGTAATGACAGCAACTCCGCAGACTGACACTTCAAAAGCAAGGTCAGTCCAAAGTGTTGCCGGCTTCACACAGAGAAACTGAGTTAAGCCCACTCGTACCACAGAGAACACAGCGGGAGAGCTCCCCAAATCCAATAAATCTAACTGCAGGTATCAAACACACACATGTACAGGAATACACGTATGCTGGCACGCATACACACACATGCATACACACACACACACACACACACATGCACACACACACACACACACACACACACACACACACACACACACACTCGCTCACTCAATGACTGTAATGTCGGTGCAAGCCAGGTTCTATAAGGGAGCTGTGGCTCCATGGTTGGTGTTACTGTAAGGAGCAGTTGAATTGATTCATGGGCTTTTTTTGTCTGGTGTTTACATCAGCCCCTGTTTTTGCCGATATTCTCTCCGTACACTGGATTTATCTTGGAATTCAAAGACACTCAAGTTCACCTTAAAGAGAAAATCGAATTTGTTTAGTTGTGAAGTAAACAACGGTTTATAAGCAACGTGAATGTGCAAACGAAGCATATACATTACATTGTCACATTTAGCCACACTTTAAAATAAATTATTAAGTGAAACTGGTGCTGATTTCCCACAGTGAACCATAAACACACGTAGATACACCATCGTATCTCAGTCATCATTAAACTTAAAGATGAAGATGATCAAGAATTTGGTTTGTATTGCTAATATTGAAACAGCCTCAACATCCAACATTGCATTCAATGTAAATACAAAAATGAAAAATAATGACCCCAAAAAATTATACAAAAGTATTATGTGTGTGCGTGTGTGTGTGCGTGTGTGTGTGTGTGTGTGTGTGTGTGTGTGTTATGCTGAGCATGTAATTTAAAAAACTATGCTCTTGTTGGACAATTGCAGTTTGATGCAATCTTACTACACTCTAGGAAAATTTAAATGTCTTTGTGAAGTTTATTTCCACAGAACAGAATAGTTTTTAGTTTTTTGTTTACTGTAACTGCTTTTAATACACCAAAATGTGCCCGAGCTGAAAAGACTGATTAACATTGCAGTTCCTTTATCTGTACTAGAGTGAATCCTCTTCTCTATACGAGCAGTGGAGAGTAGCATCTGCATCCAGTTGAGCATTTCTCAACTTTCCCCTGTCAAAAAAATATCTGTAGCTCAGCAGGTGGAGCCGGGCCGCAACGCCAGACCCCATTCACAATGAACAGCAGCTCTCTTGCAGATTTTTAGTCCACACAGCTCAAACCAGCTGCTGAGCTGCAGTGGCCCTGGCATGTGTCTGGAAGGGGACCTTTGTTGCAGGGCATTCCCAATTTCACTCTCTTTTAATTCCCTGTGATCCCTCTAATGCCTGATATCTGCATGGGGAATAAAGTTGCATTTTAATTTGTGTTTCACAGGGAAAACTTAAAATGTCTGAATAAAATTTGATGAATGCAAAACATGACTAAAGGACTCTTATCCTTATGTTTACAACTACCTAATTTTTGGGGGGCATTTGAAAAATACCACACCAAAGTTTTCGAAGGGAAGATCTAGCATGTCTACATTTCTTAATCAAAGTGGGCTGTAGAAAATGAATTAGACATGCAGAAGATTAACACTCTACATGTCAGCTATTACCCTTCTCGTGTGCCTTTGTTCAGCAGGTATAATGGAACACGCTGCCATTATAGATCTTCTGTATACACGGGAGGGAATGTAGACAATAGCAAGATCTCTCTGTCCATTGATGGCCTTGGTGGTGAGGGTTTAGAGTGTTCATTTTCTTCAAACCTTGTTCATCCCTTTATAATTCCATCACGGTTGCACTTAATAGCACGGTGAGGTGTTGTGAGCACTTAGAGTAGGGCACCAAGGTGCTCTCATAACCATTAAAATGTTCGACTGCCCATTAAATGCAACTGTAGCTTTTTGTAAGTATCTCTATCCATCACTATTATGACCGGTATATTCTTAGTACATGGTCCTGGGGAGACTGCTGATGCTCGGTTTACGCTGAATGTAGAAATGCGTTCTACTTAATACTATGTTTGAGCAATAAAAAGGAACAGGAACAGGAACGAAGGGGGAAATCATTGGTCTTCAATTTAGGAAAACACTGAAAAATCATGAATAATGAGGCAACTGTTTAAATATTGATCTTGACAAAAGCCCATGCAGTACATTTTACCAAGACATATCCCCATTACACCTTTACACAAACTTGCCTACTGCCAGAGTATGGTTTGCTGAATATGCAGGAACTACTGTGGACATGTTGCATCATTTGTGGAATCTGCAGTGCAGGTGATTGCTTTAGATTATAGCTACTCAATTCCTATTTATGTTAATGGATTAATAGGTTTGGATCTGATGTCAATTTAATATCCCCATATGTCACATTCATTGACATCCAAATAAATGTTAAATGCAGATGTTTGGCACCCTGATTTTCTATTTTTTTACTTTTATACTGAATTTACCTACCAATTTCCAAAACTATTATCTTGTAATTTCAACAAAATGGCTTTTAGTCCAAACGAATCACAACTGATTTGTTAAGGCCACGTTCCCAATCCGATCGTCAACAACTGTGTTACAACAGCATGCTGAAGAGAGCTAAGTAAAGTTTTTCGCACAGAGAGCCCTCCCCATACCGTGTCATTTTTATGCTATTGTTCTTGTTCCCTGAAGTGAAAGTAATAGCTTTTCATCCCAAAGACAGGCACTTGGTAGAAATTAAGCTTTTAAGTTAGAAAATTACTTAATGGAAAGCTAAAAGAAGACCGCAAGTAAAAATATGGCACCTAAAGTGAAGTATTTTCACCATCAAGCCAACCACAGGTTCGTCCTTTCAATGTCCAAGCTTACAAATTGTAGCCCCCCCCCCCCAATCTATATTAACTCCACATCTGTAGAGAGGTGCCTGTGTGATTGGGCAACACTGGTGTATCCATTTCAAATAGGATTTCATCACTATTCAGAGTGCATCTGTGCATTTTTGCCTGTTTACCTCGAGTTCCCAGGAGTCTCAAAGTGAATTGTACACAATGAAATGGACAATGACATGCTCCGAAATTTGCCGTGGTCAGACGGCAGCCGTTTCATGTGATAACAGGCTCTAGATGGTTGGCGTGGTGTTCACAAGTGTCTGGCCAAGTGTTCCTGACAGGAGGAGGAATATAAGGCGGCCGCCTGAGCACACCAGCGCTAACCACTTCAAAATGGAGCCTTTCATCTCACCAGCAGGCACCGAGACGTATCATCCAAGGCTCAAAGGCAGGAGACGTTCTGGTGCAGCAGACCAAACGCCAGAGATGGCAAATATTTAAAAATCCACAGGCCAGAACGTTCATGTTAATGTCTGTGTTCAAACCCTTAAGCTCTTAATGAATAAGCACGACCATGCACGTGCACTGCATATATATGCATTCATTCTGTTTCACCCATACTTCGCATGAGTAGTGTAAAAATTTAATCTTGAGATTTTTACAAATTTGTCAAACAACATTCAACCTACACAAGTTTGTTTTTGCAGTATGAAATGAGACATGTTTTGCCAGCAGAAACACAAAAAGATGCTTTAAGTGGCTCATTTGTCTCTTCCTCTCTGTTCCAGTTCCCACATTGTTCATTGCTGCTAACGGAATCTTCAACTGTCTTTGGGTGAGTACGCAACACAGCATGAGCCCACACAACCATCTTTCTCTGCATTTAAATTATATGTAATAATAATTACATTGTATAACACACACACACACACACACACACACACACACAATCTCGCTTAATCTAGGGAAAACCAAACACTTGCCTCCCCTGTGTGATTCAATATTGGGCTTCTGCCGCTGAGCGCAGCAACATAAATGTTGGCGTTGGGGTGCTTTTGATTTCCAAATCAAATTTGAAAGCATACAAATTGCCATTGTCGTACAACTTGCGTGATTACATTTTTGATTTGGGTGCGATTGTTTGTACTCAACAGGGAGCAGTACTTGATGTCTACATTTGCATGGTGTACATATTGCTTAATGCCCCCCACCCCCCTTTAACACTACAGACGTCGGCTCTATTTGCACAGATCATGTCTGAATGATTTCTGTGAAAACTGAGCAAATGTTTTCCCTGAGAGAGAAGACTTTTATCACCAGAAACACAGAATTGCTTTCAAATCATCATAATACCAAATCAAATGTGTGAAAGGCTGACCGCCTTCACACATTTGAAGAGAATTTTTTTTTTACCATATAGCTATATACAAAAGTGTACGAAGAGAACTGTGGCCTGGTGATATTAGGGTATTAAACCACCGTATAATACTGTCCTGTACAGATCTACTGTGCCAATTATGATTAAAGCACAAATGCAGATTCCACAATCCCATTAGGTCGGAAAATCAGCAGTTTGATGATAAAGCGAAAACATCATTTCAATGTAATTCTCAAGGATAAAGTAACATTGTATTACAAGGTTATACAGAAGCCTTTGAATTCCAGCTGCTTTAATCTATCTACTGGTATTGTGCTCATTTCCTGCTGTACTGCAGCACACCCCCATCCTTCCTTCATTTCTCCTGCCTGGGGAGTCTGCACGTCTCCAGGGGCCTCCACTCCAGAAGAAAAAAAACGTCATTAATGAACTATTTAGCCTGCGCAAAAGCTTTCAGGAAAAGCAAAGTACAAAAAATACCTTTTAATGCTTGTTTTTTTTTCCTCTTTTTTTTCTAAAACGATCAGAGACAATCCTGAGTCACTAATTTGTGGCAGTGATGGGAACATTCTGACTGCTTTATCCCCATAGAGTTGGGGAAATAGCAAGCGGGAGGCACGAGAGCCAGATCATTCTGCTTCGACTGTCAGATAGGGATAATGGTGGGACTTGAATAAGCTTGGGGGCCCGCACTGTGGATTCTCTTTATAGCTCTGCCATCCCATGCAAAAAGGAATTTTGAATGTAGCTCCTACATATTTAATACACAAGTTGTTTCACAGATGTTTCTCCAGACATTTTCTGCCTCATAAAACAGGTTATATTATTTTTTAATAAGCCGACATCTCTTGTTGTTATGAGGAAAGACTATGAGGCTCGTCAGGGTTGCTTTGATGTAAGCGTTGACAGATAGATGCATAAGGTGGAATGGCAGGCCAAAAATATGCAAACACAATGCTTACATGCAAGTTTGTTATGCAGTCAAGCATTAAGTGCAGAGTTCTGTGAACATTTGAATATCTGCACATCCCCGGTTCATCTGTGACAACTCTACCTAAAATATTGTGTTCAATAATTGTTTAAACAATTGGCAAGAAGTGTATGAACAATTTTGTTCATTCAAATCATGTTAAAAAAATGAATGGTTTAATGCCTTCAAACTTGCTTTTGTTTGTCACTTATAATAATAATAATAAAGAAAGTTAGAAAATTGGTAACTTAAATCATGCTTCATGCAAAACTGGCAAAAAATAATATCACTGCTCTCGCACCTTCAAATCTGTTGCACAATAATAATAATGTAGTTTAGAATTACCTGATCACCTTTTTTTCATTGTTCTTTTCATAATAATTTCATCTACCTCATCTCCCTAATATGAAATTTATATATATATATTTAGACTTTATAGATCCTATCTGTGATATTGTGTGAGAGCCAATTTGTGTGGTTGATGTCAATTGTCTGTTGATCACAAAAAATATTGATAACTATATAATGCAGCACAATGCTTTATAAAATCAGTATGAATTATTATGTAGACAAAATATGTACAATTACACATATCAGTCTAGATTTTTGTGCACATGAGATTATTGAGAGTGCACTGTCAAATGTATTTTATATTTGTCCATCTTGACCCAAGCCATATGTTATACTATTAATAATATTAAATAGTGTTGAGATTACAGGTTTGGATCGACCAGTCACTAAAAACCTTGTGACTCACAATCCACTGAATTCATGTCAAGCAGGGAAACCAAGCCTCTGTAAAAAAAAAAATGGACAACAGTCAGTCATGTGTATCTAACACTCTTGTGGTGAAGCAAGTTAATCTGCTTGTGGTGAGCTCTGATATCCAAGCCGGCAATACAACGCTGTTTCACAACAAAAATGTATGTGATGTGTGGGCTGGAGTCTTTCTGTATGGTTTCTGGTGGTTATGCCTGTGCAATTGTGGGTTTCCTCTTGGTGCAACGATTTCCTCCCACAGTCCAAACACCTGCAGGGTTGGTAAAATGGAAACTTGAAATTGCTCATAGATGCTGTTTTGAGAGGGAATGTGTTTGGCTTACCCGTGGTGTACCATGCTGTCACTCCATTGTGTGCCGTGGTAATGATATGTTGAAGATAAGTCTACAGGTAGATGGATGAATGGATTGACAAAATGAGCAAAACCACATATTGCATACCCTGTGCTATTTAAAATGAACAGAAACATTATGATACACTTATGTGATTTATTGTTTAAATTTGAAAGAAAAACCAGAACAACAATATAATTGAACATGTGTATGTTTTAGAGCAGTAGAGTAGTCAGTCAACGCATAATTTGCAGTCCATTGAGTGTTTGTGTGTGTGGGGGCTCCTGATCTGGCAACTCTTTATCGCGTGTGTCCTCCATGTGCATCACAACAAGCTTACACAGCGTGCGAATCTCACCCGCCTGAGATTGACGAGATCAGGACCGGTCCCCGATTCTGAAAAATGAGCAGTGAATATGGATACTACCAATACTAGCAAAATGAGTTTTGCAGCAGTTCTCGGGAGTTCATACCACATATGTGGAGCATAAAGTGTGGAAACTGCTTTTCCATGTTTAGTTTTGACTCCGGGGACAGAGAGCAGGCGACCCGAGGGGTCAGGAGGATTCATAATGTAGCTTATATATGGAAACTACCAGTTTAGAGTAAAAATTGGAGTCACTGAAACATTAACTGAATAACTAATCCCTACTCAAGCCCTAACCCCTTGAACAAGAGTGTTTCTGTAAAAAATACAAAAGAAACGGTGCTGAATAGGATATATACACATTTTCTGAAAGAGGCAGTTGAGAGTTGACATTTTGCTGGCGATCCGTGTTACCTGCAGGCTTTATGGCTATTGATGTTGTTTAATCATAACACTGAACACACTCTACTTTGCTTGTTCCCTGATTCTCAATTGCTTTGTTGGTATTTTTCTGTAAATAGAAAATATGAGTGTCTTATGTTTATACTTCATATACTGTATTTTGTGCATTATTGATAATCTTAACTGGCTGTTAGTAAACGGGGAAAGCTCCACCAATCAAATTTTAACCTCAACATAAACTCGCCAAACATACTGCTGTAATTACACATTTAAACACACTTAATTGCATGGGGATGTATCCTTTAAAGAAATGTACAAATCCATTTATAAACCCATAAATATCAAAAGCCTCCACATAAAAGAGTAGATGCATGCAGCTAAAGAGAAGAAAAAAATATTCATCACCTTGTCAAAGCTCCAGTCACGGGTTTCTAGGTCTCTGATTCACTATTCTGTGTATCTAACTCTTAAAATCCTATTATGCTGCCTAAAAGACTGGATGCCTGCAATGAATAGGCCTACAATATACTTTTCTGGTTTTGCACAGTGGCCAGTTTTTAAGTAGGTGGCTATTCCTCTCACCCAGCCGAGAGAAGCCTTTGAGGAGCACCTTTGAACGTGTTGGAAGTTTGTAATAAGCCTTTTAGCAGAATGGATTCATGCTGAGCTCTGAAAGTGCCGCAGGAGAGCAAAACACAACTGCCAGTACAGCAGCATCCAGAGCTCGGCAGTAGGGTTGATCGCTCTGAGGTGTTTAAACTACCACACTGCGTCTTCTCTGCGTGGTTTTACTCAGATTCTTCAGGGATGGAGAGAGAGTGTACACAGAACTAGAGTTGTGTCATTTGTCCGAGAACAGGAAAGAGCAAGTCGGGGCTTCAATTGGAAAATGTAACTTGCCAACACAAGTCATTAACCCATAGTTAGGGATGAAACAGGTAAATTCCCAAGTGTTGATGTTTAAATGTTTCAATCATTAATTAAAAAGCGTTTTTGATTAATGCACTTTGGGTCAAACTCATGGTAAATAGTGTCCGGCATCAACCTAAGTTAGTAAGTCTCCTAGATGCAGGTGAGCAGGTGCAGCATGCAATGTGGGTTTGTTTTGCAAAGGTGAAAACCTGACGGAGAGGGCAGTGACATTGTTTCGGAGATGTAGGCCTAAAATGTACTTTTATAGGAGTGCTTGGGGAAACCTGCTCAGAGACGGCCACCTTGTCTGCGGAACATGCAGAAAAATAAAAACGCTGTGATGGAGGCAAACACTTCTGATGCAAGGCAAGTTAACTTTTTGCTCAGTGCATGGTGTGGGGACTTTGACATGGGGGCTTGTCATGTTGTGTCTAACATGTTTGCTAAGAGCTTGTCAATAATGTAAACTTAAGCATTTCATGGTATTTAAAAGACTGCATGTTGTTCTGCCCCAGTGTGTGCCGAGTGGAGGCAGAGTCTAGATGTACATTGCACAAGATAACACGGACATAGTTACCCCCCGTAGTTACCCACGGAAATATTTTGTTCATTTATAATTCAACTGTTTTTCAAGTTTTGTGGTGAGCAGGTCATACTTCATGCAGAGGTAGAATTTGTGAAGGAGCAACAAAGTAAAATTGTAATAAAAAGTGGATAATTGATGGAACAAGAAAAAAAGAAAACCAAAACGAAATTCCATTTTTTTTCTCCATGTGATGAAACAACAGATATAACCCATACCACCCAACCAGACATTTTCTTTTTGCATCGGGCTACAGTTTGGGGAGGGAGAAATTATTGTCATTGCAATTACTGTCACCATTTTCTTACTCATTTGTTATTTGTCCAAGTTGTGCATGGGGACATTACTGTACATACACTCAAATGCAACACAGACGACACAATTTCACTCTGTATATCAGTACTTTTTGAACATACTCAGCACATTTTATCAATGACGATATTTAAAACCACGATAAATCACAATGTCAAATTTTCATACTGTTTCTTTTCTAGCTGCTCTCAGTAAAAATCAATTCCATCAGGCATTACACCATTCTCATATTATTCTTAACCTCTTTTGCATAACACAGGTCTCACAAGTCCTGAGCTTAAAAATCGATCTAAATCCGGTCTCCTCCCATTCATGAATGAAATTAGTGGATGAATCTGGTGAAATGAAGACTTTACTTTTATAACTGATCCAGCCAATCTATTCAAGGAAAGAGCAGTAAATCCTAATATTTGGTACAGGCTATAGTAATGGAGTTAGGAGAATTAGAGCATGGAAGACGGAAAGTTGTCATTACCGGGAATGGGGTTGGGGGGGATTGAAAGCGGACCAGTGAGTGTAAAGGAGCTGAGGCTTCAAACGGGGATGTTTCAATAGTTCTGCTCTCCAGCAGAGAACAGAGTGAAAGTGCCTTCCAAAAATAAGGCCAAAAACAGAGTACAGACACACAAATTTATAATTACCTTAGGCGAGGCAAGTTTATTTGTGTAGCACATTTCGACAGCAAGGCAATTCAAAGTGGTCTGCTAAAGATATAAAATCATGAGGAAATACAGAGAAGCAAAATGAGATTTGCAGCAGTTCTCGGGAGTTCATACCACACATGTGGAGCATAAAGCGTGGAAACTGCTTTTCCATGTTAAGTTTTGACTCCGAGGACAGAGAGCAGACGACCCGAGGGGTCAGGAGGATTCATAATGTAGCAGAAGATCAGACATGGATCTTTTGCCCCAAGCCATTAAATGCTTTATAAACCAACAGCAGTATTTTGAAGGTTTTTTGGACAGGAAGCCAGTGTAAACATCGGAGAACTAGAGTTACATGATCCTCTTTCTTGGTCTCAGACAACAACACTCTGATTCAGCTGTAGCTGCCTGATCGATTCTTTTCGAGACACCTGTAAACACCAGTTGTTGTAGAGTAGTCAAGTTGGTTGTAAGGCACATTCATGGAGAGATTTTTCCAGATTTTGCTGAGACATCAGTCCCTTTGATCCTCCATACGTTCCTAATTTGTACTGTAGACTACAAGGTTTGCTTCACATCTCCATTGAACACGGCCGCATAGTGTCTTTGTTCTGTCTGCAAAAGTCTCTGGAAGCCGAGCCAAGTCTCTCGTCATGTCTTTTCCTTAGTCACCACTTTTCCAATGTTGTTTGCAGATGTTTTCCCAAACCAAACTTCTGTTTGTTTTACAAGCATATGCTGAGTACACGTTACACGTTCAAAGCTCACTTGTAATTGATTTGGTTGAGCTTCTTTCGATTACTGTACTGCAGCATGAGGAAGCACATGGGTAATGCTAATGGTTTCACACTATTCCACTGATCTACAGGTTGTGGCAACAACCAAAAACATTTTTGAAGTGTTTTTGATGAGTAAGGAAATATGTTTAACACGTGTTGAACCTCAAGGATGCACACAATGCGTCTTGACGAGCAACACTGAGTGTGAACAAAACTTTTGAAACTCAACTGTGTCGGCATGGAATCGAGACATGGAATATATGATAAAACAAATAATACAAATATATGATATTTTCACCTTCATGTTGCCATGTTCCTCTGCACACTACTGGTAACTGATTGAACTACTGCACTAGTTCCACTGTTAATATTTCATGTAAATTCTTTAAAGTTATTATTCTTATTCTCTTATTGTATATTTTACATTTATTTTTGTAGATATTGTATATATTTTTAAAGTGTGCTGTGTGAAACGTGCTGCTGTTACACCGGAATTTCCCAGCTTGGGATAAATAAAGTAACTATCTATCTATCTATCTATCTATCTATATAACAACTATGCCAAGTCATGCTACCATGTGAAAGTGCAGGTCTTTGATAACGGGGTGCTACATTTCGGTGGCGTACGCCAGCTGCCTGGCACAACAAGCTCTTGCGACTGTCGCAGACGCCTCAGCTCATTGCACAGTGTTGGCCCAGCCACTAAGCGAAAGATTTGATTGACTGGCTTTCGGATTTGAATGTGCAGTGTCCCTCGTACTCAGTTCCAGCTGTAAAAGGAAAGAGATGAATGACACGTGCCATGTGGATTCATGAGGCAGTGCTGCTGTAAGTAGCCATTATGATTCAAAGTGGGAACATCCAGCCAGCGTGGACACATCCTCGTCATTATGTGCATAATAAGCTGACATGATTAGAAATCCCGCATTTTGTTAAATCCAGCTTGGACTTGTGCTGCTGTCCCTCACTTACTGCTGAATTAAATCATGGCGCTGCCCTTGCCAAGAAACTTGTAAAATGCAATCAGCCATTTTTTTCTCTCTTTTTTTTTTTTGAAAGATAAAATCATTATAAGTGAAAATGTTTCATCTTTGTCACAACGTATGAATGAGTAAGACTGTACAGTAGTTTCCGGGTGAAATTCATCCTCAGTTATCTTCTGGGCATGTGACGACTGGGCAAGGTGCCATACAATGTCATACAATGACAGAAACAAATAGTTGGATTACAGGGCTTTGAGTCGGTATAATTATAATTATAAAATAATTAATTTAGCATGAAAAACACATTATTTTGAAGGAAATTAAATTTGGGAGTAGTTTTCAGGACAGGGCAGTAAAGCTAACTGGGCCGTAAAATATGATGTTGTCTAATCAGACTTTGTCCCATTTCTCCTCCTTAACCGCTGTCCTTGTTTCAGAGTAACACTCTAGAAGTAGATCTGTGACAGGTCGAAACTTTCACAACAAAGGTGAGAAGTAAGGGCATGCAATACACATCATTGATTAGGGTTTTGCCAACAGATGACTATGGCCATCGCCCAAAGCAAAATGTCAAATGGCAGCAAGATGTTTGTTTTTAATCATTATTTGCAGCAGTAGTATCAAACATAAAAGTTTTGTGTCAACGCTACTGACACACATACACACAGACACTCCAACCAAAACAACTCTGATAAAAAAAATGATAAAAATTTGAGTTTTGTGAGTTTGTTCTCTGTTTCATTGCAATGTACTACTTGAGAAAGCAAGTTCAAATCTTGGAAACCGTTGAGAACCAATTGTTTCTTATTCTTATTCCAGGGCTGCTTCACTCACAACAAGACAGAAACTGGCACAAACTCTCAGATGTTTACATATGGATAGTACTCGTCGTTGTAGTCCCCACTGAAGAAGGAACTGAGGAGCTGCGGACTGAATCAACATCTACAGTATATTCCAGTGTTGTGCACATTACAGAAACTGTTGTGCATTCAAATTCTTACTGTTGACAAGATAACCCTGAACCAGAAGAACTATTATGGAGTGATTGTGCATGTTCACTATGGACTAAATATTAAACTATATTCTATACTATATCGTGCTTTTTTGGTAATGAATGTAATTTTTGACAATTATTTTTAACAGCCTCCACCTTTTGAGGAAGGAAACATTTCGTAACATGGCTGAACAGAATGTAAGAAAATCCATTGAAATACACAGACTTAACAGATTGACCAGGTCCAGGGGTCAATCCTTACAAACTACCACATAGGTTTTAATAAGCTGTTTGAACCAGTGTTGTAGTCGAGTCACCAACTTGCGAGTCCGAGTCGAGTCTCGAGTCCCCAGTGTTCAAGTCCGAGTCCAAGTCGAGTCACAAATAAAAGAGAACACGTTTTCCATCTATTATAATGTGCTTCATTTCCTTCTCTTTTGTTGCACATCCCCTGTGTTATTTGAACACATTTAAGAAGATATGTAATTTTAAGATCAAATGGGGGAAAAAAACACAATATCACAGCGAGTTTTACAATTAATTTAAAGTGATGAAAATCAGCAGGCTCCATTTGCCGTCTTCTCCATCTTTACCTACTCCTCTCCTCAACTCTCTTCTTCATCTCCTGTATTTCTACAGGAACACGATTCGTGATTTGAAGCTGTTCATGTGCAGTGTGACCCTGCCTGACTTGTGTGCAGAAGTCATTTCCATCCCATCTTTGGTAGCTCATGAATTTCTCCGTTGTATTGAAGGGCCAGAGGTTGTCAAAGCTGCCAGATCTATACTATATTACCTGACCCCACACTGCTGCATGATCAACATAAGTATATTACCGAGGGAAGGAAAGTATGAATTTAAATTAATATTTGCATTTTCTTAACCCATTAATGTAGTTGTTTCCTGAATACCGTAGGATGAATATGTAATTTAAAAGGCCCTCCTCCATTACCCTCAAACACTGACTAGAAACACTGGTTTTTGAAACATATTGGTCAGCTATCTGCATGTTATATTCTAGACATTCATATTTTTTGATTGCTTGCGTGTAAATATAGCTGGCCATTACCCTTTTTACCTATCATAAACTATTTTTCATTTTGTTAATATCTTTCAAGGGTCATACTTAATACTAAAAACAGACTAACATCTCAAACGCGATGGCTCGGAACACCATCTCTTTGCTGGGGGCATCTGATGTTTGGTGGTGGTTCTGACTATGATGATAGACTTGCAGCTGGTTTTACAGGTTTTGGTTCAGGCAGTCTTGAGCAGAGTCGAGTCTTTGCAATAGTCAGTTTTGAAACGAACTGTTCACAGCAGTAGGTTTCCTCGAACAGAGAAAATCCTCAGGAAGTACATAGAGTTTATTGAACTCGAGCAGAGGGAGGTTGCTGTACTTAGCTTTGAGCTCAGTGTTGTTTGGCAGCTCGATCATTTTCATGTTGTCAGCTTTCAGGCACATTTCCATCATTATTCATTATTGTATTATTAGCCTGTTATTTATGAATATGATTATCACTATTATTTATTAATGACTGTTATCAGTGCTGAAATTATTGACATCGCTACTTGTCAAGACTGTGTTTAAATACAACTCTTTTAGCCACTCTCCCTCTTTTCTGCCCCTCTCATCCCCTTCCTCCTCTCCCTGAAACTCAACCAGTCGAGGCAGATGGCCGCTCGCCCTGAGTTTATTTCTGTCGACTTTTTTTCCCTCCACTGTCGCCAAGCGCTTGCTCATTGTGGGAACTGTAGGGTCTCTCTCTTTATGACATTGTAAAGATATTGTTGACACGTCAGTAATAATTAGCTAAACATCAGCATGAAAGCACAGCAAGCACCTGTGATATCCAGCCTGTGGAGAGAGGTCAAGTCAGGTTAGTAGACATGATGTTAGATGAAGGTCATAATTACATATATGGTCATGATGTACTGAAGAAAAAAAAAACATGAATTAAAATGGACACAGGAACAATATATGCTTATCATAAAAGGTTCCCTGGAAGTAAGTGGGGATAGACAGACTATTAACATTAGTTTATTTTGATTTCATTATGTGATTAATTTCTTGAATCTGCCATGATTAGTGAGTAAAAGGTTAAGAAAGCAAAACGACTAATATTTTATATCTTAAAGGTTTAAGCACTGCACAATTAATTGTATATACAGTGTAAACTGGACTTGCATGAAAATGCTTTACCTGACATAAGGCTCACTAGGTGTGTTTGGATATCTCTTGTATTTGTATGTCTGTAAAATACATTTTCAGTAAGGCTATGTAAACCGATTCATGAAATTGAATCAATGTTTATTGAAAGCACCATTTCATGTCAGTTAATATCAACAAAATAAATGGTTTGTCACACACAACTATGCCCCAATGATCCAGCTGCATGATACATGGTGTAGCACGCCATTCATCACACTGCAACTTCATCACTGATGATAGTGTCATCACTGACATTATAAAAAAACAAATATGTTCTGAAGGATTCTTAACGCTGACAAGTTATTCTGTCCATTTAGAAAAAGGTCTTCGCAAATTTGAATTTACACACAAATTCTGATTTGATTCCGATTTCCCAGTTTTTCCCAGAACCATGACAAAGCATACATTTTTGGATTTGTGTGGAGCTGGATGTGTGAACGGTCCTAAAACAATCACACACAAATGCTTATCCATGCACACACATTTAACAACCTGAAATAAAAAGAAAATAATCTCACAAATATAAAAAAAAACTTTTTAAAGAGTTTAGCTTTTGAAAGCAAAAAAAACACATATGCGCAATCATTTGCGTGCCGTATGTGTGTGTAGGTCTGAATATGCATTTGTGTGTATCCAAAATAATGAACAAATAAGATATATATATATATATATACATATTTCAAAATCTCATTTGTCATTTGTCGATCATAGAATACACACCTGTGACTATTTGGAGCCTAATTCCCTGCAGCTGTTAATAAGTGTAGTGATTAATTTTTTCATTCGGAAAAAAATAATTCCTCTGAGCATAATCCAGCGAATAATTACATTTCCCACAAAACATATTTGTTTTTTGGCAATTTATTTGAATATACATGTAATTTCTAGGAGACATGGTTGAATATTTTAGACTTCATCTCCTTTAGTGTTTGGCATGTTGCATCTTTAATTAAACCATTTTGAGTCTTTGCTTTGTGTGTGCAGCGAGAGACATTTTGACGTGAAGTGCATGCATGCATCCACATTTAGACAAAAGGCTTTGTGTAAAGCTGCGTACTTTATGTTCCATTTCAGCAGAGGGCTGGAGGCTGTGTGCACTGGTCAGGCTTGAATGCTTGGCTCTGCCAGAGTCAGCAACAGACAATGAGCTGAGGACGGGAGGCTCCATGTCTGTCTCCCTGGAGAGCACCTGTGGCTAAGGAGCTTGTTATTGATCTAAGTGGGGGGAGGGATGAGAGGTGAAGGGCGAGCAGGGAAGCACCTCTGCCCTCTCCTGCCCTCCAGTGTCCCATAGGATTGAGTTGTGAGTCCTTATCAGCTCCACAGCCTTCTTGACTCAAAATGGAAAAAAACAGCCATAGATGCAAAGGTCCAAAGTCCCACAAGGAAGAATATATTCAAATCAAAACCTTTAAACAATGTTTCCCTATCAACATTCTTTCCTAAGAATTATGGTCACATGGAACTATGGAACGCAGAAAAAATTAGATGATGAGAAGAAAATTATGAGAATCTGAGAATTCTGATGATAATGAATCATTAAAGCTTCTCAAATGCAAGGATTTGCTGCTTTTCTCTGCTTTCTATTTATCGTTTTAAATTGTATATATTTGGGTTATTGACTGCTAGCAAAGAAAATTGCACTTTTCCGGTGGAGTGAAACAAGTTCAGGAGAGGAAGGAATTTTCGCTGCTCCGTTCCACATGACATACTCAACTTTTTGCAGAACATCCAGTGTGCTCTTGGCAGTGAGACAGTCTGCTCATGCTGTGCTGCTGCTTCACTACTACTACACAGTTTAGAAAAACTGCCAATACTGATGATGCTGTTAATATATTGCCATTTCATCATGCCCAACTCCACCCAGCACTCAACTGTTAGCTCCCAATTAAGTTTCCACAAGGAGTGCACACTATCAAAGTTCCAAATTCTAAAGCTAATGGGAACCCAAAAGGAAACCTTATTCATTCTACTGTACCTGTGATCACCCCCTTAGTGCAGATAAAGGTAATTAACACAACATGTATTCCATCACCAGCTTATCTGGATATTCATTCAAGTAAACACAAAGACGATTGATACATGCTCATGTCAGTCTCATGCTGTCAGTCTATGCAGAGCAGATTATTTGATGTGCATAAGGAGAAAAAAATCCCAACATCACCTCAACCCCATCAGCAAAGTTGGTTTCACGCACCCGATACCAATTGCTAACACCTTGTTCCTAAATGAAATAAAGATGAAAAGAAGTGTATGATTTGTGTCACTTTGCTTTCCTTGCCACACATTAAACCAACCAAATAATCCCCGCACCAAATTGCACTCAGTTGTGGTAGTTTTAATTTCATGCAAATACTACATGATTGAATAACATTGTACAAACCAGTGGCGCATAGGCAGAAATTTTGCTGTATTGCCAAAACATAACTTGGTGGGGGCCATCATTGCTGTCAAAAAGGAACTAGTAAAACTGTGGTAGAGGTAGAAAAAAGGGGAAACAACGAACTTAAATAACGATGATAATTTTACTTCGTAATACCCAGCATCACAAAGGTAATAACAGCAACACACTGCTTATACAGCATGCACAGCCAACCGAGCTTAGTCTATAAAGGCTGTACACGAGTAAGTAAAGGATCAGACCGACAGAGCACCACAGACGATATTAACATATTGCATGACATAGCATACATCAGACAGAAATCGCACATATCCCATATCCCTTGTGTATTCATTACAGCCACTGTTGCTGCATCATAGTGAGCACAGGCAGCTTACAAATGTACAAGCAGTGGCTTAAAGAAATCCTCAGGAAAAGGAAACCAAAGAATTAAAAACCCAGCAGAGTATTGTTTGAATTAAGAAAGACCAGCATATCCCTATATTTCTATTTGTCTAAATCAACCACATACAATAAAATCTGGTGGAAGTTTAGCTTAATTGCAACAAAAAAAAGAGCAATTTGTTAAAAACACACAATGTCCCCTATTAACAGTTGGACTGGCTCATACAGCTAATACACAACACACAATTACTTAACGTGAAATCCCTTCAAAGATAAAAAAATATAAAAAATAAAATAAGCAGTGGAAATGTGTAGAAAAGCAGCTCTACCTTTTTGGTTTTCATGGTCTATACAAAACCAGATGCTAACGTCTGAATTTAGCAGAGAGGATCTCATCATGGCCCAAACAGACACAGAGTTCCTTTTCAAAGAACAAGAGGATGGTTGTTGAGACAGGTAGTACTCATGGACGCTCTGAGTTCCGATTTAACAGTATCTCAACACTACAAGGAGTCATGGGAGGAGTGATGATGACTCAAAGTAGTTTGGTGAGGTTTGGAAAAATGTCAGGAGCACAACTGTCAGATACTTCCATGAAGGATGGAAGTTCCGATGCTGTTGCTGAATAAATATTGTTAATTCGGCATCCTCAAGCAATTATGTATCAGAGGCTTCCTACTGCTTGTTGCTACTGATCCATTCAAATCAGCAGACAAATCAAACGCTTATCAATAAGTAAATCAATAAGTCAAGTTTAGGATTATTTGTTTGCTAAGAAAATTTATTTTTTTGGAAGTTGGCCGGGTGGGCTGTGAGTAATTGGGTGTTCTGTAACACCCAGGCCCATTACTGGCTACATATCTGGTTCAACATACATACTTACATGTAAAAGTAATTTTCCAATTTATTATGGGTTTGCTAAACTTCCTCTGCCGATCAAAAAACACAACTCACAATATGTCTTTCTCTAACACAATAGATTCATATACACACAATGTTAATGGCTTAAAGAAATCTTTTTTTTTAAACTTAATGCTGCCTAGTTTACACACAATGACCAAATAGTTTAGATGATTGTAAAATGTTTATGTTTGAGGCCAAATGTCCTCATTGAAAACATTGCCTCCAAATATTTCTCTCTTTCCCACTGTACTTGACTAATTTAATTTTAGTTAAATATTGTGGTAACGTTGATGTAATTAAACAAACACTAAGCTCTGAACAACAGGACAAGCCAGAACCCACAATCAATCCACAGCAGACATGCTCTGGTAGATGGGATTTGAAATCACTCAGTTTTTCTAAAACAGAATCAGTCTCATTTGGTAAATTACAGCTGTGCTGCCGGCTTACTTGTTAGATTATAGATGCTTCCTCACTCAATGATTTAGATCTGAACTGGAATAAATGAAGAGGATTTGCCACTTGATCTTAAAACTATAAAACCCAATGGATTTAATTCTGAAATTTAAAATTCTTCACAAGATATTCACATTTTTTGTGAAGCCTTGACAAGCCTTAGATTTTATCAATAACATCTGGATCTTCAAAGTCTGGAATCAAGCAGTTTGGTTAAAACGGATCTATATGCTATTACAGATAACAGCTAACCCTTTTTGCATCAGGGACAAAGTCTTTGCATATTAATAGTATGAAACAAAATATCCGGGCACACACTGTATAAATGAAAATTAACTGTGAAAGTGTGCAGCTGTGCTTCTTATGCTACACCACTTTTCTTAGGCTTTAAGTTATCATGTTTAATTGTTTGAAAGACACAGTTGGTTTGCTCACTCCTTTAAATCCCACACACCAATGTGCTCTTTGATTCAAGGAAATGTGGCAACTGTTCATTCAATAATGTTACAGTGGAACCTGTTACATTTACGGATTCATGCCATAGAAATAAAGCTATTAATGTCTCTGACAAATTAATGTGAGCTTTTAAAATATTCAGCATCCAGATGGAAACATGTCCTTTTCATTGAATGGGTGAGAGGAATTTGATCAAATTAACTTGCAAGAGGCTCAATTAAAGGCAAAAATGCATTCAGTGTCTGAGCAGAAATGTATTGTTGTTGTATCATTTGCAGGATGGGTGCAGAAAAGCACATTTAACCGTACTTTCATCAGTGGACACAAGTAGACGTCAGTATTCACCAACCTGTCCATTGACCTCACGGGTTGCAAATTCTAAAAAATTAACTCTGGAGTAGATCCGAGGGGGAATAGTAATGGTTGTACAAAGGGGTAATGTTGCAAATAATTAGCAAATTACCAGCACGCAAAGTAGGGGCAGTAAAGAGTATATGAAGTGAGTAGTGAGAAACATACAGAATATATATATATATATATATATATATATATATATATATATATATATATATACACACACACACACACAACCCTTGGCATTTCCTCCCTTAAAATCATGTCAGCTGTGCCACCCTCTTCTCTTTTGTCACTTGCCCTCTTTGCCCACAGGATTTCTCAGCTGACTCAAGGGATGTGGGAGGGGTATTTGTCATAAAGCATGTGTGCAGCTCCACAAAAATATAGAGAATTCAACACGCAGACATATAATCACATGTCTTCACTCACTGCCATACAACACAACATTACACAATATGAAACCAGATGCTGATGGTGTAGGCAAATGCTTACTACTTCAAATATACACAGTTATCATTATACAGCAGGGTAATGTGTGATTCCAATGTTGTGTGTCCAACTAAATCTCTAAACATAATTATGGTTTTGTACATTTTGTTTGCATTGGGTTAGCTGCTGCACATCTTTGGGGTTTAAAAGACATTTTAAAAAAACACATCACAACTTAGTGTGTCCCATTTGAAGTATGGTCTTCATTTAGTTAGATACTGTCTTTCAATACAGCCATTAAAAATCTTAACATTTAGTTAATGAATATTTAATAATAATATATATAATTATCTAATAATATAGATAATATATCTCTTCCTGAATAAATGTGTATACATATTTGTCTTCTCGTTCTTTGGTCTGTAATCAAACTGCTTGATTTGAATAAACAACTGGTAAAATGTCAAAACGTGTTGATGCAGCCAGAGATTGAAAACATCTCACACATCAGATATGACTGGTGATGTGATTTGGCACTTTTTTTCACTTGTGTGCAACAGTCAATTAAAAAGTGTTATGCATTTCGTACACATTATACTTTATGTGCATTCTATAGCGTCTATATTCTCCTCATACCTAATGCTTTGAATAGGCCACTTAAGAAGTCAATATTCCAGCTGCCATAATAAAACACTTCAAATGAATGGAGATAAATTGAAAGGAATTAATTGAAATGGAAATTAATCATTTCACTCTCTTCTTTGAAAAAGCTCTGTGTAAAAAGTTCATTTTACAAGTGAGACATTGTTGCCCTGTCTTTTGCTTACTATTTTATACTAACTTAGTGATATTAGCAAGAAAAAGGTGATGTCAGGCTACAAGTAGAAATTACAGGGCTAAACCATCATAACGCAATGCCTTAATAAATACCGGGTTAGGGTAAGGGTTAGGTAAGGTCTGCAAACCAAGAGTTGTGGTCAGATATTTTTTCTTACAGGACAAAGCGTCTAATGAGGAGCTGGTTAAATTGTTAATGAGCACTTTTCCTCCCTTTTCCAGCTAAAACGTAATGGAGACATCAACTGAACATCTGCTTAGTTGGTGAAAGAAGAGATGTAACTGAAAGAAAGGTGTGAATGAAGGAATGTCACAATTGAAAGGAAGATCTGGAAACATTTTTCACTTCTTATTTCACTTTGATATCATGTTATTAACAAATTCAAAACCATTCTGTTTTGGTTAAAGGTATGTTTTTTTTCTCAGCCTTGGCCACAGTGGCCCTTTTGCTTTTTTTCTTATTATGAAAGATGGCAAAAATAATTTCATACTCTGCAGATCACAGAGTCATCCAAGGTGTATGTATTGTACAAGTGTGCAAATGTGTGTTTTTTTAAAATTACTTTGCAACATTTATGCACAATATCTATTGGAAGCACCCATGACTCAATGTTGTAAACAGCAATAATCTTCCCCTGACAGTTAATGACAGTGATAAATATTTCCCCCTAAAAATGTTTCTGCTTTGGGAGTTAAAATATGGCACCTTGCACCTTGGATTATTTTCCACACAGCTGCACATTCTTATAATTAAAATGAAGGGAAGACCGTTCATCCATGATAAATGCATGTGTTCTGACAGCACTGAACTGCTGAACTGCTGCAGCATAATAGTTCATGTCCCACCAACTACTCGGCTCCCAAAACATGGCTGTCACGCTGTGTAAGGAGGCACAGCTAGTGTTTGCATTATACAAGTGAGTGTTTGTGTGTGTGTGTGTGTGTGTGTGTGTGTGTGTGATGGAAAAGAGGCTTGGTGTGTTTTTTGTTTTTTAACTTAACCATGTCACAGTCATCTTGCACTAAAAATGTGTATATGCTTGTCTCAAATGTATGTCTTGTATGTATGTATGGAAAATGGCATATTAATAGATTTTGTGCATTTTATTGGTTTATATAAACTCAGTTGTCCGTTTATTAGGTTAATTTAGCTATAGTGATACAGTCTAATACAAGAGTAACACAGAAGATACAGCAGGCATTTCGATATGTCACAGTAGGAAAAGCACTGGTGTAAATAATGAAAAGGAATGTTGGCTGAATTCCATTCAGCTGCTTAGGTTCTGGGTCCTTGTATTTTTCCATGCTGGCTCACTGTCATGTCTAACTGGGACACTTGGAATGAACAGCCACCATTGATGTTATCAAGGACACCTGTGCTTTTCATGGGAAAGAAAAAAAAAGTAATTGTAGTGCCCTACTCATTTTGTTGATATTACTCTTTTCTGTTGATATTGAAATTACTTTACATGGATAAATGTGAATTTCGGTAATGTGTTGAAATGTCCCATGTTTTGAGTAGACCTTGAACTTATCGGGCCTGCTTTCTTATCGTCGGCCATTGTCGGTGGGAAAGAAAAAATAGAGTAGCAGACTTTTTAATGTTTATTAAACCATGTTAGTTTGCGTTTTTCCAACCAGGTTAAGATCCTGGGAATGCATAAGAGTGTGTTCTTCATCAAAACGGAGTTTGTGACGTGTTTGGCGCGTTTCCAGCGGCGAATGTGGCTACATAGCCACATGTGGATTTTTGTTAGCTAGCTAGCTAGCTGTGGCTATCGCGGGACCGGAAGAGAGCAGACCGCTGTGCTTCCGACACTGATACACGCGGCCGCAGTAGAGGTGCTCCGGACTCACTCTGCGCATGGAGTCTGCCTCAGGACCGGTTGTCTTCGTCACTCAGCTAAACCGTGGGACAGAGGGTTTGAACTGACTGCTGCCTCTAACTCTCCCTGGAACAGTGAGAACCCTACTGACAGTTCTCCACATGAGGTAAACCAATGAGCTCCAGCAGCGCGCCAACGTGTATGGTACCACAGACTGAGTCACAAAACCCCTGCTATTATTATTTTGACATTTTTATTTTACTCAAGTTGGGTAAATGTTGTGCCACTGTATTCAATCATTGTGTTTGGACGGTTGTTTTCTGTTAGAGTAGTCATGCCATAACGACATTAATGATTTAAGATAATATGGGTCATGGTTTGGTGTGATGCATGCGGGAGTTAAAGCTCATAGTAACAGTATAGCTATTCTATAAGCTGAATCTTCTTCAGTCATGCACCTGAAATGGTAGATGTACACAAATCCTAATTTTAGAGCTGCAACAGTTAATCGATTAGTAACAGATTACTAAATTAATCCTCAACTGTTTTGATACTCGATTATTCGGATCAAGTAGTTTTTATGAAAAAAAAAAGTCAAAGTTCTCTGATTTCAGGTTATTAAATGTGAACATTTTCTGGCTTCTTTGCTCCTCTATGACAGTAAACTAAATATCATTGTTGTGTGGACAAAACAAAATATCATCTTTTGGTCTCGGGAAACACGATCGACATTTTATGGACCAAACCACTTATGGACCACTTATCGATTAATTGAGAAAATAATTGACAGATTAATCGATTATGAAATGAATCATTGATTGCAACCATACCTAATATTATATCTATATATATCTATATATATATATACATGTAATATATAATATTTTCGTAGCTCTCTCCGATTCACCTCCCATGCTAAAAGGTGTGTATAAGACTGTGTCAGAGTTGAAATTGAGTGAGAGGGCTACATAATGTTCAGATTTTTTTTGTGGTTTGTGGCTCTTGAACTGTATCATTATTTAGCATGCCTCCATGAATTAATAACTGAGTGAATGGGTCGAATGGGCTGGAAGAAGGATTTATTGCAGGACTGTTGTATTGCATTGGTTTTTAACTTGGTGTAGCCAACAGACTGACAACTAAGTTTATTATCACTAGTGAATTGTTGTTAGACCTAACAAAACAAATCGATTTAATGAATCAGCGATTAGAGAAGAGCATAATTGAATGGATTACTTTGACTCTAAAAGCCATTTGCATTGATTCTGGTTTTACCATAAATAATCAGTACATTGAGCCTAATACAAGAATCATTCATATGGAAATATTTGATCTTAAGTGGTGCGTATGAGTTGTTGAGGAGAACTTGCTGCATTGACAAATTATTTTGAATTGTCTTTCATGTATGAACACAATGTTTATTTCATATTGAGCTTGCACTTAATATCTGTGGCTACCGACACGTCTATTTAACCCCAAAGATGAGCAAGAAGCGCTCATATAACACGTGTCAAATGTGCACTTGTGAAGTGGTGGAGCGCACATTTGTTGTTGTGAAGGGCAGGTGGATGTGTCTTGACACAGCTGGTGGTAAGTTGCTCTACACGCATGCTGCACATTGTATGATATTGCAAGAAACAAAGGTGTTCCATTGCTGGATCCAGCACTAACAGAAAATACGCCAGTGCAACATCATCTATTATTACACTTTTTTCCCCATCCATATCAGTGACGGAGACTTCTCCTTGACCTCAATGCAGTTTTCGATCGCTTTGCCATGGCGAGATGCTTTCTTTAAAGCACTGCTTTAGTCGATTCCTTAATTTTACTGCTGACGTGCTAAAGATAATAGACTTTCCTTTCAGAATCTCTTAAAGTAGGCCTCCAATCTCCAATCTTGTTTAAGAAAAACAACCCAAGATGGCACTGGACAAAATGCTAAACTCTGGGCTTCAATACGGCAGTTCACAAAACATTGGGTGATGTCACTGTGGTTTGCCACTTGGTAGTATAACATTTAAAATAAGTGAGCTCTTCTGTTCAGTCTATCTCTTTCTCTCTGGCTCTTTTTTAAACAAAGCAATGTGTAGACAAATACACTTATATTTTTTTAAAGACTGAAAATGTGTGTATGACAGAGGATTATATCCACATGCTCCAGTGACCCTACTGTTCAAGTGAAAGGTAGAAAGGAGACGCGTATCCCGATGCCCACTGTACATTTTTGACAGTGCCTTTTTGAAATGACATGGATTGTCAATCCTCCACCACCACACTAGGCATCACTTTTACATGTTCACCAGGCGAACCTCTTCAACTTATTTCAGCCTTTTACTCATCTGTAAAATGTAGGTAAAGCATGTTGGCAAAAACGTTCGATGAAATGGTGGTAGCTGTCAGTTACTGTTATATAGAGTTGAATGTTGCATCACAGCAAGGAGGTTCTTGGTTCGCATCCCAGTTCCAAACACCCAGGGTCTGGTGTGCTTGGGTTCTCTCCTGCTTCTCCAAAGACATGCAAATTGGGGTTGGGTGGATTGGAGTCTCCAATTTGACCATAGGTGTGAGTGTGCTTGTGAATGGTTGTTTGTATCTATATGTTGGCTCTGTGATACTTTGGCAATCTGTACAGGGTGAACCACACCTCTCGTCCAATGTCAGCTGGGATTGGCTCCAACCTCCCTGTGACCCTTAAAGGATAAATCAGTATAGATAATGAATTGAAGGAATATTTATCTATACATTTATAGAATATTAAGTCGAGCTGCCCTTTATTTCAGTGTAGTTCTGGTTGAGTTTTTCATATTTGCTCCACTCCTTCAACCAGACTTTGTGAACAGAATGTGCATAATGTTCAATTGCAGTAACCCGACACAACCTTATCACATCTGTATATGACTGCTTTGAGAGGTGCTATATGAAAAATAATAATAATCATAATTATTATTAGTTTTATTATAATGTGTTTGCTGCTGAGCCTTTCAGGGGAATAGTTGGTTTCCTGTGGAAATGAGGATAAAAATAGGAAATGTCTTGTGGAGGTTAAACAAGGTTAGCTTGTACTTCAGAAGTAACTTTAGTGCAGTGATGCTTGTCACCTCGCAGACTAACTGGTCCTGGCTTATGGTTACATTTAAATGGATGTAGGGCCAAGATACTTAATACACATAAAAAAACATGCATGCTTTTTTGAAAGTCTACCAAGTATGCTGTGGGTGTCCTGAACCATCAGTCTAAGTTTATCACAAGAAGGAAAGAAAAGTGAGAGAGAATCTTTACAGGCATTTAATCAATTTGGCATTGGTTATATTTGAGTTCTAAAGGCACTTGTTTGCTGCTTTGTACCTATATTTGAAAAAAACATCAGCTCTTCTGCAATGACTTTTGTTTTTCTTTGGAAGTCGCAGGCTGTAGGAAGATGTCCAAGATGTTTTTCTTGCATTTTTACCTGAATCTGTATTTGTCAATTTTTGTCAAATACTACAGAGTTTGAGTTGAAATTAATTAGCTGCACCTGCTGGTGATTTTTTTTCCTTTTCAGAAGTGAATACACTCTTTCAGGTAATATTTACATTTATTGTTCTCTCTGGATGATTGACATAAAATGTCATATTTATTAATTACTGTACATTATGCCCCAAAGTAATATTACAAACTACAGAATCCCTGGACATCTAGTGTATACACACTCTGAAAAACAAAATAAAACCACTCATGACCCAGATGGCTCAAAAACATTACCACAAGAACAGAGAGTAAAACAGTATGAAGACGGATGACAGCCTATCACACCAGCAAAACAGAGACACAGACAAAATTGCAAAAAAAATAAAAATCCACAGAGTGATCGCAAGCCTTTGAGCAGAAGAAATATGCATGGTAAAGCTTGTCTTGGCACAGCAGAAGGAGATGAAGTACATGAAGCGCGCAAGAAACTAGAGTGAAGAGGCTGGCATTAAAGCCCTTCACATGCCACCACAAATACTGCCCCTGGACAAGAGACAGAAAATGGCAACATAAATAAATGTGTGTGTGTCCAGAAAATGAAGCCAATGTGGAAGTGCCTGAAGCCTGTATTCTCTGTAATCATCACAAAGTTTGTTAATATAAACGTTTTTGAGAAAATTAACCTATTTGTCACTTGATTTATAACATCAGTAAAAATTCTCCTGAGGGCCATCATCACAAAAGAGACTGTTTTAATCCAATCCAAAAGCTCCAACAAATGACAGCAAACACACACCACTTTACAATCAAACTAAATACAGTAGATGAAGACTGGATTGTTTCAGCTATCCCATATATTTCTAGCTTTCCCTCATTTAGCTGTGAGACACCTACACTGTGTCCCAAGTGCACACTAAGACTAAAATGAGGTAGAGGGTGACCTCCCTGGCGATCACCTTGAGTCTCAGCATGTAGTCCTCTATTTCCCACTCTCTGCTGAATAAACAGAACGGTTCAGATGAAGAATGCAAATGGAAAAACAGAGAGGTTAAACTGAAGAATAGAAGAGTGTGTCTCTCTGTAGGCAATGGGAGCACATAGTCAGTGTTTTGGCCCAGATTTCCCTAGTAGGACTCACCAATGTAGTCAGAAGAGTCAGTTAAAGGTCTGGATTCAAACTCCAATGGCTGTGTATGCGACAGAAAGCATCCCTTTGTCTGGTGGAAGGCTAGGGGCTGACAGCAAAGCCTATTAGTGCTGTACCAAGCCTCAGGCCTGGGTGTTTGTCTGCGCATTTGCTTGCATGGTTTTACAAGCAAGTTTTAGAGGCACGCATGTGTTTGTGTGTGGTACAGATTGCTCGTCATTATGTGTTAAAATATGAGTAAAAACATACAGCATGGTGACAAATGAAGGAAAAATATTTTCTTGCCATGTAAATGTTCTATTCTGAATTCTTATTATTTGTCTCTGAATAGTTGTATCACACTCACCCAGTGTCTCCTCTTCCTTTCTGTGAGGCACTTTAAACAGATTTAGTCCTGTGTGTGTGATAAATCTTGGCCTCATCACCCTTCGACATGAATAACCAAGCACAGCCAGCTAACACCCCCACAGACTGCATGACATCCACAAGCCGGATTTCATATTATCTGACATTAAACAGGCATGATTTTGCATGCTACAGACAGCACAGAGCACATGTTTTAGCTATCAGCTGGAAGCAGGGGTGCTGCTAGAATTTTAGGGCCCCATGAAAACAGCTCAACAAGAGCTCGAACATGAAAAATCGTGTGCAAGTTCTTGGGTTCCAGTCCAGATTTATGTTGCTGGCTGTATTTGTCCAAAAGGCATAATCCTCAGCTTTTCAAGACTTGCATTCATAGAATGTAGTGAAGTGCAGTGAAATCCTAACCCCAATTTATACAGAACCAAACCTGACATAAATATTACTTTTTTGAAGTGGAGCTCAAACGATCAGTTGTCTAATTAATTAGTGAATCAACAAAAAGTTAAGTAAACGTAAAAGTAAAGTTGAGGTTTCTTCAATTTTGGTATGTGCTTCCAAATTAAAAAATCATTAGTTTATTGATTTTGGTCAGAAAAGGAGAAAAACAGCTATTTGATGACATCATTATGTTTAACCAAACTGTGATGAGCCTCGAAAAATAATATATCATTAGCTGTAGTTTCGTGTTACGGTTTAAAGTTTTCTTTAACCTATAACTCCTCCTCAAGATTTCAGCATAATTTATCCACATTTTTTAAACAAGATCTCCATTGTCAAAGGACATTGGTCTCAAGTCCATGACTTGGTAAAAAAAACATTAAAAGAAAATCAACTTACTACATATCATTTAACGTTGTCAGTTAGGGCAGCATCCACTACTACAACATTTATTTTAATTTATGAAATGCTTGGATAAAAAAAACAAAACAACAATCTTCAGTATAGATTCCTTTTTTGGTTTGAGAGTTTGAAACTGAAGGTTTGAACCGAAGTCAAACAGAAGTTTAATCAACATTTTCTTTTCTATATGACTTTCTAATTTGATATATTTTTCTATTATCATTCATAAATGCACTGTTAACAAAACAAGTATTACACTATGTGCTTACTGAAAATGCAAATGACAATACATTTTTGTCATAATAAAATGACAAAAATGTAAAAACAACTTGTATTGTATGTGATCTTCACCAAATTCCTCTTCTTTATTTTACAGCATAAATTGAAGTGTGCAACATGTAAGTGCCACAGAAATGTGATGTCAAATCAGATGATTAGGCATGTTTTTTTATTTCTGTATTTATTGGGAACACAAAATTGCAATAAATTACTATCTTCTCTTTTTCTAATGATAATGCATTAAGGGGGCCGAACAGAAGATTATTAGACCTATCAGCAACAGGCATTCCAGACAGAAAAGACACATGAATGGTACAAAGCATTTCAGGCCTTTAACTTTACAATAACGAGTGTAAATAACAGCAGAATTATATCTTCAGACAGTGAACATTATTAATGTAAAGACCTGATTATGGTGTAACAAGAGCATGGCTACACAAATCATTTGGGTGCAATAAATTATAATTACTCTACTAATGTGGAAAGGTTGAACAAATTACCTCACCAAGCATCAATTCCCAAATATTTGACCCTGTCCACGTTTTAATCCATGAAATTCTGAAGAAAAGTCAGTGTTTATCATTTTATGAATACATTTAACACATCATTTTTTTAAACCTCCCTAGAATACATTATAGATTGAAAAAAATATCATGCAATAATTTTAAAGTAAAGATAAAATATATTCCAGCTCCATGAGTTCATGCTGTTTCAAAAATAGATTAGATTAGGTTTTATTACAATAGATGGTGCACACTGCATGGCAAAACGTGATCATGTTCACTTGAATGGGCCATAGAAGCATCACCAGTACTATACACTCTCCTTAATTTACAAACAGCCACATACACACACAGGGCAGGGCACAAGCACGTTTTCCCTATGCTTCAATGACTGACTAGGTATGTGATATTGTAAAGGGAGGGATGGTTTATGTGAAACAAGCTAAAAGTCTGTTTTTAATATTGCCTTTTGAATAGCCCAGAAACAGCCTCTCAACTCGTTCAGCAACATGCTGTGTGCTAAATTGACAATAAAAAGTAAATAGGCCCTGTATGCAACTATCACTTTGCACTTATTCACGGTATATCAAGCGCTTTTACCCTGATCGGCTGTATGACTATGTTGTTAAAAAAAAACTGTCTGAAGTGATCATAACTTAACCAAGAAAGCTTGTAACCTGTTAGGATATATATTTCTATGAGCCCCTTAACTGTCATGTTTGTAGCACACCCATGGTGCCCATTGCAGCTCTGCTTACAGTATTTCAACTCAAACTATTAAACATGCAGAGGCAGTGAAAGCTTAATAGATATTTACTGTTAAGATCATCGGGAATTGACTGAATTCTGTCAAAGAAGAGCAAATAATTTTTAAAAAGACTGAAAGAGCCAGAATATCCTAAATACTTGTTTAAGAATGATAACCTTTTAGATGTGAGAACCAATATTCACAATATCAATATCAGTTATTTTAAAGATATCCTAAAAAAAAAGGTTTCTCAAAGCTAATGACTGTGTGTTTGAGAATTTCTCATTGTGGTCTTCACTTTAAACGCCTCAGTGACTCTCATGCTCAAGCGCTTCACTCACCTTCTTCTGGGATTCGGTTCTTGTAGGTGGTAGCAGAGGGAGGCCAGGAGAGCATTTGAAATTCATGGAAGCATCTGTCAGTGGTACGCATGAAGTAATTGGTTTAATAATGAAAGAAGAACATGTCAGTCCTCGTCAGGTGGCATTGTGAATGTTGTTTCTCTTTGTGTGAACAATAAATAGTAATAAAACTGTTTTGTGTTACTACATCAATGTCAAGCCCACTGTTCTCCCCAGGCATTTAGTGATGACACCTTCCCACTGTCATTCATCTTTTAATATTTCTTCTAAGCCATTGGCTGACTGCCACTGATAGAGGCAAATTCACTAAGTTGTTTGACAAATATTCCGCAGTCCATGGGGGTCACAACCATTGAGAGCTTGCTCAGAAAAAATGGTTTGTTGTAACTGCAGAGCAAATTAAAGGGTCAGATCACCATATCATACCAAAAATTGCCGAATACTATGACTTGTGCAACAATGGGAAGTGGTAAGCATTTGGTTTGTGAGTTGAAAATACCAAGGTTTTAATTGCAGTATATATTTTAAAACAAGACTAAAAACCTAGTCATGCAAGCATCGAGAGAATATTCTGGGTACTCAAGATAATCCACAGACGACTGTGTGCATTTTCCAAACAAATGAATTAAGATTCGTCAAGTTAAAGTTATCACTTGTCTTAACTTGATAAGACAACTGAATTACCTTTAAATTTTCAATGGGTAAAATTAATTTGTTTGTTACCCATTGAAGTATTTTAAGTTGAAAAAACAATTTTCTTTTTTTAAGTGTAGTTGTGGTAAAATATATTCTGATTTACTTGAAACCCAAATATCTGACATCATTTATGATATACAGTATAACAAAGAAAAGCATAAAAACCTCACATTTGAGAAATTAATATAAGACACTGGTTGGCATTCTTATTGTAAAACGACTGAAATACTTTACAGATCATCAAAATAGCTGCGGATTTTTTTTATTATATTATTTTTATGTAGACTTATTCAACCAGTTGTTTCAGATGTTCAGATCTAGGTGCTATACTGCCTTTTTTGTTTGCCAACTCAGTGTTTTGGGCAACAGCTTTGCAGATGTCACTGATATAATACATTACCCTAAATTAAAAAGGGCACGGTAATAGTGATCAATCCAGAAAATCTGTCAGTTAGTTCTTCGATTTCCTTCACAACTTCTCATTTGATCGACTTCAAACTTGGTATTTCTGTTGCTGAGGACCCCAGGACGTGTATTTTGGACTGTCAGATGTTTGGATGAGCATCTGTTGAGCTTCCTTACCTTCCATAATTTTACACTGCACTTGCCGTAGTAACTTTAATGACAGTGACATCACAGAATGTGGCTCTATGAGTTTCTAAATAAAACCCAGTACGTCCATCACGCTATTTGTTTGTAGCAATGTCACGCACCAACAGGCACATTTTGAATCCGCATGAAACATAATGTAAAGGTTAAAAAGTGACAGTCAAATAAATAAATAACTATACCATCTCACACAACTTCTAACACAATGAGCAATGACTCATGCATACACAAATACACATACAAACATGCTTGCACACACATTCACATTAAAGTCAGATTTTAAGATGCAAATGTCGATGTGAATTTCAACAACGCTTTTTATAATAACCAGTGCACTGTAAATGGCTACAGTAATGAGTATGGAAGCATGGAAGCCCTCAATCCTTTGCTTGTGAATCCATCTAATGCATTTTTAATGGATGGCCCCCCTCTCTGGCTCCTACAGTAGGAATGTTTCTGTGATTATTCAGTGGCAGTATCCTTTATAGGTCAAAGTGTAAAAAAAAAAGTTCATTGCTTCCAAACACAAATGGGATCTGAAATCAAAAGACTTCAGCCTGTTTATATTTTATATATTGTTAGTAACCTGTAAAAATAACTTAACTCAATCAACACAACATCATAAACCTGAAGTAAAATTTTATTGTACTGTGTGTTCGAAGCTCGAAGTCAGTCATACATAGTGTAGAAGGGTGAGATTGAAGACACAGCAGGATCAGAGCATAATGTTTGTTTTTTCCACCAAAAAGCATTCCTTATTATTTGATATATGAATGGTGCACATGTGTTTACTGCAGGTTATGTTGTGGCTGTTTTAAATGTAGCCATAATATAAATATAATTTAATACAATGCAGTGTCCCCCACAGAATTAGAATTATTCCATCAGTGGCAAATCTCTACCTGACCTGTGCCATCACCACACAGGCGGAGTGCTCCCATAAGTGTTCAGTTAGGTTTAGATCTCGTGACTGTAAATTGCAAAGCGGAAGCAGCTATTTCAGATGCCAACTCAAAATTCCCATTTATCCTTCCCCATAGATGACGCTACTTGACTTTCAGTTTTAGCACTTTTGTGGCTTGGATAAGCATTAAGGGTTTAGACTTAATTATCAATAGCAAAAAATTAAAAAAAAAGAAAAGATTAACAACTATATTAGAAAAGTTTCTCTTTGTACATTAACACTTTTGGGGAGAAGTTAACTAGGACTTCCAGTGTGCATTTCAGTCAGGAAAATCCAGTCACAGATCTCAAAATGCTGTTATGTGCACAGCTGATGGTTTTTAGACAATTGACACTTCAATCTGTAGCTTAAAACAGTTCAATCAGGAGAGACAAGTGAATGAAGAAATTATATTTTTAACAGGTTTAACAGGATGATATGTGATGATAAAATATTGATAGTCTTTGGCGCTTAGACTCCATGGGGAGATATGTAGCAGAGGGCATCGGTCCTTAGCGGCAGCAAAGTAAATCCCCCCATGGAGTCCAGACACCGGTGGTGATGGTAGTTGATGATTTGTTGAGTTGATGGATTTGAAGATTCCCTTGAGTCTGCGCAGACTGAGTGGGGATGGGGCGATGGAGGGTACGCAGAAGAGCAGCGTGGGAGGAGGCAGGGAGAGAAACCATATTTAAAAGAGACAGCCGCAAGATGATAGGCTAAGGAGGCAGATGTGTTGCAATGCTATTGGATATATGAGACCATCTGATTAACAGCTGATTGCAGCAATGACAAAACTGATAGTCCGCATGTGTGAGGGTATAATTGCCGGGATGAATAAGAATTAAAGTACAACCGAAGCAAGCATGAGAGTCGTCTTCCTGTCTGAACTTACGATACATCTACATTTCATTTTGGGATTCTGGATCAACTTTGGTTGAATTCAGATATGGTGCCATGTTTTCTTAACAATGCAAACAATGAAGAGTTTGATTTGCTCTGTGTAGTCTTATTGTAGTATTTGGAGTCACACTCAATGACAAAATATGATTTGAAATAATTATGGTCCATAACACAATTTTACATCATCAAAAGAGAGTACTTTTATGCAAAGTAGAATTGTGGGCATTGTTCAAGAACAAAACAAAATTTTGAAAACAATTAAATTAAATTTTATGTGTATAGCGCCAAATCACAACACACATAGTCTCAAGGCGCTTAACATAGTAAGGTCGAAACCTCACAATATGAAAACAGATGGGAGAAAAAACTCTACAAGCAGCAGGAGCAGCTGCCCCTTTCCACACGTACATAGCACATACATACCTATCCTCTTTTCCCTGTTGTTCACAGCTCTGCACTGATCAGCCAGGTGTCATCTTAACTGACCTTAATGACTTCTGAATCCAGCTTCGATTAACCACCTCAACACCTCCCCCCATCTCTCTCTCTTCCTCTATCTGTGTCTACCTCGATCGTTCCCTGTCACACACATAACCCATTAGCATAGCGCTATCTTTAACCTCCCTTGCTCATTCATTAATGAAGGTAGGGAATAGGTGAAGCGTATTTAATGAAATCAGTGTGTGACCAACCCTCCTAGATCATCTGTACGGGTTAAAGAGCAAATGGCTCTTTACGCTTGATCATGCAGGCTGTCAAGATGTACGTTATAGATAGATGCTGAGTTTGTCCCGGTAAAACTAGATGTAGAATATAAGTAGCTGACAACGTAATTCCAACATGATATGATGAAAAGACTATCGTTATCACATAGTAATCCGTTGTAACAACTGAATCAGAAACCTGTAACACTGAGACTTTTGGGGGAAGAAAGTGATGAGAGAGACATTTCCCTTTAGGAGAAATAGAAGCAGGGAATTGTGTCATTTGAGAGAGTGAACTGAACAAGGACAAGACAAGGAATGAAGTGACAGGTAGAGTCCGCCTCGTGGCAGAATACAGACAGTAAAACTTGTGATAGAGTGTACGTGGGCTGAGAGGTGTATGTGAACAAATCTGTGTCTGTTAATATTCTGTTTCAGGTGTTAGTAAAATATTGTGTGCATCAAACAAGTTCAGTTTAAAACACAATTACTTTAAGGTTTAGCTGACAATCTATCCAATTAAAAACAAGGAAAACTAGAACCAGATGGATAAAACTTTTGTAGACTGACAAATAAAACTCTTAGTGCACGCACAAAGACAGGAATATGTATGGACATTATATTTATATAATATGTGCGTAGGCATGGTTTTTGTTTCTCTGTTTTGTTTTACATATCTCAGTCACTGTGAAGCTCCAATCCCACTGTTGGGCATAAATGGATGTAGACAGACCCTTAATTTCCAACTGCATGAAATACTACTGCTTCCTCAACTTTTTGTTAGACCTGTCAATTAGAGCGCGGAAAAAGAAGTGCCGACAGTGAAACATCTCTGAAGATCTCCAACAATCCCAGATTAGCAGCTGTCATTATGCATGACCATTACGCCTGGCAGTTGCCATTCATTCAGTACATGTATCCGGGAACCAACCACATGTTTGAGCTATCAGTGGTGATAGCTCAAACATCAGTTTTAAACATCTGAAAAGTAATGATTCAGTTTATAGTGTCATAACGAAACAGACTTTCCGGCGTCACACAATAAAGGCGTAAACGAAATAAAATGATGCTTCCAATAAAATAACTCTAAAAATTATCATAAAACAAATTAAGTTTAGGTAGAATATACACCTTTAATTAGCATTTTGCAAATTTCTCTGTAGAGTGAAAGACTGCAAATATGATTATTCTTTATATCGTCTCAAGTTATATCTCTCAAGTTGCCTCATTTTTATTTACTATTATTTTAGTCTACTCTTCTGTGGCTAGCTTTAAAAAAAAATTGCATGGACTGAGGTTTGCACGAGACGCACATGTTATTCTTTTATAAATGCGAGTTTGTGTGTAGGAAATTGCAGATGCATGTATATGGCTCATTTATTCAGACTTTCCCAAGTTTCTGAAGCCATATATTGACTGGCAAAAGGCAAAGCACTTGGCACTGAAAAGAAACTGTGGTCCAAATGAACCTGCACACATACACCCACACACAGCCGCCTTCCATGTGCTGCAATGCTGACTGATCGTCAGATGCAGTGTTGACCAAACACGATCGCCAACACAATTCACACATTTCAAAACACAGTTTTGGGTGAAATTTCTTTCTTTCTTTTTTTTTTTTTTTTTGCCAAATATGGGTTTTCTTTGTTCCCCACATAAAACGCAATATTGCGTTAGTGTGCTAAGTGTGAGCTGGAAAGGTCACTTGGAAAATGGGACATGATTGGTGAGTGGTTATTTGCAGTAAGTCATCGTTGTGACGTGAAAATCCATAGGGAAGAGGAGTTGCGTCTCTCTCCCTGGCTGGAATCGGCCACCAATCAATGGTCTAGGAAATTGGTCCGCGGTGCAGAACTATGAAGAGTGAACCGGGGGGTTGTGGTGGGGTGAAACTGTTTGGTGAGGCATTAGCTAAGGATTATTTATGATCATATATTTATGCTGACACATCGGCAGTTATGTCCTGGATTACAGGACTCTCATTACATGCCAAATGTTTCTGTTTTCTTATTCCAAATGGCAGGCTTGGAATTGTATTTCTCGGCAAATGGTTACTCTTTGATTACATGCTGAAGTCCAAATGAAGATCATTTACTCATCTATATTGTCCTTTCGTCTCGGCCTAGGTCTGCTAGCCCAAATGTGATGCGCTCTCTTTGCCGTTTTTTCTCTGCCGGTTTTACCCCCCCTCTCCCTAATTTCAGCTGGCTCCACTGATCTCATTTCCTTCTTTCTGTCGCTCTCTCCTTCTCTTTCTCATTTTCTCTCCTTTCCCTGCACCACAGAGACTTGGAGATGGGCTTATCACTTTCTGCATCACAGGACCAAGCTGTCGTGCTGGCTCTGAATAAGCTTTTGTGTGCATGTATATGTGTACATGTGTGGAGATAAAGAAATGAAGAACAGCTTGTGAGTGTAGGTAGCTTTATGACAATACATTCTTTTGCTTTATACTTGCCTCTGTTTGCAGAAATTACTGACATGTTTTCTCTGGAGGTATACTTGCCTGTGTTACCTCTGATGGTTTTTTTCTTCCTGTGATACACTGGTGACCTGTCCTCAGTATAGTCCACCTCCAGCCCAATGTGGTATAGGCTGCACCAATTTTTGACCCTGAATAGGATGAAGGGTTTAAGTAATGGGTGAATGGAAGTACCCATTAAACAAATAGCACCACAGGACAATGCAAAGTCATCTCACGGAAAGGGCATAGCAGAAAATACTTAAGAATGAAAATACCCTCCAAAAATCTTCCCAGAAATATTCAAAAAGGTATAAAAAAAAAAATTAGTTTTATTGCTTTCAAACATTGCTTTCTTGATTGGGCATGCAATGTTACAATGCTATTTATTATGTGACAAGAAACCATCAGCAGCCCAAAACAAGATGAAACAAAATGAGAACGGTTTCCTTTCTAAAAGCATTACCATCTAATCTGTCTTTGCGACGTTCTATCATTCAATTACCTTGAAAAATGTATTGGCCATTGATGGTTTTTTTTTAAGTTGATGAATATTGGGGAAAGGCAAACCTTTACAGTAAAAGTCAAGTGTAAAGCTCTTACATGTTTTGTTTGTTTTTTAATTTAATTAATTCAACTTTGTTCTTCAATGTACTAAAAATACTTAAACTGTTTCCTGAGTTCAAGGCCTGCACTTGGTGTCCAAAACTGGAATTCCTAAAAAAGTGCCTCTACTGGTGACAGGCTATAAGCCACAAATACTTTTTTCCGCCTCAGAGCATTGTGGGCTTTAAACACATGGTTAATTAGCTTGTAAATGTAAGGGTGATGGTTACGGTTAGGGTGAAATGGCAAGGAAACGTCCACACTCCTGGCCAACAGATTATAATATATAATAATTTGATATAATTTTATCCTACATAGGGTTTTCAAACTGTCCTGAAAAAGAACCCAGAAATAGGGCCGCAGTGACTCAGGAGAAACAGTCCGTCGTCCAATAACCCGGAGGTTGGTGGTTCGATCCCAGCTTCTCCTAGTCAGCATGCTGATGTGTCCTTGGACAAAAAAATTAACCCCAAATTGCCTCTGACAGCTCTTCCAGCAGTGTATGAATGTGACAGAGAAAGCGTGGTACACAGCAGCGCTGTATGAATGTGGGTTAATGGGTGAATGTGACTTGTGCTGTAAAGCACTTTGAGTGGTCAATAAGACTAGAAAAGCGCGGTATAAATATACCCCATTTACCATTCATGCAGATTCAAAAGCTGAGGTAGATCGAGCTTTCTTTCACAATGCATGGAATAGAGAGCATTCTGTTTCTCTTGTAGAGCACTGGCTTGGCTGTTGAAACAAGATTGAGGAAGTGACACACTAACGACTTTATGGTAGTTGATACTCAAGGCTGGTGATGCCTACTAAAATAGCATAGACATCTCAATGCTCCACCTCTAAGGGACTTTCATCTCTTGAAGCACCATGAATGATGGAGTACCTCTCTACCACTTTATAATTGGAATTAGAGTTTTCAGGAGGTGTAAAGCTTCTATCTGTTTTTATCCTGGTCTACATCAAATGTGTCAGTGTATATTATGCAGCTGTAAGCCAGTCTGCTGGCGCACCTTGCTAAAAAGATCTGATCAATGCAATGACAAGTGGCCCAATGCTTTTTGTCTATCCAGTGGGATAGACTACGGAACACATCTTATAATTATTGTTCTCTTCATGCTCTCTGCAGCTGCTTAGATTTTTAAAACCTTTTTTCCTTGTCATTACTGTACAGGCTGAAATGTTTCTATCATGTCTTCTGTCATATCTTGAATTGTGGGACCTCAACCGCATAAATTGGTTGGATGCCTTCTAAAATGAAATTGAGCAAAAGCTGGTCAACCATGGCTTGTGCTAGTTAGAGAGAAAGGCATCTTTGCATTTTACATATGTTCTCTACCTGCTACAAGTTGTAAAGTCTGTAAACATCATCTGTTTTTTGCGCTCTCTGTTGAAAATAAAATCAATGAAGCTATAAGAATTAGTAACATAATAGACTAAAGATTACAACATGCTTACTAAGGTGCACAGATAGTAGAAACAGCTATTTCAAATGTAATCAAGAGTTTTAAATTATGAGATAATTTTTCAAACTTTTAAGTTGTGTTAAATAAAAGCTTGCTCAAGTATATATGTAAGAGTGGATGAATTAATGATAATGTGAAATGAAAATTCATGACCAAGGCCAGAGCTTAATATCAAGTGACTGAGATAAATACTAAATATCAAATATGAAATATTATGCACCAGTATTTCATTGAGCTCATAATTTGTTGTGCTCCACCGCATAAATTAAATTGGTTTAGTCTGAATAAAGTTAAACTATAAAACTAGAGAAAGACGAAGATTCAGTCAATCCGGACAGGCACAGTTTTCACCAGTTTTAAACCACCACTATTACTTTTGAAAGAACTTATCTATGCGCCTATACTCTATTCAGTGTATATGTCAATGACCGTTCATGCTTGAAGAAAACTGCAGTACTGCTTGATATTAACATAATTTAGAGTAACCGCATATTTTATTGTACCATATATTAATATCGTTATACAGAAGTCTCAAGGAGAGGGCAAGGTCAAGCTTCTTTTTGGTCCCCTTCAGGTATACTCATATGTTTACTGGAAGAGAATAAATCTAGGACACTTCAGGCTACCAAGCATGAGTTGGAGGAACATCAAAGACCAGCTTATTGACAGGGAAAAGATTAGTCCTCATGGTCATCAGGGCACTCACCCTTGGCCCTCCTTGTAATTCTATACCACTCCCCAAAAATAGTTGAAAGTGAAATTGGTGGTAGAGAATGCAAGAAGGGCATCATAACCAGGTGCAGACAGATCCTGAAGCTATTGGGTAAGACAGCGTCACCTTCTTCCCATAGGAGAAAGACTCATGAAACATTAGCCAGTTAAGAGGCACTGCCCTGCTCATGTGGAAGCAAAGGTTGCAAGCATAAATTCATTTTCAAAACAGAGAGACGCGATGAGAGGTAGACCTGACAATATTCAGTGCGGTCTCAGATAGACCCAAGGGTAATTTGACCCAGTACAGAATCAACCCAAACAAGCCCTGACGGAAAGAGAACATCAACTCAGAGAATTATGTCAATTAATTTTTATCAATGAACACACAGTGAGCAGTGGTGGAAAACAGAGAAGTGCAAGTATGACATTTAAATTAACATAGTTTTTCAATATTCTTCAAAGACAAAGACAGTTTTCCACTCCTGCCCCAACACAAATCTTGTAGGCTACTCATTTTCCTGCTTGGTTTCACTTACTTGAGAACATAGCTCCAGTGAGCTGTGAAGGTCACAGTTCACATTCTCTCCCTCCCACTCATATCACACCTTTTGCTCCTGTGGTGACTATGACATACTGATTGGATTGTGACTGATTGGAGCTGATACTGCATATGTTTGGGTCCATTGAGATCCACTTGAGTTTTGGACATTTTGACACACCTGACCTGATCCCTGCTGCTGTGAAAATTATATCACCGTTATGACATCATCAGTGATAACACAGCAAGAGCAGTTTAAAATACATTGGGGAAGAGGGTTGGGGCCTTGACAATCACTTATCCAAAAAAGCTTCACTGCTCTTCATGGGGACAGCACACACTCGTCTATTTTGAAGTTGATTGTGTGAGCAGTTGTCGAGAAACTCAAAGTACAGGCCGATAGACACAAGGATTTGTTGGTTTAATGTAGGATTCCAGTGACCAAACATGCATTGCATCTTTATCAACTGTACTCATGCCCCCCTGAAAAGCAGTGTGTCACTGTCCTTTGTGCTTGAATGTTTAAAGCCTGCTTCACCTCTGGGTGCTTTGTGGGAACTGTGATCACACTCAGCAGTGATATCAGTGTCCTGATAACACTCATACGTCACTGCAGCACTGTGAGAAGTTAAAACACCGGGGGTTTTCAAATAATAGATTTCAAGGGAGGTTAGTTAATAGGTTAGTCTTTTAATATATGTCTGATAAGTTTCCCTTTGCACTCTTCAATTTTTTTTTAAATTTCTGTTGCTTCATCACTTCTTGATCAATTTTTTTCTTGATTATTTGGACAGCACATCATTTTTTATTTTTTTTTTCATGGGACCTCTGTGTGTCTTCCTCCAAGAGGGAAAAAATGTTTTTAAATTCTCGCTTTAGCGACATGAGGCAGACCTGGTGGAATTTAAGCTTTCACTATGTGTGTGCAATATTCTTCATTTTTTGACTGATGATGTGGCCATCTATGGCCACATCAGCCACCCATCTTTATTAAAAGTGCTACTCACCCTTCCCTGTGCATAACACTGTGAACTAGCACTTATAGTGGCATATCATTATAAGCTGTTATAATTATCTGTTGCACTACTGGCCAGCTGGCCTAGTCTTCAATAATAAAAAAGTTGAATAATTGAACGTGGTACAAAAGGGTAAGGAAGGTAGCACTATAATATAGGTAGGTATTATGAGCAGTGTTTGCTGAAGATGTGATGATCATGGAGTAATATGCTGTATGGACATTCAGCGTTTATAGGTCCCTGTCTTTTATTCAGGCAACTGTTGACCTTCTGATGTCATTGCTACCACTATTGATGGGATAAACAGATGGTGTCATAGCCTGCATATTTTGGTCACTTTGGCCTATGTCTCAGGGGATGTCGAGTCATGGGTTTGGCCTCTCCAGACCTTCTGACCACTTTTAAGACACACATACACAAAAATATTTGTATTTGTTTATTTTGAAAACAACCCAAAATAACTACTCAAATGATAATTGTTCTGACTCTTTTTAGTAATTTTAGTAAAATAATTTTTAGTAAAAGTATGAAAACTTACAGTATGATATTGTAAATAGGTTATGTTTCTGAACTGATAAAAATGGCAAAAAGAAAACAAGTAGCAGATTTCATAATTAGAATAAAATGACAAATAGGACATTTCTCTCCGAGGAGTTATATTTCCTCTTGTGAATAAAAACACAGTTGACATACAGGTGGCTAAAACGATCAGCCAAATATGAATTGTAGGCAAAATTTAATTGAGCAGAGTGAGGTTGTGATGCAAGACTGTGTGTTCTAATAATACTCACATACTGTGGATTAGAATCACATTTACAATGAAATTATAATTACTATTAATTAAATCACATTCCCCTAAAATGATTAAGGAATTATTTTAGAGGGGGGAAAGTAGTCACCCAGACACTCAGTAAACACGACATGAGTACTGGAACTAGTCTCAGAGCTGATGCCGCAGATACAGTGATAGACTAGTATGTGATGGCTCTGTTGGGATAATTTTAATCTCCGTGCAGCTCTACAATGTAGAGGCATAATTAAATCAGGCCTTCACATAAAAATGCTGTAACTAATTAACCAAGAAATTGTCAGTTGCTGCTCCATAAATCATGATGTACAGCTCAATTTTAATGTGCCATAGTTGAAAAAAGCTCAAACTAGCCAATATCATACAAGGCTTTCAAAAAGAATGAGCTTCTAACCAATTAAATAGGAACATTTTATTTTATTTAAGTAGATAGCGCATAGCAGCTTTTGTTTGACTCCAAAAATAATGGAACATGTGGGTGACAGGTGTGTCTTGTTGTCAAGGTATTGCGATTCATATAGATTTTAACCATCACTGAGGTTATCTTTTCACCCCTGCCTGTTTGTTTATTTGTTTGTTTGTTGGTTTGCAGGATTATGCGAAAAACTAGTGGGCCATGAAATAACCCAGATCCAGACAAAGAGGCGATCCAGGAATTGTTTTAAATCTTTCTTTAACATGGCAAGATAGGGTGTTTTTTTTTTTCATGGGGGGGTATTTCCACCAATTGACCAGAAAATAGTACATGGATCTTGAGGAAAATAATCTAGCAGTTTTGGGGGACTAAAAGTGTGCCAATCTTGTTTAAATATTTTATAAGGCTGAATATCTACTCTTGGATTGGATTTAGCATTGGGTTTTGTTGTTGAAAAGGATACAGTAAGACCAGAGAGCCCTCTATGAGACTAAAAAATGATTGATTGATCAGATTTATTGCACAAACATTAGGCACAGCCAATAAAACAATTTGGAATGTTGTGTAAAAGAAATAAATTACTGGTGTACCGAGCAACAGACATCAAACATACCAAAGACAACAAAAAACACTTACATCACCCCCAACCTTCACAGAGCAGTGATGAAGGTTTCACAATTTAGACTGTGAGAGCAAAAATACAAAGACCACACCACAAGATGCTGTTTGTAATGGGTAATTGCAAACATGAAGTGTTCATAGGTAATTCTGCATACTTTGAATGGTTCCCAAATGTAACAGTACTAGGGCTCAGAATACCCCATCACTATGCCTCAATTTATATAAACATATTGTGTTGACAACATGTGGCATCTCTATTCAGCTACTATGCTTCACTTTAGATGTGTCTACAGTGACCAAAGTGACATACAGTACAATGGAAATATAAAATGGGACACGCTATTCTAGTAACAAATGTGTTGAGGTTGCTTTATCTCCAAAATACTTGGTGACCTGATAATGGAGCATTAATTGTAAAAGTGAGAAATAGTGGGTGAACAAAGCCTGACTGTGATGCAAATGTGGTTTGAAGCCTTTCAGTGAAGGTGTTTGTGGGATATAACAGCACTACCATAATTTACCTTCATCTGTATGGAGGACTGTGACAGGTTTAGAAATGTTGCCTGCTAAAATAACAATTACCAGGCGAAACAGAAAAAAACATTAACATTCACTGGTAGCATGCTCTGAGGGAATTTATGTAATCTATGAGTGAATAAACCAGCCTGACATTCAATGATAAATGGATGTTAATGAGTTTTCATTGAAGCACAGCAGATATGGAGTCGGAATGCCCTCATATGTGACAACCTATATAAGATGCCTACTTCCTGCAATTCACCCCATGCATCCATCCATCCATCCATCGTCTACAGCTTTATCCATTTTAAGGGTTGCGGGGCGGCTGGAGCCCAATCCCAGCTAAAATTGGGCGAGAGGCGGGGTACACCCTGGACAGGTCGCCAGCCTATCGCAGGGCCACATACAGAGACGGACAACCATTCACTCTCACATTCACACCTACGGTCAATTTAGAATCTCCAATTTAACTAATCCCATTCTGCATGTCTTTGGACTGTGGGAGGAAGCCGGAGAACCCGGAGAGAACACACGCATACACGGGGAGAACATGCAAACTCCACACAGAAAGGCCCTGGTTGGTTTGAACCGGGATTCGAACCCAGAACCTTCTTCGTGTGAGGCGAAAGTACTAACCATTACACCACCATGCAGCATATGCATGAATCCATAAACAATTAATAATCATCAATTTAAAGTGGGCTGATGGACTTTCATCATTCTCAAATAAAACATTTTATGGCATATTTCAATGTAATGACCATGCATTATTTATAAAACATAAAGAAATGGATGAAAAATTCCTCAAATTTCATTATCACTTATCTGTGTACGGCAGGAGAAAAACAGCATGAGAGCACACTCAAGTAATTATCCCCTCCATGAATCTGTATGCACCATTGCAGAATTGCTGAACGGTGACATTAATGATTAGTGGCAACGGCAATATCTGATAAAAGAATAAAGTGAGAAGCTTGTCACTTTTTTTCATTATTTCTTTTTTTCCAAACTGTGTTACCTTTGTTGTGATTTGTTTGTAGATGAAGTGGCTTAGATCTTCTTAAAACAGACAGGCACACTGGAGAGTTCATTCTATTCCGGATTTGATGCCCCGTCCTGGCCATCCAAGCCTGGGGGGCTTCAAAGAGGAACCTAACTGAAAGAGGACATACTGTCTTACAAGTGTCAACCAAAAAACCGACATGGATTATCCTGGAAAAACGTATGATGTATGCACAATCTATGTCAAGATATGATCGGATGCAGAGTTCTGAATTGTTTATCACCTAGTTTATGTGAGTGTGTGAAGTTGCACTTAAAGTAATAGGATAGCTTGACATTTTGGGTAGCATGCGTTTACATTTTCTTGCAGAGAGTTGGTTGAGAAGATCTGTTAGAATGGAGCTAAAGCCAAGAGACCATTATTTTAGCTTAGCATAATGACTGGAAGCAAGGGGGAAACAGGTAGTCTGCACCTGTCAAAGATCAAAAGGAGACCAACCGACCACAACAGTGCATTCACACATACAGACACAAAGTAGCTCTTGGAATCTGGCCTCTAATGAATCTGCCCTCGGGGTGAGTCTTGTTGTGCATACAGATGAAGCCATCTGAAAATATCATGTCATGATTATAGCAAGCATAATGAAAATGTTATCTGCATTATCATGGCCTTGTTAAAATTTGCCGAAAAAAAACAAAGTACTGATACACACTGAAATAACTAATTAAGAATAATTCAAAAAGGAGCTTGAGAGTGCACCTGTTACTTGGCATTATTGGCATTCAGTGGTAGCTACTGTAGTGAGCTAATTCTCTGAGGCAAGACTTGAAGGACGTGGATGTAAGGAGTTTCTTCAAAAAGAATGAGGTGTAGGCAAAGCAAAAGGAGGAAGAGTTTTCTCCTGTTGCCGTAGCAACAGAGGAGTCAAGTTTTGAGTAAAAGCTCAGGTTGTTGATGAAGCTAGCTAGTCTAGTCTAGCTCAGTGGTTCTCCAACATTTTTATCTCAAGTGACACTATTGTGTCACTTGAGTAGTATTACTTAAGCATACCTGTATGTGATTATACAGTACCGACAGCATGTACAGTAAATCATCATAAATAAGACCCAGTGTGTGATGTAAATGGGGAAGAGAAAGAGATTGAAAGAGCAACACAAGCACAATCAAGGAAGGGATGAGCGTAGATGATGTAATGGAAGATAGATGTTACACTGCAGTAAGTAATACAGCACATAGCAATATAATGATGATTGATGCACATCTGTTGAATGTTGGCCCGTGGCTGGCATTCAGTAGAGTTGCTGGGTTGTGTGAGACTGTCAGCCCATATGGATTAATGAACATTGATGATTTTTTAGCCCCTATTTGATGGAAGTGTACAATCTGTAATTGATGTCTTCAAATAACTAGTTTAGTAAATGCACAAAAATTGATCGCGCAAGTGTGTGTGTGCGTGTTTGCGTGCGTGCGTGCGTGGGTGCGTGCGTGCTGTCAAGAAGCAGTTTCAGCTTATAACCAAAACCACAACTTTTTCATATTACATTTACACCTTTAAACTAAATAAAAAAATGGCATACATCATGTTAATTACTACACTTTGAGGTTGCATATTATTAAACGCAGTCAGAGCCTGGCCCTTCCCCCCTTGCTTATAGTCTTTATGCTAAGCTAGGCTAATTGCCTTCTAGCTCTGGCTCCTGATACTTACTTCTGATACTACACAGTGGTATTGATCCTCTCATCTCGGCAGGAACGCGTACAAACACATTTCCCAATCTGTCTACTGCTATAATTTCTACAGACACATTACAGCAATGACTGTAATTACAAAATTTCAGAGCCCGCAACGTACCTGCAAGATTCAAATCACGTGATCAAATTCCTCTGAATAGTGTGTTGATTGCGCTACACTAAGAGCTTCACTGCTTCACATGGAGATTTGAGTTCACATCTCCTTAGCGATGGTTCTCAGCCAACACATTTGTCCCTTTCTGCCCATTTCTAATCCTCTCTTTATTTTACATCAGTAATCAAGTATTGGAGCTGAGATGTGATCTTTAAAGGGAGGGTGGAAATAAGTTTTCTTCCAAGGCTTTGGGGGGAAGTAATTTCTTGAAAAAGGTAGGGAAGCATATCTGTTTCAGCATTTGATAATTAATTCGAAATGGGGTCATAAATTCACTTTAGCTTTACTGTCTTCTGCAGTTTAAGCTTTGGCCACTAGGGTTGGACCTCCAACAGGAACAAACCAAAAACTGATTAAGCATTAAGCTGAGAAAAACATTTTAATGGAAAGCTAAAATTTGTTTTGTGTCTTGGATATGGATATTCCTAAATGCAAAGACAGTATTTGATGAAGCACACATCCCTGTGGATTAGCCTCATTCAATCAGCCAATGTCAAAATGAAAATAATAAAATATTCACTAAACAATTGGTATATTGTTTAATTCGGGCCACAGGTACAGTTTGCATTTTGGAAAACAGTGAAATCAAGACAAAATAATGCTTTTGCCTCATCAATTGGTTCAAATTATTAACAGCTTTCCCCCCTACAATTCATGTTAAGACATTTCGAAATTACTAACAAAAATTTTCACTTTTCTAGTTTATTAAATGCTGAGCTTTAACAATGATGGTAAGTTTAGATAAATGTGTCACCTTAAACAAACCCTTGCTATTTCTTTTTGGGTTGTCAGGCGGCATTCTGGAAAAGTGTGGAATCAGTGCCTGAAAGAGAAATACTACATTTGGTTCAGGGGTGTATGCAAAAGAGAAAGTCAATTTCAGCATTTTACCAGATAATAACCCTGAGATCAGGGATTGATGTTGGCAGTTCAAAGACAGTAACATTTTGCTTAAAGCTTTCTCATTGATTATTCACATTGATTATATTTGAGACAAATCCTGAGTGATGCTTATTAAGAACATTATAGAATCTGTGATGAATACAATTGGTGGCCAGTGCAAACCCTGATACATTGTCACACTCCTTTCATTCCTTAAGAATGGGCTGTTTCATTATTTATCGCACAACGTTGCCATGAAGGCAAAACAATGTTCGTTTATTTTGCCTCCAGGCACATTACCCTTGTCATGCTGGGTCACTATCATTTGGCTATTTCTTGCTGGGTTCCATGTCTTCTCATCTTTTCTTTGAGTATTTTCTTTGCCTCAAGGACGGACACAGTAGGCTCGAAGTAGAAGGCTGTAGCAACCTCAGTGTTCTTAGCTTAAATCAGAATGACACTTCTGCAAAGGAATACAAAATGACACATTCAGAACTGTGTATTCATGTATTTTTTGGCCATGTGGGGGCAGCAGAAAACACGTTATGAACATACATTTGACACATTTTAAGTTGATATGAGAAACATAAGGAGCAACATTATTATTCATTTGATCATTCAGTCACGTTTGTATTCACCTGGTGAATGTAAGTCCAACATTCACTCACATCCATCTCTGTGTTTGGTCTCTACCAACTCCTGAGGTAAATATCTGACTCTTTAGCTGCTAAATGTCACTAACTACCTCGTGTTTGGTCTTGAGCAGCTAGTGTGCCGTCGTCCTTCAGAGCGACGGCACACCTTCAAGTGCTGAGAGTGAACCAAAAACAGTACAGTTACAGGAAATTTAAAGAGATAAAACTAGATTTAAAAAAAGTAATCATCCCATAACTCCCGCTCTTTTAAGCCTCTATGTCAGCCACTGCTGTGGGCCAAGGGGCATTATGTTTTCAAGTAGTCAGTCATACCTGTAGAAGTCATAATATTCTGCAAAAGCTGCTTTTCTATGGTGAATCCTGTTTTCTCACTGCATGATGGGGAATTGCATGGTCTGATATCATATAAAAAATCCCATGACAGAATGATAAAGAATTACAGTGGAGGAAATATATCCATGAAGAACAACACATATTTCTAGTGATGCAGACAATGAGTGAAAATCCAAAGCTGAACTGATGTCAGTTCCTGTGCTGAAGGCACTTAAGTAGACGATACTTCTGTATGCTCTTGTGGAGAAGTTATAATTCCATTTACAAACATACAAATGCACATCTGGTCCATTTTAAAGATGAAAATAATCAGACAGAAATGTTTGTATATTGCATCAATTCAATCAAAATGCAGCACAGATATTTCACACAGGAGGAGGGTTAGTCATCACATCCTCCCAGACAGTCTGGGGATTTGAACCATTCAGGCTCTGACAGTGCTGTTTGAAAGTTAAAAATGATATATTTCGTCTTTCATAATATCAGTCCACATTCTGCACCAACACATGTTTATACTTTCAAAGTCATGCAAGGAAAATAGATCTGTAATTAAATTACCCCCTGCTATTGACGGCATACTGACCTTGTAATTCCACCAAAACCTTCTAGCCTGGTCAGCGCATGATAACAACTATGCCCTTATTGTCTTTACATTACATTACATAAACAACATATATACTGCATAATTAATATTTGTTAAATAAAATCAATAGTGATAGATTAAAGATGTCTTCATAGCTGTCCATCTGTCATTCAATTATTTTTTGTACCTTTTCTGCTGCTACCATATCACTGCCCTGATCACAAATTTAGCATTCACATGACATAGAAATACCTCTCTTTTTCTCATTGCTTTGAGAAAATTTACTCTAGCTTTTTGATGATGTGCAGTTCCAGTAGACAGAAGCCTTGAACTGCTCACCATTGGTAAGAGAAAGGAGAAGAAATATATGCATTAACTTTAACAAGTAATAAGATCAGACACACAATCTACAGCTTCGTTAGATTGCCAAATCAAACATTATTGTATGACATAAATTATATTTTCCTCTTACTCTCTTCATGTCTGATAGCAAACTAAAACGCTTGTAGGGTTATGATAATCCTCTACCATATAAAAATGGATGAAGTCACCGGCTCCCCGAAAATGAAGCCAATGTGCCTGAAACTGTTATCTCTCAAAGGACCAACAGACAGCCACTTTACTGGTTGCAGAAAGAAGTCTGTCTGTATAGAATTCAATGAGAAAATGACTACTCGCTATATTTATAACATCAGTACACATTTCCTGTGGAGTTTATGATCTATCTCGATTCAACACAGCACGTTCATTTTGTAAAATTACAATAAAGCAGGGTATGCATTGAGTCAGGGATACAGTCTGATTAACAGCTTGTACTGCCCAGTAGGTGCAGGTTGCAGGTGTAGTGGACGAGCTCTCAGTCAGACCCAAACCACAATCCTCCAAAAAGGTTTATTTCTGAAAAAAAAAAGAAAAAGATTGCACTGGGCAGTTCACAAACCAATGGGTGACGTCATTGTGGTTTGCCACTTGTGCTCTGCTCAGTCCTGGGAGAATCACATCCCCATCACCTATTACATCTACCATGCTGTTGAAAACCAGTACCGTGGCATCAAATTGGTCCTTAAATATTGGCCCTCGTGACATTCCTGGTTGAAAAAACAATATATCTGAGTAAATAAATGAGAACATTTTGGAGCAACAGTATTAAAGTTCACAGTGTTGTAGCTGCAAATCAGCAGCATTTAAAATACATAGAGAATGTTCCTCAAAGAAGCTGCAGACTGGTGATCTCCAAATGGGATGGTCTTATTCCCATGTGGAAGTGATGGTGGAAACAAAACAAGATGGCAAGCAGATGAGGTTGTCATTACAGTACGATATTTTCAAACAGGAGGCTTCACAATCCCTTCCCTTATCTCTTCTTTTGAGTTCCCATTACTGCAGAGAGCAGAGCTGTTACTGCTATAAAGTTTGCATCAGCGTGACAGAAAGTATTGATTTCACCCAGCTTAAAAGTTTATCCTTGTTTGTGCCAAATACATAATTGCCAGGCAACAAGCTTTCATTCACATAATAATTAGGTCATTAGTATTTCTTTGTTTAGTTACACTGTCTTTTCCATTTATTGCTTAACAACAGAATTAAGATTATAATGTAATGACTGAATCAATAGAGCCTTGACGATTTTGGTTACAACCTTTAGCAGTGACATTTTGCACCTAGAGAGCTAAGAAATATGTAAAACATTAATGATCGCACTCCTACTGTATAAACATTAAATTCATGGTGTACATCACATTAAGCCATATCAATGGTGAAGCAATTATTTGATATCTGACTGAAGGTAAAGCTTCTTTTACTTTGCATCCATCCCCACAGATATCCCCTGGAGTATTTCTCGCAGTATCTTTAGAGCTTTCCAGGGGTACGCTTATATGGGTCACTTGATAGTATGATAAATGAGTAAGAGGTGCACCAAGGGACATTTGTGTTGAATCTTGGGAGGCAGTGGAAGTCCCAAAGCAGTGTTCGCCTAGGGCTTAGCCCAACTTGCATCCCTGAGGAAATGTGTGACTGATATAGTCTCCAAGTTTAAAAATAATTATTATCTCTAGCTCAGTTCACACAGGACACATGCAGTGCTGTACTTTGTAGAGGTCACACAATACCCAATATTTAATCAGGTGTGTCTTGCGTTTCACATCAGATTTTCTGAAGAGATTGCATTTATCCTTAAACATTTACTTTAATTCAATTCAAAAGGGAAAAAATTGAATTTATAAGCTCACAACCCCAAACAAAATAATGTAGTCATTTTACCCCTTAGCCTCTGTTCCAATTTTTCTCCACATTTCTTTTTCTCTTCCTTCTTGACCCATTAATTCTCCATCACACTATTTTTCACTGTCTGTCTCTAAATATCTCTTCCCAACACTTCTTTCCTCTTTCCTATTTTCTCAGAGGCTTGACATTTCACTCTAATACAACGCTGAATTTAAGTAATGCTTAACAACACAGTGTCACTCATTCTTTGCCAGAGATGTTGTGTGTGTATGTACATGTGCAAACTGTGGAAAGCCAAGCTGGTTCTGCACCTACTGTGATGGCCAAGACTGAAAGAGAATCCCTTGAGGGCAATTGCATATGCCAGTCCCTTTCACATTAGGACCTGAATCCAGTTAGCTGGGAATGTGCTCCAATTTCAGACTTGGTGGCAAGGCAGGTTCAGAGAGAAGTAGAGCATAATATTTTTTCCCAAGTTTTGTCAGACAAAAATGGCACAGGACAGTAAGGAACACATGTCCCAGTGTATTTTCATTTCAGTTACTTATAAGGAAACAGCTTGTCTTTCTCCCTATAATACATCTGTTGATATTGGTAGTGGTAGAGTAATATATTAGATGTGGTTAATGGTTATAACTATTTTGTATCGATGTATATTATTATATATAATAATGTGTTATTTATATATAATCAAGAAGTGAGAACTTGAAACAGCAAACTGTCTGTCATTTCAGAATGAGCCACTGTATTTTATTTTCTCATTTGGCTGGGCTGGCAATTTATTAACTGTTAAAATAAATATACAGGCAGCACAACTGGGAGGGGGCACTTTGCATCTTACTGAGCAAGCTGCTGCAAATTGATTACCTTGATAAGGTGGGGTGGCTGTAGTGTGGTGAAATCTTGGTGGGGTGACATACCATTAGTGCTTTGAAGCAATGCGTTCTCTTGTACTCTAGAGTAAACAGTTGATTGAACAAGACATTATAAATAGTACATCGAATCACATGTCGTCATGTGGCTTTATAGAAGGTCCAACATGGAAGTCTGAAATTTAAGTTTGTTTACATCCCAGCTTTAGTATGAAAGATGAAATGTTTTGGAGAATGATTCTTTAGTTTTCCTGAAGAGAGCGTTTACTCATCAGTATTTGACTGCTGAAATTTTGTTATTAAATAAAATAATTTATTCTGCAGTAAGATTAGTCAAAACCTGGGTAAAGCTTGAGTAAAGGTCATCATAATCTCATAAATATGTTTCAACCTTAGTAATGTTTAAAAATGAACAAACTGAACAAAAATATAAATTAAGATTCTAAAGTGTCTAACCCTGCAATGAGCTTTAACTGCAATGAGGAGAAAAATCAGGGTTTTTGGCGGAGCCCAGGCTCCGTACATCAAAAACAAAAAAAAGGTGCGCAACGCACCACACAACACTGAGCGCAGTTGTGAACATCAGTCGTTGACAACTTGAGAGCGGAGGAATGCATTTTGATAATATATATGAATTGTTTAAACTCATTTTAATCAGCTATAGTATTCACACGATATCTTCTCTGTAAATCACTGCAGATAAACAGAAGTGATTCCGTTTATCTTTTGGTTTCATGATGGCGCCCCCTAGTTTTGCATTCAAATTTCCATCCATATTCATGGAAACCCTATTTTGAGTCAACCATTCAAATCTTGCTTAAAGCAGCAACGTCAGCGTTGTATCATCGGCAGAGCAAAACGCTCAGATTCAGGCAGACAGCAGCCCTTCAGCCTGGAAACCAGACGAATCAGCAAGATTATACGTGCTCTCAGACGGGTCCGGCCCCCTCCCACTCAGATTTCCATCATCCTGAAGTTGGTCAGATAAATCACAACCATTTATCTAAAATGGGGCAAGTCTGTTACGATGGCAGACAGGGTTACAATTGAAGCATTTTCATTCATAACAAAGATGTCTGCCACTGATGTTGAGAGGTCTGCTGAATCTGCTTTCAAAACGGCATTAACCCAACTGGTCGTTATATTTCCTGTAGAAGAAGAACAAAAGAACAGCATTCTTGAATCGGTTTACTTTTTTTCTATCACTCTGTGCAACATCCCATGTTTTTTTGCTCTGATTGGTTGTAGATCTTTTCTGCAACTGTTGATAATGAACCTTGGAAATCGAAAATGAACTGAGAGGCTCCAGAGCTGTTGAACCTGTGACCATACATACCTTCGTTGGGAAGGGAAATTGCAATTGCTAATGCAAATTCTCAGTCCAGGCAGATCATCAGCTGCATGTGAACCACCACTTGTAGTTACTGTGTGATTTTGTTTTCTGGTTTGCTGTGTAACACAGGCATTGCAGCTGGCCAACTGCTGTCAGTCAAATAGACACCAACATGACCCTGCAGACAGCTGAGATGAAAAGGAATATTTGTCATATTTACCCTAACAATTAGTGTATTGAAGAGATACATTGACATCATTTTATATTGCAGAGAGGGGATGAATACATTAATGTCAATAATAAAAGATTCACAGGTTGTAGCTACTGACATAATTTACATTCTTTAAATTATCATATATAAGTATGTTAAATAAATAGATAGATACATCTTTTAAATCAATCCTTATACTATACTTCTCCAGGATGTAAATGTGTAGTTTGTCCATTTTTACTTAGGCAACCTGCTTTATTAGGTTCTTTGTTTCATGTCTTTTGTTCCATGTTTTTATTTGTGCCATTGTTTTTATTGTGAATTTGATCTTGTTCTACAGGCACTATGAAATTATGTTTTAACAAGTGGTATAAAAAACAAGTTATCATTATTATTGATATGAATTAACATTGTGGTATTTCCTATGTAGTATGGCATAGGGTATATTATTTCCATAACTGCTTTTATTCCCCACAGTTCCCCACATTAATTTTTTACTCATGCCCCCTGCACTCGAGAGCAGCTGGAAAGATCCTATCAGGTATTCTTTCGATTTGCATAATTGTTAATACACCTTACAGCGTTGCATTAAAATTAAAATTCCTAACCACAAACGGTGAGCAGACTGAAGCGCTATATGCTCTTGATAGACAAATGCAGGCACAGGGAATATTTATGCCATTTGCAGAGTAATGAATTGACATAAAAGGAAGGCCGCCAGGCACTTTGAGCCACAAAGTATCATTTCACTATACGAGTCACATCCACCAGCTAGTGTAACTTGGTAGGTGTAAAAGGCAGCTATTCGTGTGAAACACGGTGTTATAACACACTTAGTCAAGTGCTAATTAGCTCCTCCACATCAGCATGAATAACATCGCTGAGGGTGGAATTGTTGGGAGTCACAATCCAAGGTTTCTCTTATAACAAGCAGTGGGTCAAGGTACACATGCAGACTTCTTTGTTGCTGTGGAACAAGAGTCAATTTCATTATCAAACCAAATTCTTCTCAGTGACCATGGTAATAACAGATCTGCCTTCCCTTTCAATAAGTTGGAGGCAAGGCAACACATCCTGCTATTTTCTGAAGACATTCCAAGGAGTTTAATTTTCAGAACTTTCAGGAGATAAAAAAAAGTCTGTCTTTTGTACAGCAACACATCTGTGGTTATTATGGCTTTCATCTGCAGCCGTGCTTTTCATCACAATGCTTATATTGAACGGTAATAGCATTTCAGTATGTCAAGCTGTAAAGTGTATGGCTGTGCACACGTGAAAATGTCTGTAGTTTGTGTGTGCACGAATGCAGATAGAAGCATCTGTGATTACTTATGGGCAGTAAAAGGAAGGTGGATAGAGTTAATGTGCTCCAATTTGCCTACAGGAGGTAGAGATCAACCTTATGTTGAGATAATATGTGAAATAAGCTGGTGGCAGACAGTTCACCATTCAATCTGAGGGTTTGTGCATGGTTGTATTTGCAAATGTGTTCAGCTAACATAGGTAGTTCACTGGGAATTCAACTTTCAATCATGTTGTTGAGCCCTAAGCTCTACAAAAGACCTTGAATCATGTTCGGCAAGCACCCCAAGTAATACGTTTTGAAAGTTAGCAAAGAGAAGAAAAAAGAAACTCGAACATATAGTAACTATAAGAGCTGTACCTGACCAGAAAGTCAAATTTGCCTAAAATGTACAGATAAATTGATGGTGTTTGGTCTGAGGGTATCAACTTTTTTTTTTTTTTTTTTTACCTTTTCTACTACACTTCTTCTCTCTTTGTATACAATTTTTAAACATTTACAAGTCATTTCATTGAGACAGATGGAAAACATATTCAGAAAGAGACCTGAAGTTAGTTATTTAACTGATTAATCAGTTTGCAGAAAAAGCATCGTTTTGATCAGTCAAAGGTGGAATAAGTAATTTTGGAGAAAAACTTGATATTTGAATTCAACAGCAATAGCACAATGACCATTATTTTATTTTCTCAGTTCTCCATTGAGCTTTTTTAAAGGTCATGTTTTACACTTTTCTGGTCTTTGAATAAAAACTTTAATACTCATCAATATATATAAATAAATATATATATATTGGTTTTAAAACAAGCAAAAACAGATAACTTATAGAACAATTACAAAAAACACAGGTCCGATTTGTATATACATTATTTTACCACACAATAATACAGATAATGGTTTTGGGGTGAACCAGTCTGTCTTAATGTGTTACATGGTTTGAAAAACACTGGAATATGACATAAGTTGAAAGTTTTTCCTGAGTTTTTCAGATACTCCAGACAAATATGGGATCACTATGTTGTTACGCATATTCTTCTTCTCTTCAGAAATTGTGTTTTTCCTGGATCTCGTCGCAATTTTCACAACGCTCCAGGTTGGGTATTCAGTTTATTTAAGTGGCTCCTTCAGGTGTTTCTCCTGGCCTTGGGCACTGGTGGGTACACAAGAGCACATCAGCTCTGTGAGTTCTGATAACTCCCAGCTTGTGTTCCAGTAGATGGTGTGAGTCAAAGAGCAGGTAGTGGTCTGAGTGGGTTTCCTGTATACTCCAATATGAAGCCACCTGTTTTCTTCAATGTGAGTGGCACAGTCCAAAAAAGGCAAACTATTGTTACTGACATCCTCCCTGGTGAACTTGATGTTTCTGTCCACAGAGTAGATGTTGTATGTCAAATGTTGACCCCAGGAAGATAAATCTATGGCCTTGACATCAGCTATATGGGGATCGTTTAAATAAAAAAATGGATAAACATGAGGCGTAGTTTGATGTGCAAACCTCTGTTGCTGTGTGGGACTTTTGAGTGGCTTTGAAAGCACATGTTGCTGTAGGCATGCAAAAGCAGCAGAGACAGACATGTTGCGCACAAACCATACATCGAGTTGCCTACAGGTTAATAAATTACTTTCTTAGTAAATGAAATGACAGAAAAGATGCCCTTTCCCACCATGTCCCACTGTGACAAAAATGTCTTCAAATTGCTTTTGCTTGAGCAAAGGGGGAAAAACCCAGAACCAGAAAATGAAATATTTCAATATTTTGAATAGTTACAAATTCTCATCTCAGCTCTGATGAATACACCAAATTATACCAAAAGTTAAGACAGGCAGTGTTGACATTTAATCAAAAATATTGAAGAAAACCAGACCAGACTTGTGAATCAACTGCATCTTGATCCGTTATACATCTTGCAATGACAGCTATCGCCAGATATTTTGAATTGTATTCCCATGTTGGGAACCCTTGCTGTGGATTATTTATCTAGGAGCATACAATGAAGTATGATGTGTCGCAACAACTGTCAAAATGGCATGTAAAAATTAGAAACTGTATTGATGCATAGACAAATGTTATCTCCAGACACTGAGGCAGACATCTCATCAAGACAATAAGACTATGTGTTTGCACGCAGTTATATAGGAGGATAAAAATAATTTGTTCAGTTATGATTCTGTAGTCTTGGGGAGAGAAAAGGCCGAATGAGAGTGCTGGAGAACTCATTCTGTGATTTGTCTGTCAGGAAAATGTTGCATAGGATTGCATAACCCTTAGCAGACAGTTGAGCAACGATATGAATTTGATATATGCATAAAAGCCTTGAAACAGACAACTTTCCCTGGGTTGGTTATTCCTGAATGAATAAAATAAGCTACATTTATATAACAGAAGCTTAGACACAGCTTTATGTTTTAAATTGGTCGAGGTCTCAGGAACAGGATTTCATGCGAACCAAAAAAGGCTTGGAATGGTTGAGGATGAGTTGGTGCACAGTATTCTGCTCCCTGGGTTTCAATTCAAGAGATTCTGAATATTATTTATATCTGCATATGATTTTCTCACAAAATACAAGTATTGTATGGTAATGGATTAATGGTTATTGTCATTTAGCAAGACTGATAAGTCTATTGTAAAAAAAATCATATCATGAACAGACATTTTCCCTTGATTGTGGGTTCACTGTTCAAAATATTAATTTTCATCCTGACAGGATTCAGAGTTGAGGCACACTAAGTTTGAATAAGTCCCGTCACAGTGAAGCAAATAAGCAACTAGCTCACTGCTTTATCCCTTCAGCGTTATTAATATGCTGCAGCATACATGAAACCTGATTAATAATTTAAAATGTATCTATTTAGCATGATGCTGTCAGTCAGATGGAGGCAGTATACATTATGCAGATTGGACATTGCCTTTCAAGGAGAACTAATGTGATACAGTGAAGTTGGCCACCTTGATATCTATAGATGTTGACATTTTCATTTAGACGAGAGAAAATGGTTGGTCTGTCATTTTTGGCCACTGTTCTAGGGGGTGACAGGATGATTTCCTTTGGGGGATTTTTGTCTAACTTTCAATAACATTAAAAATGGTGCATTAAGTGAAATTCTGCCTTCAACAATATATTGTATTTCCCCTCATAGTTTTCCAGAAAAGAACTGGGAAAATAATCCATGTAAGAGATTTTTTGACCGCTGTGTACAGAAAATTACTTTACTTTACCTCTTACATCTCTTGAGGTGTCACTTCAGTGAGGTAAATAGATCACTTGCAAGCGTTCTCTACAGAGAGCTGAGTGTGACTTCTCAAAGAGCATAGGAAGATAAAACACAGTTGTATTGTATTGCTCATTCAATGTATTTTAGATGCTCCTTACTAAGCCAAAGAACATATTTACACTACACTGTGACCTCACAAAGAAGCGCTGCATTTTTGGAATGAATGGGTTTTGACTAGGATTATTCTGCATTTTGCTCAGCTTTTCCCTGTGGTTCTGGTATAAATAGTCTCTCTTTGTCCACATTTACTGTATACAGCATAACACATCCATAAGGGCTACACTACAAATGCATGATCATGAATCCTTACTAAAAGCAACCAGAGGAATCAAATAGTGGATTGAAAAATGTAGCAAATATAAGGAAACAAGCAGGTAAACAGTCATTTTTCACTGCTCTTACAATATATATTTTTTACCCAGTAGTATGTTTTATGGTAATATTATTTGTCAAGGCATTCTTGGCACAAAAAACAACAATTTTGTTTTTCGTCAACACAATATACATATACGCATATTCACATTTATTAAGTTAGGGTGAGGCCATCTGAAAATTTAAATACGTATTAGACCGACTATTGTCACAGGCTTGGTTTAAAAGTTGAAAGTTATCAAACACGTTGCACAAATTAATGCATATCTTAACTGAAACCTACTGCTAGCACTGCTGACAAACAAATGCAATTCTGGCTGTGTAAAAATGTTAAAGAGACATTACGGCTCTTGGGCCTGGCACAGCGAGGAAGCAGGAAAAACATAAAAGTGCTCTTTATTTGCCTTAACCTCCTCTGTGCATGTCTTAAATAGGTCAAAGTCATCAATATTTTATTAGAATCATGTTAAACACAGAGCATCACAGAGTTAAAAGATAACTGCATTTCAGAAAACGATTTAAACAGTTTAAATTAATAATGACATTTTAAATTCCTTAATTATAGCGACTGGCAATTTATGCACATTCTAATGAATTTATTCTTTTTCATCTTTGTTCATTTGAAGCTGGTGAGAACCTCACAGTTTGTTGTATGGTGAGGTGTAGACAAGCTTTTGTTTAAGTCAACTGGTCAGGCTACAAGCTTGACATTTATTCTTCCCATTTCACATTAGTAATAACTGATAAGTAATAAATACCTATAAACACAAGTAATTATCCACATTTGCTTCAGTCAAGCAGCTCTTTATACTATACATGCGATCATGTTATGATTTCTCTTTACCACCATGATTTACATGGAGTTGGTTTATACAGTATCGTCCCAGAGGAAGCAGAGTTGAGTTTACCCTGAAGCGTGCAGCATACATCTCTTTTATGGTGGTGTGTTGCATCCTAAGATGGCAAACTAGTGCAAATTATTTTCTATACGCTCTGTTTCTGTTTTGTCCTGTCTGTTAGAAAAGTGTGTCTTCTATCACCATATGATGTTGCACATAGACCTTCGGGATGTTTGAGAGCAGCAGAGGATACACAGATGGTGGTTTGAGGGTTTCCTCACAACCTCTCCAAAGGCCTGCTGTAAAAGTAAAGTGTTAAATCTGCAGTGCCCTCACCCAACCCCACACATCTCTATGTTTTGGAATGGCGCAGCCTGCATGAGACAAATACAAGATGTGGAACTTGTTTGTTGCATCAAATAAAAAAGGTGCAGTTGCTATTGTAACTGAAAGTACAGGCTCAGGTTAAGGGGTAATTTTCCATATGGTTGTTAAATGTTTGTTGTACTTCACGATTGTCAGACAAAAGCAGTGTTGTTTTTTGTATGAAAATATAATATTTCTGCTTACTTACAATTTTAATATGTTTCTCCATTTGTACTTTTGTTGGTTGGTTGATTCGTTTGTCAACAGGATTATACAATACTACTGAACAGATTTCCTTCACTTTCTTTAAAATTGTTCTTTTGTTGTTGTTGACATTGTTGACATTTTCTCAGACTTGCCAGGGAATTATAGATCTTGATTTGTTTTATGAATCTGACATATTTAGGGGACCAATATCTATATATATGTGGAATTTGCTGTGGCTAATTATTATCATCATTATCATTGTTGATTAATCAAACAATTATTTCTCAATAAATGTGGTCAAAAAATCCCGACAACAACAACAAAGCAGATAACAAGTTCCCAGAACCCTAGAAAAGTTCTTTAAATGTCGTGCTTTGTCAGGCATTCAGGTTACCAGTCCATCACAGGTCTCACAAGTTCACTCTAGAGACGAAAAATATGCTGGGTGAATCGCTGAATCTTTGTACACTATAACAAGCTCTGTCATAATAATACTGGGGACCATTTGTGGAGGAGGGATCAGGTTTCAATGTACTAACAGGGAAGTAGATGTTTTCAAAGGAAAGGCTGCAGTAAGTTTTGCTTTTCTGTGGTGGTCTGTTACTGGATTGAGCCAGTGAGTAGTTCAAACTGTGGTTCTACCCTTCCTGTTTAGTAGTTTGATCCTTTTGGCAATAGTGAGCGATATTGATATGAATGGTTTGAGATGTTTGGGTGCATGCAGTGTGAAATTATTGCCAACTAATGCAATGAGGAGGGATTAGGGGAATGCCGAGGCTAAGGATTTCAAGAATGCAGTTCTTGAACTATGACCAGAAAGTTTTGATATGTTGGCAGACCCAGAGGAAAATAAGTAATCATCTGTAGAAACTCAACAAGATAAATACATATTACATCAGCTAAAGCCCAATGTGGTAAACTTTGTGGGTTCTATGAAAGACTTTATATTGTAATTATTGGATTTTGGAATTGCATCACCAGTGTGATGTTTATCAATTATAAAATTAGAGATTGCAGCTTGATTATGTCTTGCAGTGTTCATGTGATGTGGTATAGCTGTGTTTTGGTAAATGTCAGATACCATTGAAATTCACTGAGCCAAAACACTTAAAATTCTGCTGGGTAACCATTTGGCTGAAGTGATTTATTGTTGGACATGAGATGAGGTGCTCTGCTGCTTTTAGGAAGAGAGGTATCTCTAGACTTTCTGATTGAATTTGAGTTAGTTTTGGTGGGGATACTTTCCTCAGAAAATATTCAGCATGTTCAGGCTCTCTTCTGGGGTGTAAAGATTTGAGTAATAGTGTCATTAATTATGGAAGCATTTTAAATTGTGTTTTCAGATGAGTCTACAATTGAGGTAATGATAGATTTCTTTGTTGCCCTATTGATTCGGTAAAGCGTACCTGTATTATGTTCAGATTCAGAATGTAGCTGTCAAAGTTTGAGATTCTTTATTCAGTATGTTTAACTTTAGCACTTTGAGATTGCTTTTGGAAATGAAAAGTGCTCTATAAATGAAATTTAATATTATTATTATTATGTTTGTGGTAACATTGTGGTTTAACATTTTTGTTGTTTCTAAAGGGGAGCTGATTCCTTTTCCATGATGTTATTTTCACTGGCAGTACCATGAAAATGACAGTGAAGTCAGTGCAATTAAATTACACAATGCTTTGCAAGGACCCGTGTGGTAGAAGGTTTTTTTGTAATGTGAATAAATATAACAAAATAAAATTGAAACGTAACATAAACATTAACATAAACACAAAAACGTTATGAGTTAAAATCATTGGAGTAACTGGGATTGATAGTAGAGATGGAGAAGACTTAACTGTGCACAGCAGGCCTGGAGTAGAGTTGTAATATTATACTGTAGCAGCTGAGCCATTGTTATAACAACTTCAGATTTGTTTTCAATAATCCTTGGGTATGACAGATTATAGGGGAAAAAAATGTGGATAATGGGGAGTTGCATGGAAATGAAAATATGAATCCCAATGAGAGGAGTAATGTTGACAGAGAGGGACGAATTTGAGGTGAAGTGGAATGATGGGGAGAGGCCTGCTTGCTTGAATACCTTATTTATCATACAGTTGTGGCTAAAGCTGCAACGGTATGTCATTAAGAAAGTCGAAATCCAAAATGTATATCCTTGGGTAACAAAACATAAACACAGGCACAAAAGACTCTGATTTTGAGAAATTGGAATGGATATTGTTTCACTAATTTCTGATAAATAGTTGCAGCCCTAGTTGTAGCATAACACAAGCAGCTGTATTCACACTCCAGATTTATTCTCTTAAACTTTCTCACTTACTAATTTACATTTCAAACAATTACACTATTAGGATTTGACTGGTATGTGTTCAGAAGCTCTCACGGGCAGCCACTGTTTCTACTCTTGCCAAGGGGCCTTATTTGGGTCTTTAAATAAGTTATTGTTTGTAAAAAGTTTCGCTCCATGATCAGAGGAAGGAACTGTTTGTTTATACCAAACAGTTTACCTTTGATCCTTCTTCCAAGACTTCTGACCTATGCATGGCAACAAAGTTCCTGAAGTACCCTGTCAAGCCCGACCTCTCCTATTCGAACATGCTCAGGGGTGAGTGGGTGAGCAGAGGAGAACCTCAGCTGGAGTGCAGCCAAGTTGTGGCAGACACATTGGACAGCTGTAAGCACAAAGTAAGGTCATGCTCAAACTTAAGTGGCCAAGACTGTGAACCTGTGTCCTGGTCACTGGAGAGGTTAATAGGGATTAACAAAGAAGGGCTCTCTCTCGGGAGACAATGTTGGGATGCCTGTTTTAAAAAGCAAGGAAAAGCTGCACCTACAATGGACAATAGGGAACTGCAGTTCTAGAAGCCACAATTGGTGCTATAGTTTCTTCCTATCTTCTTCAGACTTAAAAGTAATTGTATTTTATTATAGCTGCATGTATCTGTGTTCATACATACAGTACATCTAGTACAAACAAGTGTGTATCAGTGTCGGCATGAGTGTGTGATAGATTGATAACAGTGAGATATTATGGCATGGACCTGTGGCAGTTTGGGCTAGGTCAGCAATCTCCCCTCAATGTAATGAACAAATAGAGTTGTTATTATCACTAAAAGCAAGACAGAGCCACTACATCATTAAGAATGCACCATTTCTGCCTTAGTCGTAAAGTCAGGTCTTACACTTTCGTGCTTATTCAATAACATTTTTAGATTTAAAAGGCTGGCATGCTTTTAAAATTTTTATTTGAAATATACAAATGACTAAGCTAACCTTTAACACTACATTAACTTATGGTAAGAATGTTTTGAAATGCAAAACAAAAAGGGGCACTTGCACCTCTGCAATAACTTCTATTAACATGATGTGGAAATTATGTTCAACTGAAATGAGTAAGTACATACGTGTTAAAAGAACCAGGTGATGATGCAGTACTTAACCCAGTATCTTCTTGGCAAGTGACATTAAGTCATGAACGCAGATATCCTAACTTCACATTAATATTCAATGTGGCACAACATAAATTAAGCAGAATAAACTAGTATATGAGCACATCAGTCATCACCATTTATGTCAGGTGGTCTAATGCAGTAAGCAATTATTGTGCAATGCTTTTGCAGTGCAGGAGTATTTTCACATTGCTTATTCTCCTTTAGTGAATGATCTGCTGCAGAAATTAAGTCATAACTCAACAAAATTAGGATAATGTTAATACACTTTATTGCATACAGATACGTATACTGGAATGAAGTCAATAAAACAAAAGTGCTACTAAAATATTTGCATATGAAATAAGTGCGAATAATGCTTGGACACTTTAATGGTATGCTTCCATCCTATGTCACCATTTAACTCCCTCCAGATTACATTCTTGATATTTCTTTTTCTGTTATATTTTTCTTCCCTTCTCATTACACCATTTCATCATAACTTGTTTCTCTTAAATTTTTTTTCCATTTTTACCCTTTTACTTCTCATTATTACCCTCCTTTCTGCTCACTCTGCATCCCTTCTTTTCCTTTCCCTCCTTGTCTCCCACTCTTTTGTTTCAACCTTTCCATCATTCACTTTTTGCCTTCCTCTCACCTATCATTCCCTCCCCCCTTCTTACTTAATCATCCGATCTTTGTACTGGTGCAGCTGCAGGAATGAGACTAGGCTGTGACTAATCTGCTGGCAAAGCCTCCGAGGGCCCCTTGTGGTGGTGCCTCTTCACAGAGGAAACATGTGATTGATTGAACCTGGGGAAAACGTTGTCAGGCTGGCCATCATGACTGGATCTCTTGCCTGTTCATAAATTCCCTCCTCCCTCAAGTACTATGGGGAGACACGAGTGTCATGTGGTGGATTTCCATGACACATGGTGCCCTGGACTATTACTGTTGATCCACATTGCCACATTATACTTTCTCTTATATATACAGTCTCACCTTCTACACCCTTGGTTCCATGTCCCACTTTTTGTCTAGTATGTGATTTTGTGAAAGGAAAAAATGGTTAATGTGAGTTTACTTGTGTGTAATTGTAAAAATAAGCATTACTCTGTCCAAATATGGAAACAAACAGCATGTATTTGCTAAATCTCTAAATGGGCAACTAATCATTCAAATAACCCCCTTCTTGGTGCTAGGCCTAGTGTGCATATCAGATGAGGGCTGGGTAGAAAGAACAGGGGAATTACTTTTATCGGCAAAGTGTCATGACAAATTGATTTCCTCACTTAAATCCCAGACAATGTACAAGACAGCAGGTTCACTGTTTCTCTCCCTAAATGGCCCATTTTCCCTTTCCTTCACAGATCAACGCCACCAAGTCATTAAGAATTACAAGGTGGACCCCAGTGCCAAAACCAGAGGGGCTACAGCGTCTACTCTCTGTCTCTCTCTTCACCTCTCCCCACGCTATCCCACACATGTTAATTTATCAAGTTTTCTACTGATGGCTCTGGAGAACAAGTCTGTGTATTCTATCACAGGCTCAGTCACCCATTGAAAGGACTCTGAGGTACGTTTGTCATTGGACTGCTAGATTCTGTGTGAGGGCAGTGAACAGAAAAACTTAAGAGTTATAGTAAAACACTGAGAAGACAAATCTATTTCAGATGAATAATATTTAACTTAAATAATTAGAGATTTTTCGTCAATGGTAGCCACATGCTTGCTTCTTGTGGGGAACTGTTGGATTTTTCTGTAATATTGTGAAGTCTCGACCTTACTATGTAGAGTGCCTTGAGTATGTTGTGATTTAATGCTATACATATAAAATGTTATTCAATTCCTTGGAAAAGTGCAGTGACCAAGAAGGAGCTTGTATGATTGAGCTCAAGGGGATGGATACAGACCAAAAAGTCGCTCCGTAGCAAGCTTTAGTGACATGACTTCTATTATGGCAGCCATGGGTAGCCAGATGAGGCTGATGAGCTCCGGACTGACAATTGCCCTTTAAGGCTGATTGAAGACCAGATGTGTGGCCGCATTTTGGACCATCTGAAAGCATTTCACTGTGTTTGAAGGAAGGCCTGCCAGAATCATGGCTTGTACCAAATTTTAAGTGAAAAATGAGTCATGTAGGGGCTGATTTTTCTATGTTGTAAAGGGCAAAGCCACATGACCAGGAGACAGTGTAGTGTAAATTGAAAAGAGAGGGGGCCCAGTACCAAGCCCTGGTGCATCCCAGAGGGGAGGGAATGGGATGAGGATGCATGCCATGACACAATGAAGAAATGCCCATTGAGGTGGAATTTAAACCAAGAAAGCACTTGGTAAATGCATCTCTCTGTTAAGATACCTTTAACGGAGAGAGCAGATTGCTAGGATTTTCAGTTTTTCACTGTATCAAAGGCTGCTGATAGGTCTAGTAAGATAAGCACTAAGAACTAAGCTGCAGCTCTACTTGCCCTAAGGACTTCTGTCACAGATAACAGAGCAGATTCAGTCAAGTGGTCACTCGTGAAGCCCAACTAATTTGGATCAAGGAGGACATTCAGTGACAGGAATTCTGAGATCTGTTTGAAACCCACCCTTTTGATAGCTTTAGTTATAGATCTGTCAATAGTTCTTGAGCAGGGTCAAGTGAAGGTATTTTGAGGAGAGGTCTTTCCTGAGCCTGTTTGAATACAGACCACCAGTTAGAAGTTTTTGATACCTCATTATAAGTGAGAGGGGTGAACCAGAGAAGTGATGTGGCAATAACCTGGGGAGAAGAAGTAGCCTGCTGACAACATGAAGTTGTTTGACTTCCAAATGGAGTAAGTTGCAGCAGAAGAGTATCCTGGATCTGGTAGAGGAGGTGAAAGCTTTGCGGATCCAAAACGCATATGCAGTTACTTTATACTTGGTGGGAAGGAGCTTAGTTCAATTAATTTCTAATTCTACCAATGTTGTTTCAAAATCCTAATGTTCATGCATGTGCTGAGATTAGTTCAGGTAAATTGTTTACAGCTGACAATATATTATTCATGCAGTATAGATACAGTAGTTTACTTTCTACAGTGATACTGATAATTTAAGGCTTAATTTAAAAATGGTTTATAGCAAACTTGAATAAGCCTGCGTGTCCTGATACTTTCAACTGACAACTGATGGCAGCAAAACATAATTTTAATAGATGGGAGTGTTTGAAGTTGAGCAAGACATTTAACATTGGATTACAAAAGAGCATCAGATATTATACACTACTGAAGGCACTCAAACCCACCAGCTCACAATGAGAACTCTTGCTACTGAGCGAGCTACCCTTACTTGAGATGCGTAATTTCCCTGATGAAATCCAATAGGGCCACTACACACAACGTGACAAGCGGTTCAAACAACTAATTTAAGGCACTAATTAAATGTAACGCCTCACTGTGGCTGGGCAGCCATCAGTGTAGGGTAAGAGTGCAAATACAATATTGGGCTTTAGGGCAAGCCCTGTGATGTAAAAAAACTAATGACTGCCAAAACATTTTCACAAAATTCTAACATTGTGCACATTTGCTAAGACATTAAGTAATTTGCTAGCAGTTAGCAAGCTAGTTTTTTTCCTGGTGAGCTTAACATTCATGGTCTGATATGTTGTCTTATCGGAAAAAAACATTTATTAACATGAATAGTGCCTCAGCTGGCAGCATTTGTAGTTTTTTTTATAATAATAATCATAAATTTCTTGATACAAGCCATGGGCAAGATTATTATTGACTTAGGGTTTCCTATACTAAAACTCTCTATTATACTTCAATGTGGAGCATTTTATGAATTCAGGTAAAAACAATCATAGCTGCAGTAATTAAAAAAATACCATCATCTTAACTTCCCTTTTCTCAAATTACAATTTTGAGATTATACTTCTCTTTCTTTAAATAACAGAAAAATTTTAATACAAAGAACATATTAGCACTTAATTTCAGATTCTGATGCACTGTTGTGCCCACAGGATGCCACCTGCATGTGGGTTGACATCTTTGGTGCTGGCATCAGCATCATTAACACCCTCCAACATCCACTATAATCAAAGTCCTCCTCTATTTACTCCACATAATTGTTTCAATTTGTGAGCAATGACGTTTTACATTTTCAAGTGTACCTCTGTTCTGTCACCAGCAGTTGGTCTCAGTTCAACTCAGTTCATCGCAGTGCTGTTTCTATAGCAACTACTACTGACCCAGCTCCACAGCAGTTGCAGTTAACATACAGAATTTTGTTAGATCTTTGCCCAAGGATATGTTCAAAAATCACCTCCTTGTTCACTTACTGTTCAGGGTGTCTTTCTCTTTAAGACACCCTGAACAGTTTACACAATAGTGGGCAATGAAATCTCACACCATTTATCCTCAGAATTTTGTGTTATCACTGACAGTCCCCTAGTAACACATCCATGAATGTGTTCAAGGGAACTGAATATCTGGTGGCGCAAATTTATTTAGATGAAAGTTCCTCACTTTGCACATAAAATTTTCATATTTCCGCTGCTAGAGTCGCACTAGAGTCCTTCTGCAGTCGAGCCGGCTGAGAGCATGTTCGTCCAAGACTTGGGCTGGCCAATCTGGCTGACTTCCTGTTGGCTCCCCGCACACATTAATGGGATAAAATAACTTAATCACATGGCTCCTCTAGACTTTCCAAATGGCTGGCTCAGTCACATCTGAGTGTTGGAGAAACCCCCACAAATGATCATAAACGAGGCCTGGCAATGGATGAAATGTAAAGATCGATACCCAAAGTAGTGACTATATCCAGTGTATTTCTATAAATGTGTGTATACATGCAAAGTAAGATTAAGCAACTAGAACGATCAAATCAAAAGCTTTTGAAGCACTGTATTCATAGAAAATTATAAGTGAAATTATTTATTAAGACTGGAAAAAAGCAATAGACACAATATCATGAAGCCCAGGCAAAAAGTTGCTGTCTGGGAGGTTAATGGATAGTAACTGCAGCGGCTTCTGTGCTTTGATAATCATTGTCAAGCATTGAAATGTTAGAAAGTTGCCAAAAGAACATGGAGTGCAGGTAAGACTATAAGAGAAAACAGTGGCGATCCCATACCTCTTATTTTGTCAACCAGATTTAAAAAAAGGTAAAATCAGTCTTACAAAGTAGAGTCTCAGAAAGTAACTGAAGCAGTTGAAATAAGCCAGGTTGTATTTTTAAATCCTAATAGTGTGCATTATATGGGTAATACCTGACAAACAATTCAGTGTCTGTGTTGCTGAATTCAACTTCATTAGTCTTGTTTGTGATCAATTCCCCCAGAGAGAGTCTGGGGGATTTAAGTTTCAAGCTGTGTCTTTGTGCACTCGTTCACGTGTGTTTCTCAACAAGACAGCAGATGACCTTTTAATAATAATCTCACATTAGGGTTTCATTTTTTAATCACTGTCATCCTAGCATTTTGGAAATAGAAATCTCTTCATGTGTCCTACTCTCTTACTGTGAGAGTGGCTTTAGGTCTGTTCCCCCCAACAGGCTTGTCATGGCTCTGCAGCCTGTCAGCATACTCTCCCTGAGGTTCTCTTGGGGTTTAGGCTGTGATGACCATCCTGTAAGGCAAAGATTCTCATGTATAGCTGCCTCAGTTTATCACCCGGACCATGTTTCTCTGTGTTCTCCTTTCCCCTACCATCCCAGGTGACCAAAGTATGACATGTGTCAGTGGTGCGTGTTAGTGTTGGGAGATAGAATGGGGAAAGGGCAGGGTTAGTCTCCCCTGTATCAGAAGTCAATGATTCACTGGGGTGAGTAGGACATTCTGCAACAGTGAACAGTTCCTTTAGAGCACTCTCTTTCCTTCCACACATTTCCATCCCTAGCTTAACACTGTCCTTTACACTATTTATCACCCTGCAAAAAACGCACAAAATTAATGCCATTGTTACAAATCCCATTAAATTGTTAAATATAGCACATAAAAATAATTGAATAACAGCTTTCTGTTGTGATGCTTCTTATTAAGAAGACAGGGCTGCACTGCATATAGTGTATGAATACTCCTGTATTTCCATGTCAATTTCCACAAATTGTAGAATAGTTTTTCCCAACTGAACAACTTGGATTTGGTTTAAGTAGATTGTTGTACCACACAACTGGAGCAGGGTTCTGTTTTCACCGCTGTCTGTGTGTGTACAAAATAACTCAAAACTCATGGATGTGTTTTCACCAAAATTGGTGGGAATATTACTTGGGAGGGTATCTCCAGATGGACACCTTTCTGGAGCTGACCGGTCATGGGCAGAGCAGGGGGTGGAAACCACTCACACAAAAGGCTCTTACAGAGCAGGGCCAGTATAAAGCTGGGCTTGATTGCTAAGAACTGTACATTTCTTGGGCAAATTAACTACTTAATGGATGTTTTGACCGGCCACTGATGAAAGTGGTCTTTCTACCAGTCCGGTTCATTGTCAGTCTAATTTTGACAGACTGTCAATCTGTTTGTGAGAGAGGGAGATAGATAGAGCGAACAAGCGATCTGATTGTATGCATTTTTATATATAATACCCATATTAGAGTACTTTCAAAGTGCATGTCTGAAAGATTATATTTCTGATGTATGAGGCATTATAATATAAAATTTAAAGGATTCAACACCTCTGCAGTTTAAATAGTCCTGATTGTACCCAAAAATGCACTGTTTTTATGTTTTAAAAATACAAATATATTTCATATTATTATTCATTGTAATCACAAAAAATCGAATGTGTAGGGCAACTGCCAGCACTTTCTCAAGTGGAGCCTGATAATACACTCTGATGTAGGCACAGCAACAGTTGAGACCAGTGCTCAGTAGCCGGCTGTCTGCTGTGGGGGAAAAAAATTCTGGCTGCTTCAAATATGACAGCATGAATAAAAAAATCAGACTCAGCTGACCGTCAGATAAATGTGTCGCTGTAACGGTAAACTATCAATCATGAGCTGCCCACAAAAAAACAGCAAAAGAGCAAATAGCTACAATCATAAAATCACATGAGCGACACAGAATTTTTTTTTTTTGATTATCTCAGTGAACTCACTTGTCAGAATTTCTTTTGGGGGTGCTATGAAGCTGCAAATCTCATGTTGGTACATCGTAAAGCCAACGCTGTTACTGTACAGTAAAATAATGCACGTTTGCAATTGCATCATTACTTCCCACTGCACGCATCACATCCAGGTATCGTGTGTGGAGGAAGGAGAAGCTTCCAGAATGACAGCCATCACTACAGCACTCCATCTATCTTGGCTTTATGGCAGCCAAAGTGAAATAAAAATAAAATAAATACAAATACTCAAAGGCTCTCAGACTGTGAGAGACAAGATTCTCTGGTCTGATAAAACCAATATAAAACAGTTTGGCATCAATTCTAAACATCCTGTCTGGAGGAAACCAGGCACGGTCCCTCCTGCCCAATACCTTTCCAATGGAAAAGCATGGTGGAGGCAGCATCATGCTGTTGGGAGGTTGGTGGGGACATCGACATAGGTCAGGATTGAAGGGAAGCTTAATAGAGCAAAGTACAGCAATTTCCTCTAAAAACCTAGTCTAGGTGACCTCAGACCTCAGGGTCGAAGCTTTACCTTCAAACAGGACAATAACCCTGAGAAAACAACCAAGAAAAATGCATGAGTGGCTGTAAATGTCCTTGAGTGGCCTCGTGAGAGCCACGACTTGAACCCAATTGAACATCTCTTTAAAGGTTCTGAAAATGGCACAGTCCCATCCAACCTGACAGAGCTTAAGAGGCATAGCAGAGAAGAATGGCAGAAAATCCCTTAACATGATGTCAAAAAAAGTGAGGTCTGAATACTTTCTGAATGCACTTCGCCTATTCCCTATGATAGGTCAAAACATTTTGCACATTTTAAATGTTTCCATCTGTGTATGTGTGGGGCATGGGTAAAAATGATTAGCATGTACGTATTATTCTGTTAATGTAGGGCCGCTAAATTTACACAGAATAATACTCTTGTGACACGCTTATGTCTCCTTCGAGGAGTTAAAGTGTCATAATCACCCTGCGCTAGTTCGCTTGGCCTTGAGGACGTTAAAAATGAGCGCTCTTGGCGATGGAGGTGGCAAGAAACTTCTTTAAAAATGATGGAGAAACTTTGATAAGTCCTCAACAGGGACATGAACTGTCAGGAAGACAGATACCTTAAGTCAAGCAGAGACCTTTCATTAATGTAGCACAATTCCTCTACCATCTGTTTAAGGTGACATCAAAATGGTTCTTTTGAAGCCTCGTGTGTGATCAACCCCAGGGCATTGCTCATCATCGTCACTCCTAGGACTCCCCAGGTAATTAATTTAACATGTTCTTACAATACATGTAAAGTGCATGCTTAGTTTGAGTATTTTTTAAGATGGTTAATTATGGAAAATCAAATGTAACAGGGCATGCACATGTATGTACAGTACCAACCTAAAAAATCTCTTAGATGGTATATTTAGATACAACGCATATGGTTTAAGTATGGATGATTTTAGATTTGATCACATTTAATTAAAAGCATTGTATTCTGTTTAATCCTATTTGACAGATGTAAGGATACATCCTTATGTTTGATATTTCAAATCTTGCAGGAATTCATTCAAACCAGAAATGTAACCCTGTTTTTTTAAGTTTAAGTGAATACATTGATAAAGTTTTTCTAAAAGTGTAAAGAATGTGATCATGAAAAAAAAAACACATTCTACCACATGCACAGTAGATGAAAATCCAACTAGAAGTGGACCACAGCCCAGAACCAGATTGGTATTCCAGCTACAATTGTCTGCACTATCGCCAGTTATTCAATTTATGGGTCTATCTGTCTAAATATGAAAAAATATATATCTCTGAGAAGCACACTAGCAGATCAAAATGGTGTTATACCTTGCTACCCCCACAATCAGTAACCATGGCATAGGGCAGAGACACTTTTTTTTTCAAAACAAAGCAGACAAAAAGCTCATCCAAAGCAGGCTTTAGAGAACCCTGGAGGCCTGAATGGGAGCTAATTTGTCATAATCAGTTACGGTTGTATTGATGTCAGAGCTTAAGTAATCATTGCGCACAAGCACAACTATCTTCGGAGGCGTCTGGCTTAGCGACATGGGTCTGAAGGGGAGAAGCACGGAGTGGGAAAGCAGAAGCACTAATGCGTGAGACAGGCCAAAAGAGAATTGAGAAGTGGAATGTGGAGCATAATGAGGGAGGGTAGACACTAATTAAGTTTGAGAGGAAAATTTCAATGTGAAACTTTATTCTTAAGGCATGCCTGATAAAAGTGTCTCTCCTTGAACATGTTGCTTCTTAATTGTTCTTTGAGCAGCGGCCAATTAAATCGGCGGTCATGCAAGACGGAGGGAGATGTCCAGTAAAGCAGAATCGCATGCACGTGAAGTGTCTGTGAGAGACCCGGTGTTCATGACAGCGCTTCTTTCCAAACGGTTGCCTACTACTTGTCAGTACAAGTCCACCCACATACTTTATTATCGTGTTTCCTCAAATAGTGGCCAAGGCCTTTATTTACCTCAACTGCCGAAGGTAACGAACCTTAATATGTAGCAGGCTTCTAGTAGAGAAAGGACTTCATTCCCAGTGTTTGATCAGTATAATTGGCCATATTGTAATACCAGGCTCCATTTGACCTCTGCTTTGTGCCCTGGGTGTGGCTGCAGTGCGGAGTGAATAGAGCAGAGAGGCTGCGGTGGACACATTGATAACTCGAGTTGACGATGTCTTTGCTTGTTATTGCCAATAAAGTACTTCATCTAACCACATGCTCAACACGCGTGTAGGAAAACAATATCTCCAACTGTTTTGTCAGCAGTTTTGTCCAGTGGCATGTTTTACTCAACCACAGTGTGCTGGTTAAGCTAATAGTGGGGTTTCGTTTGTGCTTTTTTACAAAGACGTTAAAATCAAAGCTGTCTGTCTGTAGTCTAAGTGATTCTTAGTTTGCCAAGAAACTAATTCACGCAAGATTAGCTACTGTCTGGGAGAGAGCAGCCCCCACCTAACAGCAGAGAGAGGACAGAGGACAGGAAGAAGGACTGATACTATCTCATGTCTGTGCTCTTTACTGTCTCTAAATTTCACTCAGTAGTGTGATGTAAGGGATATTATTTATGTACTGATATTTTAAATTTCTTTACAGTCAGAGATTGTTAAGTCAATAGTGTTGCTGCTCAAATGAATAGACACACGCCTTCATAATTCTGCTTTAATCTATTGTTTCCTTTTTCTCTCTGTCTTTCTTTGGTGCACCATGATTTGACACAATATTAGGGTATATTTAATATCATTTATTATCATTATTCCTCTCTCTGCAGGGCAATACAGTGTTGATTGTCCTGATCAATGATAGATACACTTACAAAAAATGGTGAATGTTCACATGTCTTTTTCCAGAAACCTGAAAGCCTATGATGAACTTTATGGCAAGTAGTAATTGCCAAATAATTTAATAAATATTTTAGGGGTCCAAAGTAATATACTCACTCGCATTACAACTCTCTCATATAGCTGAAAGCCCTAATTGGTGGCGTCTGATTAGTGAAACATTTTAATATTTTAGATTCCCACACATACATAATCTTTTTGTGTACTTTCCAAAATGCATTCACACAGGCACTAAAAGAATATGCCTGTGATGATTCTTTTAAACTTTAACATATTAATGAATGTTTGTGATGATGTAGCACTGAGAGACCCCAAGCTTTTTACCACAACATAGAAACTGAAATTTAGAGAAAAATGGGGTCAGGCCTTGTCCAATGTCAGTGTACTCACACAGTAAATGGATTGAGGGGATGAGTATTCTGTTCAGAGCAGTCTTTACCAGACCAGATAGTTCAGTTTTTTTGACAAATTTCCATACAATACTACATTTTACATTGAATAATGCTCTCCTCGACTGAATTATTAAATAAGAGCATAAACGTTGACCAAGCATCAGTGTGGAAAAAAATATAACTAAATATAAATGCGTCTGTGTGTGCGCAGTTGCTGGATGGAGTCGACCTTCAACAGTGGCTCTACAAATGAGTGTATTATCAATATAGGCCCCCTAGGGCAGACACAGATGATAGGCGTATATGTCATGCTGCCTGTGATCGATAACTGTTCTGCAGACGAACACAATCGCTTCTGTTTTTATTTTCAATTATAAAATCTGGGACTGTATTTTTCAAACTGGTTAAAGTGGAATTTTGTACTACATAGTAAAAGATGAAAGTAAAAATCCTTTTGTTTTCCTCCGCCTCTCAGCCAAACAATAAAAGCTATCTGTCGTGTTTCCCATTTAGAAATGAAAGCTGCAGGCATCTTCTAACATTTTTAAGAGTAGAGTCTAGATCATATCATGAGTTATTAATATAACAGTTGTTTATTTCACATTTTAGATTTTAAACTTCACCCGAGTTTTGGCAGAAGTGCCGCTACCCCGGAAATTCAAAACATGCCTTTAGAACACAGTGCTGGCGAAGACATGCTGACCACCTTCTCCTTGTCTATTGTTTTCTTTATTCTGCCAACTTCTTAATCTGTAGATTGATCATCCAGATCAGCCGATAGCAAAATTCAATTGCATTACCTTGGTTTCAACGAGTAGAAGTCAGTCACTCTGCATAGTTACCCACAATGTGTATATTCAAACTTGCTGCAGTAAAATGTAAGATTCGGACCTGAATCAGCGTTTAGCTACTCTTTAAGGATATCAGAATTAAATTGTAGGGTTTTGTAGAAAAAGCCAAATACCAAGTAAAATTAAAGGATGTGGGAAAAAAAGAACAATTGGGAAGTTGTATTTAGGGTTAATCCTTGTCTTTGATTGCCGTTGATTGCCATTCCAACCATACACGCAATTAATCATGTGATCACTTGAGTCCTCCTCTTTAAGGTTAATCCGACGCTTTGCTGGGAGCAGGACTCACCACGTTCGTGAGGGTATGAGTGAGTGCGTGTACACAAACCCAAGACATGACAATTAGTATATCCATTGATTTCACCTGAAGTGACTGCTCACTTTGACTACTACTACTTATACTGCAAAAAATGCTTAGAAACAAAAAAATAATGAGCAATTGGTCTAATTCCAGCACATTAACTCTTCACAGAACACTTCTTGTGTGTACATGTCAGATGATTTGTGATCTTATATGCAGCCGTATCCGCTATAGCCTCTACTGCTGTGAAACAGCTGCTTTTTTTGCTGATCCGATCAAACACAATTAGTATCTTCAGCATAAACGCTGCCTTTTACCATCACTCTCTCTCGCACTCATATGGACAATTGCATTTTTCTCCCCTTCCTTTATTAACACCACTCGCCTATAGGGAGCTGGCAAAGTTAAGTGAGCTCTCCATCTGTTAAATTAGAGAGTGTCAAAACTTTTAGCTGCCGAGTGATCCAGAGACATAATCCCATGTCTCCGTGGGTAATGAATTGTACTCATGCTAATTAGCAAGCACATGGCCAGCAGTAGCAGTGAGAATGTCCTCATCAAATAGACTTACAGTTTTGTCATGTATACGGCTTCTCTCTTCTCCCCTGCGGCTGTCTGCATGGGCCTTGGCTCAAACCTCTGTTGCTCATCTTCCCCCAACACCCTCCCACTGAATGACACTTTTTTACTGTATAATGTAGGGTAACACTAAACATGAGCAGAGAGACGAAGAGGACATGTGACAATTGTCCTCAGTTGCACTAGCAATAGGGACGTTATAGCCTACTGAAGTTTAATAATTTGGATACTGGGATACTTTGGTTTTGAGCAGTCTGGATTGACCATAACAGGATAGCAAAATAAAACTAATCAATGAACAATGAAACAAATAAATAAGTAAACATAAAACAGATGTTTAAAAAAAAAAAGAAGCATTTTCAGGAACCAATGTTTGCAACGCTAATGTATGGGTTTCATTAGCCTGAGCGATAGTCCATAGAGTGATAGAATGAGAGAGTGAGAGTGAAACAGAGAAGGAGAAAGTCTTCAAGGGTGAATGAAGCAGAGGGTGTCTGTGTTGCTAAACACTGGCTATAATAGAGGCCAAGGATTAGATGGCAAACTTTATACCCCTACACCCCCCTCCCCCTTAACACCCCCCCACACACACATACCCTGCATTCTGTCAGGGCTTTATCTGGCCTTTTATTTGCCTTTATCGAGCATGGCGGAGGCAGCCCGCTCGGCGTTAACAATGCCGGGCTAAAGTCATTTCACACAACACTACTTGGTCATGTAAGCTGACAACTTTTATATTCCGTTATGTCCTTGGCTTGCTCTGTCGTATGAGCTTATCGGGAGCGAGGAGTGGCTCCATCAGTTGGTTTCCAGCACCAAGACGTGCCACGGAGTGGGGTAAATTGTGCTAATTTCAAGCCTGGAAGAACCATTACTGGGAGGTGAGCATAACTCTTAGTGGCGGACAAAAGTGCCTAGAAAGAGAGTCCGCACATTGCTCATGGATCCACTGCAGGCTGCACTGGGTTTAAGTGTTCAATACCGTGCTCTGGTGTGCATCAAAGCCTTCACATGCAATTTATTCTTTGGTGACAAAGGATGTGCGCGTTTGTGTGTGTGGTGATGATGGTGCTTTTGGGTAGGGGGTGTAAGGGGGTTCATCTGCACAGTCTTTTAATTAACCTCATGCCCTGTTACTATCCACACTGCCAGGACTTGGCTGACCTTATAGCGATTTATGCCGCAATAAAAGTGACAAGGTTATGGAAATACAGGCTGATGCAGGATGTGACAGAGGGGTTGCTGGACCTACCTTTAACAGGCTGACAGAGGCCATTATCCTTGATGTCTGATGAAGAGGCGGAAGATAGAAATGCCCCCAGCATTCAATGCAGCACTGCGTGCTTAACATAGGGACTGCAACCAGGGTGATGGATAAATAATGGGCAACCAAATGTGTTCTGTTGATTTAAGAATGAGTCACTATATCTGTGTGTGCGTGTGCGTGTGCATGTGCATGTGCGCGTGCGTGCGCGCAAGTGTGTGTGTGTGTGTGTAAATAAACTGCCAAGTAGTCAACACATGATTTTATTAAATTACTAATAACTCACGATTTTTTTTTATGAACTATTAGATCATTTATTCTAAGAGACATAAATTCCTAGAGCTGCAGCTGGTGCCCTCAAATTGCTTGTGTAGTCTTAACCCCCCCATAAGAAATAATAGCAATAAATGTGGAGCAGGTTATCTTTTTGAATTTTTGCTTGAAATGTTACTTAAAAGTCTGTCAATGTCAATAGTTTGTTTCTAGCCCTACTTTAAAGAAAAAAATTAAAATTGGTAACGGCATATTGGTCTCCTTCTAAATGGAGAACTGCCCTCCCTGTAGTCCAACATTCAGTTTGAGGTTGGGTTCAGCTTTCATACGGTGTCAGTCCTAATTGTATGTATTCTCCATTGCAAAACTACGCATGCATACCAATATTGTCTCTCTATTGCTGCCATGTATTATTAAGCAAATAGAATTTGATTTTCTCACCCAGTCATCCCTTCACTTCTTCTCCTGTGATATGTCCTTGTTTTACTCCATCATAACTCGGTCCTTAATCTGAAATGACATGGCACACATTCAGAGTATGAATCAATTAATTGGAGACCGGCCGTAACTGTCTTAAAATCACTATGTTTATCAACTAAATAATAAAAACCAAAGGAGAGCACAATAATGCAATTCAGTTTTGGATTGCTTGTGGCTGAGTGGATTCAGTGAGTGATGTGGCTTGATTTGATAGTGTTTTCGCTCTCCCTATATTGCCAAATTATTGGGATATGGGTGCATTCGGAAGCACATAATTATCTTGTCATTCTAGTTAATTAGCATCCTATAAGGACCAACAGCCCACAAGGTAACTGCTCATCAAACAGCAGGTCGGATGACTAGATAATAAGATGACCTGGGGAAGGTCACTTGGGTTAAAAGGTACAGTAGGTCTCCTTCCCACTGGAGCAGTGCACAGTAAACCTGAATTCAAACTTTGAAGAATGCAGGATGATATTCTATCCATTGTCGGTAATGGAAAACATCCTATAATGCGTGGTCATAGTTTTAAATATGGTCTAAATGGTTTAAATATACCAAACATAATGTAATACCTAAAGATTCAGTGGCTGCCAAATTATGTATTGTGTTTAAATTCAAAAAAGAGTAGAGCTTGAACTGCTTTTTTAAAGGTGATATTTAATGTAGTCGTAAGTTGGGTTTTTTGCCAGTTCAAAATGTGCCTGTCGGTCGGTGGCATTTTTACCAAAAAAACAACAAACAAACCTTTTTCTAGATTTTTTTAGTAATTTTGAATGGTAGGATGTGAACTGACGATAATTAAATGTGGTCACTTTTCATTTAGATTACAACTAATGATTATTTTCAATTGACTGACTAATACTTTACTGATACTGACAATTATTCTTGATGAAATCAGAAGGGTCGAGGTGATGCCTTCAAATTGCATATTTTGTCTGTTCAGGAGTCCAGAACTCAAAGATATGGGGGTGACTCAATGTCCATTCACTGCTCGTAATTCCCCGACTTTCTCACCTCATTTTCCTGTATCTCCTTTGATTGAAGTTATTTAGTTTAAAATGACAGACAGGAAAAGGAGCAAAGCTCTGTGTGTGTGTGTGTGTGTGTGTGTGTGTGTGTGTGTGTGTGTGTGTGTGTGTGTGTGTGTGTGTGTGTGTGTGTGTGTGTGTGTGTGTGTGTGTGTGTGTGTGTGTGTGTGTGTGTGTGTGTGTGTGTGTGTGTGTGTGTGTGTGTGTGTGTGTGTGTGTGTGTGTGTGTGTGTGTGTAGACACATTCTATCAGGCAGGTCCTTTATCAAAAAGAATAACAAATATTAGTAGCCTACCCACAGTTCTTTGATTATATAATCTTGTTGGTTGGCAACTTAACTCTGCAGTTTGTTTTTCTTTCTTTCTTTTTATTTTTGTATCGTCCTGCTCTGTGGAGAGCTTGTGGCTTTGTTCATTGATCTGCCCCACATTGTATCTGGATGTTGAGCTGGAAATTGGGCAGGATGAAGCAGCTTATGTAAGCAACAGTTGAAGTCATCAGGGGAAGGAGAGACTTAACCGCATATTCTGCAGCATGTTTGAGGAAACGTGATGAGATATTACCAATATCAACACACTCACGCTGCGCTTAAGAACATCCATGGATTCCAGGGCCAGACAGCGATTAGTGATGCTGGTGCTGAATGGTAAATATCATTGCTCTGCATGAACATCTGTTCATTACATTTAAACTGCTACATTACAGGCTGCGGAAACGAACTGAAAACTTGTATCTTAATGCCAAGCTGGGGGGGGGGAGGGGGGGGGGATGGCGATGGTATACATCGTAGTTGGTGTTTCTGTTATTACCCTGCCAATTAAATGTACATGCAGTTCGTACTGTACGTCTGCAGATATGGAATTTGACTTTTTCTTTAGCATTTGTATTGTATATATATTAGAAAGAATTAAATTATTTACAAAACAATAACCATGTGCAGCTGAAACTCAGTAAATGGTGGATGATGCAACAGGTCAATGGCTCCAAACATCTAAGTAAATCTACTACAGAATGATTTCAAACAAAGTCGTCCTGTTGGAGCCCAGACCCTATTCCAACAGCTCTGGATTGAGCTAAAGAGCTGTTTCCACCAGACATCCTAAGAATATAGCTGATCTGAAGCAGTTCTGCCAAGCAGCCATGGTGTTGAATTAGTTGATTGATTGGTTGGATTGATTTTTTCTTAATTATTTTAGCTGTGGCAAGAAACGTTGCATGCCATATACTGTAGCAGTAGATGATATACTGTAGAGTACAGAATAAGATTTTTTTTTGTAGTTTTATTCATTTCATAGAAACATAATGAGTTGTTAGACACACACACACCATAGAAACCCTTCAGTCTCCCGATCACGGACGATATAAGATTCTTAACAATGAGTGGCATCGGCAAGTGCTCGGACCAAAAGTTGTCCTTTCAGATGAATGTGATAAAAAGCCGTCCATATTTGCTTTTGTATCCCTACCTGGGTGATAAAGCTGCACTTAAAACAAGAGATGGCTTCATTTTATCATCATGTAACAACAGCAAACAAGCGAAGGTCACTCCACAACAGCGGTTTTGTTGAACATTACACCAGTTCCGAGGTATAATTAATTTTAGCAAAGCAGCAAGGCTCTAAACGAAAGAGGCTCTGAGGACACTGGTGACATTATGGTGTTTAAGTTGTACTATTTTCAGTCCATTGAACAATATCTCCAAGAAACATTTAAGGAGGTGATTGAGGTTATTTCCAACAACATTATCACACACTGAGTTTTAGCTGTGCCTTACTTTTTCAGTATTGGACCCACAGAATAAATCCTACAAATATTCACTCATTTTTAGTTTGAAAAGAAAAATACAACCTTCATTCACTATGTTATAGTGACAGGTCTGTGTAGCGATGAAAGAGTTCATTACCACTGAACAGAGGAAGGGAAACAGAGAGAGAATAGTTTTTCTTATATAAGTAGAAACTATATTTTTTTTGCCTGTTCAAAATGTCAGTGCTTGGCCTTGTTCCCCAAAAAATGCCCGACGGAGTAAATTTTGAAGTAGATAGGATGAACAGTTGTTGAGAAAATTGAAGGACATACAGTGAAAAAAAGAAAGAAGTTTAGCTTTATTAGTAGGATTGATATGGTGCTCTGAGAAACTCCAAGTATATTTGTTCCTCGACATAGAATTGGAGAGTTCCAATTAAATAATGCTGTGGGACATTGCCACAAATCTTATGAAACATGGCTACTCAAAGCAGCAATGCTAAGGAACCGAAAATGGAAATTACTTTCAATGAAGTCAGGCATACAAATTCATTCAAAACAATTTGGGCAAATACAGTTGCTGCCTAAAGAGGTTTAAAAAGTCAAGTAAGTATAAAACTTAATTAAAGCAAATGAGACTGTTTTCAAGTACAATATTGTAATGTTTCAGATCAAGTTAAACTAAGCACTGTATAGTTTTGTTTACATGTTGTCTAAGAATAAAGTTGATTAAAAGTTTAAACTGACTTCTTCATGGATGCTAAAGCGGGATGATAACTTCAAACACCTACAACTCATTTACAGTGGGGTCTTTTCCTAAAATGTTTGATGTAAGAAATATTATTTCCCTGCGCATGACATGATTACAAATTATTAATTTCTCTAATTTGCTGTAGTGTTGTTTGGGGTGCATGTTGCCCTGAATGAAAAAAATATTTTAATAAATAATAAATACATTTTAATAAATAAATATATTAAAATATTAAAAACTATTTAATAAAACAAATAAAAAAATAGAGCCCCAGAGCTTACTCCTAATTATTTCGGATGCAGTTACCAGCAAAAGTCAGAAGGGTTACATAAGAGAAGTGAAATAAAGACACTTGTTTGGCTACATCTCTTTTTTGGAATATATTTTTTATCTGCATGTTCAACATTTACAAGAAAATAATTGTTTTATTTTGACAACTTGAAAAAAAACTTGCTGTGTTGTTTTTACCATTTTTAGATGAACTTCCTCCTCAAAAAACAGTAATATACAGTAAAACCTGTTTTCCTTTTCTCCCAGCAGCTGTAAAAAATTTGCATTCAAAGGTATGTATTCATCCAATGGGACATACACTCCTATAAACAATGACAAACTATTTCATGAATAATACATTTGGTGGGACTGCTTTGAGAATGCTAATGTTGTAACGGGAATGACCGTCTAACTTCTTAGACTCATTGTATATTTTAAAAAAAGCCCAAAATGCTTGAAGACATAATTCTTCCCTTTGAATAAGATATTGTCAAGAAAGAAAAACCAAGACGTTAGAGTTAGTATCTTAGATGTTTACACTTTGCTTTCTTTTTTTCCACAGGAAAATAAAGCAAGCAGTTCAGTTATGTTTGTTTTTCAATCATCCCCTGACTTAAATGCTCCATTACTTAATTAGTTATTTATCTTCACTGCTTGAAGCCCGCACGTAAACACGCCATACGCGATACTGGTATTCAGACCTCTGGATGACTTGTTTTTTATTCTTTCTTTTTTTTAGGGGGAGAACAACACTGGGAAAAGGAATGACAGAGACCATACATCCAAATCAGCATTTATGAAGTCAGCTATACAACTGCGTATGGTGACAAAGGGGCTTCAAATGACACTCAATATCAAGTGACAGAGGGAGGCAAAACAGGGCTTGTATTAACACACAAACAACTTCCTTGACAGCTTTTAATTGCCACCTTAACCTCTGGTGTCAGAGTCATTTAGTCACCACAAAGGCATCATATGCAAAAGCGAGGAGTAGAAGAAAAAAAAATCCAAGCCGTGCACTGCATCAAACTCACTTATCCTCCTTAGCCTCTGACACTGTGTTCCCCTATAGTGCTTTGCCAATAAACCACTAAAACTCCCTCAAGGCTGCGGTACTCACAAGCCTGCGCTGCTGTTTTGACCCCTCTTGCTCGTTGCTGGTAACTGTGGCTCTAATCTGGGCGAACTGTAGACATGTAACCACATGGCATCACCGGTTGTTGAAAGAAGATGACTTAACAAACTCACTCACGATGCAAAAGAAAGGTTGGTCGCTCTTCGGATAACCGTTGATGTAAAGGTACGGTATTAAATAATTCAGGAGTGGAAAGATGGAAGAGACTGAAAGTCTTACTATCAGTCCTTTTAACAATGACCTTCATGCTAACTAGTCAGTAAACAAATAAGTTATGGAAATAGAAACAAAACAAGATCTTTTGCTTTCCACTACTGGATCTTTTGGCGATGAATTTTTTTTATTTGATACTGAACTATCAATCTCTGCCACACTTGTAAGTAAACAGCTGTTGGCGGTGTGGAAATGGCAAAAAACAGCAACTTACAAATCGCTTGTTTAAAAAGAGAACTACAACAAGAAGTCTATTTAAGGCTTAGGGGAGTACTACTACAACTACATGTGACAATATGTCTTAAGCATTTTGTGGCTCAGGAGGGTGCAGAACTAAGTTTGATAATTTGTCTCAAGGGACGTTACATCATCAGTTGGTGCTGGAGACGATAGGATTGAATATGGAAACAATCTGGGCATGTGAAGTTAGAAAGAATTGAGTTCATCAGACCTCTGTGGCCCAATTCTCCTCTCCGCTTGAGGCCGTAGTTGCCGGAGGCTACATTAGCAACTGTGAGAATAATTCACTACAGTCTCTGTTGGTAGTCAAACTTTGGCTAATGTAGGCGGCTGGTTTTGAAAAGCAAGAAAAATGAATTCACAACAATGCTGATATATCTGGTTCTGCTGCGGTGATTTTCATAGTCAAACAGGCTGGTGAAATGTCATGTTAAGGTGTTTGTGTCTTTGTTGGTTTGCCTTTGTACAGCCAAATGTGAGCTACAGTAAAAAAACATACACTAATCAATTTCTAGAAAGAGAGATCTAGAAAGAAAAAGAAGACGAAGAAGCCCAGCAAATGATGCTCTACATTTAGAGCTACGTTAACGTAGTACTATATTCCATCATGTGTGATGGAATATGCATCTATTCCAAGTGGAATGTTAAGACATTTAAAAAAATATATCGATAGACATGATGAGTCCTTATTTAGAGATATCATCAAAGAGTCTGTTTGTGTTGTCATTGGGGTTTTGAAATTGTGCTCCATTTTGAATCAGTTATGTGGACAAAATCGATGAGGGAGGAAAAAAAACATTATATTAAAAAAATTAACTCCTCGATCTCAAAGCAATCAAGAGACTTGTTCATCACTTCAACTTATTCAATTTCTCTTTATGAACAGAACAATAATAAAAAAAAGACAGAAAAGCAATCATATAGAAATGCTTCTGGGGAAATCATACAATTTTCTGACAATATGCAATTAAAAAACTGGTCAAACTGAAAAACTACGCAGATATAATGCAAAAAACAAAAAGTTTAATAAATTTAAAAATATCCCCATCTCTCTGATGTGAACAGTAATATGCCATTTAAACTAAAGTGTCCCAGAACAGGCGTTCAATGTAGCCTGTTCCATATTCATCTGTGTTTTTGGTTAGTCCTGGACAGTTCAGCAGACCATGATATTTCCTTAAACTAAATGTCATGAAGGCATTCAGGCATGAAATGTCAGACTAATTCAGGGCACAGGCACAAAATGTGAAGCTCGCAAAGGACTTTCTCAAAACGGCACGGAGCAATTCATCAAAGCGAAAAGGTGGCCCTAGTAAAGTGACGTAAAAAACAAATGGTCTGCAGACGCAGCTCGAATTGATTTTGCAACAAAAAATGTCCCTAAAATCTATCTCAATTTCAATGAAACATTGTCGCTAACCAATTCTTAAAACAAAATCTATAACTTATGCCATTTTATTATAGGTGTGTGAGATAACACTGAGGGTATTCTGTCCTCCAAAGATTGTTATTGACTGAATATTTGGCAGAGGACAAATTTACAGTAACAGCAGTGATGCACGTCAAAGGTCCCTTGGTGCCAATAAAGATGTCTCAGACAAATATTTTATAATACTTTCATATTTTATCCTGCAACAGGTTTTCTTTTCATTCTCCGATTAATTAATGGTTTTGCCAAAAGGCTGAGTTTAAAATATAAACACTTAAGGAAAAGAAAAAAAAGATTAATAGATCAACCATGAAAGTTCAGTTTTTACCTCATGGTTATGGTCCTTTGACAAAAAATGATAGTACTAATACCATTATCCCTGAGAAGTCAAGTCAACTTTCCTATCAACTCAAACAGTCGCAACGATGAATAATCTCTTATCGGTGTCAGGATTCGACGAAGACTAGTTATTTTTATTTATTTGTTCATTGTCTTTTGATAGTTTTGACCCAGTCTCCTTCAACCAACATCACAGCTGTAAAGGGGAAGGATTCTAAGCCTAAAATGATAACGCCTCTTGTAAATGTTCAACATTTATCCGTGATAGAGGATCCGTGCTTCATCATTACTATCTGCTGCCCTACATATTTGGCAATAATTGTTGAGGCCAACATGTCTTCCAAGACAAATCCTAAGTATATGGTGGGGGGAGAGAGTGTGTGTCTTTGTGTGTGTGTAACCAAGTGAGATTAGGTGTTATTATGTGTGTAGCAGAGATATAAGGACACAAGCGTATGTGTGTGTGTATGTGTGTGTGCACGCACGTGGAAGAGTGTATAGCTTGCTCTGTCGAGATAATCTCATTGTGTAGTGTGTGACGCATCATCCTGCTCTTATCTCACTGTGCATTGTGAGCACCCTAGGGATTCACGAGTAGATAATCTGTGAAATTCAGCCTCGTGCATCAGATTCAGTCTGGCTTTGAAATTGGTTGATATTTTAAATAGTATAAAATGAGCAAACATTGCACTAAAGACAACCACTCTCAGGTGTTGTAGGCCATTAACTGATCATTTAACAGATACACATGAGACTGTGGTGCAGTGCTTCAGACTGAATGTTTGCATGACCAAAGAGGCAGATTACCACATTCAAGAAGAGCGACATTATTCTAATCATCCATTATTTTCTTGTGGATTTTCTGTTCCTGTTACACATTTCAGTCCAATGGATTTTATTTTCAAGATGACTGTGCCGAAAAAATATCCATTCAGTTTTTATCAATTACATTTCCATTTCCAATACATCATTAATGGGGTAAACTTGTTTACAGGTTGGCAAGCTTATACCAGACTCAGCAGATATATTGTTCAAGATATGAAGCTCTGATCGTTTCAACTCTCAAACCAAATACATCGTTTACAATTTTTAAATCTTGTGGGGTTTAATTCACCGTTATAAAATTTCTAAGAAGATGTAACCTAAATTAACTTAGATAGCTAATTTCAACCCCCTAATCAGATATTACACACGTTAAATTGGAAACAGGGACAGACTGGGTAAATTCTAATCAGGATTTATTACAGGTGCTAGACCGAAATTAATACTTACTGCAGGAGATAGTCAGGGTCAAATGTAAAGTGACAGTGAACTTTGATTTAATCCCTCTCAAAGCAATTTCACATATCTGCATCTCTCTCTGTGTTGCCACTAAACTACTGTGCTGAACTTTTGCCATACAGAGTGATAAAGAGCCTAAAAAAACCCCATATGAAATTAGCCACTGAATACTCGTTAGCCTAAACCACAACATGCCTCAGGTACATAGTAGGAACAAATTCTGTTGCATCTGGCTCAAGACACTAAAACAGAGTATATTATAGAATAGTATTAAATATTAATACCTAACGAGTGTAGCAATTTATAGACGAGGTGGGGTGATAAGAACAGATGTTATTATCAAGTTTGATAAATTAGACGAAAACTGGTCTGTCAGATATGCATGAGTCATAACACCTGACTGCAGAGTTTAGTTAAGTTAAAAGGAAAATGAAGGAGAAAATGTTATGTTTCCTTAATTATATATATATATATATATATGTTTATTTATTTATTTCCCTGCAGGGTTTGTCTATAGTTGTTAGATATACTACCTATAAAATAGGGAGCTGTGATTGCTGTGAACATCAAGCCACATGGAGCTCTGTTGAAAATACTGGAGTACAGTGTTGCAGTGAGGTTCATTATTTCTGTGTTTTGTCGGAAACCAATAAAGTGTGGATTATGGACAAATGAATGACTGAAAAAGAAAATCAACTAACTGGAAGGAGGCCAAGATATATTCTATCACACCCGGCAATCTGTTTTCCTGAAATAAACCCATTGGGTTTTCTCTTGATCTCAAAATATTGTGACCCTGTGCAGGGAAATGATACAAAAATAGTGCTCCATCCGTGCTGTCCATTTTCAGGATTACACCATGTTATTACTTTGGTCAGTGCTGGTATCATTCTGTGACGGCACTAATGTCCAGGAGCTGCAGCAGCCCTCGCTGCTCTGATGGTCACTGATCACTGATAGGTATGGGGGAGAAAATGCTGAATCAGACAAGGGGCTTATTTTACTGCTACATTTGCACGGGAGAAAAAATGTCAATACTGGGAGACAGAGGCGGACTGAAATGAGTAAAATGATCAAGAGGAGATATAGCATGTTTTCATTAGGGAGTGGCTGATAATATCAGGATTAATCAGCAGCTTCCCTGTTGTAATTCTCAATATGAACCAGATCAAAACTGTAGAAACCAACCACAACAAATTATTCTATCTGGTATGAATCAGTGTCACACATCTTAGCAAAATGTGAAAATTTTAATGTTTTAGCTATGTCTGTTTCACAGCCTCTCTTTAGCTGATAATATTGTAAAAGATTTGTGTAAATCTGGATCATTTATACAAGTGTGTCAGACATTTAATTGTTGTTGGAGGGGGGAGTGCATCAAGGAAGTTTGTCTTAATCCTTGAATCAAAATAAATACTGAATGAATCCGGCAACAGCCTTTATATATATTATGTATGGTGTATTTCTCTAGCGCATGAGTTAAGCCAAAGGAAAAAGAGCATCAACAAAGTAAAAGCTCAGTTTCCTGTGTGTAGCGGACTAGGGCATGCTGCTCTCACAATGGCCAATACACCAGGATGGTTTGATTTCCCTTGGGGTATGAAAGCTATCATATAATCCGGGACTTCCTTTCAACTCCTTCCCAGTTCAATTTATCGAGTACAAACAGGGTTCAGATCCTTAAGAAGAAAGACTCGAAAAAGACGATGGATAAATTTAAAAAAAACAATAAACACGTTTGAAGAGAATGTCTAGTCTCAGATTTATGCTCTGCAGCATTGACTTTATGATCTGCAAGACAGGAAATCACTGAGATGTGGAAAATGAATTAGTGATTTAAAAAAAAAGAAAATCAGGGTAGTCAAATGTTATGTCTGAATTTTCAATTAGATTTCATAGACTGCTCCATTTCTGAGTACCTACTAATGTTGCTTATCTATATAAAAATACATTATCTGTCCCTTTAAACCTGTAGTCTTAAAAGATTGAGATTAAAGGGGCAATGTAGCAATTTTACATTCAAAAATCAGTATACTCATTGTATGGGCTGCTGCTTAGCCTGCATGAAAAAAGTTCACTGTCTTCTGCAGAGAGCTGTCTGCAAAAGTAATACTGATGATGTCATCTGGGTTATCTCAGCATGGCTTTGGAGATGTCAAAAGTATAAAAGAGAGTCTGCGTTACAAACTGTGGGCATGGAGATTGATAGACATAGGTGTTGACCAGATAAGATGCTATCGAGTTGAAATGAAGGCCCCTGCTATTTCTTGAGGCTTGGGACACACTAGAAACTAAACAGCACTCTGGCAGATCTGTAAAAAGTCTTGAAACGCAAACAGTCTGCAGGAGGAGGATAGCCCTTTATCTTTGTTTCAAAGTGCTCATTCTGAAATCTTTCTTCTGTGATTGTAATTGTTTTTTTTAATTCCTCTGTTAAATTGTTGTTCTTATGTTACGTTATTGTACTACACATTCCATTGCATTTATGTTTTTGTGGAGCCACATCAGTGAAGTGCCACTTCATTGTCATTCATACTTTCATAGTTGTCAGTCAGTCCCTGCAAATCTTCCTGAAAATAGTTTAAATTTTAAAGAAAAAATATATCTTCACATTTTCAGCTCTGCAAGAGATAGAAACGGCAAGTGTATACACGATCAACCTATGCAACATCCAAGACTGCAAGTGTAAGCATGCCCTCTTCTTGAAAATGCCACCCCAAACGAAACAATGCGACAAAATGAATGTTCCTATATTTGCTGACCTTACTGAAGACAAGAACGTCTTCACCGAACACCAAGCAATTCATATTTGTGTCAGACAGAGAGTGTCCGCAGCCAGGGAGCTGCTTATTAAAAACTGCCCTGTAAATCTAACATGGACATGTCCTGGCCTTATTACATCGTGGTTTTAATAAAGCTGTCAATTCTTCAGATTACACCGGTGACCCCTTTTTATGTAAGGCTTTTTAATGCTCTCCTGGGACCAGTTGGCTTTATAAAGCTAGCGCCAAATCATCACACTTAATCAAACACCTATAGCCTTCCCCCCCAATTCTGAATTTGTGATGTTTATAAACACAGTATATCATTCGAGACTGTTCGACTGCACAAGACATTACTGCAAAATTAATGGCATCTGTCTATGGGAAAGCATCCCTCATCTGTCATCGTTGTTTTGGTGTTTTTCTAATAAATTATAAGAACTTATATATCATATATATATCAAAACAGCAGTTACAGTGGGCTGAACAATTAATTATGAAAATGCATAATAATCACCATTAAAACAATGTAGTATAAGACAGATAAAACCAATAGGAATAAGAAACAATAATACAACATGGAGGCCCACAAGTCTTTTATTTTTGAAGTTTTCTAAACTGTGTTAAAGACTTAGCTGAGAACTAAGGGCTTTGCCTTGGTCAGACATTTAAGTAATTTTGGTTCAAAGTATAGTGATGTACGTTCAGAAGTTCAAGAGAGTTTTGTGCAATGGAGAACGTTGGTGCAGGAGTTCTTGATGAGCCCTCTAAATGAAATTTACCATCTCCATCCCTTGACAACACAAGAAGGTGTGTTAATGTGCTGTCAAGAAACAAACCACAGATCGCAATTAACAAGACAAGGGAGTCGTGCTTACTGTAATTAGTACAAATCAAATAAGAAGTTGTGTGGGGGGAATCATCACTATTCACTGTGATTAAATATCAAATTCAGCACTGTAAAACCAGAGACCCCACTGCAGTCTATTTTTCATGTGTTTAAAAAAACAAAAAAATAAGCTGGGTTCAAGAGGGACTGCAAACAGTGAGACAGCCAAACATGCACCAATGAGCACATGTATGAGAGCAAATGATTAGAACTGCTGACCACAGAAGTGGTGACATGTAACATCCATCTCCAGTGATCCGATCACAAGTGGAGAACTCCAAGTTCGTCAGTTCACATCCGCATTAGAATGTATCTCCACATGCGTCTCAAGTGGCTGCTTGTGATCAGATCTCACTTTCCCGCTCTACATGCAAATATTAGTTTAGTTTGTCTTTTCTGTTTGCAAAGAACAACTAATGTTTTTGTAAGTAACCAGTTTGACTTTGAAAGACAGGTTCGCTGTCAGTGTGTGTGGTGAGGAGGGTGTGAGCGAATCAAGGAATCAATGTGCTTTGCACAGTACTGCTATGAATTTTTGGGCTTTCATTTTGCTAATTCGAGTTCAGAATTGTAAAAAGAAAAGAAAATCAATATGTGATGGTCAATGCGATTTTAATTTAGCTTTATGTACCGTCTCTTTCAACTTGTGAGTGAAATATTTGATCTATTAAAAGCTTTTTTCACAGAAAACATCCTCCTGAATCTGGAAACAAGACAGATGAAAGTGGAGCGTGAACCGAAACTGCAAAGGTTTTCGCCATAAAGCAAAAGTAATGAGCTGATGGACACATAAAACCCCCATAGAGCCAGAGGAACTGCAGAGTCGGGTGATCTGTGAGTTTGATGCCTTTCAAATTACACAAAGTCAAATTGATTTATTATTACCATGAAAAAAAAATCTATATTTTCTCTTTTATTTAATGAAAAATACGGCACAATATATATGCACCTCTTCAAAATGTGTTTCAATTAGATAATGTTTCTATTTTTTTAAATCATTAAAAAGTCATTTGTAGGAACACAGTTGCCAATTCACACATGGCCACTTGTGCCTTACGTGTAAATGAGTTATTTCAGTTGTGTGGATGTTGATGACGTTCCTGCTTGTTGCTCATGGAGAACTACAACAGTCAATACACACAATATGAAATCGTTCTTGGCTATGCACATATAAAATAAATAATCTTTTACTTCTTTCAGTCGAAATTCAGACACATTTTTTCAGGTGTACTTAGCAATTTAGCATGTTTGTTAAATGTGCAGCTTCTGCAGTTGTCACAGTTTTCAAGTCCAAATTTAGGTCCAAGAATAACTACAGAAAAAAAAGCGTTACAACTGTAATGTTTCAGCTCACAGAGAATACACAGAGAACTTTCATAAATGTTTTATGAAAAGCTGAAACATGAAGCTGTTCTTCTCTGCTGATACTTTGGATCTAAATTGGTAGCTAATTCTGTTCTGCCTGAGAAAATGGGAACATCTCGCTATTTTAAAAAGATTTAACCAATGCTCCTTTTTCAGCATTTGACAACTGCAGCTCCCATGCCTCTCTGACATAGAGTACCTGTCAAAAGTCCCCATGGGAGCTGGAGCTGTAAATATAGTCATAAGATGGCACTGTGCTCTAAAATTCATGACATTTCGGAAGACACAGACTAATTGGTAAATTGAAAAATGTTCCCTGTCTCTGGTTGGGAAACTAATCTGGCCTTATTAATCGTGTGATTAATGAGACCAACACAGCGACCATCAGGAAAAAGAAAAGGAGATGCCTCAGACTTTGCTCTCATGCTCAGTCAATTAGTAACTAAACTGCTTCTGATTTATCTCCAGACACAGCAAGGGAAGAAATTAGCTGGTCTTGACTTTTGTAAAGAACAAAATCTATCACAACTACAATCTAAGTGTCCTAATCATTAAGGACACAGCCTCTCTAGGAAAGTCACCACTTACATGTGAAGAATGAAGGGTATTATTACACATTACACAATGAGTTCAAAAAAATTGGACACAAAACAACACTGTCAGTATTAATCATTCAACAGTTGTCCGTTCTTGTTCACGGTCGGAATTAAAAAACTGGATGCCGTCATAAATGGGACGTCTTTGAATACACGTGAATGCAAACAAGGACACATGAAGTATGCACTGGAATCCAGCTGTGTGTAATGGAGCGTCGCATAATCAATGGGGTTGATTACACATCACAATGGACTGAAAAGCTGTCTAACCATCCATGGTCGCTGAGCACAGCGGCAACAAGCGCTGTTCTTGCCGATGTCTCCCTGTTAGGGGAGAGAGTTCAAACCCCTTATCTCAGGGTGTGGTCACCAAACATCCCATGCAAGCTTCAGGCGATGTGTACACATGGAAAAAGCCCCGCGCATTATTAGGGCCACAGCTGAGCTGGCCCCTGTAAATAAAGGTTTGGCCACCAGAAACTTGGAACCAATCACCCCATAAAAAGTCTAAGTCTATTGGGCTTGCCTTTGTCGATAAAGACAAGGTCACTCTTCACCAAACATGGTGACAATGATGAGACTAATTCAGCTTAGGAGATCGTACTATGGCCTATTGCCCTGACAACGCAGCTCTTCAGGTCAAAGGGGCGTTCTAATGAAACACATCTATTTGCTAATTGTCAGAAAGGTGGATTCAGTAGCATTTTTGTAATATGAGAATGTCTCTTCCTCTGAAACCCAGATGATGGGTGAACTCCCCCCCTTAATGGAAATAAATGTGAAGCAGAATTAGAAAATCACAAAATGGTTCTGGTTGTTTTATAAAAATCATTCTACAATTATTCTACTGCACTGAAAAGGGGAACTAATACATTTTAGCGATTGCAGTCATTTAATGAAATGCGGAAAATTACAGAGCAATTAGTACAAAATTGAAAGAATTTAATGTTGTAATGTTGTTACCACGTAAGCTCCAGTGCCTGTGGTATGAGCAGAACTTCAACCAGAAATCAATTACTGTAAAAAAAAATATTTAACTAATGGTGCAATCACTGCATATGGAAAAATGGCAACAACTTTTCCTTCTTTCATTTGAACTGAATATTTGCAATTAAATCGATTTGTGAGCAGCACCTGAACTGTGTGGTCAAGCTGTGCAGACGTGTGGGGTCGAGGTAATGGCTGTACTTTAGATCCTTGGCAGCACGATTTACTTTGTCGGGTCTTGTTTTTACATCCGCCCCTAAAATTATGTGATGTACATAGAAACTCTGAAACTAGTCCTCTCAGGAGCTTACAGCTGTAAAACTGTATTTCATTTCTGTTCTGACTTATTTGTCAATTTTTAAATTACTGGCGCTCAAAACCCAATGTGGAACATCTTAGATATGTTCTTATTCAGTATAACTACAACCAAGTGTGTTTTTAAAGACCATTTAAGGAGCCCTTCGCCAACGAAGCCACTGACAATGTGCCCCACTGGCTCAACATTTTTTAAGCTTTTTGGACTTGTTCAATTTAGTTTTTAAATAAATGTCAACTAATAATGATGAGCTGTACCTGAATCAAGAGTACCTTTATGGTAAAAAGTACATATGCCCTTGAATTTGACAATGCTACACTTCAGTTTGAGTTGAATATGGATCAAGGCCATAAAACTGAGTTAATGTAACAGGATACGAAACAACTCACAACTTTGTCACTCAGTGACGTTTGTCGGTTAGATGCTAACTCAGGTTAGCTCCTTAAGTGAGCTCCTGGGTTAGGTTTTCTGGATTGAAAATATTGGAATATAGATTCATATCCAGTGTATTGACTAGTAATTGGATAATTTTAAACAAATCCGGACTCATCTGTGTGCATTTCGATGGGATGTTTAAAGATCAGAGATTGAAATCCCATTTTAAAAAAAAACAGTTTAAGAAGAGTTGTGGTTTTTCAGTTCTGGAATTCTGAATGTGATAATGTAGAAACGTATTTTGTCTACCTGCGAGATGTGAGCTTGTTAACAACAACATAATGGGAACATTTATGGCAAAAACAAAAAAAGACTTTAAATAAATACATGCGATGTGTGATAAAATGACTTGTTTATGCTACTATAGGACTGAGAGCAAAACTACATTTGGTATGCACTGTAAATAATGTCTTCAATACAGTAAAACAACATGTTAAATTAATGACACTTAACATTTCTCTTAAGTTAATGTTACAGAGCTCTTTATACTCTTTATCATGATCATCTCATTAAACCTACAATCTATCTACAGTCATGTTTTGATCCACTGCAGTGGAATAACAGTCAAAGCAGGCTATACTGAATCAATGACTCTCATGAATCATGTCAGGAATAAAAGAATTTCAGCACAAATATATGCAACTGTTTGTTAGATTCTCAATCTCAATTTTAAATTTAAATGCTTAAGCTGCAAACTTTTTCTTTATCCTGTTTCAGGGTCTACTGGTTCGTAAAATGGACACCTCTGTGTAAATGCAGTACTTTTGTCCATGTTAGGATCCCATGCAGAGATTGTCATTTGATTCATATTTAATCTCTCCTTGCGTGCCACACTTTCTAATTACTTTTGAATGCTCAGAGAGCACGTCGGCCACATGTCATTATGACATGAACTATATTAGAATGAAAAAATTGTGGCAAAGAAAAAAGACTGATTTCTTATAAAAGTGGACAACACCATCAAATAGTTAGTAAGAATAAAAGTCAAAGGTTTAATTGTCTATTTAAGTCTCTGTGCCCAGAGTGAATCTTACTTACTTTCACAGTGTATTGTTTTTGTTTATTTAAGTTAATATATATTTCAAGATGTGGACTTTTTTTATGTCTCTGTTGCCATTGCAACAATCCAATGCCTGAATTCCTCCATTTCAGATGTTATTGTCTAATTGTTGCAGATGTTTGTTTTTTTATTTTCAAGCAATTGATTGCTATCCGGCTGCACGGTGGTTCTGGGTTCGAATCCCGGTTCAACCAGGGCCTTTCTGTGTGGAGTTTGCATGTTCTCCCCGTGTATGCGTGGGTTCTCTCCGGGTTCTCCGGCTTCTTCCCACACACCAAAGACATGCAGAATGGGGTTAGGTTCATTGGAGACTCTAAATTGACCGTAGGTGTGAATGTGAGAGTGCTACTATGATTGTCCGTGTCTGTATGTGGCCCTGCGATGGCCCCCGCCTCTCGCCCAATGTTGGCTGGGATTGGCTCCAGCGACCCCCCGCGACCCTTAAATGGATAGAGCGGTAGACGATGAATGAATGAATGAAATGATTGCTATCCATTGCATGATAGGAATTTCTCTTTCATAATATGAAAGAGAAATATTAGGATTACGTGAATAAATGCTGTTTTCAAAAAGCTTTGATCCAGTAATACTTTATCTACCTTCATCCATCAATCCCCCCTTGTTGTGCTCCACACATCAATCCATGTAAACACAATAATTTCATCTGCAAATGGAAGAGTATGTTGCTATGGAGTAACACACATTAAAGTCCTCAGTTCCAGATTTTCCCTGTATAGTGCTGTAAATTAGCTCAGAACACTATGTTGCCATAACGACACAATGTGTAAGTTGCTGAGATAAGCAGCTTGCAGTGTTCTCTCAGAGACAAACCTGTGTAGAAATGAATCTACATACAGCACATGAAGTGTTCTTGTTGTGACAGACTTCTTTCTCTCTTTTCCTCAAAAGAGGTTTTGGTCAAGTACCATTGAAAGGCTCCTCTGAATCCTCGTGTGAGAAATGAAACCCCTCTTGTAGCCCTCATTCTCCTCATGTGGTTTGGCCACACTGCTGTCATTCTCCTGTTTTTTTCTGAACACACAGCAAGTATTCCAGAGGTCCAGTCATTTGTTTTGTTTAGGTGTCCGTGCTGAAGAAGCTAAAAGTGACACTCATTTTTTCCTCCAAGAGTACCATGACTGATGACTCAGTGTGCTGAGTTCCCGTCAAAATGATCGGCCAAGTTTTTTGTCAAATAATCCCCGTAATCCATCGCAGCTCTTTCCAGGGTGTTAAAATGTCTGTGTCTGCGGTCACTGCTATCACAGAATATCTGCTCTTATTGCATCTGAAAAATATTACACATCAATCAGATAATTACATTAGTCCACATTTGACTTATTATCAGCAAATCCCAAGGCGTAAACCAGTGGCACGGGTGCCACCACTGGCACGTGGCAGCATAATCATTGGCACACTTTTTATGTTTATTTTTTTTTCTCCTCTCTGCAATTAAAAGCACCAGCTTTAAGCGAGACCGGTCTGTCTTAAGGGCACCCTCCCGTGCACATTTCCAACGGTGGCCGCTGTACTGCCGATATTTCCCACAGTACGCGCTGCTCGTGGCCATTCTCCTCAGTGCCAGCATTTCAGCGGCAGCGGTAGGCCTACTTGACTAAGCTGATGGCTCAAGTGATATTGCTACCTCCACTTTCCGCTGCTTCCGACACTTAGAGCTGTCCTCCCAGCGCAACATCAGCACCATTGAAATATGCGCATACATGCGCGAGCTTGAGTCGGAGTTCACAACGAGATTCGGGGACTTTAAGAGGTTCGGACCCATGTTCTCTTTCCTGATCAAGCCCGAAAGCTTTGAAGGACATGAACTGAATTCATCCCTCACAGACTGGTTGGATACACAGGACATGGAAATGCAGTGGATTTAGCTGAAGAGCTCAACACTGTGGGTGACTAAGTTTGCAGAGCTATGGAAACAACTGGAAACCACAGCAGGGGTTGTTGCAAGTGGTCTGTATGCATGGCCTTCACATGTTTTTTGTAAAGCTGTCCATGTCTTAAAAAATTGATGTGGATGTTTCCAGCATTCTCATAAGAATCGATTTTTATTTTATTTTATGCACTTTAGTCTCTCTTTTTGACACTTCCTCACAGTGAAAATATGTTTTTGAATGAGTTTCTGAAAGCAGCGTTTTAAGATGGGATAAATGTAATAATAATGTGTAAGCTCATGTTGCAAATATAACAAAAATAAAAATCTTTAAAATGTTTATGCATGATTGTGGACTATAGGAAAAAAACAAAATTACAGGTCTTTTGGAAATGTTTGTGGTCACTGTGTCATAATTCAGCTCAATATTTAATTTATTGTTGCGTATGGCACGTATTGCGTATTATTAATGAGAAAATGTCAAACTGGCACTGCATGTCAAAAAGGTTGCTGACCCCTGGCGTAAACTATCAACTGTAATATTCCATCAAAAGACTTTCTTCATTTGTTTGTGTCTTCAAAAAACGGCACACAAGTATATATATTTGGATACAGCTGGATATTTCATGTCACTTAAACTGGAGGATGAAGCCATCAGCCAACTGTCCACAGTTAAAGTGTCATTTGAACCAAAATTACAATGGGTGAGAGGGTGACCCTCTGTACCCCCTGAGACACAGCCAACCCACTATCATAATTGCAGATATAGGATTGCGTGATCATTTGTGTTTGAAAAATGTGGCAGATAATAGGATTTTTTTTTTTTTTACATTTCTTCTTTCAATTCGACTTTGGGCATATCTTCAGGGGTTCTATAGCTCACAACACAATTCTCCATTTTGGAAAAGGTTCATTAGGCAATTAGGATGTTTTAGGGGCATTAATCTGCATCACTCTTAGCAAGCAAATGGTCTCTCTCTGCGGGGGTGTAGTGGTGCCATAAAACTTGGAAGGATGATTTAATATTTCCATTTGACTGCCAGACTGCAACAATGTCACTTTAATTGATTGAATCTATTCTGAATTGCTAACTCGGTTGAAAACAATGTGTGCAGTGCAGCTGAACAGATCCTGAAACCGGATAGAAGGCTTGTGGCGTCCCCTCGGTTCCCATGGGAGCGTTTTCTGTCACAGTATTTAGTCTTTCAATGGGTGTCTGTTGATGACGCCTCCCTTTCTCGTCTGCCTCACACAGGCTAAGAGGCTGAGATAACCTTTGCGGGTGTTGTCAGTCGGGCACTTACAGTTCGCTCTCATTTCTACACGATATGGTCCGGAAGAAAAAGAAAAAAACCTTTGGGTATTTTCTCGTGTTACACAGAATGTAAATGCCAATGAAGTGTCATATCAGCTGACAGTTTTTTTTTGTACTCTCAATGCAATTCACCATGACATTTATGTTCTTATAGCACAAGTACATCTCAAGTTAATGAGTTATCTATGACTGTGAATAAATATTTTCAACACAGATCATTGGTTCAGTTAAAAGTAATGTGGCCTCTGCTGCTAGAGATTGTCACTAAAGGGAAAAATGCAGTGTGTCGTGTAAGTGGCTCAATGAAAAGGACTTAATACAAATAATCCTTGACCAACACATAGCATGAATAAATTACCGGAAAGATTGTTTCCACGGCGCAGATCTCCTCCTTTGTTAAGAAAAGGGCTTCTCACGCGTCATTGGTGCGGTGCAGTTCAGTTCCAAAAACTTCTTCAACAAACTTCTAGAGGACGCTTCGCGTTCCCCAGGGCTACAGTGATGAATATGGGTACACTATAGGCGATACTTAACTAATCCCTTTTAGGAATCCTGTTAATTACAAAAATGATATTTAAAAAGTATGTGACGAGGAATTTTGTTCATTATTGATAACTTAGTGAACTAGACAACTTTTGTTTTTGAAGCCCATGTAGGGGAGTCACATTAAAAATCTAGAGGAGTTCATATTTAATTTAGTTTTAACATAACCTTACCTGAATCACTGCCCCAAATCTTAAGGTTTTTTTTCATAGTGATATTCTGCGTTCAGAGACATCTATTTCAGTTGTTGTTGACTAAATATGAAAATGATGTGCCACTTGCAACTGATTTGTAAAGTTATAATAATGACCCTATTATCTAGCACAATATAAAACAGATGTTTCAAAGACAGGTGTGTGCCAGCAAAAACCAAAACCTTATACCGTATTCCTGATGGGCATTTAGATTTGAGATGATTTTGGGAACATGCTAGACTAGATACTGGTTTAATGTATAAACAGTCTGGCTTGTCAATGAAAGTCAATCGGTGGATTCTTAACCCCTTAAAATGTGATTCAATTTGTTTGGCAAAACAGTTCAATGAATTCACTTGAAGTAGCTCTCACCTCTGTCATAGTCCGCCAGGACCAAGACCAAGACCTCATGTGGAGCGTTTTGAGGAAACTCTTGATGAACTCCTTAGTTTCGTGGTGGGATTTGAGGTTTGTGATTCATTTGGTTGCCATGTATTGTAGGTGTTCTGTGTGTATATTGTGTCTGTTGGAGCATATGGCTGTGTGTGTGTGTGTGTGTGTGTGTGTGTGTGTGTGTGTGTGTGTGTGTGTGTGTGTGTGTGTGTGCGTGTGTGCGTGCGTGCGTGCGTGCGTGCGTGCGTGCGTGCGTGCGTGCGTGCGTGCGTGCGTGCGTGCGTGCGTGCGTGCGTGCGTGCGTGCGTGCGTGCGTGCGTGCTCTCAATCAGGAACGGCCTTCACTGGCACCTGTGGAGGCAGGCACAGGCTGTGCACAATCCCTATCATCCCTACCTCGCTGACCTTCGATGCAGACGGGCAAGATTAGTAGACAGTTGTCGGCCGCTAAGCTCTGTGTCTTAGTTGTGTATGTAGATTGAGATATCTACTAACCCCGGTCCCTTTTCGTACAGACCCTGGATTGGATCCTGTTTTTGTTCCTGTGTTCTCGCTTACTCTTGGTGCTTACAGTTCTGCCTTGCGTCATGCTACGACTTTGGAGTATCCTGAACCGCCTTACCCATGTGCCAGTATCCATCTTGCCTGCCTCTACGCAATATGGCTAGTAACAAGAAGCCTTTTTCCTTTTTCCCCCGTATCTCTTTCTGTGTGTGCACTGCTTTGATCCACTCACCAAACAAGCCCTAACAAACTCTAAAGCAAGGCAATCTGATTTACACGTGTTGTGACAGTCTCGTCCTGTTTATATTGTTGGCCAAAAAGTTACTGAATTAAAGATAAACCGTCGGCTCCCTTGGGCTCCAGCGTGCCCCGCATGCATCTCAATGGAGAGCAGTGTTAGCAGAGGTGATTAGGCTCTGCTTGTCATATCACCAGAAAAAGGTGGCAGAATAAAGCAATTAGAACCCATAATTCCAAACACTATACTTTTGTCTAGAAGAGCCCAGAGACAGAGCTCCAGGCACTGATTCATCCAGGATCGGCCTGAAATCACCACTCTGATGACTCGCATTCCTTACAGTAGATTATATTTGGCAGACGGCCAAGGTCTTTTCTTCTTTTTTTAAATTTTTATTGGACCTTACCTGTGCTTGGCAGATGTGTTGTTAGCATACCAAGCAAACAATGTTGGCCACTGGACCTGCACAACCCAGCAAACACAAGGGACAGAGATATTTCCACCCATGAGCCGCTGTGATGGTCGGATCAGGATGGGTGGATGTGGTTTGTGTTGGCAGGAGTAACAGTGTTGAATGCTAATTGTTTTGAAGGGCACAGGATTCGTTGGTTGTTATGGTAACAGGAGACTGTGCATGAGATGTGCAGAAGGGATGTGGTGAATGGAAGAAAAATTAATATAAGGATGGATAGATAGAATAGCAAAAACAAATATGACAAAAGATTTATGAAAAATAATGTGTAAGAAATAGACAGACAAAGACAGATATGTCTGTAAAACCTATTTCCTCACGTCAGTTCTCTTTCAAACCCAGGATACATTATCTTTGTGTCTGAAGTGGTGGTAAGAGTGCCGCTTTTAGTTTGTAATTTATGGAGGAGATTGGGGGAAAAAAATATCAAAAATAGGGCTTAGATTTTATTACTTCTGCAACAAGAGTTTCACATTGATAACACATTGTTAGCTCCTGGGGCTTTGGAGAGGAGTCAGGAACCTCAACGTTTAAAGAGATTACCAAGTGGTACAATGATGAAGACAAATCTCAGCATAATTATTATTAAAAATCAAAAAAATATGACAGCCGTCAGTGTTAATAATACCGTGACATAATGCATAATGCAGCTCACAAACCAATATCAATTGTGTTATGGTCAAGGTGAAAAAGAGCTCCTGTGGCTTTGTAATGATGGCTGAAACTGAACATTGAACACATCTCAGTTATGGCTATTTAACCCTATCTTAGATGATAAAATATTCATGAGCATCACACCTACAGCTCTGTGAGAATGCTGATATGATATGCTCAAGAGTAAATCACATTAAAAAAGGAGTTCTACGGACTTTCCACAAAATATGGAATAGCCATCCGGTGAGATAAAAGGTAGCCAGTTAAGGGGGGTGTGAGGGTTTTCACTTTGTTACACACAAAGCAGAAGAAAATTATCCAATGAAGGTATAACCGAAGATGTTAACAATGGATTAAAAGCATTTTGTGGAAAAGCATATATTCTTGATTGTACACAGTATACAAGTATATCACGACTGATGTTCCATTATATCAATAAAAAACAAACAAACAAGATATGTGACGATTTGCATAATTGCTCAGTGGAAAAAAAAATGTAAAAGCATTGAAGGACATTTTACACTGTAAAATCACAATGAGGCTGAGGCATTTGAGTTTGCTTTTAGCAATGAAAAGTGCTCTATATAATGACATTTATTATTATTATTATTATTATTATATTTGCCATTTGCCTTATATGACAGAGGCGTGTAACTTTGTCAACTCGGCCTGTTTGAGTGCGTGTGTTTGCAATGTGTGTAAGAAATGGCCCTGCTGTAAAAAAAAATAAAAATAAGCACAACGTAAATGAAGATAATTCATTAATTCGCTCATGCATTAATCCCATAAACATGTGTGTGCTTACTGCGCCCAACCATCAATTTGCTGCCACCAGTGTTTACCTAAGTGGCACGTCTAATGAGGACGTTCCCCGTCTGTGTAATCAGTGCAATTCTTAATGTGTTTTGTCATCAATTATTTCACTAATATTTGTCAAACGGTGAAGACGACTCTCAGCTCGGCAGGACCCGACCTCTGACTGATGAAGACAGATAGGGCACATTTCTCCATCATCTCAGTCGCGTTGGTTTGAAGCAGAGCCAAGCAGAGGCTGGTGCTCGTAAAACGTTCACACGTTTCAAATCGCAACTTGTTCATCACAACAATTTCATTCGCTTAAAAGACTTAATATACTAAGTAGGTGAAATGAGGAGTTGGCTGTTTGGCTGGCAGCCAGCGATTATGGACAAGTGGCTCTATAAGTTTGGCTTTAATGGCTTCTAAGGAGGGAAAAGGTCAAAGCCTATTGCTGGGGAGTTACATATACAGAATACAAAATATGAGTAGCTGTAGTCTGTAACAGTCATTGTATGATTATGATGGTGCCCATAGATTGTTGGGATTTGTAGTTTTCAGTGTGTTTCTGGCGCACATCCCGGTTCTCTGGACTTGGTGGAGTGTGTTTTTGCTCTGTCGCCGCTCTGCTTCTATACTCCATTTCATGTTCTCATCTTGGCACAAACAACACAAATGATGAGTTTGTTCACAGGCCATATGACCATAATATGAGCATTTCTGTAATGCTAATGCTTGGGCAGTGTATTCCAGGCAATTTGTATCTAAACAACGTACTTGTGCTTGATGAAAGAGCCTGCAAATATAAACCCACATTCTCCTATTTGCAACTGAACGTTCATGAAAAGGTGGATATATTTTTGTGTGTATGCCTCTTCCAGGAGTCACTGCCGGCAAACTTTCTGAGTGTGCACCATCCCCAAAGACTAATATAGCAAGCCGCACGACTATACATGCTTTCAAAACAAAACAGCTGTTAGTGGGCTAAATGTTAAAGGTAATGAAGTGCATATAAGCTATTAGGACGGGGGTAATCATTACAAAACACTTGGATAACGCTGCACAAGCTGTTCAGAGACTTTTAAGTTCACCGACTGTTCTGTTAAATACACATGAGGTCTTTGTTTGTACACATTCAAGCTGATTGGGGAACAGGAGCCAGTAATGGGCGTTTCATTTTCTGAAAAAGAATTCAAAAGCCCTAACAAGGTGGATTATACTGACACACATACTGAAAATGTGTCACATATTAGTTGTGGTTTTCCTCAAATATACAATGACCACATGATGAAGAGGTTTTGGTTTTGTCTGTCTGTTTAAAACTTAAATCAGATTTCATGTTTCAGAATATTTGAAGGATAACATGTAATTTGTATGTTTTCAATGAAACAAAACACTCTTTTTTTGAAAGCACATAATTAAAACATGAGCACTGGACAGAGTTATGTACAGGGTTCACAGTTATTTTGGTGCTGGTCCTCGACAAAATGGCCAACAGGCGACATAGTCAGCACAGGCCTTTAATTATTCAGCATTTCAGAGAAATAAAAATGCATCAGCACAAAAGTACACTAAAAGTATATTCGTAATTCTATAGCTTTCTCCCTAAAGTTGACCTAGACCTAACTGGGAATGTGTGGAATTATTTACACAAGCCAACGCAGAGCATAGTTGCAAGTGGTGTTGTGAAGCGAAATGGGTTTCCTTTGTCAATCTTTGTTTCAGGATTTGATTTGTCTCAGACGTTGGATTTAAATTTGAAGTGGGACTCTGTTCTAGCATGAGTAAACAGAGGAATTTTGTTTTGTATATGGTAGTATTTCATTTTTTTTATTGTGTTGGACTATATTTTTAATGAAATATGTATGCGGCAAAAAAAAGGCAGGCATAATATCCGTACATTTTTTTTGCTCTCCATCTATGAATTGGGTTCTGTATAATAACATTTTGCCAACTCCTGTCTGTTCCTTTTACAGAATGGTGTCCTCTGGCAATTCACCTGTAACGTGAAGTTGCGTAAATGCCCTCGCGCCAGGTCGTAGCATTTGTTATATCAGACACTCAATTCATGGAATAGAGGAAGAGCCTATATGTATAATTTTAAGTCATAATGCATCACTGTCATTTCTCACTTATCTGCTTCTGTTAGCCCATTGCTCATTAGAAATCAAAGACTTGATGAAGACTCATTCAAATAACCCGATAGTTATATGCACAATTCTTTCCATTATACATTCAAAACTAACTCCAATCACATACCTCTGCCAAAACTCAACAGTTCCAATAAATTCAATCAAGCACCAGTTTGCATAGATACATTCATTCCCCTAAATATGCCTGATTTTCTTTTTCCATCAAGATCCATGAATTATTCCCAGGAAGATCGGATAAAAATTCCAAGAAATCTTGCAATTTTAAAACAAAGATGTACAAAATGCCAAGATCCACCCCTTTATCCAGATGTAGGACACAATTTAATAGGGTTCCGCTGTGCCAAGAGGAGACTGCTTCATCAAAGCACAGTACATGCTGATTCTTACGCTACGACTGGCTAATCACTAATCACATTTCATATTCAAAGTCTCATTGCATCTTACACTTTGTTCCAATGATGCAATTCCATGTAAAAATGCACAGCACGCACAAAAAAACTCAAGTCACTCTAGACCAGTGTGTCAAGCAGACAGGTCTGTATATCCTAATGATATAGCAAATAGCTTTTAATGAGCACTCCTTTCAAATCCATTGCATCCTTAACAACCTGGTGCACTCTTGTAGTAAATAAATATCAACACAAATGGCACGGTTGCCATGTATATCCATACAATTTGGTTAATTATTCTTTTCATGCTTTGGATAAGAAATTGTAATTTAGGTAATTATTACGCATGAAGCCCAACTAGGGACAGGGGTTGCAAATTAGCCTTGCCTAGAAACCCTATATGCATCACATCTGCATCTTGTTATTGTAACCTGTTTTTTGCATTGTCCCTGACAAAATTTGTATAAATATATACATGTTTAAAGTACAGTAACTGCCTGTAGTTGACTCGTCAGATATTACTGCCATCCCTTACTGCTGCTTTCAATGTTGGTCTCAGACTTGGTGCTGACGTAGCTTCGATTTTCAAGAAAGTGCAATGAAGGCTGACAAACTGACAAAAATAATTTGCTTGTAAAGGATTTGGATTTGTACAGAGGTGACTAGTAAGTAGCTTTACAAATGCACTGTAATAGGCTGCAAGGGTTAGCGCTGACAGGTAAACATGTGCCTGTCAGACGGTGTTGGAGTGTTATTAAGATATAAACCTCTATGCATTTAAAAATGGTGTTGGAATTCGTAATGGGTGCAGTTCATGAACTTATTTCAAATGAGTATGGAGGAAAAGCTTAAGCAAACCGTCAGGGTCGCTTTAATCATTTATATATTTTTTTTTACAACAGTTACAGTTGAAGATATACATTTTTAATGGAAGTACATTTTTTGATAGTTGCATTGCCACAGTGTCTTCAGAGCCATAATTTGTGAGTTTAGGATCAGACCATAATTCCCTGAGCTCAAAGTTGCCTTGTAGGATTTTTGATCCCTAAACGTTCTGGCAGGAGAAGCATGAAATCAACACATCTGGAAGTGGAAACAGAACAATCTATGTCATGTTTAAGAGACGTGAGCACCGCTTATCTGTCGGGTCAACTGAGAACGGTTTTCAGGTTCTTGTATATATGATTTGGTTAAAAATTGTTACCACAAGCGGTCCAGACTTATTCCCCAACATCCCAAATATGTGACTCTCATCGCTGACACCAGTAAAGGTTTTTAATAGATGAAACTATGTGTAACGTGAACAGAGTAGTTCATCGTGACATTTTAGAATCTTTCAGCTAGTTTTCTTTGTTTTGCTCAATGGCCCACAACTTTACTAATTTGGTTCAACTTTGATCCCACTGCTCTCCCCCACATGTTTCATTAGCAGCAGGTAAACACACTGTGCAACACTTGCTAAGCGCCAAAAGACAGATAAATGCAGTTAGTAACAAGTGGAGCATTCAGCTGCTTAAGAGCCAGATTCTGTCTTTTCCCCTCAGGAGTTGGTGGAGACTAACTAATGGAGCTAAACGAATTGGGTTTTTCAGGTAGAGAGAAACACCAGACGAATGGTAATTTTTGCTACAGTTGCTTAGTTTTTCATATTGGCGAATGCTTGCTGACGCATTCACCATAACAACTTTATAAGGTGAAGTTGTATATGTGTATGACAGGTATAACAGTGTATTTGTTAACCTGCTGTCCTGATGCCCAGTCGTACTGTATGTGTAAGATAACCATAGTCACATGAACTAAAGTGAAGGGAGAAGCAGGAACCCAGAGAGCCATCATCATACAAAGTGAGAACCAGCATATATATCTACTGGTACTCACTGGAGTATTATAAAGGAAAAAAAGTAGTTGCACCCCAGATTACGAACCACGCCAGTCGTTTTGAAGACTTATCTCAGTTCCCCTGGCTGTATCATGCATTTTTAATATTTACAACCTGAGCTCTAAAGTAGACAGATTTTGAAATGAGTGAAAATCATAGATTGCAGAGTGGAGACTGCCAGGAGTTTATGAGCCAGGGTCAGTATATTTCAGCAAGTTGATATTTAAGAATATGATTAAATAGTTTCTATCAATGATAGTAACATGATGATGTCGGGTACCAATGTGAAAAACAGAAGTTCCACACAATTGACAAAGCATCATTAACATTTGGTTGAAAATGTCTTTTTTTGAGTCATGAAAACAGACACATGCAACACTATTATGATTCAAGGTCTGCATATTCACAGCACAACTCATAACCAGTGTTTGAAATATGTTCTGCGTATGATTTTGTGAATTTTAAGGATTTTTTTTTTTAATTTGGGGCTTTTTCAGACTATTAACCCTCAGGCCACTACTGTAATTAGCATCCTGTGTTGAGTCTATTTAAATGAATCCAGAGCTGCTCTTTGGAAGAACGTAATTAATCTATGAATTTTCAATGGTGGCCGATTTGTCATCACGATGCTATTTGGTGTAGTGCACAGGTCTTTTGAATAACAAGTGTTGACTTCCTTCGACAGTGGAGTAAAGTACATCAGAGCACAATCTTCCATTGGCTAATTCTTTACACAGTAATATTATATTCTGTTCATTTTTATCTGCAATAGATTTAGATCTGCAGTAATGATACATTTTTACAGCTGCCATGGTAGAACACAATGTAAAAAAAAATCAAACTGGGATCAAACTATATACCAGTATTATCCATGAACATTATTCTACACAGCTTGATTATCAAGAAAAAGTGTTGCTCTTCTTGTACAAAAAAAAGGAAAAAGAAAAAATAAGCACTCTTGTCTTTGGTTTATTCATTAACTTTGTGTGAGAACCTGACAAACCAAACTCATTGTAGCAGTATTCAAAAGATCATAATCACAGGTAAACACGACATTTTGGCTGGGAAAGAAGTAAAATAATTACTGTGAAAATAACACATTTTCTTCTAGATGCTTAGAGTGTATTGGTGGAGAGAGGCAAGGAGGGACAGAGACGTCGGGTACTGGTCACTGTGAGTTGAGAATTCATACTTTATATATAAGATTTTTTTGAGGAAAACTGTGTGCATGTCTGCTCATGTTTGCACTTCTTAATGTTTCATTAAATTCTGGACCTTGATTTGTCTTATCTCGCAGATATTATGGTTATAGGGGGAATCAGTGAGGATGAAGATTAGTGGCTGTGGGGCTCATGCTGGGAGTTCCTGTTTTCCATTTCCGCCAATGGTTCGCCAAAACCAACCTTAGTAATGAAGCGAGCCAGCTGCTGAGAGGCTGGTGGATCTCTGTGAGAGATTACGGAGATCAAAGCCGTTCAGGATTGAAATTTGTTCTCAAGGTGCAGAAACACATACAGAGATGGGTGATGGCGAGAGGAGCAGCTCCACTTCCCTTGCAGCTCACGCCGTTGACAGTGATCCAACGATTTAAAAAAAAAAAATACTGTTGGAGAAAACGGAGGCAATCCAAGGAACCGTTGTCTCGGGGCCTCTGCAGAGAGCCTGGCGCATATCATCAGTGATTCAGGAGTCTATTGAGCATCACGAAGGAGCTTCATGCTGTATCCTCCCAGCTCCAGTCCCACTGTGCAGATACCTCAGCTGCAACTGTATCAACAGCGATGAGGACTCTGCTGGCATCCCCACTCACAAACAGGGCCAATTGGCCAATTCACTCGATGTGTCTAAACTGTAATTATCTCCAGTAAAATTCATAAATGTGAAAACACTAACTGGAAGAAATGCTGCAACGCACGACATTCCCACTCTTAATACTTTGAAGACTTCCATAACTCACGGAGAGAATTACTTATAATGGCTTATAAGAGGTAACACTCAACTTTGATATGGCCGATCCTGGATTCTTTAATGTAATTACTATGGCTGATAGGTTTCCCAAATGACCCACGCAGGTTAATTTACAGACATAAAGATGATGATCTCCTCATCGGAATTCACTAATTTCCTCACAGATTTGAAAAAATAGCCAGATGTTTGTCACAGGATGGAGCAGTCTGTAAAATCAATTTTAGGTTAGCTGTGAGTTTTATTCTTATTCTTAACTAGCTTTTTTTCCCCCTTTTTCAGTTTTGAAAAACATGGTCATCTCAGCCTCTCTGTGGGATAAGATACATTCATTATTACTTTGAGCTATTTTTTAATGGCACATTTTCCCATCGCTCGTTGACAGTCACTGTCAGACTGCAGTGTATCGAGTATGAAAACATGTTGCAGTGTCTTTGCACGTCTTTAGTTTCAATATGTTTTAAATCATAATAGTTAAGTATAATCCAAATTTCGTGTTGTTTATTACATGACCTGCCAATACAAACTATTACAAAATCTACATTTTTGTTAACAAGAAATTCCACTGTATACTGTACCTTTAAGAGACCCCATGTTGCTGCTGCAACCAGTTTTTGAAACCACTACCTAAGTTGTGCCGAACTCACTGAAGTGAGGTGTCATCATATCTAAAAATGAGGATGACTGCTCTTTAAATGCAAACTATGCAAAGAGAAAATAAGCGATGCTTGCGATGAAGCCTATATATACACCCTCCAATAGAACAAAAATATATAGAAATCAAAGGGCAGAGTAATTTCACACCGTATCTGTTATGTTAATGCAGGGATTTAGTGCAGGACTCTGTCAGGTTCCAGCTCGCCGATCGTTCAGGTAGTGAAGTTTTACCAGAATGACCAGATTAGAGCTTCTGCTACAAAATCCAATAACATATTGCATCAATACCTAACAGCAAATGTAAGGTACAGTATGGCTTTTATCTATGCGGTGAAGTATTTCTTGTATCAATGTTTTTTTTACCTCAATAAGAAAGCCTTGTTCGCACAGTGACACACATTTCACACCTACAGATTGCCTGTTTAGTCATCTGTATGTTCATGTGTCTGCTGCATATGTTGTTTGTCAAGGGTGTGGTAGAGAAGTCAGGGTACAATCCAGCATCCTCGCTGCACTAGTGTATGATCATCTCTTATTCTTCGCTGGTCAAGAACCTTTGTACCATTTTTGAATTAAGTAACAATAGGTGCGCAGATGGCTTATACCGTCAGAGTGCTGGGATCATGTCAGTAAGGTCAAAGGCAATGCCACTGCACAACCCGGACCACGATCAGTGACACAATGTCAAAGTCTTGACAGAAAATTCTGAAATAAATAAATAAAATATAGCAGAAAAAAAACTTTATACCAAACTTTAGCATCACATAGCCAGTCATATCTCTACACTTTGTGTTATCGGCAACGTGATACAGGAAAGTCACTGCTTCATGTATGCCAGCGACTCCAGGGATGATCACTCTTGCTGGATGCAGACTGCCGTTCTCTCAAAGGTCACGGGTGCCATTAATAACATGTGTTTTCTGAATGTTACGTATAGAATCTTTAATCCCGTACAGATCGTGACTCAGTCGGTTCGATGTTGCACAGCTTGAATGTCACAAACGCCTGAGAGAAGTTTGGCAGAAGTGTGGTTCATGCCGCAAATGGTGGCAACAAATGAATAAAGAGCAACAGCTTTAAGGGGAGAGGTTGGAAAAAAAGAGATGTCACCACACCAATAAACAGTGTAAAAGAGGGAGCCCCTGCACAAAAAGCAGAAGAATGGCGAAGAGGAAAGCGTCCGAAAACCATTTTAGGAGGAGAAATGGAGAAATTTTTTCCTTAATCCCTGTGAGGCAAAGGGACTTAATGGAAACTTCTCCTTATCAGGCATGATGCAGAGACCTTACTATTGCTGCTCTCCTTCACTTTGATGTATTTTTAGAGAGAGAAAGAGAGTGGGAGAGAGAGAGAGAGAGAGAGAGAGAGAGAGACCACTGCTTCACAACATGCACGCACACACATACAGCCTTGCAGTCCTTGAGTCGGCTGAACACTGCATTAGATCTCAGCTGCAAAGATATGGTGTTCTCAAAGTGCCGGGTTTACTGTTGTTCTCACTCTGCGCTCTGAGCAGGTAATATAAAAGGTGAAAAAAAAATCAATTCCAAAAGTGATTTCCAGGTGCAACCGGCTGATATTGATATTGTGCCCTAATATTCCTCTCTCTTTAGCCCTCAGAGCTGTGAGCGAGTGTGTAAAAGGTTATCCACAAAGTGAACCCAGAACAAGAAGCAGGTGCACCCCGATCACACACTTTTACCTAGTCATACCTTTTACTCATTAATGAGGAGCAGGTTCCACTTTGGAAAGAGCACCACATTTTAAAATGGCTGCCTTTGTCTGACGTGAGGATGTAATAGCGCGCTGTGAAATGTTTTCCTGCCATCATTTAGCAAGAAAATAAAATCTAAAAAGCATGTAACACTTGATCAATTAACCACAGACAAATCCTTTGGATAGTGATTATGAGGCAGGCTGGTGGCCCGTAACACGATCACGGTGGGCATAATGCAGTGTGTGGATTGGTTTGATGAAATATTCATACAACTTTAATAACACAACGCCTTTATACACCGTGCCAGATCAGAAGTGGCAAATCCCCTGCAGAGGAAACAGCAGAGTTCTGTTCGTCACCATAGTGACAGTGCTTCTGGTTTTAATCAAAACATCGTGATGATCATGTAATATCAGCTGCCCGAATCGAATCACAGCAAGTCCACAAAGGTAGAGGCAGGCTGTTCTCTGTCACTGTCACTCGTCAGAGCACAACTAGAACAAAGAGTCTTGGGCTCATATAGCAAAGGAAGTGCTCAAAAAATAAAATTAAAATAAACAAGATTCTTCATTTCCTTATTGTAAACAGTATTTTCCACTCCTCTATTTTACTCCATACAAGTCTTATGCAGACAGAGAAGTCCCGGAATAGCTACATTATCACTAATGTATATTGTCTTGCAGTACATATTGCAACGTCAGCTCGTTGATGGTTTATAGATTTACACTGGGTATTTATTTGGCGTTTGGTGTAGCATTGCCATGGCATTACATAGTGTAGTAGAGCTTTTATGTGTCATCATTTAGCCTGATATACCACATGAGTGAGAAGACTCCACTTTGCCATTTTAAGATGACATATTGCAGGCATGGTGCCCTGACAGAAAAAAAGGCCTCTGTCGCATCATCTTGCTCTAACACGACTCTCGGTCAAGTTTTGATCGAGTCAGGCGATGATACTAAGAGTAAGCAGTGAAGAGTCTGGACAACACAGTCTTTTACTTACGCCTGACGACAGTAAACGGCACTCGACATTGCAGGGATATTTGGTCTCTATCAGTCTTGTATCATTAAACACAGGCTGCGTACTACTTCACAGAGAGCTTTTAACAATGCAGCGGTGCTCCTGGCTGCCTGGGGTTAATGCCCGACTTGATGAATAAACAACCGGCATCAAGTCGAGCCCTGCACACGGGAGGATCCACATGCATGATGCATGATGCAGGTAACTTGGTGCGGAGGAAGCAGGACGCAAGTAGGAAGGAGGCGAGCATGGCCTCTGGGCACCACAGGTCTCTGCCAGGATCCATTTACAATCGCTGCATGAAGTGGGAACGAGTCTATGTGTAACAGAAGAAAGAGGAGTGTAAATGTAAATACAGTGTTTGTGTTTGTATACAGTATAAAGTGTTAATTTGCTGAATTTAAAGAAAATGTGCGGAATTCCAATGTGTACTGATATCTGGATATGAAAATACCCTTAAAGAAATATGTGATTTTGGTCTTAGTGCACAGTCCCACTTCAAACATTTTCCATTCTTACTCTTTTGTCTAAACTTCCAGCCATCGTGCATAGAAACATCCTGGAATAGAAGAGATGTCGGCATACACGAGTCAATCAATAACACAACAAATATAGTTTATTCATGTAAGATATTATGTCTACAGCTGTCATCTCAGTTGATTCAATTTTGTCTGTACTTGTAAAGCAAAGAAAACAAAAAAGATACTGGTCAAAATGTGTATTTTTATTGACACATGAATCATTGCTGTTATCACCAGGTTTACCCCCCCCCCCCCAAAGTCTATGTTGTCATGAATTTTACTTCACTGAGAGTTTCGCATTTCTCATCTTGAGTGTGTGCTTCTGCATAGAAATGATGTTAAATGTGCAAACATTTGCATGTACTACATTTGGTAGTACTACCAATTGTTTTTTTTACTTGAGTTTGAGTTAATGAAACAAAACGACACCGAGGACACCACCAGTGGGGCAAAGTACATTAGGGGGGGTTAAGACCTTGACAGTGCTCAGATGGATTTGTAATAGCAGAGGATTATGTCACAAGACCAAATATTATTACTGCAGTCATTCACCGTTCAGAACAGTTGAGTGAGACTTTCATTACAGAATCCATCCCTGCTTATGATGAGCAAGGTGCAGTAGACGTGCCTGGAGGTGGAGCAAAGTTTTGGTCTTTAATGAACTGAAAGTGAAACATAGCGCCTGGACTAAGGACTAGAGGAGGAGAAAGGCGAAGGCTTCAGTAATTGTGTTATGAGTGGAAAATATCTGTCAAAGTTTGACTCAAAAAATTGTTCCTGAATATGTATGTGTGCAACCACAATGTTTTTATCTGCCTCTGAGTGAACCAGTTCTGGATGTTTGTATGATCAAACTGACCCATCCTCCTCTTCCTGTCGGCTTAATGACTATGAAACATTGTAGTGAATACTTTATATATTTAATGAGTTTGCATAACCTATAATAAATGACATGACCTGAAATTAGTGACAGTAAAATGTTGCTTGAATTACTTCAGCCAGGTAAATGGATAATGGCAAGTAAACTGAAAAGGGTATTTAACATCAGTGGTCATCAATCACTCGGCGTCACTCAGCTTCAGTGTGGTGATGTGTGATCTCTGTATAAGTACTGACTTGATCTGAGGACATATATTAGACAACTACAACATAAAAGTTTAAAAGCCTTCTAAGTTATTGTGATGTCACTCGCAGATATTCATCTCACCGGGGTTATACAATCTCTCTGGATGTCCTTGAGACTGGCGTAATGAATGATTTGCTTTCTTCTGACTCGTCGCAGACAAAAGCAATAGAAATCAATTAGGGGGAAACAGACAGTGACCATTCAGGCCAGTATTGATGTACAGGAGCAAGACAAGGACAATGGACGATGAGCAACTGAAATCGCCGATAAAGAGCAAGAGATACCTGAACACTATTAATAAACATGAGGGAAGGGTGAACCTAGGATATCAGGTATGATGCATGAGACGCCGCTGATGAAAACGGGAGAAGATATTTAGATTAGTGAAAGCAACAGTAACAGTAACAGTAACAGGCGAGCTATTCCAGTCAGAGTTACTGTCATTTAATATTAATCAACCAGAAAAAGCTCCCCTCAAGGTCCAGTTAGAAGATTTTCTGATCATTTTAAAGGACTGTCTTCAAAGTTCGTACCGGCTCTACAGTTGAGTTTTAAGAGTTTATAGATACAAACCCGCCAGTTTCATACAGCAGCAGGATTGAAGGGGGCAGCACACCAACTCCTGCTTCTACAAAAGGTAAGATAAATCAAGGACAAATCCCTGCTGCATCTAGATTTTTCCTTCTTTTTTTGGACCTGAAATGGCTAGTAGTTTAATGGATTAGTTGATTAATAGAAAAATAATCAGCAACTATAATCAATTGATAATTACAGTTATATTTAAAGAAAGAAAAGCGAAAAATTGTAAAATATACTTTAGCTTCAGTTTCTCCAATGTGAGGATTTTTTTCTTCTGCTTTTCTCTGTTTTATTTAATTGTTTACTAAATATGTCTCGGTTTTTGGTTTGATGGTCAGACAAAACGAGACATCTGAAGATGCCACTGTGGACCCTCATTTTAAAGATTAATCAAATAATTGATTGGTCAAAAAACGGTCTGCAGATTAATTGACACAGACAATTATTGTTGGTGATAACACTCATATTTTAGTTGTCTATATTTCAGTACCACATGTTTGGTTAACACTGCCACTTGTTCTTGACAGGTGCCCTCAAACATATTTTTTTAAATTTTTATTAGAAGATTTCAAATTAAAAGTGAAAAAGCCTTTTAAATCATTATCATGTCACACACAGATATTCATCTGACTGAGGTTATCCAATCTCGCTGGATGCCCTTCAGACTGGCGTAATGAATGATTTGCTCTTTTCTGACTCGTCGCAGACTCAAGCAATAGCAATCAATTAAGAAAAAAAGACAGTGACAGGTCAGTGTTGATGTACAGCCGCAAGACAAAGACAATGGACGATGAAGAACTGAAATCACAGGACAGAAATTACAGTCACGTGATACCTGAGCGCCATTAATAAACATGAACGAGGGTAAAAGCAGGATGTCAAGTAGGATGCAGAATGACTGGTTGTCATACAAATCAGTGAGGTTAAACAGGGACAAACTCCCTGCTGAAGTTTGATTTTGATTTCTGTGATTGGACAATTTTAATCAGTGGATGGAGTTCTCCCAATTGTTCAAATATTTCTGAGCAAATTAAGTTTCAAGGGTTTCAGTTATATCATTCAGGATGATCTTCATCAGCAAAAGGACTTTGTCAAGTTGTCATATGCTGTTGTTCCATCTCTGACTTGATAAATAGAGGCAGAGCAGCTTCTTAAGAACCACCAAGGCTCCTAGACATTTAAACTGCGACATCAAATTTGTTTTGTAGGAATCATACTGGCTGGATTGACAGGAGTCACCATGAAAAGGTGGCTGGTGTGGATGGCGGTCTCATCTGTGGATACTGTAGGTTCAGCATAACCATGATGCAACTGAACCTTGTCTGTGTTACACAAGACCACACACTTTTTCCCTAACCTGTGAACGACTAAACATAAAGTTTAAGATGCAAGTTGTAAGATCTGCAGAAAAAAAATCGTTGCCTGTGAACTTTTTTCTAATATGGTCAGTGTCAACCTCAGTGTTTTGTCCACTGTGGTTTCAAAGGTCAAGATATATCTCTAATCTACCGAAAAAATACATTTTAGACTTTATTGCTGGAACATTCAATGTCTGTGTATTTTGTAAAATCGGTGCCTGTACCTCAGGTGGTTCATTTCCTCCTGTCTAAGGGTCCTATTAAGGGACATATTTCCCCCTAGCAGGGTGATGCAACCTAACACTGCTCCCTTTGTCTATCGTTTAATGTAAAGGAATAACTGATTGTCAGGGCAAGGACTCGAAAAAGACAGATGGACCAAATTTAAATACTAAGTTTAAACATATTTGAAAAGCACAGAACAATTACGCTGACATTTCATCGACAATACTGTGTGAAAGTTACCACAACAGTGACTTTCATGAAGGGATAACTGCCACAACCACACGTGAATAATGCATGAAATGACTATTGAGTATTGTGGCTGTTTCTGTCATATTAGTAAAGCTGTGATGGAACAGGCAAGCCATAACCAAGGTTGACCCTCTTCAATCACTGCGACCTCGTTCTGGAAAAGTATCAACCTCATCTTATACCACTTACCATACGCCGAAATCCCATATCGTGATGTGATAGAATACTACACACACAACAAATTACAAATGTCATTATCTCTGAAATGAAGCAAATCACACTACACAGTGTCCACTGAGGCAGGAGATGGACACTCAGAACGACTGCTGGTGTGTGTAATAAATCTGTCAGCTCCGAGCCCCGGCTCACTTGAAATATGTTCATGCAAATCTGGCAGAGATGCTTCTGCGGTAGTATCATCAATTCCTACTTAAAATGAAGAACAGACAACTGATGCAAGGATCACATGTGACAACATGGGCATGTACAATTTCGAATCTTCAATTTTTTTTTCAGAAACGTGGGATTGAAGTTCTGACCTGTCAAGACATGCTAACTTATATTTGTCAGTGCAAGTGGATCATTGATCGTCTCAGAATGGTAAGAACACAAGTGAAAGTTAAACTAGTTGCCGGATTCTCCAGATGCTTTCAGACAAAAAGCTGTAAATACTGGATTTATTCATCTATAAACCCAACAGGCCTCACCTCTGTAGACTCACCCACAACCTTCAGCAAGACTTGGATGTCAACAGTCAGATGAAAATGCTGATAAAACTGAAGACTTAAACTGGTCTAATGCAAATAATGCAAGATCATTGCTCTCATTTCAGGATGTGCAAACCTTTCCTCATGCCTTTGCCTCCACCCCTTTAGATTAATGTAATTTATATTACAGTAGCCCCAGAGATCAGATGAGCGGCTTCAAATAGAACAGAACACACTCAGGAGATGTAGAAAATCTGAGGACCTTTCCCTTATTTTAGGCTTGCTGTTGTTGGATGTTGCCGTCACAATCCATTAACACATACTAGCAGTAGCAGAAGTAATATTATATATATGCAGTAAATATCAGCCACAACATGAAAAAGTGTAGCGGCCAATGGCTCTATCTAATAGGCGTTTGAAATTACGCGGGTCCATTTTTAGGTCGCCTTGATGTCAGTAGGAGTGGAACCTCCTGTCCGGTTTGCAGCCGTGTTGTGTAACCTCCAGTTCCCGGGAGACGGGGAGCAGACTCCGGCGGTGAAGGGTCCGGGCCGTGATCGGAGGGACAGTTGGGGAGGGATGTCGATATAAAGCTGGATCCAGTAATGAACAGCAGTGAACCTAGCATATTGTATAATGGACTGAACCGTGCGATGCCAGGTGCGGTCAGTCCTCTTCCTCGGTGTGCGCCTCTGTGAGTACACGCCATCTTCCTTTTAAAAAAGAGCCAGTCATCAGACTTGGAGGGTCGTGAGGGGGTGTGTCCTTAAAAGGGCAGCTCTCACAAATACCACTGAAAGGTGAAGTTGTTATACACACTACTCAGTGTGTTTGTAATAGTCAGACCATTTGGTACAGTTGTGTGCTATCTAAACTTATGGGTCTATTGTTGGTGGATATTTTAAATAACTGTTATGGCAGTCATTTGCATGGGATACAGAAGGAGCAACTTTTTCCAATTACTGCACAGCTAAACTGCTCCAACAATTATCACAGTGAGTTGTAATTAAACTGGAGGTAGCTTAGGCGTCTGCCAAAATTCATGCAGCACTTTCAGAGAAAAGGGTCATATTTGATGAAAATGTGCAGGTTGTGGCTTTTGGCAGCATGGGTAGCTAATAATGATTGGGTAATATTTGCAAGGGGTAGTGTTGGACAACCTTTACAACAAGCCATTTCAAAAGAGAATACATGAATAAGAATAATAATGTTTTAAATAGACTGCCGGTTCCACCTGCAAAGACAATCTGGACTCGGCTCACCGTCGGGCCTGTAAGGCGGAGAACTAATCTTTTTATAGTCATATTCAAGCACTGAATATGCAATGACTCCATGAACACAAATACATTTAAAAAAAAGGTCTGTAAAAAACCTCAGGTCACATATTTCTTCTGAGCACTAAAAGAGGATAAAGATGAAAGTGGTGGAGCAGACTGGATGATATAGGCTTAAGACATGCCCTCCTGAGTAGCCATAGATAACACGTCACTACCATTCCACTGCATCAAAAGGCTGCACAACTCTGAGCGAGGCTGTGAAGACTATTACTTAATCGACCAGTATTTAGAGTGACAATCCTATAATGGGGTGGTAAAAGGTCAAAAACCCAAGTCACTTGTGTGCCGTCGAACTGTCCTTGAGTGAGACATCAAACCCCCCGAAGCTGCACAATGATTGAAGTCCTTCTGCAAGAGAACATCAGCTACAGTAAATGTCTTGCTGCTTGTAATGGATTCTCATGTGTCTTTGCAAAATCTGAATTTCACCATTCCGATGTGTTTTTATGTGATGGATTAAAAAAAACACAGCATGATATTAATATAATAATAAACTTTATTCTTATAGCACTTTTCTTAACAAAGTAACAAATGGAATACAAAATGAGAACACAATAAAAGGACATTCAGGTTTTAATAAGAGATTAAAAAAACAGTCTAGAAGAACAGCTTCAAAAAAATGTACAAATCAATAAGAGGTAATTTAACATTTCCCTTGTCCTGTGTACTGAAATAAAATTTGTACTGTTGTATTGAAATAACACTTTGCACTGAACTAACATATAGCTAACTAATGACATATAGCTAAATAATGGAATAACATATAGCTAAATAAACACTGACACCTATAAAGCTTGACATACGTTATACTTAAGATTTTATAACAAATCTTGCAGAGCCTGCACTATGTGCATTAGACTAATTAACATACAGACACTAGATGTCACAAGATGTTCTGTTCAGACCAAATTTAGCCTTGGACAGCAAAATAATTACACAATAACGATTACGATAAGTCCAGACACATAGTCAGGTGGTTCACCTACGTACAGACTGCACCCACATAATGCGGGATAAATAGCAAATGAACTATTGTACCAGGTTCCTGTCCTCTGCGCGATCCAGCCCTAGTTGGTGACTCATGAGACAAATAAAATAAACATGATTTGATTGAATGCATTGAACTCATGACTGTTTTCTCCCTCTGAATAAACAAACACACGGCGAGGACATGGTCGAGGTCTAGGACGAGAATCCTGCCGAACACCTGGCTTTAACTGCTTCGCTCATCCAATTTTCTGGGAAGCACAAGATGTGCCTCCACTGACACACGTAACTCAAGTGGATTTCCAATCTGGCTAAACTGGCTCTGGTTGGGTAATAACACTGGTAAAGGGAGAAAGAAAGCTCTCACTCAAAATCTGGGTGTTGTGGAGTCCGGGGACTTCATGTCTGGAACAAGCAGGAGATAAAAAATATATCTCACCTCTGACAGCCCAGTCAGCCCCTGGTTGGAAGTGACAGCACATCAGCTCCAAGCAAATAGAGGATAATGCATCAAACAGTCATTAATAGAACAATGGAGTCGAGGGAGCCCTGGTTCTGACAAAGGCTGAGGACAAGGTGTCTTCGTTTGATTTGTTTAATCAGGTCAGTAGGCATCAATTGCCTGAAGTTTTCAAATAATCTTCACATCTCCATCCTAAGTTACACCTTTCGAGATATGAATTATATAACGCATATTCAGTGAACAGTGCAAAAGAGTGAAATATGCTTTCAAAATTACTTAAATCCCAACCTACTAACCTTGACCTACCAAATAATAAATAAATAGGATCGAATTTTTTTCAAAAGTTATATTGTTTAATATGATTCCTTCTTCATAAAAATTATCTTTGGCCTAGTGCCAATGCATGCAGAGACCTAGCAAACTGACTGTAATTGTTGTTAATGCAGCAACGGAAGAAAATTAACATTCGTTAACAAATTGACTAAATTTGGTGACTACAGTTACATCTAATGAAATCATCATTCAAAATCTTAAAGCTTCACATGCTACGACTTTTAAAGATTCTATTAATCACGTAAGTTCTTTAAAATTGAAACTGCTCTTCCGATTTGAAATTGTGATTTAAATGTAAAACAACATAAGCATTCTTTTGTCTAAAATGACAGCTAAATAAAAGTGTACATACCTTTCTCTGTATTATCATTTCCAGTGGCAACAGCAGTAGTAGTTGACGTTGTGGTGATAGAAGATCAAAGGTTTTGTGCTAATGTTGAATATGGAGTCGAGTAAATGAATAATTTCTGGATATTAACCTTCCACCTCCTGTTGTTTAGAGCATTTGCCCTGTGGCCAGAAATTGATTTTGTCTCGTGTGCGTGTTTGTGAGTGTGTGTTTGACAGACACAATTAATCACACTTTGGAAATAATTTGCTTGGGCTTCCATAGGATACATTTGTATTTTTTAATGAGCTAAGGCAAGCTGCCCATCTCTGCAGCCACCCGTGCATTCAATTAGGACGAATGCCCTGCAAAGCCAGGCAGACTTATCAAACAGTACACGTCTCTCCTGAAGGCATGCAGGACACCATGTCATCCACAAACTTGGTGACAGCTCACTCATGTTCTTATGCAGAATCACATGTTTGTCAATCCAATATATATATATATATATTTTAAATAGTTTCACTCTCACCCCAACGTGGGAGTGGTATCCATGTCTTCCTAAAGCCCTGCGAGTTACCTTCCTTCTGATGTTACTGTCAGCTGGGATTGTCACGTCTATCACTGCTGCCCTCTTCTGCATCCCTGTCAACCGCCTCTGTGTCTGGTTGGTTAGTAAGACACTGTTTGTCAGTCTGGAACTTGAAGTCCCCTTTCCAAAGTCTCTTTGGAGACTGGACTGCTCTCAAGTCCCACAGGATCTTAGAGAACAAAGATCCTGCCCTCTTTGGAGAACAGACCACTCTGCTTCAGCCTAGTGGCCAGAGCTGGAAGTCATATATGTGTATTTGAATAGTTTCTAAGACAAAAATGAATACGACATTTTCCTTGGAGATAAATATTTGTTGGCAACATTTTATCCAGGAAACTATTGAAATACAAAATCATAGAGTATAGTATAGTAAATGCCTTCAAATAAACATTTCCTTTACTTGAATAAGTTACTCAATGTCTGTAAATGTAGTCACTGCAATGTGAAGTAACTGATAAGCTAGGTTACTTGAAATAACTTTTTTTTGAGCTGATGATGCAGTCTCTACCTTTCTATTTAGTATCCATTTTGATTCATTTACCTGCTTGAATTCTCTGCGTTACTGCAAATAATATTACATCTCTGAATTAATATAGCCTTTCTATATCAACCACTCAAAGAGCTTTACAATGGGTAATTCCCACAGATGCACATTCATACAAACACAGGCATGGCCATTGTAAACATCAGAAAGATCTGACACAATAACCAATATTAAAATCAATTGAAAAAGCTATTTTTTTGTTCTTAATTTTTGTTCTAATTGGAGAATTACAGAATTCGCTAAGCAGAATCTAATTCGGAATCAATAAAATTAAAAAGATAACCAACCTTACTTACACGCTCTGTGGAGAATGTATATTAACAGCTCTTGTTGGCACAGCAGGACAGATTATTAGACTAGCAGAAGTTGGTTTTTTTTACTGTTAAGGGAGGGGGGGGGGGGGGGGGATAGAGAAGATAAACAATAAGACGATATAAGCCTCATCGTGCTTCTTCAGACTTTGGGCTTCTTCACTGTTTCAATCAATCAAACAGGAAAAGATGACAAGAGCACTTCTCGCGGTATGCGACTCAATGCAGGTCTAGTCTGAAAGAGAAATTCAATTACATACAGATGCCATCATCTTGGCCTTCCTTTGACTGTCATGGTGCAGTTTCACAGGGGAAGTTCAAACATTTGACCTCTGCTGATTTATGGCAGGTAGTTGGGCGACTTAAATTGCTGTTCTCACCCCAGTTGTAAAACAAGCCACCTCAGCAGATAGTAATTGCTCTGTGCCCTAAGGTTCATCAAAGCATTAAGTTATTGGCTTTATTAAAGGTATTAGTCACATAGAGGGGGAACTGAGTTGCGTGGACCCCTTTTTATTTTTAGTGTGTGAACAAAGACTACAGTAGGAAAGGGCATCAATGACGCTCAACGTCATATGTGAGTATATCAGGGGTGCTAGCAGAAATCATGTTGTTCTTTCAACACTATAGCTCTGCTCCGGGCCCCTTTTGCAGGTCCCTGCTCGAAAATGACATGCCCAAAATGAGAAGAGTATATCTCTGCAACTACAAGAATCAAGTATAGATGTTATTGGGTCAGAGTAAATGAAGATGGAACACAACATAAGTTTTAATGTCCACCTGAAATTTTTTTTGAGTCAATATTTCCTATGTCATAATGGTAATGAAGCCCATTCCTCTTTAATTCCAAAGAACAACATCTGAACATAATCTGTGCCATATATCATGCTGATAAAGTGAATCAGGGCAAAGTTACAGGCTTTAGTAGGGACATGGTCAGAAGGACTACAAATCTCATTTCCCCCTACATGTGTTATATCTAATATATCTGTTTTAATGAAGACGGTGAGCATCTGTCTCTCCATAAACGATCTTTGTAGTGCGACGTAATGTCGTCAGACCTTCGAACAGACTCAAGGTAAAGTACAGAGGCCTGTATCTCAGCAGCACATTGGTCAATCTGGGTGATTGACACGTCTATAGAACTGTCGGAGCCAATAGAATCGACGGACAGCATCAAAATCCCTCCCAAGGACACGATTCGCTATCTGTGAGGGGACGAACCCAGTGTGACGCCTTATTTCCCCATTGCCATTTTGACATGCAACTTCCGCCCAACCAGGGGGATTAATATCTTGAAATGACGAGCGGTCTTTGTGGTAGCTGACGGAATCGGATTAATGGATCAAAACACAAGTTTTCCTGCAAATCGTTCAACGGTAAGACATAATTTATGTATGTCGCTGTGTTGATATGAACATTGGTCCGCGGCTGATAAGCTGAATGTTTGTCTGAGAGTTATAGAGGAAGGATAGCGTTGGAATCTGCAGAGGCTGGGCGTTAGCATGACGTGTACCTTGTGTTGTTAGCATGTAGCTTGTGTTGTTAGCATGTTCTTAGCAGCAGCTATCAAGTCTGACATCGGTGACATATTATCATGTAAAGTTGTCGTGTTTATGCGTCATGCTGACTCAGCTGTGTGGTGTTTTAATTGTGTTTTGTGTGGGCGAAGAGGGTTGACAGTGGCGTGTAGCCGATCGTCTCCCCGTTCTGTGCAGATGCCATGTGGCCTTCAGAGCTTCATGTTTAGCATGTAGCATATGTGATTCCAAATGTTTGTGTTTATTTTTCACTTTTTGATACGGACATTTGTTTTGCTCTTCTTCTTCAGCTGCTTATTCGACGACAGTTGGTCGAAGAGTTATAATAATACATTGTTGGAATCAGTGAACTCTGAGCTTTCAATTGATACGTAGCTTGTGTTGTTAGCTTGGATTATCAGGACTGTCACATGTGGACATATCGAGCTGTACAATATTGGTGTTTTATGCGATGTGCTGATTTAGTTGCTTGTTGTTTTGATTGTGTTTCATAAAGGTGTCAATGGTTGATATTGAGTTGCAGCCGAGTTTCTAACTGTTCTGTGAATAAGCTGTATAGTTTTATTGCTTCATGTTGAGTGATTTGGTCCAATTGTGTTGGAACCCAGGATCGATCAGGTTCCTGTGGAGCAGGAGGCTAATGTTAGCCGCTAGCAAGAAAACATGCGTATATGAAGTAAACCCAATGCATTATGTAGTCGGTGACCTTTAGGTCAGAAGGTGTCTCTGAACTTATGTTTGGGAGATTTCTAACCCCAAATACATTAATCTTAACATTACACTTCCTTTTTGGGCAAAGCAAAAGCAAAACCTTATTCATATCAGCACAGAGGTATATTTCAGTGCTATTGTATCAAATTTAAAGCAAGGAATCTCTGTCTGTATGTGAGATCGTCCTCCACCAACTACGATCAGATTGGTCATTTGTTCTAGCAGCATATTAAGACTTATGTGGTTGTTTTTAAAGACTGCAGACCTCTAGCGGTCGTTGTGTACATGTAGCGCTGGGCAATAAAATGATAAGGATAATTATTGCGAAATAATTTTTCCTCAATATAAATACAAGACACCGCCCAGGCCTAAGTACATGGCCACTAGAGGTCAGCGCTGGACCTGGTAACCCTGATGAGTTTGTGTATTTCAATGGCTTTGCATATATTCCCTAAAGTAATCGTGCTGATTTTGTGCTGATTCATGTCACCATAACCATAATACTTACCTGTACAACCTCATCAACCATGCGTTGGTAAAGAAAATAAAGTCCCACAATGCCCTGGGGCCAGGCGAACAGTGGGGGGCGGGGCAGCGTGCCTTATCAGGCTGTCTGAGAGCTGAGGTTCATACAGACTATAAAATAGTTAAATAGTAGGGAAATAGAACAGATATGAGGTCTGTGGGTTACCCCCAAACGACTGGGACTTTATTGTTGAGTTTTTGGAAAGTAATCTTGAAATGCTTTGAGAACCACAAACATAATGTCACTTAGCTCCACTGCTTCACTTAGTGTTCTCAAATGTGGAGTCTTGCCAAATCAAACACAAACATGGAGCATGCCTGGGGCATTGGGTTTCTTCCCTTGTAATTATTTGGATTAATGTGTTCTTTAAAGATCCCATAATGTGGCAAGTGAGTTTTCCATGTCTTTTTTTTTTACTCCACTAGATGCAAAAAGAAGTCTTTGAAAAAAAATGACCCTACTTCTCACTTGATTTATTATTACAATAAACATTTTCCTAATGGCTTTATTGTCTTAATCGCTAGTATCAACTATCAAGTCCTCTCTAATGTTCATTTTGTAACTGATGGTTGCATTTAGAGTAAAATATGCATAAAACATGAGGCAGCTGTTTGAGTATATGACAATTTAAAGGCACAGTACTAATGGTGAGATTGAAAACATTTCTTCTTTATCGTATTTGACCTAAACTTTATGAATACGTATCAGCACACATACATTTCCATAATGCATCAATGGTATGCTGCCTTTATTTCCCCCTGTTCAAATTTTCTATGATTTATTCTATCTCTATACATGACCTGTGAGAAAGGCCAGGACGTCTTGTGAATTTCTTTATTCAAGCGTTGATTTAAAAAAAAGTTGGTGAAGGCTCCAAGTTTTTTTATGTTTATACTACTGTACGCTACTACTACAACTGGTATTTTTCTCATATACTTAAGATAGTATTAGTATACAGGCTATGTTAAGCATAGTAGGATTTATCTTTTTTCCCCACTTTCTTAAACATGGTGTGGTGACATTTTGTTGACATTTTCGCACATTCCTCAGTCTCCTATATCCATTGTTGGTGAATGATCGGTATGTCTTTTTCAAAGATTTAACCACAAACATAAAAGTAATGCATCTTTTATGAAGGAAACTATCTTTGACTAAAAATAAATATTGCACACACAGAAATGTTGTATTAACCAGACAGTAGCCAATAGTTTTCATTTCGGATTTTGGCAAAGTCTCAGGACTTAGATTCATTAGTTGCAGCTGACTAAGCCTGCCAAAGGCAGTCGTCTTTGAAGGCGGATAAATTTGATGGTCACAACAATAATTTCAGTTAACAGATTTTACATTGTGCTGAGTTATTGTTAATGATGCATTCAAATTATTGCTCAGGAGTTATTAAACTGAATTTTCCAAAATTTCTTAAGAGTTAGCATTTGAGTTACATTTTTTAATATTTCATTAATTCAATACTCATGAGGATAAACTCATACACATACATATAGATAGATATAGATTTACAGTTAAACAATGAATCACTGAAATGCATAAATGATCTCCAGATGGTTGGTTTTTGAAACTCAAACAGGCGGTAGCCTTGCTCTTCAAGTGCATTCAGTGCCCTTTTGACCAGTCTGTCTCCTTGGCTGGATCTATTCCCTGTTGTGAAATGTCTGTTGGCCTTTTTTTATCCAGTGCTAGTGCTTTTTGTTTGGTCTAAATCTACACCAGGCAGAGATAGTGCTACACCTACATGTGACTCAATTTGGAAAACAGGTTCCCCACATCAATTTTGAGCTTTTTAAAAAATGATATTAGAACATTTAAGGGTCTTGGTAAAATGCAGCGTTTTTCACTCAAGGTGGATAGGTGGGATGTTTTCATAGAGACACAGCTCACCTGCAGTACTTTCCCCTCACTTCACCGTCACACACAACTCATTTTGGAGCAATATTTATCCAAAAAAGGAAACATAGTGGAAACAAGGTCCGGGTTTATCTGCAACTCATGTTTTATCTGTCAGTGATGTTTTTCTTCTATGCTGCTGAGTGATCATTTAAATGAATAAGAATAAGAGGCAAAATATAAGACTGTTATCACCAGTGTCAAGCCGGTCCCTGTGGTTGCCGACACTGCTCAATTACATCTCTCTAACCAGTCACCTGATCACAACTAACCATGGCACTGCCAATTGACATTTGCACCAGCAGGTGCAAAACCTGACTGTTAGTGGCCCAGCAAGACAGACTCTAAAAAGTCCCCTGTGATTTGATTGATTGGCAGATTAGTTAAGAATAAACGATTAAATGGTAATTGTTAGCATACAAACATATTCAATTCCTTTTGTTTAGGTCTTTATGTTCTCAAAACTATAACCAAGAGCCTAAAGGATCTCACCTTTTTTTGTTTTGCTTTATCAAAGGAAAATAACAAAAATAGCTTTTGTATTTGAGTTGCATCTTTGTATTTATGGATGTTCTTACAGGCCGTATACAGCCCAGAGGTTGAAGGTTCCCAACCTCTGCTCTAAGCCAATAATATTGACTGTGATCTCAGCAATGATGTCTTCTACAGCAAATACTGGCTGCCCTGTTTACCTCACTGTTTAGCATCCCAAGGTGACAAATGATTGAGTTCAGCGTCAGTCCTTGGTGGCTAATAACTTACAGTAACTGCAGCAACTTGCTTACAACCATCTGTGTGTTTCTCTAAATTTGTCTCTCCCTGTCAAGCCTGCGCATATGCACACTACACACACTACACAGCTACAACTCCCTTGTTAATAGTATAATCAGCATTTTTCCTCATCAAACTCTTTACTCTGTCTATTTACTGTTTTGCTATCATGGCCTGACACCCACAAGCTGTTATGTGCACCTTATTATCTTGTTTTATAGTTAAGTTTATGAGCCCAAAATACAATGAAATGAAGACCATACATGATAGCTCTGGTGAATTATTTACATTGTTAAATATTTTATGAAACATATATATATAACGAGACATATTTGTAGTCAAATTCAACATTGAAGGGTTGGTTCACCCTATCTCAGAATCTCACTTCCCTAGTGGCTATAAATAGTAGTATCAACAATATTTCTTTACAGAAACAATATTATGGTTATTCTGAAAAATCTCCAGAAGGGCTGCAACTAATAACCATTTTCCCTTTGATTGTTCAATTAATCTTTTGTTATTTTGTGTTATATTTGTGAAAATAGTGGGAACAAAATAGTTCCAGTTTTTCAGAGTCCAAGGCCTAATTTGTCTGACCAACAATCCAAAATCAAAAGATAATTCAGTTTACATTCATATAAAAAGGTGACTCCTTGAGCTTGGTAATCTGCACCTGCAGGCTGATATTGGTATTTTTTGCTTTAAGAAAGCATTAAGCAATTAATTGATTGACAAAGTAGCTGATGTACTGTACACATTAATAAATCAACTAATATGTCAACTCTGACCTCCAGACCTCACTGAGTGTCGTTTTTCTGTTTACATGTTATTTGGACTCCCAAGGTGTTTTTGCATTAAATCCAATGTCACTCTTTAATTGTTCTACTCCGTTTACTTTCAATGTTGTATAACAATTATGACTTCACCATAATTGCCTGACAATTCCTTGTCAATAGTATTACTTTGACTCATATTATTAATATACTAATCACTGTAATGTATGTTAATGAAGCAAACAGACACATCATTGTGTGTCACCTGTTAAAGTCCTGCATAATGATTAAGATAATGTATGTTTCATTTCAATAATGAAGTCTTTCAGGCTTAAACAAACCTATAAGCAAACCTTTTGGGGATAAAGCTATTGGACCAAATTAATGCTGATAAGACCTTCACCTTCGTGCCCAGTGTTTAAATTACCATAGGCCAGGCTTTGGTATATTGGGCGTGCTCTGTGGACAATACACGCTAGTTTTGCTTTCGTTCTAATTACCACAGTGCACTACATATAGAACCCTCTTTGTTCAAATCAATGTGGAAATTGCTTTCAAATGCAAAACCATTTTACTGGCTTGAAAAATGTCACTGTACACAAATGAATGTAGGATTTAAAGAGGGGCACAGTTATAATGTCTGCAGATAAAGAGATTAGCAAATTTAAAAGTTCATCAGTTGTGTTTCAAAGATGAACAAACGAGACTAATATATAATATCATTTATTAAACTATTTAGTTAGTAACATACATACAGGTCTTTACGTTAGCTTTACCGTAGGTTATTGTGCATGTGTAAGGTGTATTTGTTTATGAGACTCTTGTTAATGCAAACCGTGTGTGTGTTTGTGTACGTACGTGTGTAGGTGGACGGGTTTCTTGGGCTCAAAATCCTCACATCAGCATTCACCTATGAAGTGCTTATGAGGCAGAAACAGGGCTGTGAGCGAGCTTGCAGAGTGACAGGAGGTGAATTAGTGAGTGATTAGAGGTGAATTCTAATTCACACCCCCATGTGTCTGACTGACGTGTGGGATGGGGTGTGTACAAACTGTCAGACAGGTTGCAGCACAGACATTCAGTTCGACAACTGCAGTCCAACATGTGGGGACACAAACACGGTTGCAACATGTCCTTACTGACACAATCACACACGCATACACACAACTAACGGAAGTAAAGGCCATCGTCTTCCAGACAGTGTTTGACCTTTGTCTCCATGCAACCAGGCATTACTCAAACAGATGCATACATATACATCTCTTTCATCAGTTCGACAATTCAACTCACATTTTTGTTGAAGATTATACACTTAAAGCATATAAATTAACTTCATAAAAATAAAGTAATGTATAATGGACTTGATTTATATCTATCTTATAAAAAGGGACCCTTTTTGAGGAGATCCGCATGGGTCACAGCCTATTTTAGCTTTTACCTTTAACTTTTTTTAGCTCACACTAATTTCTTACATATCTTGTTTTTCCCCCCACTTTTTTAAACAAGTGCATTGTCAGTTTTTTTAGGTTTAGTAGATGTAAACTTTTCAAGACAATGAAATGAATGATCATCATTGAGAGTTACAGATCACCACCATGATTTTTCATTGGCCATTTGATTTGGCAGGATCAGCAGCTGTTACACAATAATAGCTCTCACATTAATGTTTATTTACAAATAGAACAGGTTATGCTAACAGCAACAAATGGTGAGCAATTGTTGTGGTAACGTTACTGTAAGGTAGCTGCATTTACCAAACTTAGGAAACCTTTATCCATGTGTCTATAATGTCGTACTGCAACCAAGAAAGATTGTTTCTAAAATGTCTTTATATTATAAAGGTTCCTCAAGCCCGTAAAGTTTCCTTACATGGTCACGGTCAGCAATGCTTATGTGAAACCATTAATCTTGTCACACTTTAATCACCCATCAATTTAGCTGCAGCACTTGTTTTGAAATGAAAGGGACAATGTCAGAGTCCTATACACAGTTCTCCATCAAACGGTCAACTCGGAATGATAAATCAATCAATTTATTGGCCTTTATTAACCTTTTGACGTTTGATTAATATTCTCATCAACAATAATAAAATGTGTCCTTGTGCAGCTAAGGGCAAAGCCTTTTTCAACCTTTGTATCTATGGTAACCAAAGCCATACAAATCCTTTTAGGAAAGATTTCTTGTAATGGATTGTAGGAGGTGCGTCTGTCAACCAATTATTCAAGAAATGACACCATCATTGACACCAGCTATTTTGAGTATCATTTTTTTTTTCATTTCTCCTTTATTCTCTTATGTCTTTGTTAGCAACCTGGCAAAAAATGAATGGTTCTTGAGGTGTCTAACCTTCATTTACCTGTTGACAACGGGGCAAGCAGACATGCACTTAAATCAGGACAGTCACAATTTATTTGCATTTGTCTGAGCAAATACACATCTATAATTTGTCTTGATGAAAAAATGAGGGTATTTAACACTCAATACAGTGGCTTCCAGTTTGAAGGGCAGTAACATTTTAAAATCGGATGATAAATACAGGTACTGACTTTCACACAGTCACTGCCAAGCTCTTAGTGCCAGGGTTGTTGTGTGTTACAGATTTTATCTCCTTCATTTGGAGAACATTTTCAAGGATGTACAAGCTGAGTGGTTGAAGCAAAAAATGAACTAGAAGGGCACTAGGAGAGAGCATACCTCTGCCAAGGATGATTGGCCATGTAAATCATAAGTTTCCCACAATAATGGAGTCGATTGTACAGTAGTGTGGTTAACCTATGAGCTTGCAGATAGTGATCAATAGTCAAAAGTTTCAGTTTCACTTTTTTCACATCAATCTTTGAGATTCATCATGTTAAAAGCTCTAAATCAAGACCAATCTCTGAAGCAAGTGTAAACTGAAGCAGCAAAAATGTAGAAACCACCACTCATCAGTCAGATAAAAGTATTGTCAGATGTGCCTTTTACTAGTAGTTTGTGGTCATTACAAGATTGTACAGCATTTTTCAACCAACAATGACCAACTAAATGTTTCCAGATTGTCTTAATGTTGAAAAAATTATTATTCATCCATCCATTATATAAACTTTTATGATTAACATTGTTTATGTATCCAGGTGATTTGAAATAACAGCAATTTAAATCACAATATTGGTCGGAAAAAATTGGAAAATAATATCGTCCACAAATCATTCAACCCCTAAATTGTACATTTGCACATATTATTGCTTAGCAATATGAGCAAAATATTGCCTCCCTGCCACAAGGAAATGAGAAGAATATGACTCTGAGGGAATAATGAATTTCTCTACAACACTACAGGTGGACCTACATAGTTCCTTTCATGAAATGTGTGCACTGACTGAGATGCCACTGATTGGATTTGGCAAGACGATGAATGCCAGTCAGCTACAACATTTCAAATCACAACAGCAGATATTTACTTTTCTAATTAAGGTGACATATTTAATGCTGATTGGCCATTAGAGGTATCATTTGTGTGTGATGCCCTATTTACTGTTGATTGGGCGTTTCTTCAGTTACCATTGTCACTGAGTATTTGGCTGCTTAATGACATTAATTTAACTCTGATTGGATGTTTAGTGGCCATGATTTGTTAATTAATATTGTTCTTTTTCTTTTATTGTCATCCTTCTTTTGTTCTTATACACACACACACACACTTACACACACTTGTATTATATACATCAGAAATCAGTGGGATAGCATTAAGAAAGCAATAATTTCTTACTGGTCAGATTTTATCACAAAGTGCATTGTTTATATGCTGAATCAAGAGCATCAACAATTTTGTTGAAACAATTTTCTTGTTTTGAAGATCTGGAATCTCCAATTTAGAGTACCTACTCATCACACATAATACAAAGCTTGCTTTTTGATGATTTGACATGACAATGCACAAAAATTAATAAAATGTAGCCGGGTAAATGATAGTGGTAGACACTCTTCACTGTCTTTACCTCAGGAGAAAGAAAGGGTAAATTATTCCCTCAGAAGCTGAATATGCCATAACAGAAAGAAAGGGAGAACGTTAATTGGCTGTCTGCTTGCCTACTGGGACCTCCATTCACTTTACCATGCAAAAGAACCATTAATTATAGGACACAATGCACTTCTATCTCCTGGCTCCCTGCATACTTTGCAGGTCAGACAATCTGATGCTCCCTGTAAAATCACAGCAGAACACATCATGCCGGAGATGCTGTAATTAGCCTTCACTCCCCAACGACATGAAGGCGTAGATGTTGACTGATACCATTATACAAAAAAGGTAGCCACAATGTTTATAAAAAAAAGAAAAGAAAAAACCTCAACGTTTATATGAAAGGCATCTGCAGAGAAAATCAATGCAAGTGTCTTGATGAGGTTGAAATTTGTGGTTTTTGAATGAAATGTATCAACAACTATTGGATGGACTGTCATGGAATCTGGTACAGACATTAATTTGGTCCTCAAGATGAATTAAAAAAGGCTCCCTTCAAAGAGCCGTAATTACTATTGCTAGAAGACATTTGTAATGAGAGATGACGTAGAAATACGATTTATTTTTCCGCACTTTTCCAGTGTCTCATTTATTTTAACAGTTGGGCTTTTAATTCCTCAACCCAGTGCAGTTATTGCATTTGGACTCTATGTGTAGCCAATCTGACTTATGACCTCCCACATCACTTGCTTTGTAGAAAGTGTAGCGCGAGTAGGCGCTTGACTTGGGCCGCTGATGCAACCTTAGCCTGGGTAAAATTACAGTCTTCAGCCACCTGATTCTGCTTCAAATGTCAGCAATTCACTGGCTCATGGAAAGGTTGGGGAAGTCCAGAGTTAAATGTCAAGTAGAGCTTTTTAAACTAATTGCCTTCTGTGTCTTTGGAGAAGCCACTGTGGGCTGGGGCTGATTAGAAAAAGCAACTCCATGAATCTGACCACCTGATGAGATGGGTATTTTTGCACTCTCATGGAAAAAAAATCTCTGAATGGTTTATCAAAAAAGTACCTTTGGTGTGAAGGGCTAACCGTGGTGGTAATTTTGTGTTACAGCACATTTCATTTAATAGCAGCCTGATTTACCCTCTACACAGCTAAGCTGCAGAATTTTCATACTAACTTGCAAAAAAAATACTACCACTGCCTGTTTTCATTGGGTTCAGGAAATTTCACACTTCAAGATTGTGATGGCTTGGTTTGTTTGATACTTGATGCTGTTATCTTGGTCTGTTTGTCCATACAAAATATGAACCATAGTTCCTTAGCTCCATGGATTTATTATTTTTCTATACTAATTTCTAAAATCATCAACTAGTAGCATTGCAGAACAATGAGTAAATCTGGTCTAATCCCACCTGAATCAGGTCTGAGTGGATCATTGCAAAATGGCAATATTTTCAGAAGCACATATACAGTAAGAGAGCAATCATGATTAATGTCCTCATTATTCAGTTTGGTGTGAAAGTAAGATCATTGAATTCCTGCTCTATTGGAAGCAGCCCAGAGGAAGAACCCAGCCATCACGTGCCAGCCTACACTAATGGAGTAGAAAAGTAGTATAAAGTAGATTTTTTTTTTAATTTGACTGAGTTGGGAACACAAAGGCTAACAAAAATAGCACAGAGCAGAAAGACATGTAACTGTATTCATATTGTAGGCACTAAAAGCATCCTTTTAGACTGCACTAAAATACTTAAACCACCACATTATCATATCCCCCTCCTAGTTTGTGCAAATTCTCAGCTTCTCCAGACAGGGAGACGCATGCCTGTGACAGAGCAGATAGTTAAGATTTTTTGTTTTTCATATCTGCTCTATCTTTTTTACCCATATATTTTTGTATTATTATAATTTTGATATGTACTCCAAAAGACTGTCTATAGCTGCCTTGTTCACAGGACCGTACCCATCTTTTTTGGATCATAACTTGTTATAAGTGCTATGCATGATAAGAAAGATGCATTATCATATGAAACAATTTTGTATTTTTGGTTTGGCTTGACATCTTATTGTTGCTTAGTGTTACAGTTTCTACCTTAAGCAACCCCACCCACACATCTGCAGCACCCTATCACGAGGAAACTCATATGCACAAATTATTTACAGACTCATTCACCTTTCATAATGAACAACAAAGATGTTGAACACATTATTAATAGAAATGGTCAGATATTTTATATTGTGGTAATAGCTACAATTAATGTGAGTAGAAAAAAAATCATTATCCACTGTTGCACATTCATATTATACAGTATTGTTGACATGGAGTGCTTACATCATTTTAATTCCAGGGAACAGCCCAAGTGAAAAGCTGAGTACTTCAAACTGGTTTTTTTAATTGATTTAATTGGGTTCATATTATCCTCACTGTTCTTTAAGTGAAGCAATTTTTTTTTCAAAATATACAAACTATACATGACAAAGCAGCAGACGAGCAATATGAAATAAAAGAAATTCTTTTAAGATTTTAAAAGCAGCCATACATAACTTTATTGATATTGTCTTGATAAAATAAATCAATGCATTAAATTCTAAGAAGACCAAACTCGTGTTTGTGAATGACAAACACCCACTTGAGCCTATATGATTTTTTTGAGAGGAATATAGAATTATTCACTATTTTGACAGTGACAAAAGTGCACTCTTGCAGTATGCAGTAGTTTCTCACATAGATCTGAAATGAATACAAATTCAGGGTCTGGCATAGAAGTTCAAACTGCACTGAAATAAAAGATATTACTTTTTCCTCTGGCCATCTTCATGTCAGGAGAAGAAATTATTTATTTTTGTGAAAATGAGTTCATTCACTGAGAGCTTAATTAACCAGTGATTCATGATTTGGTTGAAGACCAACTCCCCCAAGCTTTCAGAACCATCTCATTTTCTAGGACAACATTGATTCTTTTTTTGCACTTTTCATTCAAATGATTAGTCTAATGCACATCTGACTCATGATTCCCTGTCTTCCCTGTCCGATACAGAAATCAGAAATATCAGTACAAGGTACAATCCAATCCAAATCCTCCTACAACAACATAAAACAAGCAAGTAAGAGAAAACAAGGATTCTCCATTTTATTTCATGGTCGTCGAAAAGGCTTCGTCATTCTTAGGTGTTTAATGTTTACAAAAACAAGATTTAAAAAGTGGTGAGTAAATTACATTTTTCATTTCTGGACTGTAGGTTTTCATGGAATTTTTGATATTTTTCCGCCATGTAAATCGTCAATCAAGTATAGGTATTAAAATGATAAACCATACAATACACCAGAAGCTACTGCACTGTTCTTTTTGCCTTTGGAACAATTGGAGTAAGAAACAAGGTCTCATAGCAACAAACTACTTGTTAGATCCCAACTGATTCATCGATTGGCTGATAATATCACATATCGGTATGTGTGTTTGTGTTTGCCTATATTTGCAGATATGAAAACGCTTATCATATATATGCAAACATAAATCGGATGATTTATCTACATCGGAAAAATATCTACTCCAATATTGGTTTTGGCATCGGCCCCAAAAAAACTATTTTGGTCAGCCTCTACTTCTTTAACAAAACTATTTAAGTAAGTAAATAAGTACTTGTACTACTAAAAAATATTTAGTTATGAAACCGTAAGTAGGAATTTCATTGTAAGAGGTAGAAAAACTTGAACGGGAAAGCTTTAATTAATGCTACATTATGGTATTGTGAATTTCCGAATATCTACAATCCCCCATTTTTACAGATGCCTCCACCTACAGTGCTGGGTATTGACCCACCCCCTCCCCTGCTGCTAAGGATGCCAAATACCTCCACTACCTTGGTGCTTCTGGGAAAAGCCGTGATTGAGGTATACTCATAAAGTCACCATCTGGAAGGGCTCTTCCGACAGACAAACACCATCTCCCAGAAGACAGAGCTCTTCCCTGCAGCTGCAGACCTTGAACCATTTCCATATTCCTGCACACTGAACACTTGAAGAATTAACATTCCCACATTAACAACATGCAATAGTCAGGAAGCCTGTCCTCCTGGTCCACAGGCCATTCCCAGAGAGTGCAGCAGCACGAGAGAACAGTAGATAATGGTTGTGAGAGACCTCCCACTACTTCTATTCACCAGCTGGTAAGGCGCCAAGGCAGCCCTGAGAGCTCTGAAGTCATCAATTCCTCCACTGTTCACCTGCCACCAACCAATCTGATCATCGCAACAAAACATCATTGCAATCTGTGTGATCATTTTGATATTGCAGTTCAAATGTGACCTCACATCACTGCTCTAATTACTGTTTTTTTGTGTGGGAAGGTTATCTAAAGTTACCAACTCAAATTAAAATCATCGAAAAGAAACAATCTGACTTTTCTCTATATTTTAGCTAACACATTCCGTAAAGCATTTCAACAAAATGGACTCAATTAAATCTATGACAGAAAAAAACAAGGACTGATGTGGCATCCTATGAACCTTTAGCAACTGGGGTTAAAAAAAAGAAAATCAGCTCTTCTTGTATTTCAAATCCTGTGCCAGTTCCTCTCCTTTTCAGCATATCACAGTAATGACAGAAAATGGCATGCAAGCATCGTTAGGGGGTAATTTTTAATGAATAAAAATAACATTAAACCTTTAAATGACTAATTATCGATCATAATTTTTCCACAGAACATTTTGATTTATAGGAAGGTACTTTTATCAGTTAGCAAGATATGTACTCTACATTATCAATCAGACACCCCAGAGTTATTTTTGATGAAAACAAACAAGTTAAAACAGGTAAATCAAATAAAGTTCTAGCAAAAGGGAAATCAGAGCACTGTTTCTAATTTACTGGGGGCACAAGCATCAGTTGTATTTTTATGATGCCCATGGGCGGTCTTGGACGGGACTAGCATTTTTAGCAGCACCATATAGAGAAAAAATACCAGTACATTGTCCACAAATTGAACTTTTGTATAATTTTAAAAGGGATACTGACTAAATAAGGTAGCCCTCCATATTCTGAACTCATATGGCCTCTTAATCGCTGTGCCCCAGTGTGGCAGCATCATTTCCTGTTCTGGATGAGACTTGTGTGCTGCCAGTGCTGTGCAGGCCAAGAAAATTTGCATATTGGAAAGCATTGGCAATTGGATTACCATTTGGCTGCTTCAGAAAAATTCTTCATGAGAAATACAGTTGGATCGGATGGATTAATCACATGTAAATACCTGTTACACGAAAAGCCAAGCAGAGTTACAATCTAATTGATGGGCTATTAAAACTTTTCACATTGTAAAAATAAATAAATAAATATATATTATTTTTTTTTTTTTAATTTTAAAGGTTGTTTTTTGTGCGGTGTTGGGGAATAGGCACCGTTACACTTAATGGGACAAAGTAGTTTATTTAAATACTTATTTTTTAAATTATTATATTATTATACCCCTGTGATTTGTGCTTATTATACAGCACAAATCACATGCAGTCTATCTTTCCATTTCTGATTTAGGTCACTAACATATGTATGTGGTCCTAAATCAGATACAGGTTTGTTTATGTTTGCAATGCAGCATCAGGTGAAAACGTTTGACAAGTATTTTTAAGGGTTTCTGACTATTAATCAAGTTGTGCATTCATACTCCTCTGAGACATTGGACAAGAGGAATTGAATCATGAAGGATGGAAAGTTTAGTCGATGAAGTGCATTTCCTTGTCTTCTTTTTTAACAAACACACACTGTTCTGTATTGTATTGGTTTGGAGTTAGTTGAAGACTACACCAAAGTTGAATTTTTACTTTCACTTTCAAGAATAGTTCAGTTTTTTAGTGTAATGTCATATGTGTTCAGCCACAAACTTGATGTGAATGTGAAATAAATTTCAAAACTGAATTTCAAAATAAAAGTCTTTCTCATTTTAGTACAATGTCTGATTCCTCTGCATAACAAAACTGAACACACAAAAAAAATGCACCACACTCGTAGCTGAACCAAAACACTGGGACACTGTAGGGGGCAACAAGTATGTACAGCTGGGTTGATTGTTTGGAAGTAGATTAATTGAGACCCTGGCGTAATTACTCAGACAGGACAGCGGGCAGACACAGATCCTCAGCATCTATGATTATGTGGTGTTTGTGCCGTGAAAGGGGTCATTAGTCACTCTCACCATGGCAGCCGGACGTTTTCCCAAAATACTTGTGTATTGTGTGTGTGTGTGTGTTAGAAAGAGAAAGGAAGAAGAGAAGGCTACTGGAACATGGTGAACGCAAAGAAATATACAGAACCGTGTAACAAACACACAAAAGTAGCTTGATGATCCCAGATCAAGGCTGTTCAAATCCCATATTGAGTAGGAGTATACATCGTGTTTAAAAACATACAAAAAGCAAAGAAAATATTATCTACGTCATCATGTTGTACTTGTACTTTATTTTTTTGTATTGAGTGTTTGGGTCTTATCTCATTCTGCATTCTTGCTCACCTCACTCTGTTTTATCAATCCATGTTTTCTACCACTGTCATATTTTATTTATATTCCTACAACCGTAAAGGCCCTCCTTCCCCTTTTGTGTTGGCTCGCCGCCCTAGACAGACTTGGCATGGTCCTACCCAATTTCGTGCCTTGCTGAGACAGATACGTTTGCTTTTCTTGCCACTGACAGACCCACTCACCTCAAAATAAATGTATAACACAGCTGAACTTTCTTTTTCTCAAGTTAGCTACAAAGTTACAAAATAGGTTCGGGCAGAAAGATCGTGTTTTCCCAGCATTCTGCGAGCGCGCACACAACACACACACACACACACACACACACACACACACACACACACACACACACACACACACACACACACACACACACACACAAACACAGTGTTTGTTGGTGGTCTTTTCAACTCAGTTTCCCCTTCATGGCTGTCAGATGTCTCCTTTTCCCTGGTAACTGCTAAAGAAATGCAACTGTGAATCAATCAAAATTGAAATTAAATTACAAAGGTGTATTGTTTTCTTGGATGATGGATATGGAAAAGGACTCGATTGTTCAGTAAACACCTCCCATGACCAGCATCAGAATAATCCTGCTTCCTGAGATAGCATCATGTTCAACAAAGCATTTTGTGGTTGTGTTCTTCCCCTCCAGCATTGTTACAAGTGATTAATAACGTTTCAAAATACGAACAATAAAAAACAAATATATATACATATATATGTTTTTTTATTCTATTCAGTTAATAAGTATAAAATGTAAATTAGTCTGTAAATGAATGATTCATATCCAATCATGTTATGTATGAGTTAAATAACATTTATCATCTTACTCAAAATACAAGGAATAACTCAGGCAGACAGGCCCATAGCACAAATTTCTTTTTTCCCCCAAAGACTGTGATGACGATTCATTTTAACTATAACTATTACCTGAGATCTGCCACAGATTATTTTTATACTTTAAACAGTGGTAAATTAATGTAGATAAGTGAAAACATGTTTGCCGCAAAAGTACACCACTAAAATAAGAGTGGTGGTTACCTGTTCTCCCGGTGTCTGTGTTCATTTTCTCAGGCTGCTGTGGTTTCCTCCCACAACCCAAACACATATTGTTGGGTTCATTAGTGACTCTTAATAACATGTAGGTGCGAACGTGAGTGTGAGAGCAATGTGTTGGACTGGCGACCTGTCCATCGTGTGGCGGGGTGAGGTGCTGGGTAACGCATCCACTAAACCCATATAGTCATTATGCAGCCTGTTGTCTGAGCGCATAACTAGAAATCCACAGTCAAATACATTATTCATACTGTTTGTGGATGGGGGATGTCTCTCTGTTCTCTTCCTTTTTCTTAATAATTATAAAAATGTGTCCATGCGTTGATGTTCCAGTGACCCAGGCTGGTCACATTTGGTTGGATTCCAGATGAAGAAATAACTCTTCTCTCATCATGTTAATATTTAATGGTGTAAACAATACATATTCTGTCTGCTTTGGTGATTAGGTAGGTAATACTGCCCTTCACTAGAGGATAATTGGATAGATTTGCCCCTGACAGCAATTGTGGGGGAGTTCCTGCTTCTGATTCTGGTCTGAACAGACTATGATCCTGTCAGGTTTAAATTACATAATCTTAATGTTATTGACAAATGTACTAAAGTAAATCATTCAAATGTATTTTATAAAGTATGATACTTCCAAGTTGAAATCTTAGTTATCCAATCCTAATCAAGGCTACACATAATTTAAAAAGGGGAATATTATAAGATCAGCCAGTTGCCTGCATTATAACGAGGAATGTTGAGCATCTTAAGTTATATTTTAGAAAAAGTAGAAAAATTACTTCATATTTTGGCTCATCAGCACATTATCATAAGTATCAGGACTTTGAAAATGTTGTGAAAGAAAACATGTCTATTCAAAAGAACAACCACACAGACTTGGAGGAAATTGCCTCTTTTGTTAAGGTGGAAAGGGCTGTATTTTTTTCTTTTTCTCAAAATATGACTTTTTCTCATTAAATTGTGACTTTATTCTTCAAATTTTACAACTTCCTTCTCAATTTAGACTTTATTCTTGTTTTAATACAACTTTTTTCTCCAAATAATGCGACTGTTCGTAATCTCAGTAATTTTGTAATTTTGTTCTCCTTCAATATGGCCCTTCCATCTGCATACCAATACCACTAACAGTAGGAGTAGCTTCCACTGTCTGTGGTCTCCCATGTGTTATAATAGGTGGTGAAGAGTTGAACATCATCTTGTGTGCACCAAACCTAAATGGATATAGGTACAGTAGGTGTAGAGAAAACCTAACAAAACAAATATCAGAAATAAATTCATATTAAACAAGCATGAACACGCTTTGTAAAGTCTGGTTAGTCAGATTCCGTTGCTATGAGCTTGAGACCACACTAGGTCTCCAGAGTACACTTGACTTCTCACCTCCAAAACATAAACTCAGCACCTTTTTTAATCAGTCCACTGGCTATCCAGTCAGGACTGAGCTATAGTTCTGTCCACGACCTGTCATCTCAGCCTGGCCATTTCTGCCTAACAACCTTAGGGGAATAATAGCTGCCCCTTCATCACTGACACTGCCTAGTAGGACGAGGGGCAGAGGGATCTGAAGTGATGGAAAGAAACCAAACACCTATAGCCTAGCTCACACACAAAAATACAATGTCCTCAACTCAGATCAGCAGATTTGGCGATTTGTTGAGCTCTGGCTCTGTTTGTGAACTTGTCATTTTCTTTTGCTTGTTATTTAGTAACCAGCTTAACTTTGTATATTGGAGGGCTACATCGGTGATGGACATTGTTCTATATGTTTTGTTTTTGTTTTTGAATGACCCATCCCTTGAATACTGATCAACAATTCACTTGGTTTATTCCCACAATTTGAAATGCAAATTGTGTGAAACATCAGTCTTCATTTGAATAAGTGTTGTGTGCTGTGGAAACTGCAGGCTTTCATCAGGTTTGTAATTAGAATAATTTACTCGGTGCTGTTTTCTGTGTTCTGAACACTGCTGAACACATTTGCAAGTTCGGAAAGGGAGGTTTTTATTTCCAAATGCATAGGACATACAGTACCTGGAGTAAAAATCTGAAGCCAAGGAACATAAAAAAGCTCTGACACAACTGAGACCTGTCTCAGATCGAAGGAATGGAAGGAAGCCAGTTCAGCAATCAGACAGTGATGTTGAAAGTAACATCAAACACACTTTAACATGTGAACATATGCTGTGGGCAACCTTGATCACTATCAATTGACGTGCCCTATATCAGAGTTTTCCTTATGGTTATAAGACGTAGATGCAGCACCTAACTGGAATGAACATTAGGCTATGCTGACAGTTCTCTATCACTAAATAATAAAGATAGGTTTTTAAATGGAGAGAGTACCATAGTAACTACAGCGTTTTTTGTTTGTAGCCTTCCTTTTGCTAGAGTAGTGAGTGTTTTCTAGTCCTTCTGTAGTGAGTCTTATAAAGTCGGTCAGCCCTAACAGTGTTTGGTTACTCCTGTTTAACCCGGAAGAGTTTCTAATGGCTGATGTAATGTTTTTTCTCTCATGACGGGAGTACGCTTAAGATGAATGTGTTCAAAACATCTCCCGATGTCTTTACTGCAATTACATCTGTCACAGATGATGAACTCAAAAGACAGTTTAAAAAAGAATAGCTGTCCGAGAAAATGGTTCTGACAGAGGAATGAGAGTGAGACGGGAATCAACTCCTCACAGTAACTTAGTCAACTGACTAGTAAGGCAAAAGTATGCCGTCTACAGACGCACAACCAGTCAAACGCTGTGTTAGTGTCAGATGAGGATGACAAAATTGCAAGTTTACCTTCACGTGACAAAGCTTTCTATTGGCTTAGGTAAGTATGACTGAGAGAAGGAAGAAGTCAATTGATGGTGTAACTTAACATAACAATGGTCTTAAACACAGGAGACCACTTTCCATTTCATGTTTCAACCCAATAGTATACATTTCTTAGTTATGTTCATGAATTACAATGGCAAAATGTCCTTAAACCTAAACAAGTTACTTATTTAAAACCAAACCATGACCTTAACCCCAAACTAAAAAATGTGTTTTTGTGCCTACTACAAACCTTAACCATAGCTTTGTCAAGGCATATATGGGTCAGTGTTAAGGTTGTGTTTGGCAGGACCAAAATGCGGGCAAAGGCCAGGGATCCAGACAAATATTATTCTAGTAGCAAACAAACCAAAACACAAAAACAGGACCAAATAATAAACCAAACCTCATAGAACATGGCAGGAGCAGTATAGAACAGAAACATCACAGAAAAAAACTGACAAGGACATAGGGAAGCATACAGACGATATAGACAGGAGGGCAGAGATAATTAGACACAAAAAGAACAGTACAACCTATATCAAATTTCCTACATCATGTATGCATTTCAAGAGCACAGAACGTTTGGTCGATGCAAAAAAATCAATTTTTTAAAGTGTCCATAAAGTTGAATGAAAAATAGTTTAAAAGTTTCTATTTCAGAGTTGATTTCACCCATGCTGGCAGGGCAACAGCTGAAATTACTCACTGCAATATGATGATATACTAGACCAACAAATTCTTACTCATTTAAGTCTGTCCTTCCAGTTTTCCATTTTCTTCTGCCTATCATGGATCAGGTCACAGCGGCAGCCCCTTTTCCCCAGATACATTCTCCAGCTCTTTCTGGGAGATTCAGATGTGTCCATGCGGCCAGACGGGATATGTAATCCCTCCAGCATGTTCTGGGCCTGCCCACTGGTCTCTTACCAATTAGACATAGCTGGAACACTGCCAGAGGCAGGTATCTAGGAAGCATCCTAATCATATACCTGAACCACCTCAGCTGAGTGTGAAAGAACAGTGGTCCTACTCTGAGCTTTTTCTGGATGCCTGAGCTCCTCTCTCCTGCCTGTAAGAGCTATGCTTTCAAAGCTCTCAGCAAGGCTCCTCAACACTTTTTCTGTAATTTTTCTATTCCTCATATGGACTTTACACCATCATTCAGTGCACTCTTGGTATCTACTAGTATTCTCACATCACCAAAAGGTTGTCTGTGATGCACAGTAAATTTTCCTGCTGTTGTGAATGCGTCTTTCTCAGAAGATCTCCTGCTGTGTTCTGTGAACGGCTAACTCCGGAAAATGTCCAGACCTAATTTTCTGGACATTTTCTGGAGTTCACGTCTGACAGTGGCTTCGCTTGTCCTTAGATCTTCTCAACAGGAGCTGATCCAATTCACTTTGCGGATGTATATAGCTACATTATTAATGCAGTGGGATTAGCTTAGTGGGTTACACCACTGACTTTGGTATAGAAGGTTGGGGTTTGATTCCAGGTCTTCCCAGTCTCCCTTAGGCAAGATCCTTAATGCTACCTTCTTTAATGATTGTAAGTCACTTTGGACAAAAGTGTCAGCAAAATGAATGTAATGTATTGAAGATTTTCAGTTCATATTTAAGACTAGATTTTAAAGATAAAACATTTTTGTCCTTAAGAGAGCATCTAAGGGTGAAAAACTGAAGAGCAGTTCCATTGAAATCTAAAAACTGTTACTTTGGAAGTTACCTACAGATATAAACAAAATCTAAAATTTAAGGTATCTATGAAAAAAATTAAGCTATTGGAAAAAAGCTCAGATTGTTGTTAAAGATGGCCTATAAATATTTATATTAACTTGTTATCAAAGTTCAACATTGATTTTAGAAACTAAGCCATGGGAACATTTTGTCCTTGATCCACTGATTGTAATTTGTAAACATTATAAGTAAGAATAGTTGGTCCCTGCTGCACATAAAATCACACAAAAAAATATAGTAAATGTTAAAAAGATTTGTAGGATTCTGTCACTTCATATGTGCTACAATTGACTTCAACCTCACTTTACTGTCACTAAGCTATTGAGGCACTGTGCTCTGCTCGACATCGGTTTATGTGGGAGTGCCTCCACTATGGGAAGACTAACACAAAAATATGGGAAGGAACTTCATTGTAGGTCAGCCTTGAAGAAGACTCTATGTGTGAAGATCAGTGATGCGAAAACACATGAAGACGTAGATGGAAAGGCGGCTGTGGTCCCCAAGGAGGAAGAAACAGGGATTCACAATTCCATGTGCCAGACCTGGCTCTCACTTGCAATGTGCACATATGGGGTATATATGACAGGGTTGACAACATTGTGTTTTGCGGAGAAGAGATTGAGGTATCTGGTAAAAAAATAAGGTGAAAGCTGGAATGAGAAATTACATGAACTACAAAAAACTGCAATTGTAAATGTATATATGTTTACATGTTTACGGTCAATGACAAGCTTTCTCTCATACCCCATGTCTAATTTTTGAACAAAACCTGATGTTTTTACCGCTGACCATTACATTTGCTCAGCTGATTTGCATGTATAGACCTTGAAAAAGATATAGATGCATTGCATTTAGCATTTGCCACGAAAAATAAATCTTTGCTCCACAGTGTGACATTTATTTACAATTTAACCAATAATGTGCACTTAGCACAGTTTATTCAAGGAAAGAACGGCATTGCCTCATTTGTAAGACTGGCCCTCATTTTATGTAACTGAATCATGCAGAATCAAACTGAAATGAAACTCGAAATTGAATCAAGCAGGAGATGAGTACTGGTATCAATTCCTGACATACAGCAGTGCCACACGGCGCCAACTGAGACTGTTAACTGTAGCTGTATTTGCAAGCTATGGTTGTAACCTTACTACTAATTTTGGTAGTTTTAATTCCTAATTTGACTTGGCATTTCATTATTTCTCATTTGTTTCAGCCTGTAAGGGAGGACTACGATACACTCAAGAGGAACGAGAACTCTCACCTGACAAGAGAAATCTATGACAACTGTTCTCTTTTTATGATGCATGACTTATTGCACTTTTCGTCTGGTGGCCCAGAAGTGTCGAACAGAATACAATCCACTGAAACACAAAATATAAAAGCCACACACATTCATGTTGCGGCTTTTATATTCTGTTCGACATCTCTGGGCCACCATATTTTGGCCTGTGAGAAACAACATTTCGTTCAGCCGTACACTTTAGACGTGGATGAATGATGATAAAAGTTAACTTGACACTTGAACTTGAATATTCAAACCTGAAGATAGACACCTTTCAAAGTTCCTGTTTGCATGAGGAGCAGAACTAGAACAAAAAATAATTTCAGCTCTTTTATTTTTCCTTTGCAAACTCACTTCAAATTCTATTGTTTCCCTCAACTCTTATGATATTGTATTTCTTACTGCAGTGACAGGACTTGTAGAGTTGTTATCCTGTTGGCGTTTTTAATTGAGTCATTTACTCATGAAAGGAAAAGTGTTTTGCACTTACTTACGTATGTTTCGAATATTATAAATAGCAAATAGGATTTGAACTGTTTGTTTGATTCTAATGATCTCCTGGTGGATGCCAAGTAAACATGTTGCATATATTTACGTGTTGTTTTAAAAGCTGCATTTGATGCACATGATTGGTAGTGTATTGTAGAAACAACTGCTCATTTGGTCAGTGGTTATATTTCTCTGGGGTGTAGCTTGTTGACACATTCCGAGGGTTCCTTTGTATGCAATTTACATCAATTTAGTGTGCATGTATGCAAGACTTTCTATTGTGCATATGAATAAATCAATGAACGCATTTGTAGAGGGCATGTAAGGCTTGAAATGGATTGTAAATGAATTGCAATCCCACCTTTTCATTAGCATATATTGGATACAAACAGAAGTTTAGTTTGATTGTCAACCTCGTCTGACTTAGGATTCAATTTGCACCGCATTCCGTATACTCTTACTCTCAACTTTTAATACAACCACTACCAGACTTAAATTATAATTTTTGTCTTTAAGGGGAAGAAACTGTCTGATCATTAATTTAAAAATAATCTTGAATATGATGATCAGAAAAAAATGATGTGACGTGCAGTCAAATTGACATCGGAATGCCAAAGGACACAACAATGCACACCATCTCAGAGGTCTGACAACTGTCATTTTTCAAAAGGCTGCTGTCAAAGGCGAGAGTGTAGTCGAACGTGTGTGACCACTGAGCCTGAAGGATCAGGTTTCATCTGTGTTAATGAAATTTTGATCGGTCAACAATGAGGACTTTGGCTTCAGGTAAAAGAAAAGTGAAGCCGCAAAATAACACATTTTGAGAAACCATCCAAGTGCTTGCTCATTGTGGGAACTGTTGTGTTTCTCTGTCTCGACCATACTATGTAAAGTGCCTTGAGATAATGTATGTTGTGATTTGGCCCTATACAAAAAAATGTATTTGATATGATTTTACATCTTTATCCAGTTCATTTTGGATACAATTAGGGGATCGGTTTAACTCGGTCTGGAAATGTACAGCTCCCGCTAATGGGCTTCCTCACGCATCCCCATGATGCCTGGTGGAGGTCCTCCACCTGAGAATCACCTCCCTAATGCACTCTTACCTTCACTTTTTGTCTGAGTGTGAAGTAATAACTGCCCACATGTTATTTAGAGCCAAGGTATTAGGTCTGTATCAGAGCACAATCTGCTCATTGAACTGACACTATTTCATCCACACTTCTAGACAGAATGCCAAGGCTGCCCTGCAGTTAGGGACTTTACAGTGGGACATTTTGCATTCCTCCAACTTACTCTCACTGAGTGTTAAGTACAAATATAAATATATATACAGTATATATATATAGTGCAAAGTAGTGAGAGCAGACTTGGGCACTATAAGGGATACAAAGGAAATACCTATGTGCCCTAATATAGTCTTGGCTTAATCGTATAAAACTGATTTGATGACTTGATAAAGCTTGTCTCCAACAATTTAGCACCAAACTTACAATTATCTGCAGGCAGACTGGTTGATTCTCGATGTGTTAATACACGCAATTTCAATGTCACCTCAAAATGAAACATTACTGTGAGTATAAATCCTGTTCAAAAAGGTACTACAACTCAGCTACAAAAGTAGCTCAAGCAGTGGCATCAAACCGAAAACAAAAGTCACATTCAATAGCTGCGCTCCTCGTTACAGAAGAGGCAAGTGCTGGAGTAAAAATGACACAACCGTGCATACTGTAAATGAGACAGCATTGCAAACAGCAAGTCCCTTTGATCTAAGGCGAGAGCGGGAAATTGACAACTTTTACATTACTTTTACATACTTCTTTCTTCTCCTCCGTTATGGTGGTGTTGACAACTTCCTCATTAGCTGGCTCTGAGGAAAAGTGCGTCCTTATCCTTGTGGCGTTTAAAGCACCCCTGTGCATGGTACTGCTAGGGGCATGAGAGTTGTTGCCTCTTTAAGGAAAACAGAGATGATACAAGGTTTGCTCTAAACAGAGGATTTGCCAGGAATGAATGAACTTTACCTCCTCTTTTTACGTATTCGCTAATGGACAAGTAAAGGGTAGAGGCGTCACATGTCAATGAACCCTCAGACAGGTCAGTGAGCGATGGTGTGATTAATCGTGGCATCATCCAAGACAGCCATGTGCCCTATCAATCAGCTGATCAATAGACCTTAGTATTCCTCCTTTAAGGTATTTTTTATTTAAATATATCTATACAAGCACAAAATAATTTACAAAGAAGAACATAACAAGAAAGATTTCACCCTTTACATTTATTAGTTATTTTTTGATATGTTAATTTCAATAAAGGGCAGTAGCACCACATCAGGCTGCCATGCAACGCTTGGAGCAGTAAATGCTTCTTTGCCTTCATAATGGACCCCGACAGTGATGGAGAGAGGTTAAATTTACTGTCACGAAGATCAAACATGAAACCTTTCAGTCATGTCAGGGTTCTGATTAACAACCAGACTGCCCTGCGCAGTCGTTTGTGATATTTAAAAATGTGGACATGTCTTAGTCATTACATACATTTTATTAACCTGTGTCAATTATCTTTTCCCCCAAAAATCCTCCCTATTTGTGTGCAGCATAGTTCCACAGAACCAGTCTATACATTTCACATCTTTCATTATCATCTGGCTATGTTTATGTTGAAGGCATAGGACCAGGAGAGGTGATCTTATAGAAGCGAATCTGTCTCACCAGACTTTGAAATTTGAAAGGCACTGAATTTCTGCTACTGAATTTTTTTGCATCTGAATTCAACACTTCAAAATTTCAATATCTGATTTTCACTTTTTGTCAATGTTAAAAAAAAAGTGTAAAAAATTCAGTCGCAACATCACGGACACCAAGGATAAGCAATCGATTCTGTGTTAACTCGAACCAACATCCAGCCATTCACTGTGGTGAAGTTGGAAAGATAATCACAGATTCTGACTTATCTGATCAATAACTAACAAACAAATGTCAAAAGAATTAAAAAAAGATAATAAAAAAGGCATATCTACTGACACGGTGCTGGGACAATTTTGAACTTTTCCATGAGTTTTAACTAGATTTGGCAATAGACGTATTGGGGCAGCAGGAGAAATTACTGTTTACCAGCTGTTTGAGAATTACACATTATAAATGCAGCCATGGATATATCAATTCTCCACAGGTTTTCCAAATCTTCACTATGCATCTTTCAGCAGCATACTGACTTTCCAATAGGCAAAGGTCAATATTGATGACAATTACTCTTCTGTCCTGGTGATGCTTCCGACTGACGTCTTTACCCACCGATTCCAGAACAGGCAGAGCATGAAAACACCCGTCTTGTGTGACCGTGCTTGGTGTATTTTCTCGCAGTCAACAGCTGCATTTAGGCGGAGGTATATTTTCCAAAAATAATCAGAATAAGAGATTCCTCGGAATAATGATGTGTGATGTAAACACCTCAATCAAAATGAAAAGGCTTCACAGAGATCTCATTTCCTTTTTGTGGTCTAAATCATTCACAATCATTTAAGTTGATGGAGAAAAAAAAAACTACTACTTTTGTGATGTAAATTCTCCTGACTCTTTCTGTGCGTGAAGTGGCAAGTGCCGAAAGCATCTTCATCTCTATTAAATGTTTGCTATTGGTGACCTGCTGGATTTGTTATCGCACAACAGAGTCGGTCTTGGTGATCACTGGGTAGGGTTAGGGTAGGGGGTAGGGTTAGGGGTCGGAGCACAGGGGGGTCCAGGCTTGAACAATAAGCTAAAAAATGCATTCTTATTCCTCGCCCTAACCACTGCCAGTCCTTCGTCATTTTAATCCGTGGCTCTTTTAGCTGCTGAGGAAAATGTTGGCAGTTGTTTCAGATACTAAGAGTGGTTGAGTCTCCTTGAAGACGCTGCAAAGGAATAACTCAGTAATCAATTTGAACAATGAAATGATATTGCATACAATAACTGTAAACACAGTTACAACCACGGTGATATGTCGAGGCAACAGTGGCTGAGTTGGAGAGAAAGACGTCAGGTGATTCTGAAAGGCTGAAAAACTGTGAGCAGAAAGCTTCGCTGGTATTGCATGTGCAATTGTTACTAGGAGACGGGAAAGCAAAGGAGGACGAGGTGAGACAGACGTGTGCTGATATGGGGAGGACGGTGTGGCAACAGGCAAGAGACAGACTGAAGTCGGAGTGAGTGCGATGAAGAGGAAAAAAAAACAATGACATGGAGAAGAGTGTGACAGCTCCACCCAGTGGTTAATGAGCTCCATTCTTTGAGGCTTGATGAGAGGGGAGGTCTGTAGCTCTCTACAGTAGGTGACATAGCAGGGCAGTGCAATCGAATGATGAGCAGAAGAGCTACGGAAGAAGAGATATTTTTTTACACAATAGCAATAGTAAATCAATACTCCTGAATCTGAAAAAAGGAGAAAAAGAGACTGCTTGAACCGTTCCATTGCCACAACACACTAAATTGCTTATGCTGTCTGTTGTAAAATTACAAACTTCGAAAAACAACATTTGTTACCAGAAATGAAAACGACCTCATTAACTACTGAAAACGGTTCTTCACTAAATAATTTCTATGAACATCCATGTGTTCTCTTTATCAATGCAATGCAATCATTTGTATTTCAAACCATCACTAAGAGCACGGAGTTCATAAACTGTCCAGTATGATCTTAGCCTTGTATCAGAGTTAAAGAGGAAAAGGTGGGAGGGAATTATTCAGTCTCTTCATATTGTAGTCTGGTAAGAGCGAACATCTTTTGATGCAGTAGTGGAAACCTGATTTAACAACAAAGATGAAAACTGTTTTATCTAAAAGGAAAGGCAGATTATATTTGCCAGTGGAGCTGTTTTTAATGTATATTGACCTCAGTCTTTTGAAGTAAGGAAAACCTGCTGTGAAACTTGACGTAGAGGCTTTTAAGAGTGACAGATATATGTTTCATTTTAAAAGTCCCTCTCCTTGGCACTACCACTCGTCACTTGTCCCTACGCCTCCGTTTTGCACTTGGTGATGTAGGGCAGGCTGTACCATTTCTCGTGAGTATCTAAGGTTAGTTTTTATGTAGTCCTCCACACTGAGCATTTTCAGATACAGACTCCTCACAAAGTGGTAGAAGTACATTCCCAGAATGTGAAAGTGTGCAGTGAAAGAAAACCATAAATGTGAGTCTACCTGTGCTAATAATCATGCAAATTGGGATATGGTCGATAAAAAAAAAAAAAATCAGCAAAAGAATATGCAAATGGGGATAGCAAGCATTTTATAATTTCATGATGTCAATAGAACAACAGTGTTTTGTGAATGGCAGTACAGTTTTTTTTTTCATATGAAAGCTTCAAAAATTTTCAAGCAGCAAATTTTCTTCACTTCCATGCTGATATCTGAGCAGGACAGACATTTCTATGGGCAGGACATCGCTGAAATAGCCGTTGTGTTATCGTACTCCCTGGTTTCTGTCAATAGATTCATATGTCTCGTTCTAGCAAAGAACGTTCAGATTTGTCGCTTTTTTTTTTTTTAAATTGAGAAGGGCAGCAAACAGCAGGCTTTAATATTAAACGTATGTATAGTAAAATAATGTTATAATCATATTTTAACATTGCAGGAACGCCTGAGCAAACCAGGCAACTAATAAAATGAGGAACGAATCAACTGCTAAAAGAGAGTGAGTGACCTGACTGTTGTATTTGCTTGCCAAAGTATAAATACTTGTGTCTGTGATAATCCACTTAACCATGACGGAGTCTTACTGTAACTTGATCTTCAACACCATGTGTTATCTGGTACAGGGAACTGAACTGAGCCTTGAAGGCAAGGTGACTCTACAACAGGCTTCAAAAAAGAGAGAATAAAAAATAAAGATCTATAAATTGTCGTCGTGTGTGTGTGTGTGTGTGTGTGTGTGTGTGTGTGTGTGTGTGTGTGTGTGTGTGTGTGTGTGTGTGTGTGTGTGTGTGTGTGTGTGTGTGTGTGTGTGTGTGTGTGTGTGTGTGTGTGTGTGTGTGTGTGTGTGTGTGTGTGCGTGTGCGCGTGCGCGCGCGTGCGCGCGCGTGCGTGCGTTCTCTCTCTCTCTCTCTAAAAAACTCCCAAGACTTGCTCAGTAACAGGAATGAAGAGGTCACAGCCGCCACCTGGCAGTATTATGCAGATAAGCCTGACGTTTTAGACCCATACGGAAGTTTTTATTGGAGTTAAATATTTGTAACCCACTGGAGACAATCCACTAATGTGTGCCATGATCCACAAACATATATTTGGGATTTTCGCTGTTTAAAATCATATCCACAAAAGTAAATAAACAAAAGGTTAGGTGACAAAACACTCAGAGAGTTTTTAATCTAGATAGAGTATATGGTTGTTCTCTTGTACCTGACCTGGGTCAGACAAGTTTCTCTTGTTTTTTCAGAGCATCATCAAACCTCTCATGCAATTATTTAAACAGCATTTGTATAGGCACGATCCTGGGGAGCCAAAGAATGCGTCAAGGAATTTTCCTTTTGAATGACGAAATTGTTTATTGACGGAGAACCAAGTAGTCTGGTGCAGTGAGGGTGATTGGATCCTCATGTGGCATAGATTTGTTGAAGATGACACTTCCTGATTGCTGGTCAAGTGCATCCAGCTCATGTCTTGTGCAAATTCATGAATGTCTGGGTGGACTGTACTGTAGATTCAGGCACAATGAAGACCTGGGACAGTTTATTAGGACCTACAGTTCATGATCCCAGCCATGATCTTGTTCCGTCTGTAGGAGTCACTTATGTACAGACAGTCAGAGATCTACTCAGGGTTATCGTAGTCATTTTGTCGACTTAGTTTTATTCTGCCTGTCTTAACGTTTTTAACACTTACCCAGGATGACGGATTACACAAAGTAAGAAGTTCCCCTTTCTCTTGTGCAATATCAAGAGAACTCAAGGTTGAGATTGGAGGCAAAAATACATAGCAGCTTGTGGAAGGTACAAAATATCTCTGCAAAAATGCACTGTCGTTCTTGGAGAAAGACAGAAAAGACATAATGGTTTGACAAGGCAAGCCAAGGTTTCAATATATTAGCCCAATAAAGTAGCACCTCATAGAATCTAATGGTATGAGGCCACCTTGAATTTGTAGGTTTATAATATTCCTTTTTGCAAGGATAGCTCAGGTTTGGTGATGACAATACAACTGCTAACTTGTTAACGTCTGTACAGCTCATCTGTTAGTCTCTCTGATGCATGTATTAATAAATACTGCGACTGATTAAGACGACATCTGTCATGAGAAACTTCATTCCTTACCACTGCATGAGGACGATAAAGCCCATGCAACTCGTAACACCACACATGGCATTGTGGATATTCCTGTCCGAAATTTTTGCCTCCATTTCCTGGATAAGCATTTCAACCTCTTCTCAGTGGCCCAATCTCAATGTCCACAATCGTGGACTCACAGACTTTGAGGTGCGTTACCCGTTAAGTCTGCGAGGGTTTAGGGCTGTCTGTCAAATCGTCAAGTGCATGAGGGCTCACTCGCGGACTTTTTGAAGCCCTTTATGCCCACTTTCCATAAGTCAGCATCGATGCGGGAATTATTAATATTTGCAAATGAAAGTGTTATCATACTAGTATTGTATGGATAGATTTACTTTCTGACTATGCATGTCATAACCAGAAAAATCTGTGTCCTCAAGTGTTCATATCCTTGGCCGCATTAACATTACATTAATAATTTGCTATTTGAATATTATATTCTTTTCTTATTACTTTTTAGGAATCCAACCATCATCATATTAAAAGGGGAAAAAAGACATTTCACTAAGTTAATACAGAAATGTAAACAAAGTCTCTAAAGGGCCCTTGTGTGTAAGAGAGTCATCACAAAAGCAGCTGTGCAGTTTGCCATTAGGATCCAGGCTAATAAAGCGAGTGGAAACAGGCTGAGCAACTAGGAAAAGAGAGCACCTAATTGCCCTCTGTTATTTCAATGTAATAAGATGATATAGCATGTAGCAGAAAATACTTTGTAATTTCACACATGTACATTGCAGAGTTAGGAAAAAAATAAGAAATTATAAATGACAAAACAAAGTCTTAATTTGTCTTGATGTTTTTCCATATTGTTATACTTTCCCATTGTCTTCACATCAGGATGAATGATTAATATTCTGTGACGATAAATGCAGGGATCAGAGAGAAACACTGGATCAAAGTTCAAAATGCCAGACTTTACTTGATAACTGGAGGTCAACACAAGAATGGCAGTCGGTGGCGTAGAAGATGAGTAGGAGATCAGGGTTCAAAAACCATCCAAGCAACTAGGAACAATACAAAAGAATGAGGAGGGCAACCAATTTTCTTAAATTGGTTGTTTCATCATGATGTAGGTGGATGTAAGATGCTTTATAAAAACAAAACAAAAAACATTAAATTTAAAAATCAGAACGATGACAAGCAGCTGTGAGGTTAAAGATCATTAACAACACTGGTGCATAACAAACACTGGCAATACAACAGAGGACAGTACAGCTTCTGGGCCTGAGATGAAGTGAGACGGATGCTGATGATCAAGACAGCAACATGAAAGTAAAATCACACATACAGTACATGGTTTCTTCACCTACATCGACACTTGCATCTGTCAAAACGCTCCTCTTACTGAGGATGAAAAACAACATGATGATTTATTTTCTAGTTTAACATACTTGGCAATAGCTCAGTGGGTTGGAGGTTTGAATTTTGCTCCAAAATTCATGAGCCCTAATTAACATTAAGCTTTTCCACACAACACATTTCTAAAAAAATCTGGGTAGGTATTCCTTTCAAAAAAATGGAAAATGTGTGTATGTCACATTTTCACACATAATGATTGGTTACTGCCAAACCTGGTTATTACTAGCTCTGATAATCCCATGTGATTCACCGACTAATACCACAGAGAGCACATCATTTTTGCTTTAAATGTCATTCTTAAGATGAAAATGAATTGCCAAAAGAAGTTAATGGATTCTGCAATCTAGTGAACTGGATTGTACGGTGTAGTCTTAGGACTGTGAATCTCATAATATACAACAGCACTTAGTGTTGATGATAAGAGCAATTAACTGGCTATTTGCACACCATTATGTCCATTTAAAATAAAAGGAAATGCACTCAATCTGATGCACACATGCCGAGCTGTGGGACTTCCTGTTTGTTGCATCCTGCTCATTTTGCTGACACCAAAGTGGAAGTAAAAATGCACTTGTGCAATTCTTAATTATCTAAAGTGGTATGTAAACACATATTAAAGGCTCATAAACCAATTTAGAATCCCTTTATACATGAACGGGGTTTTCCACATTGTCCACCTGAGTAACATTGCCAGCTGGAGGAGGGGGGTGGATCATTACATACATTCACGCAGTTGTTGTCTTTACTGTTAAAACAACTCATTGACGTTTTATTTTTAGGTTATGATTCCTTCAGCGTTCATTGTTTGGTAGGTTTCCACAAGGAGTCGAATTATCCGCAGAACCTGGTAATAAAATTAATCAAAACCCGGAAAAAAATAACACTGAATAAAGCAGTTTCACAACTCTCTTGGGCGGAGACATGACGTCAGAATAAACTGCGAGAAGGGAAAGATCGAGACATCAAAAGACTAAAATAAAGTGGATAGAGAGTATGAATGAAAAGAAATGTGAGGTTTCAAGCAATTTAATAATAACTCTGTAGTTACAATAGTCAGATGGGGAACAAACAAGACCAGGTGTCTGCTGTCACTTCTTACTGACACGGCTTGACAAAATAATACATTGTAATGGAAACAGCTGCATAAACCACTTCAAGCTTCTCCTCCGTTCTCGCCTGTGGCGTGCCTTGTCTGGGATAAATTGTTCCTTTGAAAACTTTGAACAGGTGCCGCAAACAACTTGATTCACCAAGCATTTGGCATTTTCCTACCAGCTGTAATTATAAGAGGAGGGCGGAACGTGTTGCTGTCTCTGTGGAATTTTGAATATTTACCAAAAAAAATACAAAAATAATCCACAGAGAAGCAAGAGTGAGGGAAGTGGAAATGATAATTGATTATCAGTGACAGCCTGAGTGAGAGATGCATTGCACCTCTTAAGTCTGTCAGAGGCATGAACTTGGTCAGGGGTCTCAGTGGACAAAATAGCTCGTATGAGGACATGGACACTGGGCAGATGCCATCAGTGTCAGTATGTGGTGCCCTTTTTACACAATACACAGGTGCTGCGTGTTCTGTCACAAACAATTCAGCCTCAGCACTGTCAGCCCACAAAACATTTTCCCAACATTGCATCGTGATTTGATGATTTATGCATGGTAGACTCATTAACAGAGATGTTAACCAGCTCCAATGACTCCTTTAAGCCTTAAGTTCTGGGTTTCTTGGAGTCATCTGGGGACCGACATCCAGGGAGAGTAGCCACAGCCCTTTATAGACAATCTGTGTCACTGTGGAATGATCAATAAACTCCTCGAGATTACTCTGTAACCCTTTCCAGTGGCATGCAAATCAGCAGATCTTGATCTTCTGAGATCTCTTCTCTCTTTCTCTTTGTGTCACACCAGGAGATTTCTACTCCTACTGAATAGCAAATGCAAGTTGATGTTGTTTTTTAGCAAGTCAAATTAACCAACCTAGGAAAAGATTTCATTGCAAATGAAAATATCAACTTCAGACTGCACCTGTGTACTTTTTCACCGTATAATTTGAATCACGATTGAGCAGTGCTGCTGTAGTAGTAGCCTACATTAAACAACATGGTGGGCCCAAGCATCAAAGTCCTGCATTTTGTGTGGTAGAAAACCATAAACCAGCACAAGTCTACTTGGTGAAAATATGTTTTCTTCAAAATGTATCTGGGGCAAAATATTAGCAATATATACACCTTATTTCCGTAGTTGCTTCCAGACATTTTCCGGGAACTTTTCCTTCCAGCCCCCTAGTAAAATTTCAGGAAAATGTTCAAGTAAGCCCATTTTTCGAATGTACAGTAGGAAAATCTTTCCTGCTGTTGTGAGCGCATCTACATTTATTAATCTCCTGCTGTGTTCTTCATATGTGAATGGTTAAACTCCAGAAAATGTCCACCCTATTTTTCCTATTTTCTGGAGATTATGTGAAAACAGCGTAAAAGACCGGATAGCAATTTTACGGTGCCAATTTGAGCTCTGGGAAATTACTACAGGCAATAAAGTTCATTTAACAAATCTGTTTATCAATAAGGGGAAGATTCATAGCAAGATTGCTAATAAAAGTAATAATCTGTAGCTGTTGTTAATTTACAATTAACAGGGTTTTGTGGGGATCAATCGTCGGTTGCAGAACAGGCTCACGAACCTCACGAACATGAAGCTCACGAGATATAAAAAACTTCAGGCACAGAATCAAAAGTAGACATTAAGAATCCAACAGCATATGCATGAGTGGGACCATAGCACAAACAGAAGAAGAGGGAAACAAAATATGGCCTGAATTAGAGACCTTCAATTCCCACAGCATCCAACAGTGATCATTAGCTCAACAGAGCGACTGACAGCTCATCCCCAACCGGTGGCGGTTCTTTGATACATCATTTCTGTGGCTGCTTGTTTGTTTGCTTACTCAAGCAGAGGCCTGACATTGTGATAAGAAGCTGACAAAGAACCCCCAGGGGAAGAAGAAGGATAAAAATGTCGTCAGATATTTAGACCTTATCTTCAGTGTAAGGGACTGCAAAGTGCAGGAGGGGAAGGGAGGGCACTGGCCATGGAGGAATATATGAGACGCAGAAAAGGAGGGAGGGGAGAGAGTGGGAAGCATTTTCACCGTCTTTGTGAGATTAATGGTAGGGCAAAGGAAATTTGGCGTGGCACACGAGCCGCTGGGACATGGTGAAATGGCAGCATGACATCTGATAAATCCAGCAGGGTCCTGACAGTGTTAAGGGGCACTGTGGCGCGGGCACAACTCGTTTTGCTGTTTTGTCGTTGTGTCTTGCTGTTCTACCTTGGTGTGGGCAGTGCGAGAAAATCGGTATCTCTTTTGACTTTCTGCTGCTCGGTTGAAAATGCTGACAGTTGCAGTCTGGGCAGAAAAAAAAAATCCCATCGGATTTCACTAACGAGCTGTACTAAAAGGGCAGTGTGTGGCTGATGCTCTGTGGTTATTTGTGGCGAATATTTTTTTAATATCAAGGAAACATGTGGGGGAGGTTGCTCCCCCAGATGAGCTAAACAAAATGAGAATTAGTCTTTCCATCACCAGGAGGAAACATGGTCCATAAAATGTCATGAGGTGGTGAAAAATGTCCATCATGTTTCCCCAAACCCCAAGATGATGTTTTTGTTTTGTCCACAAACCAAAGACATTCAGTTTACTATCATAGAGGAGCAAAGAGACCAGCAAATATTCACATTTAAGAAGCTGAAATCAGAGAATTTTGACTTTTTTTTTCTTTCATGAAAAACAACTGAAACCAATTCATCAATTATCACAAAAGTTGCTGCTTAATTTAGTAGTTGATTACTAATCGATTAACTGTTGCAGCTGGATAATAATTACTGATTTTGGTCGATAGGACAAATATGAAACATTTTTTATCATAAAAATGGGATATAATGGATACTTTTGGAGAATCATAGTGAACTGCACTGTGGTGAAATTGGAGAATATCTTGGTTGGTCTATCCTTGAAGGGAAACTAAATATGGGTCGTGTATGAATGTATCCATTACCGGGGGGTTTTTGCCCATTAGTAAAACAGAGCACCGGTGCTTCCAGCCTTTTCTCTCTGTACAGTAAACAATGTCTCTCCAAAACTATCTAAGAACAAATGACAGACATTTACAGTGCCTCACCAGTGTGCTGACAGGCGAGTGAACCAGTGGACAGATGCAATCTCATTAGCTTGCGACTGACGAACAACTCCTGTCAAAATGTTAGTGCCTCCTGTGGCGGAGATAGAAGCTGGATATGTCACGCAGACATACAGGTTAAACTGTACTCTGATATGGCTTCAGCATCTAACACAGGACTTTGGACATTAATCTCTTTTTATGACAGTTCCCAACCTCTGCCTCCACCACCGCACTGCTCCAGGTTTATTGTGAGGTACATGGCAGATAGCTGTGACAGAGGAAATGCTTTCTACCACAATATGTTTGCAATATGTCATGCATTATCTTTTATCGCACGAGGCACCTTCATATATCGGAACACCTGCTGTAGCGCAACAACACGTTTGGCAAAACAACAAAAAAATAATATTACGTCGTGTTATGTTTCAATCTCACACTTAAACCTGAATTTCCAATGAAATCTGTCAGTAGAGTTTGTAGCTGTGCACCTTTGCATATAAATCTGACAGTGGACGATACAGAGATTTACAATTAGTAATGTTAATGTAGTATTAGTTTTGTTCTCACCAAACACATTTTGCATTGTAATGCACTTCAAACTGTTAGTTATGCAGAATTGCACCACATTAACATTCTTGTCAGGTGATAATCAAAATTACCAAAGAGCGGTTTTACTAAGAGTTCAACGGCTCAAGCAACAAAAACCGAAGCATCAAAATTGCAGCGTTCACTGCATTTTCGTGTTATTGTATTTCATCATAGTATACAGGTGTTCCTATTCTTTTTATTTACTTCATTCTCAACCCCAAAATAGTGGAGGGGGTCTCCACTGTATGTACTGTTGTCTTTGTTCAATAAAGCCCTTGTTGTGCTACATGGGTAATAGGGATGTCTCACTTTGTGAGCTGCTTGCCAGGTTGTATAAGTACAGGATGGATGGGTGCGATAGTCCCTTAGTTAAGTTATGCATTTGATTATGTGCCACGCTTTAGCACCTCTAGACTCTGACTGTGGCTGAACATCTGCTCCTGTTGAGTCCAATTTTAATTTTTATATTTTCTGAGCAGGTGCCACCAAAAGAGATTTGTTTCAAAACTTACAAAAAGCCTTCCTTTTAAAACTTGTATGTGAGAGGTTAAAGTAGACGAGACATTTAAAAGTGAGGCGGGGAAAGGAATGTAACTCTTGAAAGATGTAGTTTATGAAAGGGAGTGAGGCTGGCAGTTGTGAGGACAGCAAAGCAATCTAGCAAGGACCTCAGTTAAAGAAATTTGTGATCCCTCCTTGGCATGTGTTTAGCAGAGACACTAACCAATTCCTTGGAGAGATAAAATTGCCAAATTGTTATGCATGGCGATGTGTTAGGGTTTATATAGCAAATATATTTCACTTCTGATTAGCTGGACTGGTGGAAAGTTGGCACTCTGTTTGAAAATGAAAGCCCCTTTTGTCAGTGGGACATTGATGTTGTCATCCCATTGAGTAGTGTGGGAGAAAAAACTGAATAAGTACTTTGCAAAGTCTTTCGTTTAAATATGTAAGAGCATAAATAAAGTTATACATCTAAAGGGGCCATTCCCAGATCATTTAGTAACAATGAAAAACACTTATGTATACTCTATATACAAATTACTTTTTAAAGTCTTGATAAATTGAAATGTCAGACCCAAGACAATTCATTAAAATTAATTGTAATGCATTAATAGGTCCACTGACAGAAATCCGAAGGGGAGAAAAGACTTTTTGAGACAAAAATATAAAGCTTGGTATCTTAAATTGGTGGGAACTTTTGAAATATCTAAGTGAAAAAAGAATTACAAATGCATCCAATGATTTGTGCGTTACTTAGGGTACTCATAAATTTGTGTTCAAATCCGCACACAAATACGAAGCACTTTGTGCACACAGACATGCACGGATCAGCTTGCACGGCGTGTTGAGTTGAAGACAGTTTTTCTGCAGTCAGCTCCAAAAAAATGCACTAAATGTCGTCCGTTGTAGATCATGTGATACACATTTGTGACCTTTTTGAGACAAATTTCTGTCCATAAATACATTTTTTAAATAATTATTAGTTGAACCTCTATCAATGTGTCCAGAAATTGTCTTTACTGGATCATTTAGCGCATCATAGTGTGTTAGTGTTTGACATTTGGATTGGGTATTAAGTATCAGTACAGATAAATGAAGCAGCTTTTAATTTTGTAAAAGTGTATAGAACAAATCCTTGCTCTAAAATCATAGCTGCATGTATGTTAATCGCATAAACATCACTCACTTTATGTTTCCAGAGAAAAAAAAGAGACTCTTTGAACATGATGCTCCAGGAAGTGTGAATGCCTTTGTGTTTGTTCCAAATATCAAGAAGTGCCCTCAGGTTAATATGGAGATGAGATCAAAGCTGACCAAGAGCCATTCACCCACAGAGGCCACTGAGAATGGCCTTCCTGCAGCACCTGTCCTGAGGCTGGAGCTCGGCTGACATTTGAAAGGAGAGATAGAGCTGAATTGCTGTTTCCACCATGTTTTTTTCGCAGCTCTGCAGGAACTCCACTTGACAGACAACTCTCGGACTAGCTCTCACTAGGTTTCATGTCAGAGCACTTAACATTTTTTTTATTTTCGGTGTCACATTGCTCTCAGGATTCCACTGACTTGGTTGATATCACTGTGTGGTCAGTGCAGCCCGCCACACTCTAGGTAGCCTAATTTGTCCCGGCCACAATTTTTCGCCAATGTGTTTCTCACAAACACATTGGCAACGGTCCCGTCTGTCAGAGTCAGACTGGGCATCAGGAGCACCAGAGGAAATCCCACTGACATGGTGGTGTGGTAGACCTTAAAATAAAAAATGGGTTTTTTTACCGTCCTCAGCAGACAGGCAGAACTCGGCATAACACTGATACTTTACAAAGTGGCCACGCAGTTGTCAATTACAATCACCCCCACCCAAATAGGTCCTCCAACCTGAACAACTACATGGGTCATCCCTACCCTCTGATAGGAGTCTCTCCTGAAATAGTGCCCCTATAGGGCTGTAGCATTCCAGACCTTTGTTGTCATGGTTACGATGATGACCCCACGATTAAGCTTGTGATCAAGGTTTTGGTACAAAAAGATTTCCGTTTGAGTTGAAAGAAGTATTTAGACTTAGATTACAGGACCTTTGTCAACATGGTAACGATAGCCAACATGCAGCTATGGTCGTGGAATGGTCATGGTTTGGTTTAAAAATGGAAAACAAAAAGCTTTCGACCACGTCAACTTGTTTTGTCTCCCCCAAGAGTTGCTATCAAGGGCCATTTCAGTGTTTATAATGTCCTTCAAGGACCATACAAAATTATTGAACACATGAATTATCACTAACCTCTCTAATGCAATGGCTGGCACTGCCTTTCTTTGGCATCTGGTGTCAGATAGAGGAGATGATGATGATGATGATGCTACTGGATTTAAAGAATTGGGTCAGTCAGTCTTGAGCAAAAGAGTTGCTCAACATCGCCTCTGTCGCTGGACACCGAAACTCCAAAGTGCGTTAACTTAATCGAAGAGCATTTGTCCTTGAAATTAATCCAGTTAACTGCATGTTTCCAGCTGAAATGACGGCCCAGGTCAGCGCATCCCTTCAAACTAGGCGATATGGATTGTATTCTGTTTGCATGAAAAATCTGTAATCTGCACAACCTCCCACATCTACTTTTTCTTTCGACAATCGCAATGACGCTTGTCAGTGATGACGAGTAATGGCTACATAAATGTTTTATTTACCATGACCATGACATGACAGGCATACAGCCAGGACCAGCCTGAAGGACATGTCAGTCTATTTTATGTTATTTTGTTTTATTGCAGGAACATCCTTTTTCTTTTTTTTTTTGCATTCTTGAATTGTCTTGCTGGCCAGAACAAATTGGCACATTCACGGAGGTCTAACGCTCCCTGTGGTCTACCATCCCTCCTCCTAGCATTCTGCATTCTACATCACCTCACTTCATCCATTGCCCTTATCATAATTTCTATGGGCACTACAGGTCTCCCAAAAAAAGGACATGTGGATTGAAATAAGTTGCTGCCACAGCTGGACAGTACCAATGCAGCGTATTTGTGCATGTATGTCGGCTTCAGGTCATCCTGAATGACATTTCAGACGACGCCCACCCGCTTCAATTGAATCCAGAGAGGAATGCAGACGTAAGGTGAAGGAGAAAGGTCGAGATGACTTAAGCATATACCTCTGGTCCTGTTCAGAGCGGAGAGACATCACTGTGAAGGGATGAGGGCTGATGAGAAGGAGCCAAGTGGGAGTAGAGAAGTGGAGAGAAAAAGGGAGCAGGAGGCGGGGAGAGCGACGGTGGAGCTGGTGTGAGGATGAAAATTGATTTATTGCGGCGCTGATGAGGAGAGGCATGCCAGGAGACAGTGGGTGCTCTCCAAGCCCTTGCTGCGGCAACATAAAACGAAACAGGGGCCCTCCCTCCTGTTATAATTGCTGCGGAGATCTCAGCAAAGGCTCGAGGTCTCTGTGTAGAAATTTATGCAACCCTGACTGTTGGTACCCTGCCCGTTATTTCCAATATCCATGTCGGATGCCGCAAGTAGGGATATAGGACGCGCTTATTGCTCTGCACTATTGGCAGCTTTAACTAACAGTGTAAACATTAACCCAACCCAGACACAAGCACACGCAGATCTGTGAACATAAACACATATTCATATATAAAACTAAATGGTTTTTCCTGAGCCAAAAAGATATGAATAAATAAAAGAAAAATAAACATCCCTCATGTAGCTACCAACCTAAAATCAGCAAAAAGGGTCAATTTATTATTGTAAATGTTGTGCTGACATCAATCACAGCCCTTTCCATTCAAATCAGGTACATTTGAACTGATTGCAACTAGTATGTTAGTTGTGGGAATAAGACTGAGCTCTGACGGTTATTGTCCAAGCGCAGACACGTCCTTTGAAAATGAAAAGGAGGAACCGCATTGTGTGACATTCTGGCCTTTTCACAGATCTGTTTAGCGCTCTCTTAAATCAGGAACAAAGAAAATGTTTCACAGTTGTAAATACACGTTCAGGTTCCCATTTGGGACTTGTGTATGAGACGGTGCTCGAGCTTAAACTTAAATGTGCAGGAGAGGCCATGCTTGGTAAATACGCCTCTGCCGAACACACAAATAACAGTAAATGACCCAGCAAATGCTTTGTCCGTGGTGACTGTCTCTACTACACATGCCAAAGCACCTTATAAACAACCCTGCAGTTTTGACACTAGACATTTTTATGGGGCCTGAAGCTTTGACAACAGAGGAATTTACTTGAGCACCTCAAAGAGCTTTGGAGCACGCTGCAGTGGTTTAAGGCAGACACAGCATGAGCACGGGGGGATGCGGAGGGGGGGGGTTAGCCAATACTGCTGACAAAGGTGGTGGTAAGCTTGTGTGTGTGTGTGTGTGTGTGTGTGTGTGTGTGTGTGTGTGTGTGTGTGTGTGTGTGTGTGTGTGTGTGTGTGTGTGTGTGTGTGTGTGTGTGTGTGTGTGTGTGTGTGTGTGTGTGTGTGTGTGTGTGTGTGTGTGTGTGTGTGTGTGTGTGTCATGAACATGAACATGTAACTGGAAGTGACTAGTACAAGCTGTGAATTCCGCAGCGCGAGAGGCCGTTTTTCTTCCCCTTATACGTTGACATACCACTTCCTGCCTTCTCAGGTAATCTTCCATCAAAATGTCTCAAACAAATCAAAGTAAACCCAGCAATAATCTATGTTGATCGCAATCGCTGCGCCATCGCTAATGGCACCTTCACTGACGATTACAGATGGCACAGAGTAATGGGAGGCAAAGGGAGAACACTGAGTGATGCAGCTGCACACACACAGTGCACCAGGACTCTTTTCAGAGAGGTCAGCAGAACATTAGCTGCAGGTCAGCAGCCAGACCCGTGCCAGGCTTGATGGGTCACTGCGATTATCTGAAGCACTGAAAAACAAAAATCATCCCGCTCATCACGATAATCTGGAGTTTAAATTATTAGATTATCGTTTTTATAATCAACAGATAAATGAATGGACAGCTAGTTCTGATAACCGCTTAAGCTTTTACAACAGTACCTTCTCTAGTCTCTGACCACTGCTAATGCTAAGGAGCAATAGCTTGAGTTCTGTCCCCATTAAATATGCATTTTGTGCACATAGGGATGCAAACAACCCAACATTTTGTTGTTAATCTGCTGATTATTTTCCAGATTAATGGTTTGCTGTATATAAAACATTAGAAAATATCTTAAAGCCCATCAATTATCTTGTCTGACCGACAGTCCAAAAGCTAAAGATTTTCTGTTTACCATACATTGTGAAAATCATCATATTTAGGAAACATCAAAGCTTTGGCATTTTTGGAAAATTGACTCAAGTAATGAATGGATTATCACAACAGTTGGTGATTGGTGAGTCGTTGATTAGTTGACTACGTGAAGGCAACAAGAATACACACTCATTTGAGAAGTACCGTTTTGAAGCCTCAAGCTGGTATTTTGGCCAGTGCCGTCTGTTTTATTTGAATGTGATCTCGTCCACTGCACGTCCACCTACACCTGCAACCTGCAGGCATTGGACAGTACTAGCTGTCAATCGCACCGTATCCACGCCACAATGCATACCATGCTCTAAATGGGAGCATAATTTACTAAATGAACATCATGCTGTATAGAAAAGACTTGAAACGAGTGATTAGTGAGACCTTAAACTCTATTAAACCTCAATAGAAACTCCTTTTTATTGCAGCCAGTGGAGTCGCCATCTGCTGGCCTTTTGAGAGAATACAGGTTTCAGGCACTTCCTCCTTGGCTTTACTCTCCAGACCTAGAGTCTACATCCACTTTTATATGCTGTCTGTGGTTTCTCACAGTCCACAGGCAAGGAAGAAAAATATTGCTAGCTGGCTGCAGTTATCACTCTCATACTGCACAGGTTAGTTTGCCTTTTCAATTTGTTCATTACTGATTTCATGCATGAGCATCAAAAAGAGATGAAGCATCTGTGAAACAAAACAAGTGGTCAGAATGTTGCCTTGTGAAAGATGCTCACACAACATGTCCACATCAACCCCTGCTCTTAATAATTGATGCCACTTTTCATGCCCCTCCGCTATCCCACGCAACTCCATTCCCAACCCATGATGGAGGAAACCCCCAAAAGATGAAGAGAAGGTGAATTAAAAGTAAAGAACTGGGGCCGCAAAGCTTTCTGTAGCAGAGCGAATTCAAGAGCTGCCTGTGATGGAGGCAGGAGGCATGCAGCAGCACACAGTGGCGGGAATGTAAAATGAGTAGAAGAGCTGCCTCAATAAGATCTTATCAAAAGCAAATGCAAGCTGTGGGGGGTTAGCACCAGGGAAGGGAGGGGTACTTGTCTCATCAGGATAGGTTTAACCTCCTCTTAACCCGTGTTGATAAAAACCACAAAACAATTGAGACATCTGGAAAAAATGCAACGTTCCGTCTAACAGCAAAACCATTTCACAGAATAACCCGAGAAAGGCAGTCGTCATTTTGGTCGTCGCAGGCAAAGCAGGACTGTCTGGGGCTCTGGGTCTCTGGCTGGTGATTAACCTCAAAGCTCTGGCGAAAGGAGCACAAAAACCCTGCCAGGCTTTAATCTGCTTGTCTGTGGTCGGTAAATAAGAAGCCCTGGGTAGACTGCTTTATTGAAACACTCACAGGTTGGCCTGCCAGGTAGCTGGGCATTAATATTGGCTCCGGCGAGAAGCTGTCAGGATTTATTACTCAGTATCACTGGTACTCAGCCAGCAGGTGTCAGCCATGGCAGAGAAGGAGAGAGTGAGATAGATTCATAGACGGAGGGAGCGAGAGACAGTCAGACAGATAGATAGATAGATAGAGAGAAAGAAGGCTTCTTCTCTGCCCTCGTCTCTCGGTTGCCTCAACAACTACACACTGTATTCGTGATACATTTTCATCAGCCAATAGTGTAATCTACAGTCTACAGTACAATGATGAAAAGAAAGGACAAAATTAGAAAGAGACGCTGATGTTCCTTATTGCTCAAACATGCTGTAATGTAACGCACGTGTTTGTACACACACCCATGTGTTGGTCTTTGATCTGCGCTTTGCCCTTCAAAAAGTTACCTTCATTTGTTTCCCATCCTGCTCCTCTTTGGACTATACCTTAACATCACCAAGCACTTCAGAAGAGGGGCCTTTTCCTCTGTTGCTAGGCAACAGACACAGCCTTACTATCATGCCAATGAATGCACAGCCAGGCACTTAATGAGGGTACAAAAGACTCGACTTCAAATGTCTGATTGTTACTGTGCACCAAAAAACTAAAAAAAATCCAAGCTCGTGGTCCGGGGTGGATTGGAGGATGCCTGTAATTCTACATGAGATACTGCTGGACAACACAATTCATACTCTGTATTCCACAGCGTACAGGCGTTATGTCTAAATGTGTGTGTGTCTTTTAGATTAATGTCTCCATCTAGTGACAAGTCCCCGAGGCAAAGTACAGAAAGACTGTATGTCTAGAAAAGATAACAGCCCGAAACACCGGGTTTCTAGATTAAGAAGAATGAACTCCGATCGTGATAAACCAGCGACGTATAGCATCAACAGACGGGAACATGAAACACAGAGATACTGCCGCTACTAACAACTTATTTGATTAGTGATTGATCTAGGAATTATTTTTCAAATGACCAATCAAAGGCGACGCAATTGACATTCAATCATTTAGTCGACCTATTGTGAAATGACCAGCAGCCATGTTGATATTTGAATTACTGATTATTTATTCATTCTCCAGAGGAAAAAACACTGATTTGCTTATGTTCTTTTGTCTAAGGTGAATTGAATGTCATGGAGTTTGAAGTGATTGCACTGTTAAGGAAACTGGTAATTTTTTAATGTTGTTTTGTTAGTCTATTTTTATTAGCAACTCCCTACTCTTGAGAAGCTAAATCCAGAAACCAAATAATTCTTTTACATTTAAAATTTTCGTAAAAATTTCTGACAGCCATTGGATCCATTATTCGGCTAATCTTTTCAGCTGTGGGACTATCATTGACGGAAGTTTTAAATTAAAAACCCTCGGTTTCAAATGGCCCTATCACAGCAGTCGTCTGCCTAATAAAAGAAGGGGAAGCTGGTGCCACAGAAGACTGATTCGTCATTCAAGATATCCAAATTGGTGGCTCTGTCTGAGGGTTTAATCAGCCTGAAACTCACAGGAAAAGAAGTGTTTGATTGTTAATTGTAGTGTAGTGTCTTTTAAGAACTTTATCCCTGAGGCAATATGCATTGGTACAGCACGAGTTGCACAGTGAATTCTGCAGCGGCCCCCTTGCTCTCTAATGAAATTTAAATAGCTGCATGTCCCACGGCTAATCCTTCTTTCTTCTTCTTCTTTTCCATTCTTGGCAGGTGCTCTCATTAGGGATCTTGTTTCATTTTACATTCTTCCAGGAAAAAAAATCATTGCATGGAGTCAGAAAAGTTTATTAAACTTTGCAAATGTGGAGTACAGCATAGCATGCATGGAGAGTCGATCATTTTTAGTTAGGTTCTTGGAGTTTGGCAAAAGCATTTTAAGGAGGAAAAGATTCTCTGGTCTTATGAGATCACCTGGTTAATAACCAATGGTGAAACATGTGGGGGAGCTTGTCAGACGCAGACACAGGGAGACGGGTCACAATCGATGAAGTATGTGACCGGAGACTGGGGGCGACCCCTCACCTTTCACTGCAACAGCAAACAAAAGCAAACAGCCAAGACCACACAAGACTTACTTTGGGATAAGACTGACTGTCCCAAACCCCTTTCGATATTTGCGGGGAATGTGAAGATGGCAGCTCACAGACACTTCCCATTCAAACTGACAGAGCTTGAGACGATCTGCCAGGAATTATGACACAAACTGCCCAAAACAAGGTGCACAGAGATCAAAGACTTACCCTTATAAGACGTGAAGCAGTAGTCTCTTCCACAGGAGCGTTTACTTAGTACTGAGTTATGAGTTTGAATTGGAAATTTATTTTTACTTTTTAATAAATTTGCCACAATATTGAAAAACATGTTTTCATGTTTCTTTGTCATTGTGCATTGAGTGTGGACTTATAAGAGAAAAAAAATGCAATTTGAATTTAAAATTAAACCTTCTACAGAATAAAGTGTCTAAAGAGCTACTTTTTGAAATCACTCTACATGATAAAATGATGTCAGTGACTTGGTTCTACAATAACAGAATATGGCACCTCAGGGAAGTATCATTAATAACCTTTTTTTTTTAAATTTGGAAAGGTCACAATGGAAGTTGCATGCAAAGTATGTAATTTTCTTCCCACCACCTTCTTTATGGTACAGGGCTACTAATGCTCCAGCCCTCTAAGTCGCAGCCATGCTGAGAGACAGCTGTTTTATGATGAGGGAATCAACCAAAATCGATTTGCACTTTGGAGGTAGAATTACGAGGGAGCGCATCATCCTACTTATATAAAGCACTCTGAATTGCCTTGCAGATGAAATGTGCTTTCACGAAAGAACCTTACTTGCCTTCTTTGCCAAACCAAAATGGCTACAAAAAAAATCTGCCACAAAAGGTGTATATTTATTGATTGTGTTCGACATCCCTTCATCAAATCTAAAGCAGAATATTGCTGGTTCTTCAGTTTCAACCATGACAGCGTTTGTGGGTGTGTCATTATTGTGAGGCTTTTGTTTGTTTGTTTGTTTTTTACATCAGTCCTGCACATTACGGTCTTCATCGTCTTCTCATCGTGAGAAGTTGGTCCATGCTCATTATTTTAAGGTGAAAGAATATCTGCAACAGCTGTGCAGGTTTATCGATGATCGATGACTTTGTCTTGTAAGAACGCCAGGAGCCTTCAGTGACATGGAAGAGGCGTGCCCTTCATTTGCTCTCTCCTGTGAGAGCAACCGTTTCAAGGGTGCAGGTAACATACTTCTGACTATTAAATCAGAATCCACCTTCAGCCTTCACATGAGTTTTAAGTGGGCTGTTTAAACTTTACTTGAACTTGGATAAAAAGAAAACATCTGAAAAAATAGGCAAACGCCTGTTTTGAGCTCAAATCATCCATCTTAAGAATGCTATGCTCCTTTAGCTTCGTGACAAATCTTTACCCAGCATAGATCGCAATCCCATAAGGCAACCATGTGACTTACAACAAAATCGGTCGCATCAATGCAACACCATCAGCCCGAGAACGATTTGGGAATGGCACTTTGTGTCATATTGACCTCATGTTAATGCAGAGCGACTGCAGTCGTTAGGAAGCTCTGCCGAATAACAATCCCGTGCGAGCTCTAATTATCAAAACGTGACGGACTCGTGGGTGTGTGCGAGTGAACGTTGCCCGTGTCGGAACTTTACACTTTAATAAACCTGCTCCCATCTACGACCATTTTGTACGTTTGGGGCTAATTAACAGAATGAGTGGACTTTGATCGAGGCAGATTGGACCAGGCGTCAGCTACAGTGAACTATGAGAGGTGGTGAAAGGCCTAATTACAAGTGTGTCAAAGAAGTGGGAAACGGTGAAGGGAGGACAAGAGAAGAGGTTATTTGGCACACTAAGTACAATTCTCTACATGCAGAGTGTCAGGGTATATAATGGGAAAAATATTTCATTTCCAGAATTATCCCCTGGTTAAAGTATTGCTCTGTACTGTAAAATAATAATACTTAATTATAATACTCAACTCCCTTTCATCGTTTAATGATTTCTGGTGCACACAGTTACACACCCACACACACACACACACACACACACACTCTCTCACATACGAGTCTCTCTTTGTGAGACTTCGTTGACAAAATGCTTTCCCAAACAAGTAACTACTTAAATAACGCCGGCACTTATGCAGAACTAAAACAGCCGATTGAAAGTGTGTCCCAACGTCAGGACCTGCCAAATGTTAAATGAACTGTATTTATATATATATCGCTTTTCTAGTCCAATTGACCACCCAAAGTGCTTTACAGTACAAGTCATATTCACCCATTCATACATGGCTGCTATATACAGCGTTTTTTTAAAAACTTTTTTCATGTGTTCCATACATGCCAGTTGAGGCAATTTAGGATTAAGGCACTTGGACATGCAGACTGAAGGAAGCAGGAATCCAAACATCGACCCTCCGGTTAGTGGATGACCACAACTGGCGCCACAACCGGCGCATTTACCAAAATGTGTTTTGAAGTCTAAAACTCAAATTGCTCTTCCTCTCAGGAAAGTCAATAGTCTCTTGTCTCTCTTTTTTTTCTCCCCATATTGCAACATGAGGTCTACAAAAATCTCATTTTGTAAATCACTGACTGAGGTCACAGACTTCACCTAAATTATAGATTTGTAGAACTAAGCTCTTACATTTTTCAATCAAGGACAGCACAGGATCTGGTCAGGGACAGTGTTTTGGTAAAAATACATTTTGAAGCATGTATTTTTCTTTTCTTTTTTCCACCACACTGGAGCACAGGTTTGCCATTTTTTGTAATCTATTGTCAGAGCTGCACCTTTGTATCGACCAATGCATCTGAACAATGGAGCAATAGTTTAACTTTACCTGCCCATGAGTTGTACAACCTCCACAGTGATGAACTGACGGATATATTGAATCTGTTGTGATTTTGATTGATTTTATGCTTGTTCAATGCCTTAGCCAAATAAACAGAAAAAAACTATGGTGAGAGTTATCTACCCCCCCTGAGGAGGGACCATATTGGTCCAAATATGTTATCTGGAAATTAGGTGCAAAAAGAATGGGTGCCATCTTATATTTGAGAATATGACAACTACATGTTCATTTTATCAGATATTCTTGGCTGATACATTTCTGTCCAACTATGTAGTCAGAGACTCTGCTGTGTTTATATAAATGGCAATGTGCATGTACAATAATAATAATAATACATAAATACTAAAAGCAGGCTGCACGGTGGTGTAGTGGTTAGCACCTTCGCCTAACAGCAAGAAGGTTCTGGGTTCGAATCCCGGTTCAACCAGGGCTTTTCTGTGTGGAGTTTGAATGTACTCCCCGTGTATGCGTGGGTTCAAAGACATGCAGAATGGGGGTTAGGTTCATTGGAGACTCTAAATTGACCGTGGGTGTGAATGTGAGAGTGAATGGTTGTTTGTCTCTGTATGTGGCCCTGTGATAGGCTGGCGACCTGTCCAGGGTGTACCCCGCCTCTCGCCCAATGTCAGCTGGGATTGGTGACCTCCCGCGACCCTTAAATGGATAAAGCGGTAGAGGATGAATGAAAAAAATACTAAAAGCAATCTCAAAGTGCTATGGCTATGTACAGTGTGGCAATGACTGGCATAGTAACAGTTAAGCGCTCCACTTCCTTTCAAGTCAGCTATCCTAAAAAGTCCTTCAGGAAAATGACAGTACATGACAAGACATTCCACATGTGCTCTCTCTCCTTGAAGGGGTGAAAATTAAGATCCGACAACGTCTGTCAGTTTAAAAGGCAAAGTAGGACTGAGTATTTCCATAGCAACTGTGGCAAAAGCCAGTCACAGCACAGCCAAATCTCTGAGCTGTCAAAAGATTATTAAAGTATTTAAGGCTTTTCTCATACAACTTTCGTACAGGAAAGTATTTAAGGCTTTTCTCATACAACTTTCGTACAGGAAAGTATTTAAGGCTTTTCTCATACAGGAAAGTATTTAAGGCTTTTCTCATACAACTTTCGTACAGGAAACACATGCATAATACGCTCCACTGAACATGCATTCATTCAGTCCGAGTAGAACCCATTCATAATCCCCGGTTGTCAACATTCAGAGACAGAAGTCTGCATCTGTAGTTCCATACAAGGCACTGCTTAACCACTGAATGACAGACTTGTGTTTTAAAAATAAAAAGTAAAGCTTCATTCGCAGATAAACAGCAGAATTACTTCAATTGACAAATGTTCTATCCTTGATGGAAACACATGATCACAAAAGCAGAGGAGTGACAAATCCCAAATTAAAATATTGTCAACTCTCATTGATCCGTTCAGAACAACTGCAGACTACGTCAGGGTATTGATACCAGGACCAAGACAATAACAGACTTTAGGCAAATGCCAAATTGCCACCGTACCTCATAACCATGTAGAACATAATTTCTAAACACACGCTTCTATGACCAGGCAGTAGTAGTATTTTGATAATTGGGACAAAGACAGTAAAAAAGATTTTAATACAACAGCTAAAAGAACAAGTCCATTTAATCAAGGGACAAAAAAAAGGTAGTTGCAAACCAATATGATAATCAATGGAGTTTTGTTATTTTTTAAACAAATGCCAAATATGTGTTGGATGCACATTTCAAATTTGAGGATTCATCGCTTGTCTTCGTCTTTGATGGCAAAACAAAGAAGTTTAGATAAAGTGTGTTCTGTCTTTCATCTGTAATAATGACTTTGCATAATTTTTTCTAATTCCTGAGCAACAGTGCTGCAAGGTTATCCAGGTGCAGGGGTGAGGGCTCTGAGTCAAGGACGCCTAGTGGTAAAACTTGGTACGCTGATGCGGCATTAAACTCAATGTCAAACCAGAGAGAATTTATGAGAGATCACTTGGTCAATAACATATCAATCACTCGGCCTCTGGGTACTTGGGTAACAAAGCAAAGTGCTGTATTCCCTCTTTTGTTTTATGACCCCAATTCACCTCTGTCACCTCTTGTCCCGCCCGACTCAAAACAGACTAAAGAGAAAGCTGTTTTCAGGTTTTCATTTTGTCCATCAGCACAATTCTATTACTGCGGAGGAAGGGAGGAGGAGGGTGCGGCGGGGGGGGGGGGGGGGGGGGGGGGGGGGGGGGGGGGTGTCCTGTTTACAGCTACCTCTTCCATCTTGATGTCCTATCCAGCACCGAGGCTCTGGCAGCACCACAGTGAGCACATTAGCGCATGGTTGCGAAGAAAACCACATGTTATCTCCACTTTGCTGACAGACCCTCAAAGAGCAACAGAATATGTGTTGGCCCATTTTTTACTGGAGACCTATCATCAAGAAGCTTTTTGTTACATTATAAAATATGTACAATACATTGCACCCTCTCTGGGTCGTTAAAGTTTAAAAGTACTCATTTCGCCTTACAAAGACCAACTGCAATGAGAGAGAGGCTGGTCCAGAGATAGATGTGCTGTATTTACACCTGTCTTTTCAACAAAAGCTGCGGGGCAGCAACAAATATCAAATTCATGTCAGCCTTTTTTTTTTTTTTTTTTTTGACAGTGTTGAAAGTGTCGACTGAGTGGAAGAGCCAAAGACGAGATCGGAAACAACATTTAATATAATTGTACAGATATTAAAGTAGTAAGTGCCTCTGAGCAGATGGGACGGTAAATAATTTAGATTAAAAACTCACTTCATGAATAGCTGCTTGTTGAAATCCACTGTGATTGTAAAAAAAAAAGAAAAGATTACTGATCTGACAGAGACGGCAGTTGTGTTTGTAGGACCTGAATCGCTTGGTTTGTGGTATCAGTGAGTTAGGGTGACAGTACAGGACACGTTCTCCACGAAGGGGCCCTCGCAGGCCTCAGAGTGTACAACCATTATGAAGATGGTGACTTGTATTCCTTGCACTTATCCAAATGTGTTTTTATTTAAACTACTTTTTTTCACATTGTGACTTTCGATCAATGTTCCTATTTCCCATCATATTGATGTTTCATGCTTTGGAGGATTGTGCAGTCACAATGTCACATTAAACTGACTGGATTATCCCTGAAAACACTCGAAGTCCTAGTCCAGAGCTGAATTAATAGATAGATAATGTAGAATATCAATGATCCACTCATTCCAGAACAAGCAATTGTATTTGAGTGGACTTTCACGTCCATCCATGTGATCAATGAGGAACAATGCAATCTCACAATTCTTTACTTGATTCATTCTTGAGATATGATGAAAAATGCAATTTTACTACACCTTCTGTGCTCAATAATAGCAGAATCTTAAAGTGTCTCGCTCAAAGCATGAATTAAAACTTAAAATGAGTCTGTGTCAACTTATACATGGACTGTGCCATTGACTGTGGCAAATCAAAATGTAATTTTTAATTTTTAATCAATTCATCACTGTCAATTTAATTGATATTGCTTATAATGTCCCATCGCTGGGCTTCTCCGTAGCTCCTTGTCACAATGAAATACCAATTTGTGATTTTAAAATGAGAGTCTTGTCAAAACAAACATACCTGATGCTTTCATTTTGATTGAAAGGAGCGACACTGATTGATTGCAAATTATTCTAAATGCATCTTGATGCCTGTCAAGTGTAAATTAATATTATTTTGTAAAGTGTATGGCCAGAATAATAATACCATGACTGTTGATATCCCTCAGTAAAAAAAGACTAGAAAAGAATAAATGTATTTTCATTATCCTTAACAAATATCTTTTTAGACTGAGCTTTAATGTTTGACTTTTTTTCTTAAAGTAGCGTGCATTATTAGTTAGATACTTATGGGACATTTGTTATTGTATAAACAGTATTATAATTTGGTCTCTTTCTAAATTACTGAACCCGCCTCATGCTGTCTCACAGCAACTATTCACATATAAAAGTAAATTGAACAAAATAAAACTATTATACCATGAAAAGAACAATCGTTCAGGAAGTCATAGCTACTCAAAAACGAAACAATAAAAATAATTCACGGGGCAATGTGACAAAGTCAGCGAGAAGAGAGGATTTAACGGATGCTGATTTTTGCCTGCCTTAATCCCTGGCTGCATTTTCGCAAACAAAGACTATATGCTTTGCTTGGTTAATCTTAGTATCATATGCTGATAATCTATGAAATGCATCCCGGGCTTAGAAATGGTTGTTCACAGCGGCTCTGTGATGCAGTGATACAGTTTGTGTTTTGGTTAAGCGTGTTTCTCCGCTCTGATCTCTTTTTACCTGCTGTCTGTTCAGACTGTGTAAACATTTTCCAAATCTCAGTGCAGCCTTTCACAGAGGGCGTTCTACCATGCACACCGTGTTGGGCTTGAAATCAAATTGTGGAGAATACGTTGCTAAGGACCGAACGAGGTGGTTTTGAAGAGGACAGAGGTGGTGAGTGTCCGTGGCTGGGGGCTGGTGTGGCTTGCATTCATAAATACACCTGATGGCTTGCTTTATGACCAGCAGGGATTCATTCGTCTTTCTCTCTGTTCCTTTCTTGAGACTGATTGGTTTTGAAAGATTGAGACGATAATGCCGTGAGATACAAATGAGGAGGTTGAGAAAAATCTCATTTAGAAAAAGCAAGGGGAAGCGTAGCCTTGTAAACAAATTTCTATTTCACATTGTTAAAAGGTAATTTGTCTCCATTGTGCCTGACAGAGCCTTCATAAATAAAACAGTGCACATTGCAGGTGAGCACTCCTCCTGCTTTTCTCTTTTTTTCTCCCCTTTTTGTTTGTTTGTTTGCTCGACCGATTGAATGCAAATTAGACACGCGGAGTAACGTGGAAGATAAGAAGGAACAAAATTAATGGGTGAAGCCAGTGACTTCACTCTATAGTGACGTTTTCTTTAGAAATATTGTTTGCCCACAGTGAACAAATGTCGAGGGTGAAATGAAGACTCTGAGGATATAGCATGTGCAATGCTTCTTGCTTAGTTTGAAAGAAGTCATTTCTTTTTTCGTGAAATTCTGCAAAAATCGCAGCTACCAGGTAGACAAGATTCTTTTTTCTCTATTGTGCAGCAAGGCAACACTATTAACTACACTTCTAAAAACTTAATCTCAAAAATATATATATTGTGGCTCAAACACAGGACTGAACTGACCTTTTGCACAACCTGTTTTCAACGGTTTGTCGTAACTAGATGCAAGGATCTACTGTATTTCAGTTTTTTACGGAGAGCAATGGGTTTGCTTGTCTGATGAATATTTTTCCGGCTATATTTAGCAGATACACACCGAGTAATTATTTAATTAGATGAACCCTCTGCACCTGATAGAGATATGCCTGCAGTGAACTGTTCCTCTGTGGTGCATGTGATCTAGTCATATTCTGCCATTAGTGGTGATGCTGGCTTCCATCATGAGTGAGATGTTCCCCTCACGTATGTAAATGAAAGTGGTGCAAAAACTGCATTAGAGCCTACAAGTGTACTCACAGTATACAGCTCTCAGCTAATGTTAGTTTTGTCCACTTTAGCTGCAAGCCAGACGGAGCAACATTATACAATAAAATCTGTATTTAAGCAGACGACCTTAGAGCCTGGAACCTCACACAGCTACAATCCCACCGCTGGTAATGTTACTCAAATAAAACCTAAGTAGAGAGTAACACTTAATAGCATGCAAATGCATCTGTCCGGGTAAACAGAAATCCTTACTCCTTTGGCAAAGAATGCTGCCATTTTTAGTAAAAAGACACACACACACACACACACACACACACACACACAGCAGACAAAAAGTTGGTGGACGGGAGCGTTACACACCTGGATTAGCAAGAAATAAATACCTCAATATCAGGGTGAATATCTCACAAGAAAGGAGCCCCTGTGCTTTCAGAGATTTTTCTTCAAATTTGAGCATTAGAATTTTTTTCTAGTCCTTCTGACCATGCCCCTACTAAAGACTGTAACTTTGCTCTGCTTCACTTTATCAGCATGGGCAAACATGGAGAGCTCTCATTTATGTTTGTGTTCCATTTTCATTCACTCTGACCCATTAACATATACTGATTTGTGCTGTACACCTTTGCTGACATTTCACCTTTTTCTAGATACAAAGATTGACTAAAACCCAGCATCACAACCAGGGCAGGTGAACTCTACAATACCAGAGTAGCCCTGAGTTGAGACAAGAGCACAGTGCATAAATGACGAGCAGCCATGAAATGCAGGGACATTTTTATTCTCTAACCTTTGTAGCTGAGGATTGAGTCTGTTGATAGCAGCCCTAAGTACAAGATAAGGAGCAGCTCTCTGAACTCCTGTTATTGTTGCCTCGTGCCCTAATCAATTGTGATGCCGTTAGCAGCTGTATCTCGCCTAATGCTTCCTCTTGAAAATGATGAAATGCCATTGTAAAGACTAATGATTCTGTTGACGGTCGCCGGCCTCTTCTTCAGACACTGCAGAGGCAGACACAAGGGGAGAGGTCAGTAATGAAACACCTCCAGCTATACTGTCTCTGTGTGTTTATCCTGATAATATTAATTGATTTAACATTATTTTGTGTCAACACTTTGGTTTCATTTGTTTTTTGTTGTTCGACATACAACAACAAATTAACTAATAAAATATTACATTTTTAAACATGAATTTGCTGAACAGACCCGAGTCTGTGTCCAGTTAGCATTAGGCACTCGAGTACATGTCGGAAAATTATTGTTTCGATGTTTAAGTAGTCATCTGACTGCAAGCACAAGTAATTAACTGAGTACATTTACCTAAGTACTGTACTCAAGCATGATTTTAAGGTAATTGTGCTTCTCGTATTTGATTTGCTACTTTATACTTGTACTCAACTACTAACAGTTACTAGTTAGTTTTTCAAATTTTACATAACATATCTGACCTCTTGGAGTAGTTTCTCCTAAGTTTTCCCTTGGTAGTGTCTATATAGGGCTGCTTGTCTATTTATGCACATAAAAAGCTGATGAATGCATATGAAACATATAAGCAGATTCTTTCGTTTGTTTGCTACAGTAAATGCAAAACAGATATATAATTTTTTTTTTAAGTAAACACAAGCCACAATAATATGATGATGGTGTTTTGAAAGCTCATCAAAGTCAGAAGCCAGAAATAGAAAGATGTGGATCTTTCAGAATTCATGCTCTCATCGATGTTAATATTCTTGGCTAACAAATGCTGTCTTCAAAATGTCATTAAGGGACTGACAGAAAACATTAGGAAACAGAAACATCAGATGTGGCATTATTAAGCCATATCTGATGTTTCTGGTGTTTTTTAGGCATATTTTATTTTGGTCCAAAATCAAACTCATTAAACTGAACACAAAGTGCTTTCTTATGTGAGGTGTGTTGGATCCAGTTTCACTTTTATTCCTAAGAATCTAAATATCATGCTCAGCTTTATTATGATTTTCAGCTCATTCTTTAGCAATCTAGCCCTCAACCTTGCTGGTTTGGTTTACTCGCACTCTTGTCCTAGAGTTGTTTTCCTGCACAGCCAGTGAACATGCAACAAGGACTTACATGTATCTTTAGTAAAGACTTAAACCAGAGATAAAACAGAATACATATTACATTACTAGTTTGAGGTTTATTTTTATTCTGTAGAATTGACTAGTTTTACTTAAGTTTGCATTTAGCTTTTGTCTTAGTTTTAGTTTTCCATTATTATGAGCAACGCCTTTATTTATATATGTGGAAAAGTCAAATTTTTGGTGGCTGTTTTCATTCGTGTCATCATCAAACAATTAACTCGAAATCCTGGAGTTCTTCCATTGAAAAAAAATAAGAAGCCTAATTTACACAACAACGACAAAATTATTTTTTCACCTTAAGTTTGAGTTTGAGCCATAGTTTTCCCGGTTGCCGTAAACACGATAACTCAAAGCTAATGTTGCTCCACAGCTGCTGTATGTGTAAATAAGCAACTGTCTGCCATCAGATTTTCCATAGCAGCCTTAAATAAAGATGATAAGTCAGATGTGCTCAGGACATGTTACTGCCACAAAGCCAGCTTAAGAAAAAGTACGTTTGCCTTGTCATATAACTTTAAACTTCACAGAGGAAGAGTGAGAGTCCTACAAGTGTGAATAACTCCAATCCTGCAGGCTCTGTTTTTTTCAGTGCAGCACTCACAGACAATGTTGCAAAGCTTTTAATGGTGCAGATTCAAATTTGGTGTGATTCTCATGTCAGACTGGTCGACTCAAGGCCGCCTACTGCAGCACAAACAGCTCTCCAGCCAAGAGGACAGGGCTCATTGGAAATGCTGTGTATTATTCATCCACACACTCGCAGCATCGCAGCATCTGCCCAAATACATATTTCCCTGTGACTGGATACTTGTTGTGGAATCTGATCTGAGATAACATTGAAACTTAATTGAACATTCTCACTGGGACTCATCATCCGGGGACCACTTACTGTAGGATTAAATCATCATTTGGGCTCTGATATGCACATTCAGTAAACACAATTTACATTGATAATGCCGCAGTAGAGACCGTAGATGACAAAAGAAATTTCTGTCCAATTCAAACCAGCCTTAAGTAAACTCAGCTTGAGTTGGTAAACTTTGCCCTAAGATCCCATTATGTCGAGTTCATTCATATATACCTCCTGGCTAAAAAAATAAAATAAAAAGTAATGCAAACACTTTTGACCCAGCTTGTTGAATTAGAAAACAATATATCAATCATCAAATTAGGTTGACAACTGCTCGAGCTACCTGAATGTGAATACCTGAAACCATTACTTTTAATGGTCTACAGACGTTTTATTTCATTCACATCCTTGTTTTTGATCGCAAAAAAAGGTTCTGATCGCCATTGTGAAGCTATGGAACACACATACTTGACAATAAATAGGCAGAAATGTATCAGCAGGATTAAAAGACAAAGCGGGCCAAGCCCAATAAAGAGCTGGGAAAATAGAGGAAATTTGTGCCTTTGCTTTCTTTTTAAACATCTGTTGTTGTCTTTGCAGATGCTGGTTACATCAGCCCCAGGCTAGATGCTGTTTCCAAGGCAGCTCATCAAGCTGAAGCACAATATAGGCATGCCTTACCGACATTAGGGGACGGGGGGGGGGGGGGAACTAGGGCCGCACAATAACAAAGAAGTTGGGAGGGACGACACGTATCTTTCCGAGAGTTCAATGCAGCACACTTTAGATTATACAGTAAGTTTGCTGAAGTGTGACCATGTTTTGGGAAAAAGGGTTTGTCCATTTGGTAAAACACATTTTATTTTTGCGTTGTAAAAGCAATTCCAAGAGGCAAACAAGAAGAGGATGTTTACTGTAGCAAAGGGCGAAGAAAGCATCAGAATGAAGCCAATACAAACAGGAGGGGGGGGGGGGGGCACTCAGAAAACTACGTTATAACTTCTCTGCACAGGTAGACCAATAAAATCCTCCCAAGGCTGCTATTGTGAGGCTCCTGTGAACCTCACCAGCACCTCTGGGTTGTTATCAGAGCAGCCATGTGTCTTCACTGCAGCATTTCTCTGTTGTGCTCTTATTCGAGCAGGTTGAAAGTACGTTTCCTCTGCCTTGGTGGCATTTGAAGTGAATGGGAAATAAGTATTTACTGTATGCACCAGCTGAATGTAAGCTAGTTGTGAGAACGGTCCTACACACAGAAAACAACACTATGGTGTACGAACACAGAGGGAATTAAAAGATCACAGCAAAACTGATTCACAATCTCACATTGCCATTGAACAGCTATCGAAACTATCGAAAATACTTGCTAATCAATACGTAATTAGTATTTGAATTTGTATCACATGTTATCTATTATCTTACCCCTGAAGTCAGGCGTCACTCGACCATATAGATTCTCTACTGATGAGTTAGGTAGGGTGAGAGGGTCGGGAGGCAGAAGACGAGCAACTCTCTCAGATAAGACTCTGAACGTGTGGATGTACAGACGGAGCACCGAATGTGAGGTTGCACAAAAAAAAAAAGAGGAGTTGGCTCGCTTAGTAATGCACTGGACCCACAAATTGGAATGTCAACCTGAAGGAATCGACCCTGAAAGGCAGATGACGTATAGGATTGTAATGAAAGGTGACCTGTAACTAATGCCTTGTGCCAGTGTACTGTAAGGTTGCGAGGGTCTTCAACCAGGTAAATGTCTGAAAGTAGTCGAGGAGCAGGGGAGCGCCGCTGAAAGGAGCGCCTCAGCTGACAGACGTGAGAGAGAGCTGGAGAGGCTCTGGTACAAACAACCGCTTAACAACAAGATTGCGGTGCTCTCCGAGTCCCACAATTTGTCCTGCAGACAATGTCTCAGAGTTTTTCTAACTGTACAGCTATGGCTGACCTGCAAGGAGAGCATGTCAGGCTTGTTGTTGTTGTTAGAGCCCGGACTTTAGGGCAAAATGAGATTAAAGTGGTTCGCTGCATGATCAGTCCCGTCCAGACAAGTCTGTTTATCCTGCCTGGGATGGCAGCTGCACTTTATGGAGGTGAGATGGGTGAAGGACTAGCAAAGGGTCTCAGAGAAAAAAAATCAAATAAAGAGAGGAAAGAGAGACCAAAATAAAGTATCTGGCACACTAACTGAGAACACCAGGATCCTGGATGGGAAGCATGCTGAGGACAACTAGTGGGCGGGTGAGGAACAGTGTTCTACTACAATCCTAAAGCATATTTTGAGTATGTGGTTATTAACACTGGCAATGTTCAATTCATAAAGTGTAACATGTTTTGTAAAAAAAAATCCTGCTGTGATATACTGTGAAGGTGAACTAGAAAAGGTAGAACACATTTCTAATAAGGCACATTCCCTGTTTTGTGCTTATCTTTCGCAGAGCGATATACTTCTGTTCTGAGTACAATTACTTTAAGTGACTGCACTGTTTTTTGAAGAACAAGCAGAGACAAAAGAGACGTGTGTTGTGTGTGAGTTCAATATGCACTTGGATCGTTGGAAATTAAGGGAAATCTGCATTTTTGTGGTTTACTGGGAGTGAATGATATGCGGTTGGTTGGATGCAGCGGCCGTCTATCTGTTTCAAATCCCAGTGGGTTTTCTTTGCTTATAAAGTAACACCCGCAGGCTGCTTGTCCCACTTAACGCCTTATGTCTCCAGAGGAGCTGTCTTTGACTTTGCTTTCTGAAAACTTCCTACAGTACACCACGTCACAGTTGCGCGCTTTTGACCAATCACAGCTTTGCAAATAATGTGATCATTTTTAAAAAAAAAACAAGCAACAAGAAGAGGAAAACAAGAGAGCCTCTGATTTCAAGTGCATTGAGGGAAGCACTTGCTGGTTTTGCAGCCTCGACACGTGGTTCTCATCTCTAAGCAGGCGACAGGTACAAAGTGAACCCTCTGTGCATTTTGCATCCACTTGCATCTGTTAGAGAACATACCTATCTGGTGTCAGTCCCACAATCATGCCGCATTAGATTCCATCTTGCCAGACATCCATCGCAGGAGTGCAACTGGAAGCAGCTCCAGTATTCTCTCCAGGATTAAGCTGCTTTTAAATTGGCTTCAGCGAAACAAGATGAGCTGTGCAGCAGGAAAGGAAAGTAAGCCAGAGTGGAGAGGGTGGAGAAGGGAGGAGGGGGGAGTGGTGGATAATGAGGTTTGTTAGGGGGAGAGAGAGACAAGAACAATGATGTGGTGTGTTTAACTTCGAGAATAATGGCCCTGGTTGTGTGACATGATGAAAACTTGAGGAAATGATTCACTGAGTGGTAATTAAATTCACTACGAAACTTTAAATCGGCTAAATAAATAGCTTTTCTCAATCAGCTTCCCTTGATTCCTCCTTGGAGCAGCTTTCAAGATATTAGTATTTGTTTGCTTCACCTTCCTCTTGCAAAATATATTTTTTTTACGGTCACTTTAAAAAAAGAAAACTGTTGATAAGAAACTGTTCATTTTTGGGTGAGAATTTTTTTTTTTGCTCCAATGACTTGATATATTAACACCTAATTGGATCTAAGGTTAAGTTATGTCACAATATTTCAATTTTTGCTCAAACTTTTGTGCTGTTAAACTTCATCTACATTGACTACTTTCATGGGATGAACTTAAAAAATAAAGTACTTATAATACTCACAAAGGGACATCATTTATACACACTGTAAATGATGGGCCCGAGTCAGGAGCTACAGAGGAATATTCCACATGTAGAGAGCACTCCCATAGTTGCAATTAAACTAAAGTGACTTATTTCTTTTAATTATTTCGCTATAATAATTCAAATTAGGAAAATATTTAATTTGAAGTGATTATTCAAATATTGTCGAGCTTATCTGCTCTTGTTTTGCTGCTCTTGTTTTGCCAAAAGACACATCAACCATTTTCTCTCTGATTATGTTTGCTTACACAGTATTAAAGCAATAAAATGATTACTAAAACGGTGAACGGCTCAAATAATTACCTAAACTTAATTAGACCTTAAACATTAAAGGGGCAGTAAGTTCTTTTGTAGAACGCTTGTCTCTCTCATTGTTGGTGCTGTGATTTTACTGCTCTGGACGGGAACCCAAACCTGCGACCTCTGGTGCGGAAGACCGACGCACTGACTTATTTTATGTACTGTATGTATTTCAATAAACAAAACCAACCAAGAGCTAATCAAATTGTGCCTGACACTGATACCTTACTGTTCGGCGGATTATTAGAATCTGATTTTTATCGATTTATTGACTCATAACACCCCCTGAAAATATCGCTTTTGCTGACCTTTTAGTTTTTTCACCTGTGATGTACAAGTGTACTCCAGGGTCTGTCTGCACACTGTGACGTCACTCGATGCAGTACATCATACACCCACTGTATTGATAATTACAGACATCTCCGATCTCTCTCTACTTTAATTTTACTAGAAAAAAGACTCGGGAGTTATAAACTTTTAAAGTGGAGCAATAAAGAAAGGACTGTCATTTGTCTCGCAGGGTGCACAGACTTTGAGAGATAAATACTCTTTATATTGTGTTTAAAGATCCAGGGCAACTGAGATTCTCTTTGAATGAAATGTCATTAGGAATCACTAAACGAAGAAGGATCACCCCACCGCTGAACGGCTGTTATCGGGTTCAGCCCGGCATTTGTCTTTGAGATGTTGCAGCATGCGCGCCATGTTTTCATTCCTCTCCTTTCATAATTATTTTAAAGGGCACCGGCAACTTCAAAAGGCCCGTTGTCGGAAGACGCTGCCTCTCCCCACTGTTGTGTCTCCAGTCTCCTGTCCAGGCGCTTCTTCAACACAAATGGAATTAAATTAATTCCTAAGGAGACTGGCAGCTGGCAGGAAGCAGCTCCCATTAATATGGAACAGATCATTTACACCAGAGGAATCTACCAGCAGAGTCGCATGTTGCATGCTAACCTAACAGCTTTACTCGAGTGGATGTGCGGTTATATATATTCTTGTACCGATGCATATTTGCTTGGACGCAGGTGCTCACGTGTCTCCACCGATACATATGGAATCAGGTTCACTGTTTGTCACCCGGAGCATTCAGGCTTGTCTGTTTTATAGGGGCAGCTGTGGCTCAGGAGCTAGAGAGGGTCGTCCACTGACCCAAAGGTTGAGGGTTTGATCCCCGACTTGTTGGAAGCGTCTTTGGACAAAACACTTAACCCTAGCAGCGCCAATAATCTGTGATAGAAAAACCACAATAAATACTATTGTATTGAAAGTGGTGTGTGTGTGTGTGTGTGTGTGTGTGTGTGTGTGTGAGAATGTGGCTTGTACAGAAAAGTGCATTGGGTGGTTGATAAGACTAGAAAAGCATATCAACACAGTTACCATTTATAGCAACAGTGCCTACAAACAGACTTTACTGTTCAAGTTTTTTGCCGGGTAGTCAACAGATGGGTCTCAGACTTTAAGTCTCTCTTTCTATTATGCAAATGTTGTAACGGCCATCTCGTTGATATAGAGGAAGTGTAACTTTATTTAGGAGGTGCGCCTGCTTTCATGCGTGCACATGGTGTGAAAACATAATCTGACAGTTGGTAATGTGCACTCAGTACGCTGTCAGCATCTCACTCTACTGTATGATTCACTTAACAAACCCTCTCAAGTGTTCCACCCTGGCCAAGATAAATCATCATCATCATCATCATCTTTTATAGTATTCGAAGCAACGTTTTTTTCATGTGAATGCTTGCTTAAGTAGTTATTATATGTACTATTCATTTTTATTTACTATTGGTTGTTATTATTGATATTAATATTATGTCATTAAAAGTGGCGAAAGGTGGATCTGGCATAAAAGCTTCTTCTCAATGTATAACACATCTCTTCTTCAGACATCACACCATTTTTTCTTTCATCTTTATATATAGCTGAAAGCCATTAATGCAACACACGCACACACAAGCTCACACAATGTGCTTTGGTTTAAAAATCTAATCGCATGCACATATACTGTACTTCAACAAACACACGTACGCCAAAGAACTCCTCTCTGTCTATATGTGCCTAGCATCTTGAAATTTAATGAGAGGGGAAAGTCTTCCACAGTGCTCGGTGCTGCCGCACTGTTTGGAAACCACAACAAAATGATCGTCAGGCATGAGAGAATAAAAATAATTTGCTGGAGGAGAAGGAGGAATAACTTAGACATTGCCGCACGTCCCTCTGCTGTGCAGGTGAGCTACTGCAATTCTTGGCATCACTATCATGTGACGGTGGGCCAAGTATTTTCGAAATTGAAAATGGACAAAATGTAACGATCAGTAGTTTTGACCTCATGTTACTCAGACTGAGCAGGAAAACTACAGGGATTTCAATTATCAACCCAACCGTCTCCTCTCTTATTCTGATTCTGACCAAGAATAGTTACACTCGTGTCATAGGTAAAGTCAGAGTCAACTGTACATTTTATTGGCCAAAGTCTTTTTCTGTTATGAAAATTTACCAAGCGCATAATCCTACAGTTCTACAAATTATTCATTATCTCGAGCCGAACTTAGCGTCATTATATTTGCTTTATCACACTATCACATTTGGCATGGCGGCGCTGTGAATTTGTGATTCATTATCTTTTACCCCTTTGCAAAGCATTAACACATTTCCACCCCACGACTCATTTTGCTGTCACAACACGACATGCTGATAATCCTTATGTCAGCTGTCAACCCACTACCACCACAGATAAATCCCTACTTTCATTTTCCGAAAATGCTGTTTATCGCGTATTCTGTTATTACGGCAAATAGAGAAGAGCTAAGATGAATGTGTTTGTCGGCGGGATCACTTCACACATGATCTTATTTTTTCTTTCTAATCCTCAGTTGTAAATTTTTTTAATTAATGTCTTTAAATTAATTGAATGGCTGTAAAGGCTAACCGACTCCCAGCAACTTACTTGATGTGATTAGTCAGTGGTACTTTAAAAAAAAAAAAAATATGTCAACACAAATCATTTGTCACAGCGAATCAGCTGTCAGAGGAACTCAGCAGTAAAACACCCTCAAGACACGTTCGACTCCAAGATAGTGTGATGAAGCTGGTGCGTATAGTCGCCAGTGTGGTCACGTGTTGAAATGATAATGCTCCTAATATTCTGTATTGTTGTTGCTGTCAACAAAAATCCCATGAAAACTCCATAATTAACACTGAATTGATCCCAACAACAAAACTGTATGTGTGCAGCCCAAACTCCCAAACGTGTTTCTCTGTGACACCGACGTTCATCTGTGTCATAAAACTATTAGAAACACATTGAGTCACACACTTGCGCTGGGTGGCACGTTCATTCATTACAAAAAATCGTGGGCACTGCCATTTATTTTGAGTCAATCCCATCGGCACAGTCTCGTTGCCATAACAACAAACTGGGGCAGTGTGTATTCATCGACAGCTGAAAATAGACTCCAACCAATGTGCTATTTATTCACTTTAGAATAAAATAAGTAACTGTGTATGTCATGGCTTTTTGTTTTGTGTGTGTATGTGTCCATTTTACCCGTCCATAATCTAATAGACAGAAGGCAATGAGAGACAGTTATTTTGATATTTTGAAGGGATTATTTGTTGACAGCCTTCTTTAGTGTTGCATATTTTCCGGAAGTCTTTCGGATTGCAACTCATAAATAAACTCCCAATTAAGTTTGCAACAGGTTAGGACAAATGTAATCAAGTTTAAGCTCTTATTCACCCTTTCAAAAATCTTTACAATGTTTGCGTTATAAAATAAATACAAAATAAAAACCCCAAATGAAAATCATCAAGATGATGAACATTGACGAGGATGTAACTGGAGATTAAAGGATAAAAACATGGAATATATTAACAAGCAAAATAAATGACAGGGCGAACATGTTGATCATTTGGGGGATGCCATTGTCTACTTACAAATGCCATTTTTGCAAACACAGTAAAGAAAATTGCCACTTGTACGTAAGTTTTTACATTCCATGGATGCTCCATTGTCCCAGCTCTCTACAGTGGTGAAACTGTTGCCGCACATTTGATTCAGAGAGATTTAATTGTCAAGGTGCTTCTGGTTGAAAATATCAATCTGTGTCACCATTTTTTTTTAGCGTATTTCAGGAATTAGCTTCATCAAAGCTTTTGGAGAACTGGCTGAAGCCATGCAAGCATATTGTACATTTAGCCGCTGCACTCTGCCAGAAGCCACGACTACAGAGGCATTTCTTTTCCAAAAGAATCGAAATGGATGAAAAGCTGTAGTTCGCTGGTGTCTCCGCCTCAGCCTTGGATGAAACACAATAGATAATAACTGATGAGACGGATGGAGAGAAAAATCAGCAGTGACTGGTGGCGTACACCAAATAGCGAGAACAACACTATAATGAGACTGTTTCCTGTCAGATTTATTTGGAAATGCGGAAAGGAAAGACAAATATCAATACTGTTTAAAATCAATACTGCACTGCAGTTTTATGAAGGTGAGGTCCAAAAGTCCTGCAGCTGATGAGACTACGAGCACATGTCGCGCTTCCTTCGGCTACAGCTTAATTATAGCCATACAGCACCTTCATTTGGTCTCATTCACCGCTCCATCATTCTCACAGAGCTGAAAAATCACCTCGAGGCCCCACAAGAGAGGAGGGGTCTTTCACCCTTCGACTTCAATCACAGGTTGTTGAGCCAAAGGAGCATGGGAGAAACTTTTGAAGTGTTATTTTTCTGAGACTGTAGCGGTAGAGAACTGACCACAGAACACCTGTCACGGTAAATCATCCGCCATGTAGATCACATATTCAAGTTTACCTCTCCCCCTAAGGATGCTACGGTCTGATATGCTTCGCGGATCGCAGGAGACCTCTTCCATCTAATCCTGAGGAATTATTAGGGGCTCTGAATATTAAAGGCCCCCTGGTGTATATCGTCATAACAAGAGTGTTACTGCGGGGGAAACGCTGACACACTGCAGTTATGGCATTAAGTACGACCAAAAACGATCTACTCCTCAATATTTTTTTATTTTATTTTACTCTGCACCTGCATTGGTGTCCACTGCACTAGATCACTAGACATTCTCCGGTTCCCCCCAGAAGACTGTGGGGCTGCTGCACAGAGCACAGCAGAAAGCACCGTGCACATTTTTACACTGGCTCCTTTTAAGCCTCCTGAATTTATTTGAGGATTGCACCGCTGGTGTATAGAGCGCCGGGTGACCTGGCTCCACAATACTTTTCTCACTTACTCACTGTTAATCAGCTGCAGACCTCTCTGATCACCTGGTGGGCGGGGGGGTTGGGGGTTATTTTTTCGTTGTTCCAGGGAACGGAATCAGAATCTGGTGAAGCTGCTCTTAGTCACTCTGCCCTGAAACCGTGGAAACAGCCTTCCAGGTGACCCGAGATGTGCCCCTAATCTTATCGCCTTAAAGAGGAGGCTCACAACATTCCTGTTCTGCCAGGCTTTTTATTAGTTTTTATCCAAAGCCCTTTGTGTGTGTGTGTGTGTGTGTGTGTGTGTGTGTGTGTGTGTGTGTGTGTGTGTGTGTGTGTGTGTGTGTGTGTGTGTGTGTGTGTGTGTGTGTGTGTGTGTGTGTGTGTGTGTGTGTGTGTGTGTGTGTGTGTGTGTGTGTGTGTGTGTGAGACCGTGTGTGTGTGTGTGAGACCGTGTGTGTGTGTGTGCATGTGTGTGTGTGTGTGTGCATGTGTGTGTGTGTGTGTGACTGTGTGTGTGTGTGTGTGTGTGTGTGTGTGTGTGTGTGTGTGTGTGTGTGTGTGTGTGTGTGTGTGTGTGTGTGTGTGTGTGTGTGTGTGTGTGTGTGCGTTTGTGCAGCTGGAAGCAGGGTGGTTTAATCTTGTGTCATGCATTGCAGGCTCAATATTTTACATTGGCAGTGTTGTTTTTCACTGTTGAATTACGCTGGATCTGCCGTTCTTTGGTTGCACAAGCGTTTAAGAACATAACAGGGGCAGCTGAGAGGAGGTTTTTTTATTTAACCTTTATTTATACAGGTAATCTCATTGAGACACAGAGTCTCATTTTCAAGAGAGACCTGTTTGGGACATACAACAACAGCCAGGTTGCAAGTTGCCTATGTAACAAATGCCACACTTGTGAATCTTAAGCCTTTAATAAGTGTTTTTCTTTTTCTTTACTTTGAAGCTGGATAATTGATAAATTGACATGACAAACAGTTGCTCATCCGGCAGACACGGAGAAACATTAGCATTCATTCAGAGTTGTTTATTTCCACCTGTTAAAAATCTCTAATGTTCAATTACCTGTTTTGGTCTCCCCCATGTTCCACCGTGAACTCCCGCTTGTTGCTAAATGTGCTTTTGGTGCTGAGCAGGTGGTGTAGTGGGTTTTTAAAGATTTTCTCAGTTTTTGTTCATGAAAACCAGGTGCTTTCTGGATACAGATGACAGTAGCAAGAGAACCTGTTACAAAAGACAAGATTACCATTTTGTTGCACAAATATCACATAATTGAGGTGAAAGCCAATAATATTATATCATGATATGAAAACTACCAGAAAATACACCTAAATAACTAACTAAATAATTATTTTCAAGTCCACCTTTTTCGTAATTCTTCACAGTGTGAAAGAATTGTACACAATTCCAAATTCTGATACTTGGAATGTGGGGAGAAATGGGCTTACATTTTCATTTAATATCTAATAATAATATTATCTCTCTCTCACACACAAATACCACATGACCATACATTATATTATAAGAAAACATGGGCACTAACATCCCTGTTTACATCCAAACATTAACAGATCTTTTTTTTTTGATTATTCATCAGAATCGGGGGAAAAAGGTATTATTAATAATAATAATAATAATAATAATAATAATAATAATAAAGTAGTAGCTCACATACACTCTATGGGTGACGGGGCCAAATTTAAGCAAAAATCATTTTGGCTCATATCATAAAACTTTTCCTTTGCAAACATCTGCTGGATCATATTTGATCCCAAGCATCAGCATAACTGGAACGAGATCACCTCCATCTCCCATCAACGCCATCAAACGCTTCCTTCCTGGCCAGTCCTAATTTAGAACAGATGGCATCACCCTTCTTTTTTTTTGGCAGGCACCTGAAACAGCCATTAAACAAGTGGAGGTATGTATACACATTATAATGCTCCACTGGGATTGTTTTTGTCCTCACAAGGACTCATTGATTACTTGTCAAGAGACAGCAGAGGCCTCGGGGTCGTCTAATCTCAGCGAGCTCGCCAGGCGAAGGCGTCAAATTGCATCAGACAGAAGACTTAAAGGAGATTACATCACGTTTCATATTTGCAGTGATCGGCAGGTGTGGCATATCAAACGAGGACCACGTTACAGTAGATGAATGATAGCTGCTAAAAACAAAGTGCCACAAGATTCACAAACCAAGCGGTTTTACCAAACTGGAACACATCTAATGTACGTTTTCAGTCACAACAAACCTAAATGACCAAGTAAAGAGTCGGGATACGTTTGAAAAATATTCACTTCTGTGGCGTAATTATCACTAATTAAGTCACGAGGGGGAGAAAAAAAATCACTTTGAACATTATCTCTTCTTTTTTACATAAAAGTCTGTGCAAGAGCTGTGCCATTAGGAAACACGCAGATAAAGGCACTTGAGCAGTCAGCAAGACGCCTCACCGAGTCTGCCAGTATCTCCCTCTGGGTACGGGCTATCTTGTAGTGCCGCAGCCAGAGCAGCTCAATGAATGCAGATGTACTTACTCAGCGTCTGCGAAACATCAATCCAACAGCCGTAGCTTCCCCCAAAAGTTGGGAGATCATTGATCCACAAAAACGTGCGAAATGAGTTCAGAGTGAGCATTTCTCACGTTCCCACTCGTGCACCAGCCAAAGCTTGTCTGGAAGAAGTACGTTTTTATACAGTGCATTTGCACACAAAAAGAAAGAAAAAGAAATGAAGGTCATATTCTAACCCCTAACTGCGACACAGACGTAGAATAACAATGCACGCTCAAGATGCAATTGAAGGCTTCTTGGGAAACTTACCTTAAAATAAGCTACTTGTGATCAAGTACTACAATCATGGATTGAGGCAAAAAGTTTTGCTACTTGACATAACTACGGTACGTGTGCCAATCAAGTGTGACCTTAGGTCCAGAGTATATAACTTAACAACACTAAATGTATTCTTATACAAAGGGGTCGTGTAAAGGGCTGCGTTAGCCTCAAAGACTCAAAAAGTAGAATCTGTGTGTGGGATGGAAAAGTCAATGTAATGCACATGTTGAAACCATTCAGTTCATTCATTCATCGTCTCAAAACAGAACCTTCTTTAGCTAAAATGAAGCGGAGCTGTCGTATAGACGGAACTTTTACTTAGCAGTAAAGGGTTGTTCCACCAATTTGACAAATAAAGATTAGCAGACCATATCATGACAAGTACCACTCAGCCTTGGGAAAGCAGTTCACTAATATCTTCTGTGGTTGGGGAGGAGCTCTCTAAAGTCTGGAGAGCGAAATAAAAAAAAAAAGGAGTTGTAATTGTGTCACCAGGGCTTCCTCGTCATGGGCTGAGAGGCTACAAATTCAGAACAGTACGCTGCAGGAAACTTAAAGTATGTGGGCATTGATCAGGCATGGGGGGGTCTCAAGTGCGAGCTGCACTACGGTTCAGCCGTGTGTTGGACTATGTCAGGAAATCACATTTTGACCATTCATTTCAAAAAATTCCGCCTCTTGTGACTTTCCCCACTTTACTGGGTCACAAAATTATCCCGGTGAGAAGTTCTTACACCCAATTAAAATGACTTCAGAAAGTGTTTTCCCCAGTTTTCCCCCCTGACTGAACCACCGCAGACCTACATGTAGCTCCGACACTGCCCCACACGAACCCACCGTGAGACGAGGCAGACGTCAGCCGCTCAAACGTCTCTGATACACGGAGAGTGTCGTGCGCTGCTGAGAGCGGGCAGAGGCGCTGGAGGCGCGTCGGCTCCGGAGGAGCCCGGTATCACAGTCAGTGCCTCTGGAGAGTGTGAAGCCACAAATGACTTGACATTGAGGACGAGGATTTGTTGGTTTTTTTGCGTCGTTTTATTTTTTAATTGACTTCATAATACGACACAAAAACTGCAATTGTAATTGTAAGAAACAAATTACTTTTTTTACATTTTACTGGAATGAAAAATGAAGAGATTACATCACATGTTTTCCTTCAGCTTTTATGTTGTTTTAATTTTGGGGGGTTTTCTTTTGAATGGTGAATTAGCAGGATGAGGAAGTCTGTATGAAGTGACACTTAAGCACTCAGTTCTCATTCCCTCAGGCTGCTGCTCAGAACAGGTACTCTGCTAAATCAGTTTAGGTAATTAGCCTCACAAACATCTGTAAAACTAAAAAAACATGTCAAACGTCCCGGTATCTCTTAAAGGACGGCGCTCGCGTTCAATAATTCACGAGCGACCCCAATGTGTAAACCGTAATCATGCCGCGGAGGAGCTCTCATCCTTTAATCTGAACAAGACGACGAGATGTCTCCGAGACACCCCGTGCTTCCCTGTTTGTTTCATCGAGGCCAGATTTTCTCTCTCAGCTAAGTTGTTGTACAAGTGTTCAGCTCAGACACTTGCTCATTCACAATTCATGTCCATTGCTCGTACACGGCCACTCACAAAAATCGCTACAATACTTTTCTCTCCTCTGCCCCCCCCCCCCCCCCCCCCAAACTGTAATTTTTTGGAATACCAGAAACAATAAATGTCCTCTTCATCATCACATTTTGCTGCCTGCTAATGTTTTTTGGCCTCCTTGCATGTATGAAGTCACTTCCGGGGCAGGCTGTCATTTTGAATGCTCTTTGCGACATTCTTCTTCTTGTCTTTTCATCCTCTCCTCTATGGGAATACGATGAAACCAGGAATGCTTGCAGGCTGTTCTATCCGACTGCATGTCAACATAGGAGGGTGAATGGAACAAATATTAGCAGTGTGTTAAGTCCAGTGTTTCACAGCCATTTATGTAGTTAAGAGAGTGATGTCTGCTACAGTCTCCCTCCGATTCCCTTCAAATGGCTGTGTTCTCCAGCAGAGTGTTGTGCAGAACACAGTTTGTCCAATTCGAATGCTATTATTTAGATGCGTGTGCCCATGGTAACAGAAGTGATGTCCTTATTTATGTCCTTTTTGATGTCAGCAATTTAGTCTGTTCCCACACATTGGCAGTCGCCAACTGTGAAGTGAAACAGAACCTCCGCACTGTGAGAAGCAAATTAAAACGCAGTATGAGTGGTAGCCAGCCGCCCTCATTAGCCCATTCTCTTTGAGATGCATGAAAAATTGGGCTTTCCTTTCCTTTTGCGGTGTAAATGCAACATTTGATCGGGGAGGGGTGGGAAAAAATCAACTCCTGGCAAGTCACGCTGGGTCCCAACTGTTGTCACACAGGAGAGGAATTTGTGTCGTCGCTCAGGAACGAGGGAGAAAACCCACAGAAAAGAAGGCTCGGAGTCCAGGAGACGTACGTCTGGGACTGGGGTCGTCCTCTGATGTCAGCGTTAGGCGGTGCAGAGATAATGATAATCCACTTTGGGACTCGGGAGCAGCTAAACATTTTCTCAGACATCATTATGATATTAGAAATGCCAGACGATGGGCAGAGCAGAGGCCGAAGGAAATATCCTCAAATACATTGCAGCCTTTTTTTGTGGCGCTGAGGATAATATGAGGCTTTAAACACGTAGCAAAGGTCGAGGTCGTGTAGGACGCGAACATTTAAAGTTATGCTCTGAGGAGTAGCGTCACTCGTGATCCTCATTACCATGTAGGCCTGCTGTAAAGGTTGATCCAACAATCACAGTCAAGGGGAGTTGTGTGCAAATGGTATATTACAGCTAAACTTAAATTTATGAGTAGTAAGTCAAAATTTTGAACTAATGTCGTCAATCATGATTTAGTATTTCATAATTTTTACTTGACTTTACTTTTCGTCATGCATGACGACCTTTTCTAGCACACACGTGCTTCCCTACATCTCGAGTGATAACGCAGAGGAGAGGTTCCCGAGTCCAGACGGTATATAACCACACAGCCGCCCTATAATTCACACATTGCAAGCACCCGGCAGCTTCACACTCTTCAGCTCAATCTTTACATTTTCATTTAATTTGTCGAGAGTTGTCCCAAGGCAGCTCTATGGCCCCATTGACTGATTCCCGGGCTGCGACCTTTAAGTCAGACCTGCAGCACTAATTAATCCTAGCAGAGTGATACATTTAGGGGTTCAGCCAACCCACCTCGCCGACGAATGCATTTCACACCGGGAGGAAGCACAGGAGCTCTATGTACATATTCCAACAGCAAGCGCGTGAATGCAATACTCCCCGAGCGCACGCTTTAAGGAGAGGCTGAGCTGATAATAAAGATTTAAGCAAATGTCGAGGAGAACCTGTGCTCTATCTCGGGGATAAAATATCTGGAGGAACAGTCGGCGGGGAAATTCATGGGACAAATATTTGCACCAAAAGATAAAAGTAAAGAGCCGAGGACTTGAGTCCCACACCTCACTGAGCACTGCTGGTTGGGTATTTATTTCCCAGCAGGATGAAAGCAGAATTTAGTGGACACATAGATTATTCATCTGTGACTCCAGCACAACCACTCACCGCCTTATATCTCAGCGGCAGGGCAGAATGTAAAACTGACGACAAGCAGCCCTCTGATTGATGGTGAGCGTATTATATTTATGAGGCATTGCACTGTCCTGAAATATGATGGCACATCTACGTCAAACCAGAACATGTACTTTCCGTCTAACTGCTATTGATAAACACAGGCTGGTTCCTGGAAGACAAGCGGCACTGCAGATATGAAGAAGTCAGCTGTGTTATTGGAATGAAATACTTTTGACAGCACAACTTTTTTTTTTTTTTTCCCCTTTATTTATTTATAGAGCAGGTTTGGCAGGAAAAGTAGCATTCACCCGTTTCCACTGGGTGAAACTCGCCTATGATGCAGCAACAGTGCCCCTGTGAAAACACTGTGTGGGAGGAAGAGGACTGTGTTGGTGGACCATTTGCACCCACTGCCATTAAAATGGCTGATTCCCCGCGGCGACTGTGTGATTGTAGGATTCACACCTTCGTCAAAACTTGCCCTTTTCAGTCTGTACGTGGCAAACTCAGAGCTTATTGTTATTTCTCATGGCGAGAGTGAAAAACGGGGAAGGCCACTTTATGATCAACGGTATAGACGTCGACGGACGGAGCCTCTAGTTCGCCAGCGACACGACCACAGGACACAAGGACGAAATGATGTGTGCGTGTGCGTGTTTATTAATTCATTAATTCATTAATTTAACTCATTGTACAAAATAAGAAGCAAACATCGCAACTGTTTAAACACTTAAAAAAAATAAGTCATAGACTGTGTATAAAAATGGACGTAGTCACCAGGTCCAGAAAGTGAAGCTAATGCAGAATGTGGACCAGGTCTCAGTCGGGCCCACCGCCCGCTCCTCCAAATATGGTTACTTCTGCTTCCAAAAAAAACCCCCAAGATGGCGCTAGTCAAAATACTAAAACGTGAGGCTTCAAAATGGCCGTTCACAAACCAATGGGTGGCGTCACGGTGGGTTACAACAAACTACAATTTCTCCATACCCTGACGCGCGGACACACACACACACACACACACACACACACACACACACACACACACACACATACGCACACGCACACGCACTCCGGGGGCTCAGACGTTTGTCAGATATTGCTCAGTCTACTTCACCAGTGGTCTGGGGTGTAATACATCTGCCTATAGGATTTAAGACCAATGGAAGTTTTCCTCTTTTGCAGGCATGAAACCTGTGACCTTTAAGTCGCAGGAGTTTCTCCCTCAGTCTGTTGTTACACAGGAGCTTTTTCCCTCTTGCCATTTTTGTCTACCTATCAATCCGCACACAGAGGCGCCCCTCTCTCTACACTGCCCCTAAATGTAATAAAGCCACAACATCGAGAAAAAGCTTAAATCGCGTTACGTCTCATCACTGCGTGTGCACTGCTGTGTTCACTCTGTCTATGATGGAAAGGCAGCAGTGAGGAGATACTCAACAGCATTTTGCTATGAGAGACTGCAGGGGGAGAGTCTCGATGAGACTCTGAGCTGTTAGGAAGCCGATATGCTGCAAAATGCAATGTTCTACAATCTACCTCTTATCAAAAGCACAGGTTAAACTCTGCCCGGTGCTGGGAGGAACTCCACGACTGAGATCAATACATTGATCAGGAGACGTTCCCGGCTCCAGGCAGCTGTTGCCAGTAATCATCCACTTCAGTCATTCTTTTGGTGAAGATAGAAGTTTCATTTTCTTTATCATCAGTGGGACTGTGTTTATGAAGGCGCACAAGGGCTCTGAAGAGGACAGCGGCTGAACGACTGTCCACAGAACGGCAACAAGGGGATCAATAAAAACCAGGACGCAGTCAAAAGGCCTTCAAGCAGAAGTTCTGCGGATCCTTTCGAGGGGCTGAGGCTCTTTCTTTTATCTCTTTAGAGTTGACGGATGAACGCACGCTGTAATGTCCCTCCGGTCTACAGCGTCTCACCTCCTCGGGCATCGCCCGGAGCCGCCGATCATGACGTATAACGAATTCTCCGACCGCGGGCAAACAAACCAACGGGTAAAATACAATTTCAATAAACATGCAAGCGTCGGAGAAACTTAAAGCCATTGTACAGAATTCTCTCGCCGCGGCTTTGAGTCCTGGTAACAAATGGTGGCATTTGTAAAGGTGACAGAACCGTGTAACGTTGAGGGCACGTTGTTCAGGAAGTCGTGCGGAGGCCCGCGTCATACATCAGGCGTCGTGCATTGTGGGCATTGTAATGGTCCTGTCAAGGCCTAATGCTGCTTTATATTCCCGTCAGTTCTCCCTGTTCCTATTTTAGCAAACACCATTTGTGGCTGACAACCAAAGGCCACCCGTGTCCATAACACAAAATAAATCCCAGCATATCAAAATCCCCCCACTCCTTGGGATTAACCCGCACTTCTGACGTTCCCCGCTGGGAGGAATCCTGATGAGGAGCCACGGCGACGGCTGGTTGGACGAAATCCCCCAGCGTGGGAGCTCCCCGACACGGCCATTATATGGCCACCAACGGGGACGGGTGTGAACTCATTCCCGCGTTTTTCTGTCTTTTTTTTTTTACAAATGCGCACTTTTTCTCTGCTGCAGAATCAGATCACCATGGCACTTTCTTGTGAATTCACAGAGGGATTATAACCTTTGCCTCAAGTGTTTTACAGATGTGTGAATGCGTTTGCAAGTTTAGCCGCAAAACACTCTCAGCAACGAGACAATTCAAAGTACTTTTGCGTAAGACATTAAAAGGCATTTCGACAATTCGTATCATAAATACAGATCGATATGAAAAGATTGCATAGTTAAAGTTGATCCTCCTCGCGTTTCTCACGTTCTAATTAAAGCAACGTGTTTCAGGAATCCGACAAGTCTTCAGCAGCTTGGTGCAAAGTCATTGCAGGTGCCATGAAGACGTGTTCACTGCTGCCGCACGTGGCAAACGTGGGAGCGGCTGGTGGGGATGGTCGCTTGCCAAGAGCTTCAGCCATAATTATGTTTACAAGACACGAGAGGTTATAATACGCCCCCTGAGCAGCGCCGCTTCCTCGGGGCAGTCGGACACTAATACGCCCAGACGTTAATAAATGGACATTGGTCTCGCAGCCTGTTTCCAAATGTTAAAGGCAGCGTCCCACTCTGAGCGATGGGACATGACACCCCAAAATGTTTGGTTCCACACGTCCTTCCCCTCCCGCCCCCTCTGCGCTCTCGTCACTGGTTTGAGGTGGGCGGGGCCTGGTCGGGGAGTGGTGATGTGATTCGCTGTGTCGTGCATCCGTCAGGACACAGCAACATGCCTGTTGACAGTTGGTGGATTGTTTGGTCACCGTCGGTCTACTCTGATCAAATCATGAAGCAAATCCACTAACGCTGTTGTTCTAAAACTTCATTTGAAGTAAAACATGTCAAGAACATGCACCAGTAATGTTGCCCATCACGCCAAACTGTCTGTGGCAAATGTCCGTTACATGTCGTAGACTGACTCCTTCAAACATAACAGGCAGTCACTTTAGTTTCACCCCCAGATAAAGTGGTAGCTGATCTGGCAAAAGTTTAGGTTCATGTAAACTGTGATTATCTGATTGTCTGAACACTCATTTCAGTTTTTTCCGTTGGACATTTTTTAGTTATGTTGCAAGTGTACAAGGAACAGTCGGAATATTCGTCTTTCTAACGATCAAGAAATACTGAGTTAGTTGGTGAAGTTCAGAGGAGCTGGGGAACAGATTTTTCTTCTTCTCCTAAAGTCTGAGCCGGGCTCCTTGTGTCCTCCCGTCTCCCGTCTTTGTGCTAAGCTAAGCTAACTCCCCGCTTGCTGTCGCCTTTCGCAGTACGACAGTGGTATTGATAGTTTCATCGACTAATATCTGCCTGACAGCAAATAAGTGTGTTTCTGAAATTGTCAAACTATTTCTTAAACAATGTTGACTGCTGAGAACAGATTCATGACGCAAACACACGAAAAAACTAAACAATAAAACAAAACAAAAAACTTCGTCAAATTGAATCGATCATGTCAGAAAACTAAGTCCAGTCGTTTTAACTCATCGCTGACCAGACGCCGATAACATGAATGAATTGATCGAAACATCAATTATGACAAAGGCAGCAGGTCACCCTCTGCATGAGACGTTGTCTTGTGTCTTTCTATCATCATGAGCCAGACAAATAAAACCTCTCCCCCTCCGTCTGAAGGAGCAGCCGATCCACAGCTGACTCGAGAAGAGGATGAATGCCTCTGCTCCGAGATCCCTACACATCCGCTCCTCTGTCCTCGTTCTTGCCCTCAATTCCCCAAGCAATCTCAAGTCAGTGGTTCTATTAAAACAATACTGCCTCATGCAAATTGCTACTGTCAAGCCCCTTGGTTTTATTCCTCGCTCTCACTGCTGCTCTCCGGCGCTTTAATGGAAATGGTGCCGGGCAGACTTTGCACCGTCTGATAGGATCAATGGTATCAATAAAACACCCTGACAATGGTCGCCAGCGCTTTCAGGCAAAAAAGTGCAACATGTGAGGCAGAATGGACGAGCAGTTCATCGGGGGCCGCCGCCGACAAACGAGGTAATTACAGAACGAGGGCAACAAATCTCAGCGGCGACCGTGCAGCCTCCACTGTCGCACAACTTTTGTGGTACGGAAACATAATTATCCTAATTGGCAGGTTGCAGCCTCTGCCATTGTTACATTTCAGCGGCGTTGTCAGTGACTCGCTGTTTGCACGCCGCCGACTCATCCCTGAAACATAGGATGGAATTCAAAAAATAATAATGTGCGCTTGCCTCCAAACATAAAATTAATCTTGTCCGTTTCATTAGCAGCCGTTTAATTAAGTGACTGATTCACATGCTGGGCACTTTGGCGCCGTTCGACTTCTCCACACATACATTGGTCACGAGGTCTTGCTGCGCGTGCCAGGCCACTTGCAGGGAACCCTGTTGAGTTCATTAGGACGGCCGTCTGCTCCCGAGAAATATTTCTTGTTTCTTCAACTCAGGCGATTGACTTGAGCGAGGTCCCTCCTCTCTTGGTAATGAGGCGTTTGCTGTAGGTCTGTGGGCGGGTCTCACCCGGCCATTCGTGGGTTTATTAATAAAGTTAACTCGTCTGGGAGAATAAATTGTAAGCTCATGAGCTCTGGCCTAAAAGGATGACATCAAAGAGTCAGGGCCCCGTTGTCAGTGAGGATGAAGGTTGAAAGCGGTGGTCGGTGCTGGTGGGTGGGGGAGAAGATTCTTCCATTCAAATGTAAACTAACAAAAACCTTAAAAAAGAAATATATTGTCTAGGAATAAACTGAGCGAAGTCAACTCTCACTGTGTACTTTCAAAATCATTTCAATGAAAGCAAAGAACTGGATTGAGTGTTTGCATTGAAGCACACTCATCTGTCAATATCAATACCAATCTCCCTAGGGCCATCTAACAAATGCCATAACAGTGATGAAAAAATTTACTGCAATTGACTTATCTGTAGTGTTTGTGTCATGATCTTGAGAGGGTAAACTAGTATGGATACCTAAAGTCAGCTCAACTGTCACTGAAGGTAACTCAACACACATTTTGTACATCTAGTCTTGTATTGTCATTGCACCACTGCGTGTCTTGTTTTGCTGTGACTCACGATTAGATGAGAAGACTTGTGTTTGCGCCAAACTTCACATTGTGCAGCTTCACACTGACTTTCATTCTGTTCAACCTCAGTTGTGGACATCTGTAAAGTTTTCTGTAAAGTTTTCTGACCTGAACTCCGGAAAACGTCGGAGATTGTCCGAGTCAGATGCTTTCACACAAACAGGGAAATATCCCGAACACTCTGTGGCATCTGGGTAGAGCACGCGCAGGAGGCAGGACGTGGCGATGTCAGAATCAGATCACCATGGCACTGTCTTGTGAATTCACAAAGGGATTATAACCTTTGCCTCAAGTGTTTTACAGATGTGTGAATACGTTTGCAAGTTTAGTCGCAAAACACTTTCAGCAACGAGACAAGTACTTTTGCGAAAGACATAAAAGGGCATTTAGACAATTTGTATCAAAAATACAGATCGATATGAAAAGATTGCATTGTTGATGAATTATTCGTTCATAATTCATTCATGTATTCTCACATTTCGAAAGTTTCGCTGCGGGGACAGGTCGGAAACGATCTGGGAAATGTCCAGTGTCATTTGTGGACATTTGCTCTCCTCACACACTCTGGCAAACTTCAGGTTCAGCTTAAGAGTTCAATGGAAACTGTGTTTCATTTGAACGTTTCCTGGATGGAGACACAATTAAAATGTTATTTTTGAATCTGCCCTTATTTACATTTAAGCTGTTATAAGGCTCAGAAAATTAAAAAAAAAAAAAAAAAAAATCACTGCTGAACAGCACCAACTTTGGCCTCCCCAGTCTTCCATTAGACCCTCCAAAGCAAAAAAAAAAAACAAAAAACAAAAACAGCTTGGCAACTTCAATACAAGATGGAACTTCTGAGCCTCTAAACAAATAAGCTTTCTGTTCCACCGACAGCCATTATGTTAATTCGCTAATGCAGATTAAAAAGTAATTGCTGACAATGTGTACACAGAATTATCTGCCTTGGCTGACTGCTGTGGAGCAGATAAGAATAGGCAGTGGAGATGTCCAGTGTGCATGCTTCGTTACGCTCCTCTGTTCCTCCTGCGTTCATTTAAAAAGATTCTGTGGGAGCAGAACCAACTGTAACCTTATCTCCCCCTTTCATTTTCCTCCACTCTGTGTAGTTCCACTTTGCATACAGTAATGAGGCGTTCATTTACCCCTATCATGGAACGTCCCTACATTTTCATTATTTGCCAATTATCATTTGTTCAATTTCCATTTTATCGTGTCTGGATTAATCAATTGACAAAAAAAGAATGTCCAAAAAAGACCCATTGCATATTTTTTTTCCCCCAGAGTCCCAATTTGAAATCTTCAAACCACCTGATTTGCCACGAATGGCAGTAAATCTTAACACTGAGGAGCCGCAACATGTTCATCTTTTCGTTTGTAAACGCTTCTACGTAAAGAGTGTCTTTGACAAATATTCTGCAGTAGAAGATTGTCATGTGGTGACAAGCCGCAACTTTATCTAGGGAACTACAGTAGCTAAAAAAGTGGCCTAAAATGAACCAACAAATTGTTTTCCACGGACTTTTTTGTGCGGTTGTTAAAGTTTATCCTGGTATACGTGCTGCCTCCAGGTAACCTCCAAACAGCTGTTTAAATTAAACCACCAGAGCAAAGAAAATTGTGTCACAAACCAACTTGAGTACTGTGACAAAGTTTACATCCGGGCACAAGTGATAAACAGTTGTTGTAGAGCCTCTGAAAAGAATCGGATCATTCACGATCCATCGCAACTGAGACTCAGTTTCTGTTGGCCAATTAGTCGCGCACATTCCTCCGGGTCCCTGCAGACTTCAGAATCACTGCTTGTTCAAGTAGCCCGGCTTTGGTGCCTGTTAGCGTTAGTGTATTTTGATTTGGAAATAAAATGTCCAGGTCATGCCCATTTCTCATTCCTGTCAGTGTGTTATCACAGTGTGTCAAGATGTTTATGATTTTGGAATTTATCAGCTGCATGTAGACTATAAACTTCACCATTTGAGTGTTTCCCGCACTCTTCGGTCTAAAAGGTGCACGGCACTCGATGCATTTGGAGCCACACACCTCGAGGGGACGTGCGCTGAAGTAAAATAACACTCATCTCATCCCAGCACCTCTGTAGCTGTCCAGTTAACATCTAACAGACTAACAAGATGGGAACAATTGATCTCCTAGAGTACCATCTTCCTAGTTTTCCTGGACGACGCCGTTTACTGCTCCCCGGCATTTTGTTCTGGGGATTATACATCATCTCATCCTGAATAGTTACTGCCTCTCAGCTGTTCACCTCCGCCAACCAGTCAAGTTGCAGTTTACATCCACGTCTGTCCAGACTCGAAATATATGTATTTAAAGAATTTAGGGATATTTAAATACACGTTGTTTTGTGTTATTTTTGCCAAATATGTTATCTCTATATTGACCTGTGCTCAATATTTTGAAGACATGTTTCTCACTGGAAACTATTCACTGGAATCATAGAGTATCCAACCCAATGTGAAATATGGCCACAATCTCTCTCTTCTGTTCCAGCGTCATGTCATTGAATAATGACCAGAAATGTGTTTTTGCGGACCATTATGATGTCACAGTGAAGTTGACCTTTGACTTCTGGAAGTGAAATATCATCATTCGTAATTTCAACCTGCCATAATTTTGCCATAATTAGGACATTTTTGAGTATTGGTGCAAAACAATGTTTTTCGAGGTCACTATGACCTTTGATGGACACATTATAATCCATTCGTTCTTAAGTCTACACGGACATTTGTGACATCTATTATACATATAATATATATACTACTGCTTTCAATATTTTGAGTTCTGGTTTGAGCAGTTGATAAAATGAGCAACTATTCAGAATTGGTATCCATTATATATTTTGATCAACTAGTTGTCTATTAATCTTTTCGGCCCTCTCTAATAGTCTCCACAATACAGAGGCGTGTGTAGTAATTTTACATGTCAGTCTGTACAACCGAGCAAAGAGTTTTCAGAAAATTGTAGATGTACAGCTTGGAAGCACCTTCATCTTACCTCCTCACCTGGTAATTGATTGTCCACACACATTATGTAACAGGCACACGTTGTGCTTGAAAAGTGGTAAACATCACCACCAGTCAACATTTGATATCTTTTGTATCCTTCTGTTCTCGTCGAGTTTTATTCTCCTCACTTAGTTCAAATAGCTGGAAACCTGGAGACAGATGAGATCATTCTATAATGAGACCGCGTCTGTTTCAGTTTGGGAAAAAAAGTATCGACACAACACAGCAAAGGAATTGAGATGAGAAATATTTCTTATTCAGGTGGACAGCCAGTGAAATAAATGATAAAATATGTCTTACAGGAGTATAGCAGAACAAAACAGATCACCAAGGTTACCATGGCATCTTCACGTCACCTGCCATCATTGTGCCAAGGAAGGAAAAACACCTATAAAGCTTTGACATTGTATACAATGAGTTTGTTAGGATCCTATTAAGACACTATGTTTTATTCTTTCATTATGTGCAAGGTACAAGCTCATGGCAGAAATACAATATAAACACTGTATGTGTGCATTGTAGTTGTAATAATCAGGCTATACAGATACTGTCGGCCACGTCCACCTCCAGAATCTGGCTGTTCATCTCATCGTCGGGGCATGAAGGGGTGAAAGGTTGGGCGCCTTCCTGCACAATTTACAGCATCTTCCTCTTCTCAAACTCCTACAGAGACGGACAACAGAGGGGAAGAAGAAGTGAGATAGAAGCGAATGATTTATTCATGCAGAATTCACAAAGCTCCGTTATGATACCGTGTGTCAGATCAGCTATTGAGGTGGGAAACGGGCGGCAAGAGCTTTGGAGAGCCCCTTGTTTTTTTACTGTTAAGTGCAAATCATGTACCGTGTATGTGTCAGTAAGTTCCAGTTGTCAACATTAAAAACAGCTCACTTTCTGTGATTGATGGGGGGGCTACACATCTGAAAGAATCTGATTTATGTGCAGTTGTGTTTATCAGCACGGTGCAACCATGTGACTATAAATGAGAAAGCATTATGTTAGCTATTAAAACAGATGTGGCTATTTACATATTCAATTTGGAAAACATCACAAACTGTAGGATGATAGAATATTTCGCTCCCCGAGTATTTTCCATTCCACAGGGGGGAAAAGCAACTTAATGCAAATGTCATTTATCATGTCTACAAAACACACAAGTACCCATGAACATGTTGGTTGATTTCTCATTGGCTTGTGAATACCTGAAGGTCTACTGCCACCTTGAGGAGAAAACATTTTCTTGTTTCTGAAATCTAAAAATCAACCTCAGCCTCTCTTAAGCTTGATATGCTGGCAGGGACAAGATGAACGACGTGTGGCTTAGTTGACTATATTTAATCTACAGATGAGGAGAGGTAAAAGAGGTGATAAGGACAAAGCTAAAGAGGATATGAGAACAAAGAATGTGCAATGGGTTGGAAAGAGTGACATGAAAAAAAGAAAAAGGATGAAGAGGGTGATTGTTAGCAGAACTGTGCATTGTTGGTCCACGACAACAAAAAGTAACTCAAGAACACAGGACAGGAATCATAACAGCAAGGTACGAGTAGAGTTGTTTGTGCTAGAGGGTAAAAAAAAAAAAAAAGACTTCTTGTGCGAGACAGACTCAGACACTTGACAAGACAAGTCGAGAGGAAGACGGGGAGTGAAATGAGCAGAGGAGAGGTTGCCACTCAGACGGGACGGGGGGGATACGTCCATCTGGACTCAAACTGAGGAGAGCAGAGAGAAACATGACGCGAACGCACAGCGAGACATTTACAAGCTCGCAGGGACGACAGCTTTGACCGACCAAGGCCGGATGTATGAGGAGTGCAGGCGTTGTAAATATGGTCTGTGAGTCACCTTCCACTATTTCAAGGCTTGGAATCCATTAAAGCAACAGAAAAAATAGGGATTAAAAGCTTTTGTTTGCCTGCACACATCTGTTGTACATGTGCATGCATGAATATAGAGCAGGATGGGATAATGCTAACTGCTGCTTTGATTGTGTTCCAGATATTTTGAAGGCAAGTAAAAGGTCATAATTATTCCACCTTGTATATCAATTAGGTCTTTATCAGGAAAAAAAAACAACAATAAGTTTTTTAATATCTTGTCCTTGCACCAGTCGAACAGAAAATTACTTTGGATATCAATGAAAGCCTTGCATATTTAATTTGTTTTTTACATTCTGAATATTGTTTTTTAAAGGCCCAGAACTCATATTTTGCTAAATGCATATCTCTCAGTGACTGACGGGGACCGACATGAGCACAGACTTCTCTTCAGTATTTAGGGTTTAGGTTATTTTATTTCTGATATCTGTATGTGTGTCCCTATCCTTGCTTTTCTAACTAGTTCGAAGTGGGCAGGCCTTAGTTTGTAAAAGATGATGTCATGGATGTATAAAGTTAAGTAATATGGCATTTGTTGAGTTGTTTACAAGCTCTGTCAAGACATTTTGAAAGTTTAGCTCTTAACAAATAAGTAACAATGTTCTTTGCTAAATGAGTCATGAACATTTAATGCTTAAAAGGAAAACGTAACATTCTTAATAAAATTTTTCCTGGGATCTAAGTGAACAAGAGTATGTAAAATCATACATGTGTATTTAGAATTACTTGACATATTTTGTTAAGCTAAAATAGAAAAAACAAGATTTACAAAGAAATAAAAAAGGAGCAAAAGAAATAGTTGAAATCTTGCCAAGTGTCAGTCATATTCGAAATTTAAACCTTTTATTTTCACGACTTCAGATATCAACTCTTGATTATTAAGAACTACTTATTGTGTATTATCAAGTCCCCCAGGACCATGACTGAAACATATTTCTGATAAACTGACAGCATTATAGGAATTTAATTGTTTCTCTATCATGGCTTCTTTTTTCAATATGCATGTTTACAATATGTGAATCTGAGGTCTGAGGTAAAAGAATATTATTTCCCCTTCCATATTTTACTTTCAGCACATTCTAACAGATAACGATAACGATATCAGCATGCCGCATCCTGTTCATGCTACAACCGTTTATGGCAGGGTTTATCTGTAATTATTATTATGATGAATAGTGTGCCAGGATTGGGTTGATGCAACTGTGAGGACAAAAAGCATCTTCACCACTTCGGAAGTGAGTGCATAGTTACTGCAGTCACACATTTCATTTGACTGAAAACATCTTAAGAATACGGCATGTACCTTTCTGACTCTAAACAAACATTTGATCCAAAAACTAACTGTGGGCTGAATGCGCAGTCTAGACTCTTGTTTAGCTAATCGTGTTTTTAGCATAAAAACATCTGCTGCAGCAATATGCATAATTCACTAACTTCCAATTAAACTTGATGATGCATGTATCCAGTTTTGCAAATACATTTTTTTCTCCAACACTTGTGCCTCGGCTCATGCAGGTCAGTGGCAGGCGAGATGCTCTGCACCACTCGAAAACAGCTGCGACTGTGGTCGTCATCGTTTCCCCACACCCAAAGCATTATGTCTCTTACATGTTATTACTTTGATTGCAGGGGTCAACAAGATTAACAGAGATGTATGAACACAATGCTCAGCAGAAAATGAGCCACCACACAGAACGTTTTTCATCATTAGACACAATGATTATGAATTAAACTTTTTTTGGGGGGGGGTGGGGGCATGTGTAAATCTTTACTCGTGCGCGGTAGGGCCAGCAGTGGTAATGAAAGTATAAGATGATGAATGGGTGTAATACATGCTTTCGCTTTTTATACATCTTGTTAACATGCTTCCCCGAAATTGAAATAAAGAGGCACTGATGCCAACTCAGCCACTGTCGACATGCGTTGATTAATTTCTGCCCTTCTACGATTTTGTAAAAGTTCAATCTCAACCGGACTATTCCCAGAAGGAAAAAAATTGTTTTTTTGTTTTTGAGTAATCCTCCACACGTTTGTAACTGTTTGGTGATGAAAGGCGGTGGAGCGAGTGACCAGCATCACAAGATAGTTGGTGATTGAGGCAAAAGACAGGTATTATCAAAATTAGTATTACAATGTGACAATATTACCTCCTCACTAGTTACGCTGGACGTCAGCTTTTATTAGCATGATTATTCATGTGTATAACTGAAACTCATTTTTGTCAATTTGTACGCTTTTTTTTTTTTTAAAGCTTAAGAGCACCCCTTATATATAATTTATAATTTTCGGCCATCCTGAGCACAGGACCGTTTTTTTTTTAATCAAGTTTGATTTCTAATTATCTCAAGCCAACAATATATTACATTTGAATTTGACAGTAGCAGCAATACTGAAAGGACTGGAGACGGGGTCAAGAAAAGAGATACGAGACAGGGAGAGATTAGATTAGATTGATGAATGAGGTGGAAAAACCAACAAGAGGGGACTTCTGAATCTAATATGTTTTTATAATGAGCTCGAATATCACTTCGAGAAAGTTAGCTTTTGCACGTCTGTAATGGTGACAACGCTAAATACACTGAATAATTCAGGTGTGACATATGAATAATTCCAATCTCTTAAATCCCTTTGCAGGCGGGGGAATGCTGGCTTCGTCTGCCTGTTAAAAGTGATTTCATTCAGACGTAGGAGTACGTTACATAGGTGTTTGTGACTGTTTTATTCGGATATGACAGAATTAAGTGCAAATAGGAAATATTACAGCAATTAAACTTAGACCCCTATTCAGACCTGAGACCGACGTGTAAACCTGCCATCACATTTACACCCGTCTGAAAGGGCTAAGAGTAAGGGTGGATATTTTCCGCTGACAGTGGATTATAAACTAGATTGAGAAAGCTTTAACTATTCATTACAATTAATGTTTAGCTAAGTCTTTTAAAGGTTATATACTATAACTATACTATAAACTTTAATATGTGGTCCTGTCCTCTTCCACAGCCCATTAAACAGTACAATTATCACATTACCATAATTACTATTACTGCCCTTGTCCGTGATAAAATCTGGTTGGGAGAAAGGACTCACCTTGAACATCGTGCTGCCCAGCTGGGCCGGGGACATGCTGACAACAACTCCAGCTGACTGGAGGGCTGCAATTTTCTCTTTGGCTCCACCCTTTCCACCAGCGATGATGGCGCCAGCATGGCCCATCCTGCGGCCAGGAGGAGCAGTTAGCCCCGCGATGAAGGACACCACGGGCTTTGAATTAGCACCCTGGACATAGAGGAGAAAAAACAAGGTATAAAGTGAGATGAAAATGGATAGAAAAGGGGAATAGGCTCAAGGGAAAGAAGTGAGTAACTAAGTAGATAAGGAGGAGGACGGAAGGAATGACGCAAAACAAGGGAGGAGGGATGTACAAAAATAGAGAGAATACATTTTCTGCACCTGAATTTTATTCATTCATTGGAAATTAAACATCCCATGTCCTCCCATTACAGAGCTTATCTAACCAGCCATCTACGTCTCAGCCTGCATTATTAAAACAAAGGGTCAATCAAGTCATTTAATTGCATGGGTTGGTGTATGACCAGATAGGGACGCAGGCTGCTGCCATTTCATATCGTCTCAATCCTGAGATGGAAATTAGTCATGCAGGCACTGATTAGCTCAGCGCCTGTCCATGCTGCTTGCTCGCTGATGGATGTTACGTTCAACAGTTAAGATCATTTCCAAGGTGAAGAGAGAGCTAATGTTTCATCTTCAGCAATAACATTATTACCAGCAAAAGGGTCGGAGTGTGTGTGCGTGTGTGAAGCAGCTAATATTTCATAGTTAGGAAATAATAATGTAATTGTAGAGGGTGTCTTTGTATTAACACACGCACGCACAGTGGCCGTCTGCATCTCAGAGTGTGAATGCAGCACAGCGAGGTCCTTCAAAGAAAACCTGCTTCTACCATTTCAGCACTAAACTCAGACCCGACACTGGCAGAGAATCGACAGCAGCCACTAATATGAACTGGAGATGACTTGATAATTAAGACTAGCAGGACGTATATCAACCAGGGAAATGCTGAGGACCGTGGCTAGAGAGGCACCACTAATGAAATATTAACACATGCACAGTTAACAAGGAAATGAGAGAGAGAGGGAGGGAAGGAATATCACTTTAAAGTGCTTTAAATATGTTACAAGCATCTGTTCTCGCTGATGACAAACTGTCAGCACAAAACAAATTAGCACACTCGCAGACTCTGAAGTCAAATCACGTTCTAAATAAACAAACCACCCTCATGTGAATCAAGTCTTGAATCTTCCTCAACTGAAAGGGGTTTAATTACTCTTACACCCTGCCTCCTGGGATACTAACTACTAACAATGCATAAAGGGAGGGGACTCATTCATTTTCCCACTGGTAACAGTTGTGATATATTTACTTAATTACAAACCAATGAGGTAGTTCGCCTACCTCAGTGTGCTAATGTGACTTGTGGACGGTCTACAAGAACCGGAAACAGCCTGGTCCAATGTCATGATTCACATTCACAAGCTTGAAATATATATAATATAAGACAATTATACGCCCCTATTAACAGGAAGACATGAGTAAAACCGGTATCAGTGCGTATATGTGGAGTCAAGTAATATTTCTTTATTCTCAGACTTCGTCTAGACTACAACAGGCTTTAGTTTTCAGTGTTGTCTTCATGGAATCACAAGGGGTTTAGCTAAGCTCAAGGGAGACAGGCAGGGCTAAAAGTCAAGAGGCTAAAAGAAAGAGGAAAAAAAAGGCTGTAAACCTCCATGGTAGCTTAGGTGCCAAGACTCTGACCTAGTTGATATGCATGAGGCGAACCGTTATATGGTCTTTCTGTGTAATACCTATTTCTGACATCAGGAAGCCTGTGAAGCTCTAGTAATGATAGGCAGACCTTTGATACAGGTGACTTCTTAAGACCATATGATGTTGGCAAGCATCGCAGACACTGATGAAGACTGAGCCCTGAAATATGCCACGCATCATAAAATCTGTCAGCTGAAGCTGGTAGGAAATATAGGCTTGTTTTCCTGAATTTTTACAGAATTAAGGTGTCGGCAGATAAACAGTCGGCGGCAACTCAGCTGGAAAATTGATGGATACTGAAATCGATACCTCTTCACCTTTCCGGTGTAATGTGTCTTTCTCGAGCAGGACTTCAATATATTTAATGTTGCATGACACAAGTCAATCATGACACTGGACCTTTAATTTCACTGAGCATTCAATATATAGTATGTCCAGTGTGGCAGAATTTGTCAAGTTAATGTGAAGCGTCAAGATTCTTTAAAAAAAACAAAAGTTTTCTCAATTAACTTATTATGATGAGTGATGTGGTCCGACAATATTCTGACAAGGTTAAAAGTGTAGTTTCTGAGTTTTAACTAAGAGACTCAGTTGGAAAGAGGTGGAATGGTTCAGTTGGCAGTTTATTAGGTACACCTAGCTAAAACTAATGCAGTCTAACATAATGCTAATTCAATAAATCCTATATCATGCAGGTTATAATGTTGAGTTTCTGTTGAAACCGTTTTAAAGGAGGTGTTGATGTTACGTGTGATCATATTTGAGATGTCATTTCTGGTGCTGTTGCTTTGTGTTATACAGAGTGTGTACAACCCAACTATGTAATGATTTTCTTATAATGTTACCATTAATGTTAAAAAAACAAACTACCATTAATGTAATAACAACAACTCCACTTAATTCAATCAAAACCTGATTATGTAACAAACTCCCAATAATGAAAACTCTCTAATCTGTAATAATATCCAATACAGAATAAGGAGATTTAGTATTATATGGCGATATAGGAGTAAATAAAAAAAGACTGTAGTAGTATCCCGCCAATAATGTGTTAATGTTTTGGAAATGCATTGTTTTCGTAAATGGGCATTATTCCAAATTAAGCAAATATATATATTGTGTGTAATAATATCAAATATGATATCATCGGCACAGTTATATTTATATTGGGAGATTATTACATTATCAGGTTTTATTAGATTTCTAAATGTTTTCTTTATTTTGTTATTGGTAGTTACTACATTTTTGTGAAATTATTGCATTATTGAGTTGTACAAGGTGTTTCTGGTATTCAGCCAACCCCTGTTGACAAATGAGGTAGATAAAGTAATAGAAACACCCCTTGTTATAGAATTAAGTGAATCAAAATCTGATGATGGTTGATACCCTGAGAAACAGACGTTTCATTTAGTACATTTGGCCTAATTTTATGTTGGTTCATTTCTTGTTGGGATGGCCAATTATTCTGATTTAATTTGTCCTAACCAGTCAGTAGTGAGTGATGTGGCCATTCCACCAAAGTCATTTTCAGTCAGCATGGAGGTTGTGGCAGCCGTTGCTGGGTTAAGTCTACTCATTGTTTTTATAAATATTAAATGAATAGATTGGTTTTTAAGTTATTTCTAGAAGTCAACAAACTTTACAAGTGCTACAATCTCATCTTTGTCAACATTTATATAGATATTTTTTCATGGATGAATCCAAGTAGGCAGCTCCTACTGGCACAAATAGCCGTCAGCGCGCACAAAGCCAGACCAAAGGTTATAGAGAAATATTTTCGATTTAAAAAACTAGTTTTCAGGAGCTTTAAAAGGCCCAGGGACATGAAAGATGGATTATTCTTGAGCAGCTGTCATCAATACAGCACCATAGCATGATAATTCTGCCTAGAAATCTGAGTATACTTTAAAATTTGTTATAACAACCAAGACATGAGTGACTCTACAGAAGTGCACAACATGCTGACTGATTTTTCCTGTCAGCTCAAGGCTACAAATCCATATGACAAGCAGCATAGTTCAAAGTTCAATGTGCCAAAGATTAAGAAGCCCGTGCATTGGCTAAATATTCTTGATCGTCATAGAACAGACAAAAATCTATCATCAAGTTTAGGTCTTCACTGTTTTGTAATATGGATTCAATTTTGGGAGGTTTGCCTGAGCTTACCTGCACATTTCCAGCAACACTGTGCTTCACATTAATACAATATTCACATATGGGAGCTGCCCTAGGTTAGTGTATCGCTGACTTGAATTCAAATGTATTCAAATTAAGAAAGTTAAGTTTTCTCCAAAGTAAAACAATGTCTCAAGACTACTTTTGAGCTTTAACCATGAAGAATAAGGTCCATGTACGCTATATTATGTACAATGCTCTACACAGTTGACTTTCAAAAGAAGATCTGCAGCTTACTCGCATCATGCTCCACTGGGCTTTTTCATTGTGTTTCATTTGAGCTGCCCCTCTCTGTCAACACTCTGGGTGCTTGGGTTGGTGGGTGGTTGTGGGGTGGTGTTTGTACTTTATCCGTGGAGTGAGAGAAGTTATTCGCCTAATACGCTAGTGGGAGATTTGCATGCATTAAAGCAGCCACGGGCACTAAAAGCATGCACAGGTACACTGGAACCAACACACACACACTGAAAAATTAACAGATTAAAAGTGTCTTCAGGGAGCAAAATGCCAAGTACAGGCCAGCTACCAAGTTCTCGGCTACTTGGCTCCACAAGTCAATCATCACCATACTGTTTTTTTATCACATGCGTGCATCACAGAAGGTTCACTGCTCATCAGCCCTGCAGATTTCCAGAAAATGCCCTGTGACTCATTCGTCCACCCATCTGTCACTCTTTATCTTTATCACACAAATCTTACGGACATTGGAAACTGAGAGGGAAAGCTGAGGCTGTGATAAAAAAAAGAAAGGGCACTTTCACAGTCCTACTTTGTTCTCATTGGTTTCCAGTGTTCAATGCAGCTAATGGATATGAAAGGGCATGACTAAGAGCTTATTCAGAAAAGGATAAATGTTTTATACGAAGAAATATATCTGCTAAGGTGACGTGCGCTGTAGCAGAGGATATTAAAAAGGACAGTGAAGTGAAATAATGGGTGTCCTGTGTATTATTTCCTTACAGAGTTGTGCTGTTTGAGGTATTCTGCTGCATTCTCCTCTGCATCGCCTCCGATCTCTCCAATAAGGATGATGCCCTCTGTCTTGGGATCCTGCAGGAACACCTCCAGACAGTCTATGAAGTTTGTACCGTTGAATGGATCGCCGCCAATACCTTGCAGGAGACAAAGCACACACGTCAAGACTCTCAAAGGATAATTCCTGTGAATCGTTGAGTATCACTTGGCTGCTGAGCCTGAAAGTGGGAAAAAAAAACAGCAGCTGGAACCCAAATATTAGGCAATATGGTCTGAAAGTCAGTTGTTGTCAGATTGTTGTTATGAACACATGATTGTAGCGTATTCCACATCTCTTTCTCTATCCACATTGCCACATCATCAGCAACATGCATAACGTGAATTCGTAAAGTCTTCATATTTCTTGCAAACCTACCAAGAAATGTATCATTGTTTTGTTTTTTTAATACACTCACAATGCAACATCTGACAATAGGTTTTTGTTTGGTCATTGGTTTAATGTGTGTATGATGAATGAAGGAAAATCAAATCTTCTTGTCTTGCACAGCAGAAACCAGCTTTAAAAAACTTGTTAAACACCTATTTACACATCCAACACACACACACACACACACACACACACACACACACACACACACACACACACACACACACACACACACACACACACACACACACACACACACACACACACACACACACACACACACACACACACACACACACACACACACACACACACACACACGTGTCTGCGCAAATGCAAGCCTGTAATTTACTGTGATTTTCGCTCTAATTTAGTCTTCATCAACTCCTGAGGGAAATATCTGGCTCCTTAGATGCTAAATGCTCCACCATGTTCACCATCTAGTCTCTTAGCAGTGTCCCACTGCAGTTTGCACATCAGGGGTTTTCTGCTGCAGCTGCAAACGACTTCACCAGTGGTGACAGTGAATCAGGACAAGAGAGTAAAAGGCTGTAGAAACCAAAACAATGAAATGGAAGAAAGCTCCACAGTGGTGAGGGCAACTGGTGATACATTTGTAGATTTCGCATTCAACTCTTAATTTCACAACATATTTATTTTGACTATAAAAATATTGTTCACAGTTACTTCAAATTTTGAATCGTGGGGGGGTTTGAATACGTCACTGTAGATGAGCAACATTTTTGTTAGAAATAAATTAACATCTAACTGGAGGACAAAGAGACACCATTATTCAATTTGACTTCAAAGTCTCTTCAAAAGTTAGTTTAATGGTATGACTGCCCCCAAACCACCTTTATCTCAGCACAGCAGTTTAAAGGTGCTGTTTCTTTCATACCCGGGGAACATGACTTCCGTAGCTTTTCCAAATCAAAGGAGCCCAATAACATCAAAAAAAGTTAAATCATTTCCTCAGAAAATTACTCCAGGATCTATACAAGCTTGGGCAAAACTTTACAAGACAAATCTTCAAAGACAAGTTGTCAGCTAAATTTACATTCGTACCATTAAAAAAACACACAAAAAACCTGGCAACACCCAGAAAGATATTACATTATTAATAAAAGAGAACCACATTACAAGCAACCGAGATGACAGTGATATTAAATATTGTACTAACTGAAATTTGCTGTAGCCTCTAGGTCACTCGCAGACATAAGAAATTGTTAGCAGAACCACCAATAAACCCTCTTAATGAACTCTACAGTATTTAATACTGTAGTGGCACTGTCTGAAAGGATATCTGTTTAGAGGGCATAATTAACTGCAAAATAATAATGCTAAAGCCAAGTTGTTTTTCATTTAATGTGGGTGTCCAAGCAGCCCTTCAAAACAGATTTTCTGGTGGCAAAGTTTTTCTTCTAAAAAATGTGTTAATTTCCTATTTGCCGTGTTGCCATAGCTGGAAAATATAGGCTGATGCTGTATATATATATAGTTGCATACATAGGACGGAGGTGGGAAGGGCTTTCGGGGGATCATTTCACTGAGAATAACAATAAATGTTAAATCAGTCTGTATACAGCAGCAGAAGACTGTTCCTTATAAAGTCCCAGCCTGTGTCGCTAATCCCCTGTAAAAAAATCTGTAAATTATAGAAAACGAGTCTGTGAGAAATTTGGGGGAAGCAAAAGTGAGTAGCACCAGGAAGGACAGTAATGGCAAGTTCAAGATCTGTGCTAAGGTATTGCTGAAATGTATTCATGGATGAACAAATTAATTCATACAGCAAAATATAGTACCAGCTTTTAGAACATTTTTAAAAGCTCACTTCCCCAGTATTTCATTACATTACGGTATTGTGTGCAATGTCAATAACATCATCTGATTGAGTTGCTTCCTGACAGCCATCTGTGTCAAAAAGGAACATGAATTGAACAACAATAGGCAGGAAAGGGCATTTATTAAGGATATTCATAGAAAAGTTAATGGCAGCAGGATCATTGAGTTAAGAATTATTGTAGTTTCGGTTAAGTGATGCATAATCACAAGTTTTGCTCGTCTGGTTTGCGCGGGATTCATTTAAAAAAATGTCTGGCTATGGCCAATTATCCCAAGATTTTAAGGTCAAAGACATTAAGAAAATACAAAGAAAGAGTTTCTACTTGCATTTGCGTCATTCGCTGTGGCTGTGCATGTTCAATCTCAGAGAGAGCCCTTCAAAGACAGTAGCAACTTCAAGGCTCAGATCAGAGGAGGATATTCTCAGCAGTGTTCAGGAAGTTGGTAAGTGCACTTAAAACAAAATGCCTGTGCTGGAATGCATCAGCATCCGCAGTGGTTAGAGTGAAAGTTTGTGTCTCTAGAGTAAGTTTATAAAAGAGTAAAGAAACTTTACCACAACTATATTTACTTCAGCAAAAAAGTCTAGCATATTCTCTGCAATCATCTTCTTACAACAAGCCATGATCCAAACACAGTTGTGTGATACATTTGTTTTTTTATTCCAGGCCAATTGCTTCTTGTTTTAACAATGTCTGTTTATAATGGATCCCGACAGATATATCAGCCCATGTGAGCCTTTCAAATCGCTATCAGCATTTATGTTTGCAAATATGTGCAGATATGAAAAATAACTACATCTAAGGAATCTATGGCACTAAATTTTTTTTTGACATATACATATTGGCCAATTTATAGATATCCGAATTTTTTAATTCCATAATATCGGTATGAGCCCACCAAAAATCCTTATTGGTCGGGTTCTAATTTATAAATATAATAGCTGTGTAACTGTGACCACAGGTCATTAAAAGCTTACCAATGCAGAGAGACTGTCCCAGGCCAACTTGTGTAGTTTGGTGTACAGCTTCGTACGTCAGAGTACCCGATCGAGACACAATGCCTTAAAGACAAAAAAACCCAATAAACACTTTGTGATGTTATGCTTTTTGTCTTTTTCTTTCCAACTTTGACTGAAATGTTGTCAACCTTACAGCTAACAGAAAAGATATCACCATCACAACAGAGTTCTATAACCGGTGCTCTGTTTACGCTTTGGGAATGATGGCAGTCGATTCACTATAAAAAACAGACCTCCAGTAAAGATTCACTGGCCAGCAGCAGCACACACACTGCTTATCAAGCTGTGATCAGGAGAAACTCCATCTAGGATTTAAGTATAATACTCTACAAATATTCATTTGGCCTGGTATGACCGACTTTTTTTTGGGTGGTGAACCCTCATTCATCAATTAGTAGATATTCTAAGATAACCATTCATATTTAAGGCAATATTTGTATATATACATTAAATGCTTAGAGATCTAAACAGATAAAGAATAATTTTCACAAATTAGGGAAAAATTACCAATTCTTCCTTTCTTGTGGATGTGGCCTGGCATGATCCCAATCTTGCATTCTCCAGGCTGGGTAAAAAATACATTTTCCTTTTCAATAAATTAAAATTTTAAAGTAAAGACCATAAACTAACTTCTCTACATCAACACTCGACCTCCCCCAACTTTAAACTCAGTCCCCAGTAAAACTCTTTTCTTTTCTGCACAAAAGATTTTTCTTTGAACAAAGAGCAATTTATTATTCTGCCAACTTTTTAAACTTTTCTTGGTCCAAATGCAAATTTTCCTGAATCTTAAAATCCAGAAATTGTGTAAGTCAAACCAAATCACTGACATTATTAATGCTACTGCCAACACAGAAACAAACAACCAGTAACACCAGTATGAAAAATAATGCTCCTTTAAGGTTTCAGGTTGACTGTGTAGAATATTAATGGGTAAATTTGAATTACTCCTGCACCCTTGAGGAAAAGCTTGTGCTTCCAGCTCTCTTAGTCACAAGAGCAACAACAAAGAAAGAGAAGAATAGAAGAAGAAAAAAAAGTGTGAGCTTACATTGATGACTCCTGGACAGTTGGGGCCTATGAGGCGGGTGGCGCTCTGACGCAGGAGCCGATGTTTGACTCTCACCATGTCCTGCTGGGGGATGCCCTCGGTGATGCAGACCACCAGGGCTATCTCTGCATCAATGGCCTCGATGATGGCTGCTGCCGCAAACGGAGGCGGCACATAAATCACAGTAGCATCTGCCCCTGTGCCCTCCTTTGCCTGAAGCGAGGAATAGAAGTTATTAGTGTTGTAATAAAAACTCTAAAGTTATGAAATAGTGCCACCTAATGTTTCTGTAAAAATCATCTGAAAGGCTTTACAGTTCTTCATGAGATATTTGTTGCAAATGTGTCAGCTCCAGACTAAAGAAAATTTAGTTTTTTTAAATTTATCTTTCAATATATTTACAACAGATTTTTAAAAAAGCATATCCACATATGGATTAGGAGCCATACGTACCTCCTTGACCGAGTTGAAGACTGGCAGGCCGAGGTGTGTCTTACCACCCTTACCGGGGGAAACACCTCCGACTAACAGGGAGCCATAATCAAGGGACTGCTGACTGTGAAATGTTCCCTGCAAGGAAAGAGGGAGAGAAGAGTCGGCGTGGGTATGAGTGTGTAATGAAGTGTGCTACAGCCATTTCTGCTGCGTCAACCTTGAAATATCATTACAGACAGAGGGGAAGGAGGAAATATGCTGCCACCCCCCAGGATTAATCACCTGTGCTACCGAGTAAAGGGACGGATACAGACATGAGGCCAGATTCTTCCAGGGATGTAACCACGGGTTAACACAGTCAATGAGAGGGAATCATAATGTTCTTGACGGATAATGATGTACGGCTTAGTTTAATCTCCTCAAACAACATTTCAAAAACAAATCAAAGGCGGCTTGGATATTCTCCAACTAAGTAAAATATCTCCCAAGAAAGATATTGTCATTTCCATGCAGGCTATAGGGAACCTGCCATGGCCGCCACAGTTGGAGCATTTAATTCCAGTTAGTCACAAAGTTGATTAATTTGCTTCAACCAAAACAACAACAAAAAACTCATTAATCTTTTCTTCATTTGTCAAGGGGAAACATATCTAAACCTCAGAAATAGCTTGACTAAGAATGGATTGTTTTGAGGCCGATACAAATGAACGTGACAGATGTTTCGGCAAACAGTGATGTTTTTCATGATATAACCTTTTCTGTCAAGACAATTAAGAATTGTGCATAAGATAAGTACTGAGCAGAAATATTATATAGCTGAAAAATGTATTTCTCAGTGCTCTCTGGGGACAAATAGTGTAATAGAGACACCATTATTTTTTCCTTGTTTTTATAAATAAATCCCAACATATTCTTATTATACTTGTTGGACAACAAAAACAAAGTTTAATTATATCCATTTATGTCTATATGTATTAACCCATATGGATTGTGGATACAGAACACATCCGGAATATTTTCACTTGCAGTCATTACAAAACACAGACTGGGGCTTAGCTTGAAGTTTCAATTCCCACCTTGAAAACAGAAGTTGGACAAATAATCTTGTCAAGATGCAGTTTTAGGCATCAGTGAAGAGTTGGAATGAGCTCACACAAAAATGCATATGACACTATAAAATAGCGTGAAATAAGCCGATTTTCCAACTTTAAAAGCCACGGGGGAAATGTTTAAGTAAGGATGGAATATTTGTGTTTTGGATCTCTGTTAGCTGTTGATACTTGCAGTTCATGTATTTGGTACAAATCACCAACAGAGACCATACATTTAAAAAAACAGAAATAACAACAAAGGGAGTATATATTTTAGGAGGTAAAATCATGTGAGTGAATCTCAGTTCTTTCCCAGAAAATTAGTCGATGAGGGCTGTGTAAAGTGATTTTCAGCTGCACAGATTCTATCAATCTGTCATCACTATGAAATAGATGCTGAAATAATGTAGATAAAGTAGCCAAGGGTCATAACAGCGAGTGCAGATAAATGACCTTAATGTAAAAAATTATAACTAGTCTATTAAGAGGAATTTGAAGCGATGAATCAGCATTTCCCACCAATGTAATAGACTCCTTCATCGTGCTAACTTTGCTGTTTTTGCCAGTCATTATTATCACAAATGTTGGGACAATAAATTTAAAAAATGGCTTGCTTATCAAGCCAGAAAAAAACGACAATGTGCACTCAATAGCACTTGCTTCATTTCTCTTCCTTTTCTAATTACCCGGAGTGTTCACTGGGAACTATTTTTAACAACCTTTTTATTATGTTGAAGAGAAAATGGAAGATGAAAAATGGACTGTGCACAAGGACAGGGGGTGGGATATAAATCTGTGAAGCCCATGTTTCTGGCTTGTTGAACACACTTGCCAAGATTTTTTTTTTTATTCTCCTTGACTGGAAGCCGTGCAAAGTGATTTACCTGAGCTTCTTCGTGCTTTTGAAAAACAACTGAATGGATCAACAATCAGTCACACAAGGATGTGTAATTGACTGGAACCATGATTGATGGATGTCAAAATGGAAAAAAAATAATTAAAGTAAAAAATTAAAAAGTCCCTTTCCCTTCTAATACCAGCAAACTTAATCAAAACCAAATTTGATTTAAAAGGGATTTTAATCAAACTCTATCAATGAAGTGAAAAACAGCACATTGCAGTTCTGTCAAATCATCCTGTGACAGGTTTTTAAGCTTTTACAAAGATTATAAATATAACTGTTGAAAATACAACAAAGAAAATATTATGTCTCTTACTTTGCATTCTTATTCAATTCTTAAAGTCTTGATCTTAAAAGTTAGTTATTTGTAATTCAGTTTATCTCTATTTTAATCCTACTTTCACAACAGGATTACTGTAACCTAATCCAATGTGAAGCAATAATAGAAAAAAATCATGATGATGAGAAGTTGTCATTACAAACCTGCTTCCCTGTGAAACCTTGGCAGATGACTTTCGAGTCCTTGGTGATGTAGAGATTCTGTCTTGTTCCTGTATAACAGTGCCTGACTCCACTCTGCTGCACTGATTGACAGATTTCAGGTCACAGATATCAATAAACAGACCAACATTAATCACCAAAACATCACACAATCAAATCTTCACCAAAAAGAAGCAGAGTAACTGTACTGATACATGCATGTGAAATACACATGAAGGGCTGTCATCAAAAATGAAAATAAAAAAATCAGGATCAATTTTCCTTTTCACAATGAATAATATAAGCTTAGAAATAATAGCAGTCTTCTCTTTTCTTCCAAAAAACTATCCTTTGGACTTGAGACTTGCAGTGTTTTGACAACAATCTCTTTACTTCTGCATTTATTTTTGCTAAGCAGCATTCTTTCTTAAGACTTCACAGCTAAGGTCCAGAAACACTGAGGTTTTCTTGTAAAGCATCATTTTTAAATCAGCGATGGCCGCTTATGTAGTGGAACTGTTATGGTGTCAGTTACTGTAATGTTTTGCAATATTTTCCTGCAAAGGGCCTCCCCGACCTTTTTGTAAATGTTGTAAACCGTATAACTAAAATCCCCTGGGTAACTGCATGTATTCAAAACAATATTTTGGATATTAATAATATTGAATATTATGCAGTAAGTAGCAGGACAAAAATCAGGTCAATCAATGTCTATCATGTTTTACATCTACTGTGAAAGAACTGATAAGACAAAGACTGTAAGTGTTATATATATATAGTGTTATATAAAATCTAGCTGTAATCTTTGACTTGTTGAACCAGAATAAATTCAGATTTTGCTCCATAAACAGATAATAATCTGAAAAATGTTCACAAAGCAAAAGGGACACTTTTTTTTTACAACACGCCCAATCAAATCAAATATGCTGTTCTTCAGTTGACTAGTCAAAGGCAAAGATGCTCCTAAACCTTAAGATAATAAATATGATTTAACAAAAACAATTTGCCATTAATGCAACGAGAATAGGCTCATTCCTGGAAAAAATATATATATTTAAGGTTCCAAAAAGTAAAATGAAAAAAATCTGATGAATACCGATTACTCTCTGTATGATCTCAAAGTCAAGTTATGTGACTTATTTTGGTTTTACATGTGTGCAGTCTGACAGGGTCGTATATCATTACCTCCCCTCCGAATGACTGAACTTTGATCTTCTGTCAGTGCTTCATGTCTGACACAAGTTATCAGTGATACTGTGCAAAGTCCAGTTTCCCACCTATGCTCAGTGTCCAGACAAAGTGGCTATTACTAAGAAAAACAAAAAAGCCTTTCTTCATCTCTTGATGTAAACCAATCATACTATGGTGTGTTTTGTCTATAATTAGATGCCAAATCTCTGTAGTGCACCGAGCTGTGATTGGACAGGCTGAAAAACAACAATCACCAATAGGTGAAAAATCTATCACACGTTACACTGACAAAACCACTGGGAAAGACGGTTCATTTAGTCGAGGACATGCAAGGTCAAAGAGCAACGTTTCCCTCTGTCCGGCTACAGGCTGACGTGAGGTTATAGTTGGATTTTAAAAGGACGTTAGCGAAAAGCTAGCTAATTAGCTTGCGGGCTAACTGTTAGTATATATATTAGGTGGGCAGGCTAGCGTGGCTAACTAGCCTGGACGCTAACTGACAGCCAACCTAAGGGAGCTTTTGCTAGCCAGTGCAAGACTGTGTGACCCTGTGACGCTCGGCTAATGTCGAGCAGACGGTCAACAAATATGATTCTGTCACGGGAACCACACGGTCAAAAAATTTGAGGGGATTAAAACCACAGTTATTTACAAATACTTACAAAGCAGCCTGGCAAACAACCTGCAGTGAGACATCTTCGGTCATTCACCAATGACACCGGAGGCTGAGGACCTGACACACGGATTTTAGTTGCCCGCAAATATCTCCGTGTTTAAATTTTTTTTTAAAAGACAGAGATTTAATACATGTTTGTTTGACTATGAATTCCAACTTATTTACAATTTTTTGTCAATATATTTGTTCAGGAGCTTTGACTGTACTGATTGACTGTAAAACTGGCACTGAAATTATTCCAGGCGAGAAATGAGCTGCATATATATTTGCCATGACTTCTGGGTAATGAAGTTCTCCTCAGAGTACATGAAACTAACCAATGTCAGCACTAGAGAGCGCATCGGTCACAAGGATAATTCCGGCAAATGTCACTGAAAACCATTCTATGCTGAAAAACGTCAGACAAAAACAACAACAATAATAATAGTAATAATGATAATTATTATTATTATTATCATTATATACAATTATGTCAATGCTTTGTTGTGGCTATGGACAATTATTCACATTATTGTGAAATTACCGGTTTAGGTACTGGAACGTTGCTTGAGTAATACTATTTTTTTGCTCCCATCATAAGGAAATACCACAGCCAACTTTTTTATTTACCCAAATGTACGTGTTATGTAGATTCAGCGTTTAGGCATGTTTAATCATAAATTACCCAGACATTAATGTCTGTTTTCAGATGCTTCACAAATGTCTCATCCAAGAGTATTGGAGCATCTGAAATTATATAAATTGTATGTACATTATCGTATGAAGTACTTTGATGCATTTGCAGATCTGTAACTATTTGAAGAAATTTCTGAAAAGATTCTCCAAGGTCAGTAATGAAGTGAAATAATAACTGAATGGGAAACAGCGATCAAATGATTGCAGAGGAGTGTGCACTTCATTCCTATTGCCATACTTGTACATACATTATATATTTAATTTCGCAAATAGACTTTATAAAACCTTAAATACATACAACTTTATTCAGCAAACACCCAGTGTTTGCTGTATCTTATTTGTCATAAGATACAGTATTTAGATTGTTGTTGTTTTATTTAACTTTTATAAGAACAAAACGTGAATTTTACATGGAGCACTTGAAGTAGGCAGCACCCTGGGTCACGCTGAATTCAAGTTGTCCAATCCAAAGCCACCAACTCCGCCAACGCTGATTGGTCACATTCTCCAGCGTCACAGGTCGCTGCTACGCATATTCACCAAACACTCTACGCTTCTCCCCCGGTCGTGTCCAAGGCTCGTGGGAGGCGTGTACGTACCGGTGGCAGTCTGCGCTCGGAAACTAGCGCAATGACACAAAACGAAGCCCAGGAACTAAACAAGTCCAACCTGTCCATCTGAGCGACTCAAGATGTCTTTAGAAAGCATCGCAAAGATCATAAAAGTCCAGCTTCCGGCTTATCTCAAGAGGCTGCCGCTGCCGGAGACCATCGGCGGATTCGCGAGGCTAACAGGTAAAGTAGCAGCAGCAGCTGCTGCCGCCTCTTGTACTTCTGACTGTTCCATGACTTGAGAACTGATCGGGGACACCTCTCACCACAGGGCTCTTTTGCCCCAGTTAGCTTGCGTGTGTGTGTGCGCGCGCGTGCGCGTGTGCGCGCGTCCCCCTGAACCCGTGTGATGTCCCCAAACAGCTGTTCAGCTCCTGACAAAACCTCGAGCAGGCGTTTGAAACTTTGTAGCTCTGTTCAGCAACACCAAGGCTAGTGGCGACCTTCTGGTCGCACATGTTACAAAGCAGCAGTTAAGTTTGTGTTGTCAAATGTGGATACTCAGTTCTGATCTCAACCGTTAAGCATGTCCTCACTAGAACACTGTTACTGTGATGCTCGTGTGCCTGCAACACAGTACATGTGTAACCACCTCACCCTGCTGTACCCTCATATCATATACATGTACACTGCATGTTTTTACAGACATGACAAATTTACCATGAATACATCGTTTTTTCTGTCAGTTATGTTCATTCAGTCATGGCTAGCCGGCTGAGTCTTTAGTGTCACAGCAGTGTCATGTTCCCTGACATGAAAATGATTCAGATGAGCTCCCTACTGTGAGATCCACAGATCTTATGTTTGTGGAAAAAAGAGCACTGAGTTTAGACTGGGTGTTGGAAAGTAAATATTTGGATCATAACTTCCCTTAAAATTTCAGAAATCTCATCATGTCTCCGTATCAGTCCCCAAGTATGAGAAGCTTTAGACGTGAAAAATAAGCATCACATTAAAGCATCACATTGCATCGCAGAAGCTAATGCATTCACCTATTTGCAACTCTTGATCAGCAAGAGTCAACGTGTCGTTGACATGAGAGAAAACTAAATGTTTCCACAGCTTCATAGTTTGGATAAAGGAGAGTGAGTGGCCATGATCAACCATGTCATCTTGACCCTTTGACTGACTTGACAGGCCATTGGAAAGTATCCGATTTAACCTAAAACTACTTCAAAAAGTCAATCAACAAAGTTACTCACGTATTGCTAAAACATATTTGTTACCAAAGAGGATGTAAAACCATCTGAGAAGTACGTAAAACCGACAGATAAACATCACAGATATGGAAAGATATTCATGGCTGTGGTACTTTGCTTAAAGATTTGCATTAAGGGCTTCAGTTTTAGCTTTAATGTTTCGGATGTCATCTCCTAGTCAGTTCAGATTAGAAAGGTGAAAGATGTATGAAGTGCTCCTACATAACTCCTTTCAGAGATTAAGGATTAGGCATCAAAATCCTTTTATTGAAAGTATTTTAATTGCCATAGGATTATTATCAAAAGCTCCAGGAAACCGGGGTCTAACTCGCAGTAGACTGTGGTTAATCCTCACTGTGCTTCGCTTCCCTGTCATCTCCGTGGGCGGTGGACTGCGCGGTGGGGTTTTTTCCCAAAGCACTTTTCTGGGCTCAGTGTGGCTTTTCACCTGGTTGGCATGAGGCACGACGCGCTTGAACAGTACGAGAGTTGAAATGCAGATGAGAGGAGGAATGGTTCCCTCTAGCTGGTCCAGCAGACACACTGTTTTTACCTTGTGTCCATTCATTGTGTCAGGGGGAAAAACAGAAATGGATGGATTAGAGGTTAGACTTACTTGTATCTGCTGTACCTGTTGTCAGAATTTAGTTGGGTATAATTAATAATTAATCCTTGAAAAAGAATTCTTGGATCCCGATCCAGATCGGGATTTCTCCCAAAATGTAATCACCTGTTGCCATGGCCAAGACCTATCTATGATGAAAATGTCATGCAAATCCACCCGTAACTTTTTGAGAAATCCTGCTAACAGACTAACCGAGCCAATCGCATGACCTCCTTGGTGGAGGTGCTGAAGAGAAAAGCAGCAAATATTAACACGTGATGAGCTGGAACCATTTTGATGTTTTTGCTTGAAAATGACTTAAACAAGTAATCAATAATCAATAGGGGCCAAACTGGGAAACATTGGCTCCAGGGGTCAGTGTGGCAGTTGCACAAAGTGTGTCTGTGCTCATAGTATTTCATGTATTATTGCTATAACGTGTGTGTGATGTGTCTGTAGTGTCTGAGTGGCTCCGGCTGCTGCCTCTCCTGGGCATCCTGGCTCTGCTGGGCTATCTGACCATCCGCCCATTCCTGCCGAAGAAGAAGAATCAGAGAGACAGCCTGATCAACCTGAAGATCCAGAAAGAGAACCCCAAAGTGGTCAATGAGATCGACATCGAGGACCTGAACAGCGCTAATGTGTGTTACTGTCGCTGCTGGCGCTCCAAAACTGTAAGTTGACAGGTTATTCTTTTGAATATTTCTATTTTTTTCTTTTTAACTTTTAGAGGAGAGGGAGTTTATCTTTTTTGCAAATTCGCCTGATCGGCTAATATTGAGTTGTCTCTTGTTTTAGTTTCCCGTTTGTGACAAGTCACATTTAAAGCACAACGAGCTCACCGGAGACAACGTGGGACCACTCATACTCAAAAAGAAGATACTATAATCGACCGACGGGAGTTTTCCTCTCACTTCCCCAATCTTGAGTTTTCACCTCCACACTTTGTAGTTCTGTCTTTTTCTTTTACAAGTCTTGGTGTCATGTTTGTATTCGACAAAATGACCTTCCAGAGTCTGTTGAAAGTGGTCAGATTGTGTGATACTGTATTTTAGGTTCTTTGATAGAATTGTGCAGTTAGGAAGGCTTTTGTTTTGTTTTCTTCATGGCAGTTGTTCACTGCTTTTATATGACTAAATTAAAATGTAGTCATGTCTCCGTTTTTGCAATCGGTTACAACTCATCGGGACCACTTTGAGGAGAAACCTTGAAACACTTTCAATAGTTTGAACCCATCAGTGGAAACATTTATTCCTAGTTAAATGGCTGTTTAATAAATGAGATACTAGTCCAACTTGTTTTGCACAGTAAGTTTTCATTTTGGACGACTCTTGTGTATTATTGAACAGCCACACTCTTGTTTTAAAGCTTTCCTTCTCTTGCTTCAGTTCTTTCTAAGTGCCAAATACCGCCAGGATGTGAAATACTGTCTTATAAGTTATTGTGAGCATAGGAGGCTACTTATTCTTCAAATGTATTTTTTTCATCGCCTTTAAACACTTGAGTTTTACATTTTGTATTAAACTGTTGCCTTCAAACATTTCAAACCACTGTACTGTTGAATAATATCCACTTATACACAGTTTTAACCTCACTACCCCTCTGAGTTTTCGATGTGTGCTGTTTATTTCTAGCCTCTGTGTAGTCGTTATGGCTGTATATATAGTTAAACTTCATGCTGGAGCCTTTTTAATTCATCAGCAATATTTTATACACAAAAGGTTTGTGTTGTCAGATCTGTGTTTGCACGATGATGTCTGTGAATGACTTTGTTTATGAACCTCTGTAAGGATGGACTTTCATTCATTCTGCATTTGAAATGTGACAGTGGAATAGTCGAAATGTTTAACTGGACAGTTTTGGCAAATACAACTGAAACTTCATTCCCTTCTTTCACTATTGCGACTGTTTAACTTTCTTTTTTTTCAGGTAAAACTTATCTTCAGGATCATATTTATACAAAGGTTCATTGTAACAGACCAAGAGAGCATCTAGTTTTACTCTTGCTAAGTATTTCATAAACTTGAAGTGGTAAGTTTGTAAAAACAATTGAACACCGCTTTGGCTACTAATTATTCACGAAAAGGAACATAGTCGGTAATAATCACCTCTGCCGACTCGTCAAGGTGGTCCTGTTTTCACCTGACCGGTGGAAGACCTGCGGTCGCTGATCAGAGGATCTGCTCTGATAATCTTCAGTACGAGTATTTTACTGGCGTTTGTTTAGAGTCTGTAGGGAACAGTTTGATCTGCTGTCGTTTGCAGAGTCAAGAAATCAATTCCACAATTCAAATGTATGAAGTCTTTATAAAGTCATTCAGTCATTGGATGCCTAAATTTGTTTTTCTTTTTTAACAACGGAATCCTAAAACCTTAAAGCATCGCCAAAATAAATTGGGGTCATTACTTAACATATATCAAACTGAAATTACACCTTGTTGCACATTAACTACAGCATTTATTGTTCAAAGAAAATTTGGTAAAAAACTAATGCTCGTGTCTGTAAAATCTTCAAATAGTGGCTTCTAATACATAAAAACCTTTTCAATGAGGTAATATAAATTCAAACAAATCAAAAATAACTTACACTGCATACATCTGGAATAAAAATAAAAAAACATGTAACAAACATGAAAAAAATCTAAATCTACTTTTCTTCAAAATCAAACTATGAAAGGTTTGGTTAACACGATTGCTTTTAGTATGGAGAGGACATAGTGCCATGTCGTAGATGATATAGCAGCATTTTGTATAAACTAGAAAGTATTGTGGCCAATTACGATCTTTTCCTGAGTCCTTGTAAACTACAAAAACCCTTCTCATCACCATGACAAACAGCTAATACATCTTTTAATAAAAATACACAGACACATTGCTGTAAAAATGTACGGAGTGCAGAATACCCCAAAATTAAAATGTGTGTCAACTAATTTAAGACAAAATAAATACTGCTACTGTCAGTACATTCAGTTAAGTAGCCCTCACAAAAAAACCTGCTTATAATAAAATACAGCATTACAGCTCGACAGTGCAGACGTTTAGGTCATTTGTTTGAAGCCCGACGACTGGAAACCACCAGGGGCTATAAATACAGGGTGATTCACCTGCTCCTTCAGAATGGCAAACATTAGGAGCTGACCAGCAGATAGAGACACAAAAGGAAGGTAGTGTTGTTAAATGTTCTCGCTTGCTGGATGAAGACGGGCGGGGTCAGAGAGTACTTTCATATGTGACGGGAGTTTCATTGTCGTCTTCACTTCCCGCTCCAGTGCCTGCAAGTTGGAAAAGAGACAGAGGAAGAAAATCTTAGGAAAAAAGCTTCCATTAAGAGCCTGAGAACATTCAGACAGGTAGTACAAACAAAACAACATGCTAAAGTGAAGTGCAGTTGCACTTGTGCTCTGGGATCAATCCAATATTCCTACACCAACATCAACAATGGCACCATTTAGATGTAAAAGACATTAGTGTCAGGGTAAACAGCCCGCCTACAGCTATGCAAAATCCTTGTCTGGGTGGACGCGTCTATCACAAAGGAGAAGTAGGGAAAGGCTTTACAGGGAAAAAGGATATTCACTACTCGTCCACAACTACGAAGCGAAGCTGGTTGTTGCGCTCGAGTTGAATTGTTGAATGTAGTACTTTACCTACCTAGGAGAAAAGCTGATAAACTGGGTTTGACTCGCTCACCAGAGGCTGAGTTCTTCGGTCTCTGTAACAGGTGAGGTCCAGAGAGTCCTATAATAAGAGCTCCTACGGGGGCTGTGAGTAGGATGCCAAGCACGGCCACCGTCAGCACATCCATGCCGTACTTCTGCAGCTGCTTGTCGTCCTTTGTTCTGGCCATGTCTAAAGCTGTGGAGCCTATAGCGGCCTGGTGAGGAGGAAGACAATAGATGTGTTTACTGGAATATTTCAGTGTATGTACTTTTAATTCGGAAGTTCACAAAGGAAAACACCTGTCGATGTGCAATACAAAAGGTGATTAACTGTAGAAGAGACACCCTCAACTGGAAGACAAAACAATGTTCCAGAAAGAGGTCTGACATACCTGCACTGTGGCCTTGGGCATCCACGCGAGGGCTATGAACACCTTTTCCCTCATGTTAAAGCCCGCACACAACACACACACATAGGTGAAGAGGAGTCGGACCAGGAGGGCAATGAGCAGAGTGGCTATACCCAGACCTAGACCGACACACAGACAAGGAGATAAAAGCTGCATTCAGACATTCACTTAAGTCCGAACATGTTCCTGAACTTCCTCGGAGGGAGGGGATGTATGTGATGATGCAAATATCCCCAGATGTTGCTCCGGACATGCTCTGGAGTTTCTCCTGCCAGCCCCCTGGTAAAATCTCTGGAGAAAGTCCAAGCGAGCCCATGTGAGAATACAGCAGCATAATCTCGGGACAATTTACAGAGAGCGAGCGTTGATGACCACAAACACTGTTCTCTGCAGTGGCGTTATAGGAGCCTCCTGCTGCTCTACACAGACGCCACAGAATACTCCCCAAAATGACCCTACTGTTGTGAATGCGTACAGTGTGACAATCTCCTGCTGCGTTCATCATATTCGAATGGCAAACTCCGGAGAATGTCCAGACGTAATTCTCATGTCAAAGTCAGGAGTTCACGTCTGAAAACAGCTATCCAGAGTAACTGTTTACACCAAAAGCATGGCCACAACCTGAGTGAGGCGTAGCGCCATGGAAAAAGTGACTGGAGGAGGATGAACAATCAGCCTGCATTCTGAACAGTTAAGTAGATGTTTGAATAATGCCCATAACATATGCTCCTCTCATCTCTTTTAAGGAAACACAAATTTACTGTGCAATATTCAATTCTGAATTCTGGGCGTGAGTTTCCTGGCGTGTTTTTGTTCTTAATTTATCATTTTACAAGAAAATGTTTGTAATGCTAACATCAGTGCTACCCGTAGATCACCCCAAAAATTATTTTTATCATTTGTTTTGGAATTTGTTTTTGGAAGGTTATTTGGGAACAGACATCTGTTCAGTATTTACAGATGGAGAGATTAAAACTCTCCCGCATTCTTTTTTGACTATGCAAACACATTTACAATGTGTCAATACGGTCACATTTGAATCCCTCAGTGTCAACAGCCGTCGCCCTTTGTGTTATTTAGAAGTCTGTGTGGTCGACTCACCGACTGTGTTTCCTTCCAGCTCAGAGACTCGGATCTCTGCTCCTATGAGTCCAAAGAGTAGAGGCTGAAACACGTCCCACGCCCATCCGACCACCTCCTCCACGCGTGCCTTGAGAACAGAACAGAAAATAATGTTAAGTGAAAAAAAAAAGGTGAGGTCTTATTTGACACGCAGCCTTGAAGTCATTAGATCATTTTTTCTGTGCAACAGGTTCCGCAGTGCTTTAACTTAAATAATTCATTATGCAGTCTACTTCTCTGCCAAGTTTACCCCAACGCTCAGTATCAGAGATGGATAGCTCTGAAAAAATATTGCTGTGTGTGCGCCAGATATTGTATGCATATGTCATCACCTTTTCCGACCCCCAGCCGAGCCCAGCCAGAAATGCCAACACCAGGGTGCAGAGGCCTCCAGAGCCGGGAAAGCCAGCCACGGTGCTGCCAAAAACAGCAAAGACGGAGAGGCCGAGCACCAGGAAGGAGCGCTTCATTACCAAGTATTTCTAGGAGAAAGAGACAGCCAATGATTACATATGTAATATAACAGTATGATGAAATCTATGAATACAAAATTCATACTAGTAAAAGTGTTCAGAAGAGATTTTATACATATTGGTGTTTGTCTTTATCCTACATTGATGCATACTGAATAACTTTTTGCTATGCGAGGAAATAACTTTTCCCTCGAAGTTGCAGTTACAGTGCTCTCGTCAATTGTCCTCAAAAGTTTAATATCAGAAGTCGAACATTTCCCCTGACTTTTTGTTGGTTGTTACCACATCGTTTCACATACAGACTTTGGAGTCCCAGGCTGTGGTGTAAGGATGACTAACAGCGACGGTTAAAGTGACTCATGTTACAGTCGTGCTCTGAGACCACACGGTACCTACCTGGTCAACGCTGGGAAAGTATTGGATGAGGAAGCCAAGAATAATCCCAGCAACCATCCCACCGGCCACCTCCAGGACACCTCTCAGGAGGTTGTACCAAGTGGAGCCTGGAAGGATCAGCCGAGAAAAAAAAAAATTGACTGAATTGATTGTCCAAAAGATGTGTGACAGAAGCTGGGTGTAAATGTATGGTCTTGTTTGGGTTTTACGTGCAGATTAGACTCATAGACTCTTAGACAATTGTGATTTAAGATGTGCAAAAAAAACATTTTGTTTTAAACATAAGCTCACTTACACCCTCTGCTGAGCTCCTGACAAACTGCAGAGTAAAGTATTTCATGTGTTGACCTTCAATTGCAGTTCACAGCACTGTATGCCGCTCCCCTGGAGATTAGCTAGTGTTGTATTTCCAAAAAACCCAAAACACTGATTCAACACTTCTCATTTCCCCACACACGCAAACGCACACGTCAGCAGGTTACCTGTGGCGAAGGCCATGCCAAAGCATGTGGTGAAGCCAGTGATGGCGAGGATGTCGTCAAAGCTGCCAGCAGCCATCAGCAAGGTGGGGATGCCCTGCTCCACGCCGTAACCGTCCTTCTGCAGCAGCAGCATGGAGGGAACCACGACTGCTGGAGACACAGCGCCCATCACAAAACTATAATGTGGAGGAGAATGAGTGTTTGTTAATTTACTCACTCCTACAAAGATGTAACAGACACAGAAATGCCCTTCGTAAAAAAACCACCAGCATTTCAACACACATGTGGAGATACAAAAAGGAGACACAAGCAGATGATGTGTATCTGACACAAGAAACGAGGCTCGAATTTGACAGAGCGATGATTATGATTCTTGACTCAAGCCTTGAAAATAAAAATTACTAATAACAAAAAACCGAATGAATAATAAACTACTACACTATCTCTAGATTGACTCTGGTCTCAGATTGAGTGAGACATTTTAGTCGGGCAGTGGAAAAATATTTGTTTTGGCCTCCATCGCTGATAAGCAAAGTATTCAGAGGAGGAACAGGTCATCAGTGAATAAAGCTCCGCGTGAAAATTTCCCTTGTATTTCTTTCTAATCAGCATTCGTGTGCCTCAGTAATAGATACAAAGGCTCTTATTCTAATTTCTTTTTGCATGGACAAGTCCATAAACCATAGACACATCTTATTGTTGAGAGTAGATGTATTTGTACTGTCGTCAAACCTGAAAGACATACGTGTGGATATGTGGGTGTAATGTGATCTAGTGACACACGGGGAGCAGCGTGTTTTACGGTAATACCTTCCATGAAGTAAATCTTCTAAAGCTAAAGCTCAACATGCTCAGTCTACAACTACTACTGTATGTAAAAATAAAACCATTGGCCTCTTGTCCTTACTGCCCCAACTTCTGATTTAAAAAAAAAAAGAAAATTGCATTGATGAATGTTGAAATGGTAAATATATTTGATTCCTACACATTAAGGAACTAATCAAACAAGTTCCTCAAAGCATCTGTGAGATGAGAAGAGAGCGGACACGGAGAGGAGAGTGAGTAGTGTTATATTTACCCGAGGATGAAGCCCCACACCCAGGGCAAGCCCATGAGGAAGTGAGAGACCAGAGCTGTGGTGCAGGCCTCTACCATGCAGGGCCCAGCTGCCAAACGCACACACACGGACTTCAGTTTCCTCAGAGCCTGACAGCACAGACACGGACATGGTTCAAGAGTTCAGCAGTGTAGTGACGTTCACCAGTATGGAATCAGCAGCTGATTAACTGATGGAAATATTAAAATTTATTGCCGATTAAGTATGTTTTTATGTCTGACAATTTTTAGGCTCTACTATTAAACAGTCATTTAGAAACTATAAAGAGAATATTTTGAGACCTTGTCTAGGCAAGCAAGAAACACAGGCATGAAACTAGAACCTGGTCATTGAATCTCTCTAAACAGTTTCTGTGCGCACATGCCAAGCACCAATAGTGGAGTATGAGGCATACCGTGGGATCCAACCCGAGACCAGCTCTGGCAAGAATGACGGCCAGAGCGATGTTCCTCAGTGATGACGACCACCTGTAGTCGATGTACACCCCATTTGTTATAACCGGGATGTTCCTCAGCATGAAACCCATGAGCAGCATACCTGCAACACAGCGGACGTTGTGAGAGGACAGATGATCCTTTCTACCTTGAAATACTGTTTACTCTTCAGGACTGTCTCTTGCGCACCTGCAGAACAAGAGTAAACCACCCTGTTGCTTTTTGAACTTGTGGTGCTCAAACTGGACACCTGACACCACGAGGCTCAGCATGGACTGAAGATACTGTTAGAAAACGAATAACTCCAAGTTTCGACAATATCCAAACCTACAATAGAGCTACATGATTCGTCTGAACGTTGTTCTACTAAAAAACATACAAGATACTAATAATATTACATTATTAGGAATTTACACATTAGTAGGAATAATGAATGTGCTAAATTTAATCGATCTATGATTGTGGAAGTACAGCACATTTCAAATGGTGATGAACTATAACAAGGGAAACAATACATATAAACACAAACATTATGAACTGATACTGAGCGGGGACAAACTATTATAGAACACACCAATCCTCTTCACTGTTGATGCCAACAGGTATTTCGAAATACAGAAATCATCACTGACGACTCTTTTGGAAACCTGCTCAAAATGAAAAGAAAAACTGGAAGGCATAGTTTATGGAAATGAACTGCTAGTTGTACTTCACTCTATCTTTTAATGCTAATGCAAATGAGGAGTGGCTCCAGTTTCCTTGATTTTTATCTTGTTAAGGGTGCAGTTAAACAATTTCCCAATAAATAATACCAGGAATTCCATTAGGTTTAAACCAATTAAAAAAAATACATATAGATTATCTTCCATTTAAATAATGGAAATCCTTCTTAATAATAGCACTTCCTCACTTTCAGTCAAGTACACTAGCATAAACCAGGGCCTGAACAATCCAGTCTTTTCCCCTTACCATCTCTGGATAAATAGGAAGATCATTAATTGTTGTGTAATAGGGCCATAATCATGTCTATACAACAAATAATACAATAAGCAAAATACCAAAAAAACTAAAATCCAGTACACCAGCATCTGTGAGGTACTTGATTAAGAACAGAGCAAGTGAGTCACATAATTGTAAAGTTGATAAGAACTTATTTTTGTCCCATTTTTCCCTATGTATGACAAAGGTGAACAAATAATATTTGGCCTACTCGTGTAAATCAACAGCATTCTCAAAGACATTTGAGTTTAGTTTTAGATTAGTTCAAGTACTTTCACAAGTCTTCTTGAAAAGCAGTTATTAAAAAATAAATAGCACGCTAACACTGACATTAATAAACTATAACAAATACAACTTTTTGTACTTTACATACTCAGCATAGAGCTGTTACAAATGTGTAGGTGTCTGGAGTCAGGTGAAGTAGCTGATGCTAGCCACTCTGACTCATGCTTGGGTGAAAAACTTATGATCAAGGGTAAGAGATTGGGATCATGAATGGTAACTTCATGACAGCACTGAGCACACATTGCTTAATCAGCCTGAGTACCTCCTTGAAATACTACATGACTAATTCATCCGCTAAAACCATAACTTTATACTGTAACTGCAACTATGGTGGTAAATAATGATTCTACAGTTGATCTTTTATGTAGTCGTTCTCATCGTTCTGACCTAAAACATGGGAGGCCTTTCTTTGTCAAATAAGCAACTTTATACTGACACTAGCATTTGACGTATTGTGTTAATAAATATCACCAGGCATCTGTGTGACTAAACAAAAAAAAAACATTAACCCACCAGTGTGTAAAGCATAACCAGTATTTCTCTGCCTTACCCAGGAGGGGCGGGAACGGTGGAAGTTTGGGCAGACGGATGAGAGCCACCAGTTTGCCACCGAGGAGTGCACAGATGAAGAGTATTGTGATGCCAAACAGGTTTCCCCCTGGAAGACATTCGTCCTCCGTGATGGACCAAACCACTCCAAAGAGCACAGCTGCCAAAATGACTGGAGACAGAGGTGAACGAGAGGGTGAATTCATAGCATGTTGATGCATGTTGAAACATTGATATGATAATTCCTTTATACACACTGTGAGAAGAAGGAAGTTGGTGCTTGAGAGAGTGAGGGGTGAATTAATTTCTACAGATATTTTTATGTTTTCCTTGACCAGATCAAGCATTCAGTGTTGGTGGAAACATATTTGCATTGTAAAAGTCTGCGGTTACCTTTGGTTATGAGAGAGGCCAGAAGGCCTCTTGGTGGACACGGGCAGAATCTGCGGAGCAAGGGGCAGCAGACCACTGGTGGGTCTGTGTTTGTGCCAGCGTCCACCACAGGGTTTCGAGGAAGAAAATACGTCGTCTCCTCTGTAACATTTGGTGTGGAGCAGCGCCGTACCACCACCTGGATCTGGTTAACGTTTAGGTGCTGGAGAAGAATCAGGACAAGGAGGAGAACACAGGTCAGTTTTAGAAGCTGTGTAAACACCATGTCTGTATCTTACAGCCTCCATTTTTATTAATTATCAATTGCTGAAAGAATATGCTGATTAAAAAGGAAGTGGGGAGTCAAACTAGTCCCAAATAACTGACGCATCTTACACAGAACATCGAATCTATGGTGTCACAATGACACAAATGTAAATGCAGTGCTTATGAGGAAAGGAGAGAAAACCGATATAAATGGCCATGTGGCATATTAATTGCAAAATCCTTGTGTTGTGCCCTATCAGTATTGTTGACACAGAGGTGCGTCATACCGGCAGATTGCAAGCTTCTGTTTTCTTTGCAAATAATAGAGTGAAGATATGACCTTGGGTGGGTACATTGGCTCAAAGTTCTGACTTTAGCTCTGACTACATTTCAATGAATGCTTACAAATGACAAAAAAACAAACAATTTAAGGCAGACAATAAATTTAACATGGTCAGAGAACAGTGTAATAACACATTGCAGCCTCAAAACAACCAACAGCAGAATCATGTGGGGAAACAAACAGAGCCACATGACATCAACCAATTCATTCAAGTGTGGCTTAAAAATGTCTTTTCAGTGAGTATGAAAAACAATCAAACTGTAATTCAAGAACCTAACAATAACCAATTGTTATCAGGCTTATAAACACACTCTTAAAACAGGAAAAAAAAACCTAGATTACACCACAGCAAAGAGTATTAGTCAAATACTTTACCTCCACGTTGTTTGCAGCAGGTAAAGCAGTTCTGTCCAGCAGCGGACTGGGCGCTGGACTGGGAACAGGACTGGGAGGCGGACTGGCCGCAGGGCTCGGCTCCGGGGTGGCAGGCTTGGGCTGAGTGTCTTCCATGGCAATTCGCGGCAGTACTTGTGTTGTGTGGTCCACTCGCTTCTCTGTCACGGTGCATCAAGCTGACGGGTGGGGCTGGCCGGCCATCGATGGGCAGTTCCCTTTCACTTCTGCTTCTGCACGTCCAGCTCTGACCTCCGGCACCTATTCACACAGCGTGGGGCTTTTTTTTATCAGCAGGAAAACCAATTAGTGTTGACTCAATGATGGAGGACAGCCAGGTTGATAAAGGTGTAAAAATAGGCATGATGTGAAATATGGCTTAAGTCTCACACATTTGTCCTCCACCATCACCCAAAAACAAACAAACACAGGTTCTACAGTAAAGACGTCCATGTTCAAAAGATGCGGTGTGAATGAATTTGACAGACTCTGATCATGAGGCGTGAACGGAACCTCCCACGTGACCTCAGGAGGGTCTGCCTATCACTGCACGCTGCGCGTGGCTCCATTACGATTGGTCAAGTCTACTAATAGCCTTTTAATTGAGGCCGAATTGTAAAAAAAAAAAAAAAAAGGTTTGAAGAAAACCCAAACTGTTTTTTACTCTAAACTGACGTCACCGCCCCTTGTTTTGACAGTTGTTCGCGGCGACAGACGCGGTTTAATCCAATTGCGGAGCGACCACACTAATCAATGCTTACGGCTCGACCATATGGCCACACTGAGCTAGCGTTAGCTCCCCGTGGGCGACAAGTGGACCGGCGGTAGCCGCCTAAGCTAGCCAGCTAAATGGGCAGCCTGCCGACATGTAGTCTGAGGTCATGGGGTTGAGTCGTGGGGTGTTAGCTCCGTGTATTAGTGGAGCCGCACACACACACACGTGTAGGAAGAGTGATGACTGACATCTGAGCTAACGTTTCGGGAAATTAGCTGCTTGAAGAAGAGGCAGTTCCATCATGCTTCGACTCTTCGGTCGGAGTAGATCCATTATCGGACACCGAGCGTTGCATCAGAGGCGCCAGTTTAACTGACTTAAGTAGCATTTCCACAAAATACATTGTAGAACATTGTTGTGCCATCTTTTACCTGTCAGGCAACGTTAGATCGGACGTAGCGTCGCCTTGGCAACGACGCACGAGCGCCCTCATTCCGAAACCGAGGTTAAAAATCCCTCCAATGTGAATCAACGTCAGCGGGACATTCGACCCCTGTCGCCGTCACGTCGTCTAATCCCGGTGAATCAGAGCGAAGCCCCGCATACATTCTAATGTATTGGCACGTTGGCTCAGCCGACCCTAGATTTACGGGAGGTAGGGGAAGTGTCCGACGATGGATGCATCGCCGGTAGCTGCCCCCGTGCGCTTCCTGCCAGCAGCTGTCAAGTGAACAGATCCACTCCCATTTAAAAGCGCAGTAGCGAGCGGCTCCTCTGGCGCGACTCCCACGGACACGAATCTTTATTTCATCCCCCCCCTCACACACACACACACACACACACGTAAAGAACAGAGAGCAGCTCACCTCATTTCGCGAACAACTCTTGTGAACTGTACGTGACAGTGTCTAGCAGAGGTCCCGTAGCGGACACGCCAGCTGGGCGATGGGAATGAGGCGGATTAGTGAGAGGCCGAGCGAGTATGTACAGATCACAGGCGTGCTGGGCTGAGGGGGGGTGGAGGTGCAGGTGGAGGTGGAGGTGGGGGGTTCGTTCAATGTTAAAGTCACGTTTTGCTGTTAGACCGTTTTTATTAGATCCTTTGACACATTCCATTGTCAGTCTCGTTGATTGGGCACATACAGATTAGAATGAATATAGGTAGTTACACTGTACCTGTGATACAGGCGGCCACAAGTGTTGGCACACATGTCGCAACATATATTGGAGTTGCACAAAGGGAAGATTCTCCATCAAAATCATCAAAAATCAATTTATATATATATATATATATCTTCAAATTGTGCAGACTTCATTTCGGGAGGGGGATTTGTGCCACCACTGCCGCGATGTTTTCTCACAGACTCCAACCTCCATCGATGATCTGCTCCGTCCCTGTCACGTAGGCCGACTGTGGAGGAGCAGAGTTACGGTTAGTCAGCTTAATTCTGTCACGACTGACAAATTAGCAGCAACTTTGTCTGGATTTATGTATTTGTATTAATGAAAAGGTTAAAGAGGCAACAGACAACTGCCCCGATAATACCCTAGCGGTTCCAGGTATTATCGTTATTTCGTAAAGACATGCTGAGGCTACGTTAGAATCATGGCTAACTCAATGCCAGCAGCCTGGCTTCTATCAAAAGCAGAAAACCACCAATTAGAACAAATAGCCTCGAGTTAAACGTCCAGTAGTATATTATATAGTAGGCTGGTTGTGATACTTTATGATCTTGTAGAAAGCAGACAAACTACATGTCATTTTTGAAGCCTCCCAAGTCCCAGAGCTCTCTCCATGGAGTGAATGCTTGTCCAAGATTCACTCAATTTGGCTGCCTTTTCCATTATTAGTATAAGGACAAGTTTAAGACAAAAAGTTGTCATTGTCCGCTTTAAGATGACACACTGTGTATACTCTCTATGACAGTCAGTATACCTCCCTTGCATTACGTTTTTGCACCAACTCTAAGAGCACCCACCTCATCTGAGGCCAGGTATACACACAGGTACGCCACCTCTTGAGCTGTACACATTCTGCCAGTTTTCTGTCTTGCCATGAAATCCTTTAAAGCCTGTAGAGAGGGGTACAAATTTTGTCTTTAATATCAGGTATTCCTCTAATGGAAACCAAGATAAGATGCAACTTTAATATGATTCAGCAGGTATTACTATCAGACTAAGATTGCAGAAAATATCATCAGAGCCTACGGTACCTGTTCTGGGTCGGGTTGGGCCTCGATCCTCCCCCTCAGTGATGGAGTGTCAACAGTCCCTGAGGAAATTTAAAAGAGCAACCTGTACTTTCTTTTGAAACCCTCAATGTAACACAAAACTGAATACATATATACATACATATATATACATATACATATATATATATATGTATATATATATACATATATATATGTATATATGTATTTAGTTTTTTTCAGAGAGAGAGAGAGAGAGAGAGTTTGTCCCCAAACATGACAAACCCATCGGTTTTTCAAGAACTTCGATTTAATTTAATCTCAAGGATGTTTACAGGGTCTTGTTATCTATTAAAATATTCATAACCTTGAGTCACAACTGAGAAAGATTGGAAGATTGAAAAGAACAGAACATTGTTTTCACATTGTGTTTAAAACTTACCGGGACATATACAATTACAGCGGATGCCTTGCTCGATGAAATCAGTCGCTATAGACTTGGTGAGGCCAATTACTGCGGCCTTGGAGGTACTATAGACGCACCGGTTCACAACACCTGTGTCAGGGAAACACATGTCACTCACACACAGACACACACACGCAAAGCAATTATCTGAGATAAGAGGATTACACTGAACTTGGTCATACTTCAATGTCCCTTTCATTGGAGTTAATATTTGTTCTATAGACATCTACAGTAATAAGATCTGTGTGATATCTTTTACCTTTTATGCTTGATGCAACAGAAGCCATGTTAATAATGTTTCCTGCCTTCTTTGCCAACATCTAGAATGACAAGATAGATTAGGAAATTGTCATAGAAAACCGGTTATAATTGGGCAAATGAGGATTAAAATCACATAGCAAATCTTAGGTTAATGTTTTTATATAACAAAGACGAACCATTGAGGCTAAAATTCCCCACAGAGACAGTTTGGTTAGTTTGCAGCTAAAGCTGGATTAGTGATTGGTCAGTCACTGCCCATCATGTCACGGGCTCGGATTAATGCAGGTAATCCGAGCGAACAAAGGATGAGAACAAAGCAAAAGCATATGTCACTCAATTTACGACGGCGCCTATTTCATTCTCTCAACAAAAGGATGAACTGTTAAGTGTGTGGTAAACTGGGCAAAGGTCACCTTAGGCAGGAATGCTTTGCACATGAGATACATGCTCCGGACATTCACGTTCATGGTGAAGTCCCAGTCGGCCTCTTCACAGTTCAAGATGGAGCCATGGTGCACAAACCTGTGTTCAGTACATGACAAATAAATTGCTCAAATAATCTCACACAATTTAACATGACTGTATAACATACATTATCGAAACATATGGCTTAAGTTAAAAATGTACTGATACTGAATCTCATCTGTAAATCAGAATAAAAACATAGTAAATAAAATATACACTAGTAAAAATGTTTCATTCGCCCGCTCATCATTTTACTGAGCCAATTTAGAGACTTTAAGAAGATTGACAAAAGGTCAAGTGGAGGTTAAACCTTATGGTACAGGGATTTTGGAAATGTAGTTAAGGCACCACTGTCTCACAGACAACTTTCAGAACTCTCAGCTATATAGTTTCTAGTTCAGCCAAACTCCAATAAATATACTAAGATATTTTTACCTTATTTTGTCATTCTTTGTTTATTTATCTCTTAAAATGTATTAGGATATTTCATCATAATTTGTTATTTGTGTTTTTATTTATATCATGTATACCAGCTGTTCATTTTTGGTATTCTTTGTGTTTAGTTTTATTACTTGGTAAAATCCAATCATCCATGGGAATGGGGATTATGGAGACACCATGCCAGCAGTACAGGTAGAACTGTACTTAGAATTATTTTGCAATAAACTAATTGTATGCTAAATAGTCATTAAGTGTGACTCTCAATAAATCAGGGGCAACATTTACATTACATTAAAATGAATGAGTGAACATGAATAAAATGAGAATGTATGAAAAAAGCACCCAGCAATGTTGAACAGCACATCTACATGCTCGTGCTCCTTGGCCAGGGCTTCCACCTGGTCCTTCTTAGTCACGTCCACCACCTTGGTCTTGATCCCTGGTGATGATGAGGAAAAAGGGGCCCAATCAATTACGATGATACCTGCACTGCTTTAATAATAATAAAAGCAGATTTTTTTCTGCTGGTAAGAATTCCATTTAACCGCAGAAATACTTGCATAAGATAAAGCACATCAAATTCGTATTTTTATATTCTTATTCTCAGCAACTTCGAGTAAATTATATGTTGCTCAAAATTGACAATCCAGTGGAGACATTCACACACCGAGCTGCTAAGCTCAATGTTCTCCCGCTGACCACTCAAGAGCTCTACAGAAAGCAATTGGAGGTAAAGTGCTTTGCTTGTGAGCTACCAGTATGGAGGGAGGGGAGAGTGTTGAGAGTGAGGGAGGGGAGAGTGTTGATCTTATTCTAGCCTGGTCCAGCTGGGGCAATTTTCTGCAGTATACCTACCAACCTCCAATTCATTACAGAATACGTTTGATTTTAATGATTTGCTGACTACAAATACATACGATGGTATCAATGTGTTGTGGCGATCAGTGAGCAGTAGTTCAACTCATTTCAACAAAAATGTGAGGAGAAAACAACACTTTATAGCCACTGCATTTACAATATATCAAATATATTGATGATGCTGCCATATTTGTAGACCATTTCTGAAAAATATTTAAATCAACTATTTTGATGATCTACTAATCAATCAAATACCCCCCCTCCAACCCCACCCAAAACACAAATATTTGCTCATATCCTTTTCCTTTTTTGTCTTAAATAATAGTAAACTGACTATATTTGTTTTTTAATACCTTTTCACAGTCAGTTTCAACTCGGCCATCATGGCTGCATCTCATTGCTCACCCAGCAGATGGCAGATGCGGACAAGAAAGATGAATCTTACTGTACCTGGGACGCCATCCAGCTCCCTAAGCTTTTCTCCATTGATGTCTGTGGCCGTGACATGAGCTCCCTCCTTTGCTAATGCCTACAGTTGAAAAACACAAGTCGGTTACAAGTTCTTTTCCACAGGGTCTGAGCAAAATCTTATAACATTTACAGCTCAATGTGTCCTTTCATTAAAAATGTTTGTATATTTATGATAGTGTGATTCTATTATTCTAAATTCTAAAATACACTAAGGCCATTCAGTTAATTAAGTTTTGATTATGAAGAATGGGCGGCAAGTCCATCTATCCATCGTCTACCGCTTTATCCATTTAAGGGTCACGGGGGGACTGGAGCCAATCCCAGCTAACATTGGGCGAGAGGCGGGGTTCACCCTGGACAGGTCGCCAGTCTACAGGGCCACATACAGAGACGTACAACAATTCACTCTCACATTCACATCTACGGTCAAATCTAGAGTCTTAAAATAACCTAACCCCATTCTGCATGTCTTTGGACTGTGGGAGGAAGCCGGAGAACCCGGAGAGAACCCACGCTTACACGGGGAGAAAATGCAAACTCCACACAGAAAGGCCTTGGTTGGTTTGAACTGGGATTCGAACCCAGAACCTTCTTGCTGTGAGGCGAAAGTGCAAGTGGACAAAGAATGGACAAAGTCACTGCCTCTGACTTTAAGCAGTGATTCAGGTCACCACTTACTGACAAGTATCTATAGCTACAGAACGAATCTAACCCTAATCCCTCAGCTCAATTTCAACCCATTCTACCTCCTGTTAGTTGATGGCTGTTGGAGTGACTGCATCATTAACCTCGGGTGCATCAACTGAGGCAACCCTATTAGGCCTAAATGGAAAAAGCTCAATATACACTATGAGCAGTCATTAATGCAATGTCATTTGAACCTAATGATCCGACAAAGCGTAAACAAACATCTCAATGTTTGAATTCCACAACACGCAACAAGAACCCCCGTGACACAGAGCACAGTTTTTGCACATTTAAAGACATCACTTGAAGGGAATGGAAGTAATGATGACCCAATCTCGACAAGTACATGTGTGAGATGTTCCAAGTGTTTTGTTTGCTATCTCTTTGGCGAGAAGACGGCGCGGGAGGATCGTCTGGACCCTGTGTTTGTATCATCTCAAGAAATCACTGTTACAGCACAGTGATTTAAAGCACATCCATGTGGAGTGATAGCGTACTGTAAACATTTTTTACACCAACAGTTTGTATATTTCGGCTGGTGCAGAATATATCATTAAAATCGAAATCAGTTTGCATTTGCAAAAACTGGTTGAACTATGCAATGAAGTTAAAAAAAATACACTGCTTCAAGTCTGTACACTAAAAGCTATTAAATAAACCATTTTCCTCTGTAATATGGTAGGAAATATATCAGTGAGAAGTGCTTATTGAAGCTCATTACTATAGCTGCAGCACGTCCAATCCCCTGCGCTGCAGCTGACAACACAATCACTTTCCCATCCAAGCGACCCATGGTGCTCCTTCCTTTCCTGTGATCAAGACATGAAAAATAGCAAAAGGTTAATTTGGATGAAAAAAGCTCTTTTGTTAGAATGAAAATGTCCTGCTGAGAAATCATGAGATATTTACTAACGTGTTTATGAAGGTTTACTTCAGCAGAATGAAATGAGAAATGTTCAGAAACAATACATTAACTCAACAACAATTGCAGGTTCTACTATGTAAACATGTGATTGGCTGTTGTAATGTTTCAGGGAATTAGATATATTGGGGCTTAAACATTTGCCCAGGTCATGCAAGGACAGTACAGATTACATAACACCGTAATATATGGACAGGTGTATTGGCAACCAAAGCCACGATGGTTGGAGATAGAAATAGCACCACCTTCGGAAAATCAAATGTTATTGCTGTTAGCAAAATAAAATCCACTTGTCAAAGTAAACACACTGACTAATTAGTACTGCTCAAAACACAACAGAGCTGAGCTCTTCTCTTTTTGCAATAAGTTGCACTGACGAATCTGAGAATGATATCTGTTTAGCCAAGATGTTCAGTAATAATTGACAGGCCGTTTCTCAACAGACATTTCTGAGCAGAGACACGAAACGGTCATGACTGTAGACGGATGCCTTATTAGCTTCAGGGAAAATAAAAAGGGGCACTCATACGTTATTATATAAAAAGTCTGATGGAGATTACATAGTGGCAGATAAAATGAATGTGAACTCATATTGCAGCTGTACATAATAACTGTGTACTTAATAGTATGCAATAACCGACAGTTGCCATAGGATATGATTACAAACCAAACCGCCGGTACAAATAATTCAAGATGGAACAGTTGACTTAATAAGCTTAAGTCCAATGCTGGCTCATCAAGTCTAGTGCAACACTTTAATGGGAACAACTGCGACAGTGTTGTGACAAACTTTGTGAACTATACTTTATTTCCATTGTAGAAATGTGTGTTAAAAATTTTGAGAAAATTCCCATCCCATTGGAACGGCCCGAGACTAGCGTGGTCACAAACTTCATTGAATAGGTAAAGACAATTATTTTATATATATACATATCATTTTAAATATGAATATCTATATAAAATATAAGAAGCACTAAAATCCAATAAAAAGAGATGTGTTCCATTTATCCAAGGTAGAAATATAATTCGGCATTGGCTCGAGTCACTGGCTCACATGACACGGAAGCTATTGAAAACAAAAGGTAACTTGTTGATGGTCCCTAAGTGAAAGACTGGCAGTCTGTCGAAGATCCAACCTAGAACTAACTTCACTACAAACCTCAACAAGCATGCTGCTCGATCACTACAACACGGTGGAAACAGGACAGAGCTTTACACGTTTCATAGATAGGCTGTATAACATGTAAACATTCTAACCACAACTGTAGAACATATGCATATACTATTCATAAGCTGTTTGTCAAGTATCATACTTGGAAAAAACAGATTTTTGGAAACTCACCGTCCGCTCAGCTCCCGACACTGTGAACGTCAAGGGAGCGGAAGAGCCAAAACAAGTGACTTCCTCCCTCTACTGCTATTGGTTCCCGACCAGGAAGTCTGCGTGGCTGCAGATTTAGGAGGTAAGATGAGACGAGTTCATTGAATGATGTTTGATTCGGTCCCCTCGAGTTGTTTACCGAGAAGAAGCCTATTCTTTTAGTTACGAGTCGTAATCATACTCACTCTGATAAATGTATTTTTTTTTTCACAATACTGGATTAATTTGCCGTTGTGCGTTGTGTTTGAGCCACCTGTCCTGGTCAAATAAAAGCGGTTCTAGGTACTCTAGCTTGATGCAATTGCATTTAACTATTTGTTATAATAACATGCTGTGCGCATTCTCTCTTTTCTCTTCTTCCCTTTTCTTATTATTTTTTTCTGCAACAGCAGCTGAGCGGCCATTGAACTAACTCAGCAACAAGCATCAGGTGACTGTTTCTTTTTCCACTCTTGGCTTGTGAGTAAGTGTACTGTCTTTTTAATAAGAATGAAATCCACTATCTCTGGAAATTGGCCTTTAAGACCTGTACAAAGGTCTGCACAGGGCCTGTAGTTTTATTATCACCAAGCGTTAATGGTTAAACTGCAAATGAGTTCCAGAATGAGACCTGAGAATGCAATCTTTTTTATTCCAAGGGAGACAACCATTGGCCTATTGGGAAGGAAAATAGATGAAACTGCAGTAGAAACATGAACTTTGACTTTGAAAAAAAAATTCTTTTGAAAATATGAAATAAAGCTGCTATCTTAAGGTCAGAACTCTATTACACATGAGATCCATGAATCTAAACTGAATATGCGTAAGTTTATCAGTATTATGATTGCAATCACATGAATATGTCAAGTTGATTAGGCTAGTACAAGATTATTATACAGTCCTGCCTTTATGGTTAAAAAGTTCTATTTGTGCAGAACCATCACATGTTCAACAAAACATGTTCATTTCACTCATCAGATGAGGAATATTCTTGTTTTACTTACAATGCAAATCTGTCTTCATATGAATAAAATGCACTACTGATTTGAATGAGCAAACTCAAATTACCATTTGTCATTTGGACCTGCTGTTCAACAACAACAGTCGTGAAAAATAATGTAGTTTGTTAGTAACAGTTTTTGTTCTTCTTTAATTTATAGTCCACTCATTTTATACATATATCGATCATTTTCCATATCAGGGGGATACAATTCAACCTGTGAATACTGTTGTATTTAGTTTTCCTTGGCTCTGGAGGAGCTTTTAAGAACTGTTTTGTATAGTGTGTTGTCAAATCCATATCTTAAGGCAAAAACATTAATTCCGGTTCTCAATTGCTTCAGCCAATGGCAAGGTGAAATGTCTGCCGTTATATGGTTGAGAAGAAAGTGATATGATGAATTGTACGGCACACATCTCTGCATACTAATGTTTTTTGAGACTCAGAGATATGATATTTGAGCTTTGCGAGTATAAAGGTAACCGAAATTCTTTGTTGTAAATGCTTGGAGTTTGAAATACTCAGACATTTAATAGGATGGTCTAACAAAAACAATCAATCAATCAATATACATCACGCACAAGTACCATAAGATGCAGTTCTTTTTTTGGTCTGTTTCTAAGAATGAACTTCCATGCTGATGCCATGTTGGATTACAGAAGATGTAAACTAGGAGAGGAACTCATGCTAGGGGCTATATGTCGTGATACCTTGGTACCTTTGTTGCACTGATTATGACCAATCCTTTGTGTCTGTTCTGTTACTGCAAAATAAAAGTGGTGTAGTATCCCTTCACAAATCTATATATTACTAGAGATCCTGCTTTATAAGTGACTTGTAGGAAGCCTATAATGACTTATTGATTGAGCAAGGGGAGAAAATGAAAGCACTTTTCGACCTTAAGGCTATGTATCCATTCAATCCTAAACAGTCCGTCAACACCTTGCACATGACTCACATTGTTTATTTAAACCAAATGACTCAATGAATTGAGAGCCATTGCAATACATGGAGAGTTTTTTTAACCGCAGTGTTTGTCTCACGAGTGCTCTTCAGTATATTAATCTAGACAATGGATTGAAGGTAATTTGGTGTGTCCCTGAGAGGGGTTGTTATGACATGAGAAAATCTAATAGATTGGAGTTAGGTTTGAGTCTTTTGTACACCTGAAAGGTCTCGGTTAATAGTGTTCATTACTCATAGCAAGTCTAAAAAGCAGCAGTAAGAGTTATTGCCTGCTGGTGATCCAAGGGTTAAAAGTTACCAGCTATTAGCCACCCGCCAGGACATCTTGGCTCTGAAAAGAAACTTTACATGTTACAGGCAGAAGGTTGGACTTCCTGCTATTTCTTTTCTGTCCTATAGGTGGTGCAGGGTGCCATGAGTAGAAGACGTCTGGCCAAACAGTTCCCTCTTGCGGTGAATGTGTTCAATTTTATGATGTATTTTGCATCTGCAGATCTCGCAGTCAAAGATATCACATGAATACAAATTAGCACAAATATTATAAAAGATCAAAGGGAAAACAGACTGGCTTAAAAAAAAACTTTGCCTGTCTGAAAGGTGCAGACACACAGGGTGGTGAGTGCACTGCACATTCAATAGTCACAGTAAACACGCTCAGGAGCATATGATTTCCTTTGATTAGTTGAATTAATTTTTCTGGAGATACTGAAACTTAAAAAGTAACCACATATGTTTCAGTTATTTTCTATTTTTCATTTTTGGTGATCTCAAAAATTGCTTCAGTTAACAAGCATAAATGATATATTTATAAGCATTGGGGGAAATGAAAATTGAATCAGCACAGTTGGGTATAAAAGCCTGATAATTATGTGCATATCAATATTTCAGACTTGTTGTCTACGAGCAAATTATGTCCAAATACATGAACTGAGATGAAGCAGATTCATTAGCGAGCCACCAGTAATATAAGAATGTTTATATGACATATTGAAATAAACAAATGGAAAATACTGAACAGAAACTTTTAATCTCCCCTTGCCTCGCTGTCATGCTGTGAATGTTCTTGTCACCAATTTTCCTCTGAGAGCCTAATTATATATCTCGATCTGATCAAGCATCATCACTGGAGGTGCTCATTCTCAGTCATTAATGTCTGAAATTGCTGAAGAAAAGTTTTCCAAAACTAAAACAAGAAAACACTCATCAACTTCAATGCGCTCTGTCCTCAGAGAAAGAAAGTTGTTTGTGGGTTGTCTGTGGCTACTCCGGCTTCCTCCCACAGACATGCAGCTTAGATTGATCAGATAATAGAACTTTGATACACCATTTTTGTCCTTATATATGAACAAATGGGGATGGAAAATAAAATGGACTTTGCCTCTATACCACTTTCATAATAAGAAAAATCTCAAATTAGGCAGTTTCTGGGATATCTGATTCTGATTAGGAGGGTTTTTTCTTTAATTCTCAAAACAGATCTGTGCCACAGCATTACGGGTTTATCTCGGAATAACATTACGAATTTATTGCATATGAGGAGGCTATCGCTGCTACTGGAGTAGCATGAAGTATATAAATAGCTTCCAGCACAATCCGAGAACACAATTTCCTCCTAATGAAATGCGATTACAGTGATAATTTGAACAGACACAATGATTACAAGTGAGGACAAATTCTTCAGCTTCTTTCTTTACTAATCTTTCTAGTGTTCGAAGTCTTTAGGAATACCACATGCAACAAATCTCATACCACATACTTAATACAGTCTTTTGTTAGATTTAAAGGAGCAGTAAGCCATTCTAAAGCTATGCACGTGTGGTAAAAATCAGCAAATATTTCCTCACGAGCCAGTGCAGTCAAATCCCCAACAACAACAAAGAGAGAAACAAGCTTTCTCAAAAATTGCTTCTTCTGCTTAAACACAACGAGCTGCAAAAAAGCTTCTTAGCACAACTTGATATGAGTGTGCTTAATTAAATGGTGGTAACCCACTGCCCAAAAAAATTTAACATTTTGGTTTTCAGTAAATACTATATCTGTAAACACATGGATGCTAATTCTCATTTGACATGCACTCATTGCATTTGAACTAGTTGAACTCAGTTGCACTCAACTGTTAAAAGGTTTCCAACAGGACATGTTATGCAAGAGGCAACGTTGATGGCTCAGCGTCTTCTCAAAGACCCAGACAGACAAACTGACATTGATTGCCATGGATTCTCTGTGAAATCCCATCAACAATTTTCAATCTGGCAGAGCAGGATTCTATCAGAGCAGGACTGTGACAACACTGAGTCAAGCTTGATTGTTTGTATTTCGCCTGTAGCATGACAAATTTCTCATATCTGCTGTTTACAGCCTTATTTCAAGCAGTGTCTATCCATTTGGAACATGAGAAATGTTGATTTGGAATTCCATCTTTGAAGATGTCACTTGGCCAAAAGAGAAATATATCACCAGCTTTAACTAACAACCCCATATGTTGTACTTAGGCCTTCATTTATTTTCTGTTGTATCTGACAACCCATTTTCATGTTGATATTCGTACCTGCTTCAGTGCTGCGAAACCTGAGAGGGAACTATGAGCTGTTACCTATATAACTTTATATAATCCAACAACTGAAGCACCTCTTGAGAGACCTCCATCTCTCTCTCGAGAGCCATTATTTTAAAATACAATAGTTCATTTTAGAGAAAAATCATAAGTGACTTTAAAATTACCTGTCAGGGTGATCATAACTTTATTTTTTTTTGGCAGGTATATAAATGGAAAAATACATATTTCAAACAAAACTGAAGTTTCTAGCCACCTTATAATACAATATATTGTCTTTTCTCAAGTCTAAGTTCTAGATAAATTTGCTCTTTGAATTGTTTGGTCGTGTGGATCTCTCTCCATAACATTTCCTAGAGACCTTTGAGTAAGACGCCAAATATAGCATCAATAACATTTGTGTTGGAATCACTCAAGCTTGACAAAGTTAGATTTGAAGTGAAAGGAAAAATTGTTTTGCATCACTCTTGAAGGATGTGACTCTCCTGAAAAAAAAAACCCCACTCCAATTCATTTACCATATAGAGCTGGCAAACTAACATTAACATAACTTCACTCCCATCTCCGAGAACCTCTACGTAAAAATCAATGTCCGTTACCCAGACGTCTATTCATCACAGTGATTGTGATCACTTAGAAAACCTGTTGTGATTTATGATTCTGTCAGACATATGCTGCTCCAGATGTGAGAAATCAGACAAGGATTCTGTGCTTTATTAGTTACCATCTCTCAGGCAGTACTGTACATCTTGTAATGAAAAAACATTAATTGCTTTCGAGAATTTTCTTAGCCTAAACATTAACTGGTTATTGGTGTTAATATTGAGCCCGATATCCATGGCCTTTTTCGAAAGAATTTCGCTGCTGGTTATTCCCAGGTCATGGCTGGAGACTAAAGGTGACTGGCCCTTTGCTTTTGCTCAGACGGTGGAACAATTTACCTCTGAAATCTGACAGGTAACATCCTTAAATAGCTTCTTTTTAAAAAAAAAATTAGCCCACACCTTTTGTCAATGTTTTGACATATATTGTGTTTTAATTTTGTGCTTAACATTTTATTCTCCTTCGGTTCATGAACTTTTTCTGGTTTTAATTGCTGTTCTTTTAATTTCCATTTTTCTTTGTGTTAAGCACATAGTAACTTTGTTCAGTAAAGTGCTATATAAATAAAGTTTAAACTATATTATCATAAAATTCTATGTAAAAGGCTCTGAGACATTGTTTATTTCATACTGCTGCCCTTCCTTGTTTGGGAACAGAAGAAAGCTGAAGGAACAACAGAAAGCAGAAAAAGTTATTTCACCCAGGCTCTCAACAAGTCACAATGAACTTTAACACCTCAGCATCTTCATGACATGAGGCACTTAAGTGTGAGCTGTATTTTTTGAGAACAGTGATGAGGCCAAAGCTCTAAGGTCAAAGGGTTGGTTGTCATATAGAGAGCAGAAGAATAAACAATATCTGAGTGCTGCTTCAGAGTAACAAGTAAGAGCCTTTCAGAAACACATTTGTGATAATGCAAAAGATTGAAAATCCAGCCCTGATAGTCGTTGGACTACAGTATAGAGATGGTAATTAAAATGAAAACAACTACGATCCAAATATATTTGATATTTTTTTCTCCCTCTGATTTCATCTCTGTGGACTGTTTAGGGGAGATATATCATCCATACCACTGCAAAATATCAGTCACCTTTAGTTTCCGCTGGTAGAGAGTAGACTTGCGTTAAACTTACAGAGATGAACACAGGCCGTAGAGAGGGTAGAAGGAGACGAGGTAGAGATATGGACCAAACTAAATGGAAAGGTATGAGGGAAGGAGGGGAGAGAGGATAAAGGGATGTGGGAAGGGAATGGGTGGGTCAAGAAGTCTGAGAAAACCTGATGGATTGATCTAGTATATGTAGGCTAATGAACAGGTGATTATAGGTGGTTGAGACGTGGCCCAGCTCCAGAACCCAAGTGAACTAGTAAACTACATGAAATGGTTTTTGTTTCCTACAGACAACATTAATTTGTAATATTTGTAATACTTGGCCATAAAATGTGTTATCTGACCAACTTTTTATATAAAAAGACATTCCAAAATGCCCACAGTGAAAATGGTGAATGGACTGTATTTATGTAGCACTTTCTAGACTTAATGACTACTACACAATATCACATTCATCCATTCATACAGTGCTTCTACATGCTTCTACTATCACACATCATTCACACTGATGGAACAGCCATCAGGGGCAATTTAGGGTTCAGTCCTGCCGGAGCACACTTAGGCTGCAGACTGCTCTGCCTCCTAGGCCACAGCCGACAGTCGGCCATCATAGAAAGGGGGAGACACAAAATGATAAAGGCGTCTGTCACTCAAGAAAGATATTCATAGTGTTGCACACCTTTTGGACTATGAAAACACATTTTCAACAGATTTAATGCATACAGCAATATATATTTAATCTAAAAATATAGTGTTTTACTATAGTATTTTTGGTGACAGACGACTTTCCCTCATTTTAGGATTCATTGAATAAATCCCCAGGCTGATTTCTTCCATTTACAAATACCTATGCCATGCACAGCCCAACACCTCATCCACCAACTCACCGCATCTCCTTGACTCCTTGTCTTCCTCTGGCTCACCCCTGGGCCCTGCCACACTGTCCACCTCTTCTCTGACCTTCGCTGGCTGTGTCGAGCACAATGTACACCGCGAGCCCTGCTAATAATGAACATAACAGAATAAGGGAGTAGCTCTCTTTTGCCCAGACAGGCAAGACTGATAAGGTCAACAAGGTCACCAAAAAGTTTTCCTCTGCTCTGCAACGACCCAGACTCAAGTGCAAATAATACCGAAGCAACAGAGTCCTTGAAGCAATTGAGTCCTTGAATTTTATTAGTACGGTTAAATGAATAAATTCAAAATAGAGAACTAAGTGGGGAGTGTTTTTGTAATAAATACATTCCATTTAAGTATTTGAAAAACTCATACAACATAACTTCTATAAACTGGATGGATTATGATTCAAAAATATTTGACACATGGGTCGTCATGGATTTAATTATCGTCAGAAGACTTAATATCCCAAATTTGAAGTTATTGCTGTTTCCTTCATATATCTATTCCTCAAACAATAGCCAAACAGTTCATAAAGCATTCTAACAGTCCAACAAGACGGAACCTGAAACAGGGACCCCTTCCACACATTTCCCATTGATGTTTGGTCCGCACCATTCTCCTGCAAGTTTAATATGAGTTGTTTTGTTTTTGAGGACTTCAGGGTGAGATTCTTCTCTGAGCAGCATGCTGCCAATCTCTGGACTTCATCCCTGCAGGCTTTCTCAGCTTTCTACCTTCTGAGATAAATTCGGCCACAGTTGTGTTGCCCACAAACTTAATGAGGGTTTTTGGTGAAATAGCCCTTTGGGTGCTAGTGCTGAGTGTAAGGGTGGAGTAGAGCTGGGAGCCTCATCTGACTTTCATCACCAGTTTGTCTGGGGTAATTGTGTAAAATGTAGAATTGAAGGCTATGAAGAGCATCCTCACATAGATTCACAGTTCAAACTGTCTGTGGGTCCAACCGTAGAGGCTGCTGATTACAGTCTGTTATGGCCATGGAATTGTTGTGGTAGACTTCGAAACGAGTTGGATATTCGATCTTCATGAAGACCTCAGAGAGCTGGTATGCACACTTTCCCAGAATCCCTCCTGTCAACACAAACTTTAAGTTATCCTCTACCTCAGCGATCACTCTCCTCGTTTGGAAAGGGCTTGGCCCAGATCTCCATCACACCAGATGATAGCTACTTCTGGTCTGAGCAGTCACAAATCAAAAGGTTATTAATGAACATGAATTTTGTCTCTTGGATGACAGTTGCTATGATATTAGAAGCAACCTTGTCATAGACACCTGAGCAACAGAGAGAGTGGAGCAAATGCATCCCCATTATTTCGATTAGTTGGGGGCAAATATATTGTTTTTCTTCCCCACTTTTTTGTCTTTCCCACATACATTTTCAGTAACTGACAAAAACAAATAACTAAAAGCGATCACACAAACATCATGCCACTCTAAGCTCACATTGAAGGCTTTATTCTACATTCAAATCAAGTGCTCGTGGGGCTTCTCAAGAAGTGACAGCTGAGCTTAAACATTCTTCCTGAGGCTTCAACCCGTGAACTGATCCTCAAGTACTTTTATCCCAACAATGTTTTGCAGACAGACAGTTTAATTTAAGCTCTTCATCACTTGCTGTTTTTGCCACACATTCATAGACACAGTTGCACATTTCAAATTCCCCATTAAAAGCCTTTCTTCCAGTGCGGATTTTGTCTTGTCATAGCAGCAAAACCGTAACTAATGACAGTAAAATGACTCTGTTCACATACTGTAGATGAATCGCTATGTCCCTGGAACTAAAATACCAAAATGGAATAGAGCCATTTAGTTATTCATTACATCTGTGTTTGACTAGTCCCCATGCCTGTTGTAAGGAAGGTTTATTGTGTCCAGACACTCACACAACACTCACATCTCTATACACAAACCTCCATTCTATGAACTGGAGAACACACAGAGATTCATCAACCAACCTTTTCAAACAATGATAAACGTACCTTCTTGCATCATTGCTCATAAATGTATCCTACCTTAGGAGCTGGAAGTCTGCAACCAGGGTCTATCCATAATGTCTGAGTTGGAGTTTGGGTTGAGTCATAGGCAGGTGTTGGCTGTGTGTTTGAGACCTGCTTACTTACTTAGACCTGCTGATATAATCCCGGTGCAACTTTGTAGTCCTGTCACGGCCAAGTTGGCCTTTGTGTAAAGTTCAACGTCTGTGCTTTTCCAAAGCATTTTGTTTTTTTCCCCCTCTGTCTCCGTAGATCATTTTCAACACTGACATTTTGACCTGTTACAGCGAGGAAAGTAGAGGTGTTACTAATAAAAAACACATACGTTGTACTCTTTATTTTTATCCAAATTTCTTCACTGCCATTTGTTTCCCTTCAAGCTAATTTAGAGGACACTTTGATTAAACACAACTTTGACTTTCAGCCGACTGTGACTGAATTTGTATCTACCCTTTTTAAAATCAGAGTACTTAAGGTAAAACTTGGCATTTCCCAATAAACATTTCCATATAAAAACATCCGACATCACAGTCGGCATTATAAGAGTGGGGGTCAATATTTACCCATATCGCCTGGGGTTCATCGAGAGCCATTATTTTAAAATACAATAGTTAATTTTAGAGAAAAATCATAAGTGACTTTAAAATTACCTGTCAGGGTGATCATAACTTTATTTTTCACGTGGGTCTGATGCTCACTGCTTTAGGAACTGAGACTCTCTCACAGCATAACTGATCCCCTTTTAACAAATGAAGTGACGACTATTGTGAATATTGCCATCATGCACAGTATAATATAATTTTCACTGTATATTAATGATGGAGATAAAGAACGAGAGATCATTGTGGCATTTTGTGTTGGTTATTTCTGTGAAGAGAGTGTGGGAGAGTCTCAGGTGTGAGATCGGAGAAAGAAATCCGTTCAGAATTGTATACGTAACCACATTTGCCAGTGGGAGAAGTCACCTGATGGATTTCAACATTCAGAGTGACGTCTCAGCCATGAATCTAATAATATGTCAGACACACAACCTATCAAAGTGACAAATTAGGGGAGGGGGATGTCAGTTTTACTTCAATTAATGCAGATCTACTTTGATTCGGAACACAACCTGTCCAGCAGAGGACAGGTTGTGTTTGGCTGCACTTACACAGGAATCCAAATAACTTTTCACTTGTCCTCTGTGACAAGTTGAAGATTTAGATTACGCTCAGTTGTATTGTTACATAAAAGCCTGTAATACATGAAGGGTGAAGAAATAAATGTAGTTTGAGAACAACACACATGCATTTAGTATGATGTGGGAATACAAAATATTGCAGGGTTTAAAAAACAAATATATATTACATCTATAAATTATTTTGGATTTGGACCTGAAGCATTTCCTTTTTTTTATTTCAAACTGATTTGTGCAGATATGGGGCAAATGGGGAACAAAATCCTAAAGGTAGGCACTCTACAGTGACAGATGTAAAATGTTTTTTTGCTGTGAAAAAAAATTATCTTTCCTCCATGGATAATGAAGCAAAAAGCTTTTGGCTATTAATTACTGCCATTAGACCAATTAACGCCTTGCAGTAACTGAAACAGATCCTTTAAGTGTAACCATAAAAGTTAGTGGCAACAATAAAAAGTGTTTTCTTTTCAGAAGGACGGAAGCCGTAAACAATTTTAACCACCAGGCATTAAGCGTGTATTTTGGTACGACCAGTGCTCAGCGAAATTGACAGCTTGATGCCGTTTCCTTCTCTACTGTGATGCACGGGTAAGAGGTTGTGCTAAAAATGACTGACCCGAAGTAGTTTGACACAGTCCAGCAGACCAGCACTCCTCAACCACATGCACCATGGACCTGCCTTGCCTTATTTAGTGGTGCAGATCCAGGCTTGTTCGTAGTGTGTAGCAGTACTTTTTCTTTGGAAACGACTCAAAAGCATGTGTTTGAATTTTTTCGACTTGACAGTATTTGCTGTTCACCAAGCTGATCAAAAAAAAGATATTATATGCTTATATTCCTTCACTGGCAAACATGTCACTGCACTGTAGTGATAAACAGTGACAGATGGATGAGATGTGAAGACGTGATGGAAGGTTCAACATTGTTCTTGTAGCCTACATTGAATACAAATATTTTGTGCAATATTTTTGTTCGTTATACACACATTCATAAAATCAAATATTATAAAAGAACATCTTAAACATATAAACGTGTCTAGAATATGGCGAACCGCATTATGACACATCGAGCAACAGAGACAACTTGCTGCATACAGTACAGCGCTTACAGTTAATCAGCATCATAGAGTAAAATAATAGCTTCATAAACCCATTATAAATAATTCATAAAGCATGTGCTTATTCAATTCAATTTCCTGCCCGATGTGCTTCATCTAGGTTTAAAAAGGTTAATAGCTGAATGGATGAGGTCTGAACATCCCTTCTATTCGGAATACTTTCCATTCATAGAAGAAGCTAAATGTGATTGAATGTACTAAGAAGTTAAGAAGCATTACTTTTATAAATCTAAAGATCAAATTTTGAATATTGAATATCAATAGACTGTCAGATTTTCAATACATCTTTGTGCAAAAAATGTATATTGACATTGATAACACACACAGGCTAGTGTGTGACGTGTTGTCATTCATCTCTTGATCTTTTGTTTTATTTTCTCTCTTTCTCAGCGTTTGTCGTGTGCTCGAGCATCAATTAGTCATCTCGCACATTTCCCAGGAGGCCTTCTCTATAAAGACCCTCCAGTAATTAAACCGTGTTGTTCTACCTACAAGAATGAAAAAATAAATAAATAAAACTAAGATTTGACTTATGACACTGCCGCAACAGCTGCCTGCATTTTATTGACATGAACTTACCAGATCTATTCCTGGAAACATTCTTGATTGAAGTGTGATAAGGAAAAATAATGATCTCCAAGATTGTGGTTTGATGATTGTCATCTGTAAACGGAAGAATTTTTTTTTTTTTTAGACCTGAAGACAACAAGTCTCCCGCTAAGCATACAATTGTAAAAGCAGTTGTGCGATTCAGGAAGCTGTGCTATAATTAAAGTGTTTGAGGAAGAAGTGAGATGAAACATTATGTCGAGGCAGAGTGGCTTGTAATTTGAAAGGGGACACAAACAAGACAGCAGCTTGGATTTAGCGTAGTTATCCTCTGAAAAGCAGAAAAAAATGATGTCTCAGTGTTAATCGAGTAACCTCGCTCAGTTAGCAAACAGGTGAAACTTCTACTGCTTACTTTCAATTTACTCTCTTTCATCCTGCATTCAATCTTGTGTGATTATGCAACAAAGAAGTTGTGGCAGTAACAGTATAGTTCATCTTGTAGTACTGCTCTCATAAACTGTGCGCTGGATCAGGACAAGAGAGTCAATTTGTTTGTGTAACTGTAGAACTTCAAATGGTTTCCCTGAAGGGAACCATGCAGCTCCAATGTTCACACTGCCACAGGGAATTTGTAAGATAATAGTTTATTAACCAACTCAACGACACATATTGACACTTTAATAAAGGTCAACTTAAGGTTATAATCCACAACATTTGTTTTGATCTCAATTGTATTGCACAGCATTCCAGCTCGGAAACCAGGATATGGCTGGACTGACTGAAAGTAAAGGGAATATTATTTTTGTGCATGCAGTGCATCAATATCATCATTCATAATGAGATAATAATGTTTAATCAATCATATCAAATATATTATTGGTGTTTTTAATCAAAGAATAATTTTCATTTAATCTTCTGCTGATCAGGTGTGTTTCTTTCAGCAACATTCCCACTGCAGCTTATCTATTCCAATATAAGATTACTGTGTTTTCCCAACCTAATAACGTCCAGAAAATTTCAAACATTTGACAATCTGCTTAGAGGTTCCCAATAAAAATCAATTTAAAAAGGCCAAGACATTATTATGCTTGGTTTCAAAAGAATTGAGATAGTGAAAAGTTGTGGATTATTGCATTAGCTTGCATTGTCTCAGACAATTGTCACAAAACAAAACACTTTTGCTCAGGGTGTTATCGTCAATAGAATTTCACTGCTTTGCAACAACGCACAGCTACATTTAATCATAAGCAGGTCATGTCATTAGTAAACTCATGAAACCATATTGACTGTTGCAAAAAATATACATTAAGCAAATACTTCATTACTGACCAATGCAGAGCAATACAAACCTTCTGGAAATCTTACAAAAAAAGAAATGTGATATACAATTTTAAAGTCACTTATGATAATTTCTCATCTCAAATTACAAAAAATAATTTTCATTTCAGCAATGATAATCTCAATAATCTAGATTTATTTTTTGGTTTGAAGGACAATTCAGGTTATTTTCAACTTGAGTCCTGTTTTGAAATAAGATCAAATGCAACTTAAAAAGGACAACAATATGTAGTGAAGTGATGACAAAGAAATGAGGCTCAGGTTGAAATTAACTAATTATCCTATACAAATAATTTAGTCTGTATACAACAAAGATTATAGTCCACACTTGACAAAGTCTGGCACACATTGTACAGTACATTCATACAAATCAAACACATTTATACAGAGAAGCACGGAAATTAGCTTGATTAACACATCAGACATCACCCTAAAATTACATGGCACTATAATGCACAGCAACGTTTTTGTCTTCACATTCTTTAGTAAATACTTTCATGAAGTCTTCTAACAAATGTTGGAAAGAATAACGAACAATATTGACATTGAGTTTCTGTCGTTCCAATATCTGGTCGATTCCTAAGATTTAAACTTTAGTTTCCTTTATAACATGACAAAATAAATCAATCAATATCTACTATAACATCCTATCACAAACCGTTGAAACTATTTAGCTTTTACTGCTACTAGAAATGGTGCTCGAATCAATACTATGCTTCATTTGCAGCACTGAAAAAAGCCTCCCTCACAAACACAAAATAAATGTTATTCACTTTCTTTGGTGGTCATTTCTGTGTTGCTGTGTCAGAAGGATACATTTTCTCTACGGTTTATATGATCCTACCTGTCACAGTGTGAGCCCACTGTTGTAATGTAAACCCAACATAGCACAGGCTGTAGTGTTGCTTGGTCTTGTTTCAACACCTCGGGCTCTATTTCAACAATCCAAGCACATGAACTAAAGCGCACTGTGCAAGGGCATTTTGTGTGGGTCGAGATCCACTTTTTGTTAGTTTCGCTAGAGGGAATAACTCGCTGTGCCGGGTTTGACTAATGGTGCTTTCAGACATTCACTGAAGTCTGGATATTTTCTCTAACTAGGGGCTGTAAGTGAGAACACAAATGTCTGCAAATGTTGCTCCAGACATTTGCCAGAACTTTTCTGGCCAGGCACCTATGTTCGCATTTCGGGGAAATGTCAGAGTAAGCCCATGTGAGAGTGCAGAAGGAAAATCTCTGGAAGTGAGTAGGCGCCACTCCTTGCATGAATGCAAAATGTTGTGAATGCATCCATGTGACTTGAATCCAGGTTTTGGTTTGTCAATGCAATGGCTTATTTATTTTTATTTTTTAACTGAGGATGCTGGATCGGTGTTTGGCGCTGCTTTGTGCCGGGTGTGAGATAATGACCATGATGTGCAGTCAAGCAAGGAGTTGAAATAAGATACAACAAAGCACTGTAAAGGTATTTAAAAGAACATTACAGAACAATAAAACCACGGTTTACTGCATTTCACTCCACAAGTTGCTTTTTTTAATCTTTCACTATGATGAAATTGAAAGAGAGACACTGACCCTCTAGTCTCTAGTTGTTTAGTTTGCTCAGCTAATTCTCCAGCAACCTCTTCCTTCATGTGCTACAAATGCTCATTGGATTTGGCCTCTGGCTCATTGCAGGAAACACGCTCATTTCTACAGTTACATAACCAAAAGCCAAACTCCATTTCAATACATTCAGAGCCAAACTCAGAGACACATGGTGTGTAGAGCCAAACAGAGTTCAGCTCTTCCATTGACAACTCTCACTCATGTGTGGCCTCGGGGAGAAATAGACTGATACAGAGTGCATCCTCTGAACGGGATGAAAAAAAGTCCATAGTTTATACTTGCTGATGGAAATGAAATCAATAATATACTTACATAATTACAATCACCATGATGTATTTTCAGATTATCTCCATACCAGCATGTAGGTATCTCCAAGCAGAACTAACTCATTTCATTGTGTTTTGACGAATCACGGGACCAAGACAGAGCGGCAGTGCAATGATTGCTAATTACAATCAAAGCTGAATTTTTAGCTGAAGAAGAATTTAGTAAAACAGAGAAACCCTGATTGTATAAGAGGAAAACTTGAATGTGTAACTTCAAGGGGAAAGCACACAGAAATGTACCATTCAGCGTGAGTGTCGTGCATCTTTGTATGTGGCTAAGGCTACTCCTGAGTGTGGACAGATAATGAGACAACATATCACTGGGCACAGACATGAAAAGGACCCTTATCCTACCAATCACTGTGGAACAATTCTGATGTCAGACATAAATTGCTTTACTTATTTCAAGTTAGCTTTACTATATTCTAAGTACTGTACAGCTGTACAATGGATACAAAGATGAATAATAATAAAATATATAATTGATCATTGTCATATCAGCAGATTTCCAACATTTATATCCTATTAAAGGATGATGATCAAAAAATTAATATGTGATAGGGATATTCCATCATAGGCTCTGTGCCTAGAGGGCCCATTCTGTAATCCATGCTCCAAAGTATTAAAAAAAAACCAAAAAACTATATTAACCAAGAATCAATAATTTCTATATCCAGCTGCTCATTTGCTGCACGTTAAAGTAATCTCTTCAACCTTGGTACAATGCTTCTATGTCTACATTGATCAAACACAATGTGCAATGTTTGTATTTACAGCGTGTAATGAGTGAGTATATCTTTTTCTTACATGCACATGTCTGTGTGTGTGTGTATTATGTCACATGCACTTCTGTGGAAATGCTCCTTAAGAGAACTCCACAGGTTGAGCGCCTGGGGGACCTCCGTTTTGTGTCTTCGCAACGCCACCGTTGCAGCCGGTGATCTCGGAGTGGCGAGACGTGATGTAGCTCCTCTTCCTCGAGGACAGGGAGTGCTTCCTCCCAGAGCTGCCACCGGGACCGCCGTCGCCCTCGGCGGGGTCGTAAACAACCACCATGGTGGTATCCATTCGTGACAGCGTGTACATGCTGCTTTGGCGCGTCGGGTGCAGCCGCGTGGAGCGTAGTTCCAACTCATCGTAGCTGGACACCTTGATGAATGGGCACCAACGGAATGCTCGCTTGAAGCCCGCTCGAAACCTGGTGCCATATAAAGAGAGAGAGAGGCAAACCAAAGACGGGTAGAGGAGTGAAGAGAAAATGAAGTCAATCTGGCTGATGGGTGTGTTGTGATTAGCCAAACTTGAATAATATATTTTCTAATACATGCTGTATGGTTTCTTTTCTTAGAAGCGGCATTTGCTGAATACCGTACAGTACCCAAGGTAGACTCTTTGGCTGAGAAGAAATTCCATTCGTTTGTAGCTAAAGCTTTTTAAAAAGGCAGTCAGTGACGTCTAAATGTTTGTGCAGTGATGAAAAGAGGTCAATTGGTGTGGAAGTGCAGTATTTACTGTGAGAGCAATCAACAGTAAACCCACAGTACTTGAGACCTTTGAATCATCTTCTGAATGCGTTGATGTTATGTTCAATGATACATCGCACGTATCGTGAGAAGTAATGCCTTTTTTCCACAGAGTCACTATTCACAATTTTTCTCACCACATTTTTATCAGTAACACTGTGAGCAAGGACTTATTTTTACAGTCATATGTGCATATTCTTTTTTTTTAAAAGCATCTCACCATTCGAAAGACTACAGTTTTGGTCTAATAAAGCAAAAGACAATGTCATTGACCATGACAAACTATCAGTTTTACTTTGCCATGTCATAAAATTGGATTAGGTTTTTTTTTTCTATACCAGGCTTAAATGCACCCCGTACAAGTTGACAAATCAATTTTCTTACTATAAGGAGAAACTGATGAGCTCCGAAAGCTCAGAAGCTTGAAATTAATCACTGTTGAACTGCATAAAAAAATGGAAGAAGAAGAAGCAATGCAGTTAAAACAGGGTCAGAGTTTGGATTTCCACCCACTCATCACCAGGTATACTTGTGCATGTGTACTGCTACACAACTCTGTCACAAAGTCCAGAGCAGTGTCAATACTGGCCTGTGGAATGTTATACGACTCCTTCGCCAGGGCTTGGTGGCGTTATGCTCATTGCGCAACATGTCTGGCTGTTATATGCAGGCTAAGACAGGACAGGGACATCTTCGGCGTCTTGACAGGACAGTACAAATATGTGCCACATGAGGATGTGCACATGCCGAGATGTCTGGCAACAGCTCTTTTTGACATAATGGCCTGCGGCGTAGCGATTGCTCTCTCGCCTCTCGCATCATCTGTGGCATCTTGGCGTTTGGTCAAACCTTATTATTTTCGGGGTGGCTTTTTCTTGTCCCCAGTCTAAGGATTGTCACGATACTGTTTGCTTATTGTAGAAGCAACAAATGCTGCATTTATAATTTGGTTCTGTGTTATAGTATAATTGATTCCACTTTTGTTCTTTCAGTCTGTAACAGTGTTGAAGTAAGGATGTTCCACGGTTCCACTGTGTTTTAAGCTATGGTGCGTTCATACCAAATGAGATGCGAAGTTTTTGCGCGATGAGATTGCATACAAAGGTCACTGCAAAGACGCGAGTACTTCGCATCACTTGTACCGTGCGACGCAATGGCGCTAAAGCCAACTAGCATTAAGATTGTCCTGAAGTCACTGATGTCCATGTCTGAAAGAGAAGAAATGATCTCACGGCCAACCTTGCACGACAAACGAGACGCAACAATTTGGTTGGTGTGAACGCACCATTAGTCAACCTTACCCTGTTTTTACTCACCTACTGTTGAGGCAGCAGTAGATGATGGGGTTGTACATGGTGGAGCTCATTGCCAGCCACAGCACTGACAGGTAAACCTGCTGGATGTACTTCTTCTTGTTCAGGCGCTTGTTGAGACCCATCACAATGAAGTAGACATGGTAGGGCAACCAGCAAAGGGCAAAGGTCACCACCACAATGATCATCATCTTCACCACCTGCAAGAAAGATATTTGAACGGCTGTGACTTTTTATGACACACATTGTCCAGGTCACAATGTAAGAAGGGAAACATATATTAGATTATTAGATTGAGTATGTAGCACCATAATCTAGTAAAAATATCTTCTCAAATAGTAATTTCTGATACCTCATACAAGATCAGGATCCCGTGATTAGGAGAAAAGGTGATTAAAGCTTCATTACGTGTTCGATAGAATTAGAATTTAGATTAGATTGCAGATCGTATTAAACCATAACTTTAGCCAGACTTTGAAAAGCATATGTTTTTCAAAAACCTTGGTAAAATTAAAGTGGTACTTTTACCATTTTATCATCCTATTGGCAGACAATGATTAGCATTTCAATCCTCACATTCTGTCATTTCTATGTCATTTTCAAGGTATAGAAAGATTATGGTTACCATTTAATAAAAATGCAAATATGAATTGCAGGAGGGACCGAGCTGGCCTGCCGCTCCATGCCCATTGTTCACCCAACCTTACCTTTTATCTTGCAAACTACTTCCTGTGTAAATAAACAAGTGCAGATTCATCTGGAATGAATGTAACTTCTGCAGTAGTGGGTTTGCATTTGGCTTAAAAGTTGAAAGAGAAAGACAAACCGTCTAAATGGCCATTTACATTGTTTCCAGTCTTGTCAATTAACCCTCCTGTTGTCTTTGTATCATGTAAATTAATTTTGTGTTCCCATTAAAAAAGCCCCCCCCCCCCCCCCCCCCCCCTATTTTAGCTGATTATAAATCCATAATAACACATAAGTTATCACAATGTTGTGTTAGATCTTTTTACCAACTTAGTTCCTTGTGAACATCTGAGGTGCTCCATGTCAGAACTGACTGGTAGGATGCTATTTTATAGAAAGGGCAAACTTTACTATATCACAACATTTGTGTCTGCACACATTCAAGAACAACAGTAACAAAGACCGCATAACTAAAATCAAGCGATTAACTCTGTACTAAAATAATGTGAATTTCTTCTTTTTATGTGCACTTTTTTTGCAATTGTTGTTTATTTTATTTAAGTACAGCATATACCTATAAACTACTCTTTATATTTTCTGAAAAGTCCATTCATCTATTTCTCTGTGGATTTTCTAATCTGCTTCTTGTTGGACTTGTGAACTGAATGAACTGCCCTGGCTTCTCTTTGGGTGGTAACTGGCAACACAATCCATAATACTGTGTTTCTCCAAAGAGGCAGACTTTGAGAGTTATGCTACCGGAGACAAAACAGACATCACTGCGTCCCTGCTGAAATATAAACAGAGGTCCTGACATCCCCTTTTTCTTGAGTGCATGTTTCAAAAGAGTTTATGGCACTGCCCATGCCATGCTGTAAACTCTGCTAGGTGGCTGCTAAACAGTGGTGAACCTGCTCAGTCACTATTTTTGTTTGGTAACAGCACGCACATTAAATGAAGGCTCCGTTTCTCTCAAGAAAGGGACTTGAGAAGAATAACTGAACAATGTCGAGAGCAAAGTAGTTGGTGACTACCCTTGGCCATGAATATATTATTCTAAAAAATCAATAAAACTGTCGATCATTGCAGTTCTGTAAAAATGATCCTTGAACAGGATCAAACTGTGTTGTGTAGCAGATTGTCAATACACACCTAATGTTGCAGCAGGTTTTTTCCAGCAGCAGGGCGGCGTTGTTTGTTTTGCCATTGCAAAGGTGGCCATGTAAATGATTTAAAACATTTTTGGTAGCAGGATAATTCATGTGACAAACTGATCTCTAGTGTTGGAGTCTTTTCAAACTCTTTGGTTTCTTGTTAATTCACCTTTTTTTTTTTAATTGGACGTCCCATCATTATGAAAGACGTCAAGTTTCTCAGTAGGCTAAGTAACCTCAAGGAGGAGACACACATCTGCTGAGAGCTCTTGGGTCTTGTTTGACGTTATTTGGACTGCAAGATAGCTCAATTTATGATATTTATACACAGGATATTTTATATGAGGCTGGATTCTCAAACATTCAATGTATGTGTCTGCTTTACTACAGTCCCCACTGGAGACTTATTGTTTTGACGTATATGTATATATGTATGTATATTTATGTATTTTAGCAACTTTACATCCCGTAATAGAACAAGTGAAATTATTCTGCGTTATGAGCCACACCGCTAATGTAAACAATCTGGAAGATTAAAAGTAAATAGTAAGTAAATAACACTAAATATTATGCATTATACCTATCCAGCTTAATAATGGTTTAAAATAAATATATCCTGGCTAAGAAATCCACGTGTCGTTCAACAAATGCTTCACTGCAAAGTCCAGTCCATGGGCGATGAGATTTCTGGCTAATGAAAGAATACAGAATCCATAATGTCTACCTCACAATAATAAAGTATATTCTGTGAATACATGAGCTCATGCTGTTGTTGTGCATGATCTATACAGTAAACATGTTATTAGACCCTCTTCATGGTTATGAGTGCGGAATTGTTCTTCACCCCTTCTGACATGTTTTCATTACGGGGGATATGGAGAATGTCAAAACACACAATTTCAAAGAATTAAGAAAATGTCATGTGTTAATTCTGTATTTTATTATTGCCTGGGAATAGCATGGATAATTTTTAGCATGATTATGTTGGCTGGAAAAATATAGAGTATTCATACAATATGATATAGAGTGGAGTGTTTGAAAAAATTCAGTTCTCTTACAGCAGAGGTTGCTCAACACTGAAAGACAATATGTGAGTAAAAAGTTATTAAATTAAGTTTCATAATGTGCAAAAACTATTTTCAAATGTTCATGTGGTGTTGTCTAATGTACAGGGTGTTGAGGCTGTGTGGGTGGATGAGCATAGATACTTTTCGAAATGGTGGCGAGATCTGAAGCCTAATCCCCTTAGTCTTTTTTTTAATAACAGATTAAGAAACTCATCACATTTTGAGTTGTTGGCTTTAAGAAACTGTGTACAAGATGCACTGATCACTGAACTGATGGTCTGACCTAAAAGCTTGGGAATGTTGTCACATGAGTCAACTGGTAAAACTGAGAGATAGTTACACGTAGGCTAGAGAGAAGTGATCACCTAATACTGGTCTTAGCCTCCTTACATGTTTTATAATTGATTTAAAAATTGTATTATTGCACTTCATGTATTGTACTCTATGAATTTCCTCCCCTTGCAGCACAGTTAATCTGCATTCAAACTGATACTCGGCAAAATTCCGTGGTTAGAGTAAGGATTTTGCATCCTCGAACGCAAAAATGATGAGGCTCTAACAGCTAACAGCTGCTCCGTGTTGTGAATCTGCCGCATGCTAAATATGAATGAGTATAAACTTGTGAGCGAGTGACTGAATTCCATCAATTTTATCAAGGTGATTTTCTCAAAACATAACAGAAGGCCAGCAGGTAAGTGGATGAGCGATGCCTTGGAAAAATGACAAGAATGACTTATGAGAAGCTGCAGTTAACACTTTGAACTAACTCACTGTACCGCGCATGGAAGACTCAATCAACACAGTATTTCACATAAAAGTCAAAATGAGCGTTCGGAAACAAATGGAAGTTGATGAGGAAAACATATTAGCTGATTTGCTTTTGAAAGAACGGTAATGAAACTCGCATGCTAATGAGCTTTTGATCGTATAAAATGGATATCGAGTTAGATCTTAAGACCAAAACAGTCTTGGGGGTGCCCCGGCAGTAGATTTATGTTCCTTCATTAATCCCGTAAATGACTTTTCGTTCGTTAGCTTGAAGCCAGAATGAGTTCCACAAACAATTTGTAATATGACACGAAAAAAGGCAAACCCCAGCAACCTGAGCCAAGTGCTGTTAGTACATAAAAATGTTGTGAGAAAACATATATGTAAGTATTTTTGTCCAAATATGTAGATTAACAACACATTTTTTTGTATTTTTACAAAACTACTTTAATTGCTGTCGCAGTTAAGTTGTATTGAAAAGTTTTTTTTTATGGAAATGCTTTTATCCCACAACCCTGATCCCAACACAAGGAGCGGGACATGAATCCTGTGTGTACGTCCACCATCCACTTTGGCCACCGCCAGCAGTGGGTTAGGGTAGTAGTACTTGGAAAGTGACAGTAGTAAATGTATCAATATAACAATGTAAAAATACATACAAATGAAAGTCCAAAGAGAATTTATTTTAAATTTTTAAGAAAAATATACCCAAAGTATCAGATACAGATAATCAGAAAATGTAAAACCTCTTTGAAGATTGCTGGTGAACAAAACTGAGGCAGCAATTTGTTCCCTCAAAAACTTCACTTCAGGAAGCATCTGCTCAGTACATGAAGGCACTCTTTTGGCTCTTTTGAATCAGTGATTATGAGCCGTCGCGTGAAGGGAAGGGAGATCCAAGGAACCAGGGAGTTTCAACAGAAGCCTTTGTCAGGGTGTGAAAAAATTTTTTTGGCCTCAAACAATCAATGGTAAGAAGAGCAAAGGAGGTTATGTGACTGTGCTCACGCCTCTTAAGGCAGGCACTTACTCTCAAAGGAAAGCAGCAATCCTATCGTATTATAGTGTGTCTTGGTGAATGAACCTTAAAACTGCTTCGACTGTGACTTCCATTATGGAACAAGGCTGGGCTCTTTGCCCGTGAACACTGACGCTCATCTCTCAAACAGCTCTATTGACACCTGTCCAGTTGGGATTAGAGTAGAACCATTACTGCTGGAGATTACTTGACATTCACATACACTTCGACCCGACCCTGTTGTACTTCATTTCTGGAAAAATCTCATTTTGTGGAGATAATCCCAATCCTTCCACCCACCCACCCACACACACACACACACACACACACACACACACACACACGTTACTTTGTCTTTCATTAGAAAGGAAACGGCATGCTGGATGGTGCTTACAACACAAGTCGAACAAAGGTTAAAAAGATTTTAAAGATCCATACGCAAGTCCTATGCCAGGTCATTCAGACTAACATTGTGAATGTTGAAGGTGCAGTAAGCGATTTTAAACCAATACACGTTTTGTAAAAAAATCTGCAAATATTTCATCATGGTCCACTAGCTGTCGGTTCTGTGTGTGCACCGGAAAGAAATCTGTGTTTTTTCAGCGCAGCCCTGGCTCTGTAAATTGACAACCTAAAAAACTGGTGCGGGCTGCACCAACAACACTGCGTGTACAGTTGGTAAAAATCACTGCCAAACACATTAAGAGACGTGCTAGCGGCAGATGCTACGAATGACAGGTTTTGGCCTAGTGGTTATCGCGTCGTTCTCACATACCCGAGGCTGCAGGTTCGCAATCCGGTCAGTGCAGAAAAAAATCATCTACAACAACAAAGAGAGCGGCTAGCTGTCTCCAAAATTGCTTACCGGCCCGTCGGGAGCTTTAAGTCGGGCACATGTGGTGAGGTGATAAACTCAACATGAAGGACCTTTTTTCTTTTTCAAACCCTTTTTTTCAAAAGAGATGATGAAAAATAATTGGGGGAAAAAAAAGATTGAAAAATGTTGCATTCCTTCCTATCACGTCACAGAGGAAATTTGCCATTAAAGGTGAAACACAAGAAAATCCTTGAGGAAGATCTTTAGAATTAACAAAACACTTTGGGGCTCACTTTCATAATACATTTAAACTTCCTGCATCATTCAATCATTTCCTTTTGGTGACCTTAAATAAATTACCGCATCAATCTCCTGAGTAAGTTGAAGATGCAATTGTCACTGTTCAACACATACCATAGAAGATTTTGGCCATGGATCATATCACTGATCATCTTATTAATAGGTTATTTATGGGCAATGCTTCGCCAAACAAGGATGAGCAAGTGGCAACTACCTCAGCTGATTATTAGAGAATCGAAGCCAGTGTTTCCCCTAGGTTTACTGGTTTGGGGGGGGGGGGGGGGGGTTAGGGTTTCAGAAATCACGTTAAGGTTCATCCTCAATCTTTCATACAGGAATGGGGAATAAGCTGTATAAGGAAAGTGACCTGAAAGGACTTCTGCTTGACATCATATGTAAAATAAAAAAGAAATAAAAAAAGATAAATTTCACATTTCAGGGGGGCGGGGGCTCCCGTTGTTTTTTCAATGGTAGGGCAAACACTGGAAGGAGAGGGTCTGGAACCTTCAAAGGTATCGAGTGGGTTTTTTACAGAGTCTTTCTTAAATCCCCTGAACTGCTCGCAGAATAATTGGGGCCGCCCTGATAATTATCAAACATGTTTGTTAGTTATAATTTCAAATGGGATGATTTCGTCAGTATTTTCTGAGTGAGACAAGTCGAGCAGCTGACAGTGCTGCCAAGCTCATGTTGCGAGCAACCCTGTCCGCTGCTTAACATTATAGACCTTTTGAAATGGCGACCGCAAAACAAGCTACTGCACAAGTGCAGTGAACAGCCAAGAGAGGCTTGTCGATATATGGCAAGAAAACAAGTGTACTCCAAGACGACTTTGAGTCCCTGAGAAGCGCTATATACAAATACTGTATTATTATTATTATTAAGACCGTCAGAGAGGCGACGTGAGGTGCTGCGTCGCTGCCTCTGGAACAACTACGTTTTCAATCAGTTTCCTTTGCGCAGTGAATTAGCAGAGGAATAAGATATTTATTCCACTGTTGAGGTATTTTGTCTAAACAACAATCACAGTTGTATAAATTCCTTTGCAGGTTATCTAGTTGATTTATTTTAGTTTTCCTACTATTTCAGCTAACTGATCGGAATGTTTTTAATTTATTCACTCTGGGATACGGTTACAACATTAGCTTTCCAACCAGCTACTTCTGTGATGCTTGACAGCGTTGCCCTGGGCTACGCTTCTTCCGGTAACCTATTCTGACCAGAGCCTGCAAGCACTACACTCTCAACCAGCATGACATTCATCCCCAAGACAGAAATGCTTTGCAATGCATCCAGCGGGAACACGACGGAGGTTGAAATCTAAACATGTTCAAAAACACGCATAAACACACCCTAACCCTAAACACACAAACAAAATGTTAAGTGCTTTTGAAATAGGCCCTAAAATATGAAATATATACTGAAAAGAGATGCTTAAAACCCGGATCCTCCAGTGCACAAATAACAGCACATAAACACTCAGACACAGAAATATCCCTTTTCACTTACTGATCCGTGCAGTTACTCTGAAATGACTCGCCACAGACTCCTTTTCTGGCTGGAAGACTCAGAAGTAATGACCACCGTGTGAGGCCAATACTGATTCTTAGAAAAGGTGAGAGCATGGAGAGGCAGAGATGGTAATGTGCACCATGCTTTCAGGGCAATGATTCCGTGGCTGCTCAGGAATAATTTGGCAATTGTGAGCACACACAAGAAATAATGCTGCGGGATTGTGAAATTGGAAGCAATAATGTTTTCCATAGAAGATATGTAGAGGACTGGACATGAAGTCAAGGCAGGGTTTTGTAGTAGTAGAGGACAAACTACTTTCTGAAAGAGACAAGCCTGAATATTCAAGATAATTCATATATAATTAACATCCAGTAAATTATCACTTTGAATTAACTAATTTCGACCAGCGTCAGTGACGGAGTACAATCGATAAGTCTGATATAGGAAAGTAAAGAATATTTCCATGCTTGTCTGTAATTGTGTTTGCCACTGATGCAGCAGTAGGTGCCATGATTTGTTTGCCTTTATCCCCCTTTTTGTGAGTCACAATTTTCTGCAAAAGGTGTTTCTCATATTTGGCCATTCATCACGGTGGCAGGAAACATCGAGAAAAAAAACCCCCGTCTTGAATAAGCTCCACACTCCTGAGACATAAAGGCTGTGGGTTCAGTTTCCACCAAAGCCTCGGGACACTGTTGGTTTTTCAGAGCTGGAGCCCGTCTGGATGCATGGACAAGCAGTTGACTGAAGACAAGTGACAACCTCAAAGGTTGTGTTGTGTGGAATCAAGGTTTTCTTGGCTGAAGTGTTCACAGCTACCAGCTGCACACTCTCGTACCGAAGACAAACAAAATTAACATTGACAGAGACAAAGGCTTGACTCCAAATCCTCAAGGTAAACTGGCGACCTGTTGACAGACGCTGTTTGAAAACCTTGTAGTTGTAACAGAAGAGATCTGGGAACCACCCGAATATCTATTTATCTTTGAGAAACAGAAGTGAGATTATAATCACCCGGAGTTGCTCACTGGCATGAAAAATTACAGATTATTCTTTGTTCTCTGACCTCTAGCGTTCAAAGACCCTCATGTTCACAATTACTAATTGGATTGCCCCGAGTTACATCTGCATTCTTGAGCTTACAGTATGGATCTCGGTTTGCCTGCTTACCTTCCTTTTAGCCCGGAGCTGCCCATGATAGTTATCACATGAGTCTCCTGGGATCTCCCCTCCCCACAGCGTCACCCCCACGATAGTGTAAGTGATGGCCATCACCACCAAAGGCAGCATGTAGACCAGAACCATCACTATGATATGATACCTGTGAAGAAAAAGAAGAAGTGGCAAAAAGGAGTGTTTATGTTTATATAATACTGGTAATAGTTCAATTCACAGTAGATTTAATGTTCAACTGTAACACAGGTTGACCTCTGTGCACTCCTGATACCTCTGGCACCAGATGAATGTGAGTTTGATCTCAATTTATATGTATAATATTAATTTTTTGGTGTACATTTCTCTTGTTCTGTGACATCTTTACCAAGGATGAGGAGGCTGCCTCACACATAGAACTGTATTGTCGTAAATTAGCAAAAAAAAAATCCTTTACAAGCACCCCATATCCTAATTTATTACAAATATCCAAGTGTAGATATATGAAAAATTAATTCCTTTGGCTCTTCCATTTTTCTGACTGACAACATTTACAGTAACAGGGAATGATGATGATTGTTTACGCAGATAGGTAAAATTGACGATTTTATCTTTAAAACATTAATCTAATCCTAATCAATTTATAAGCAACCAGATAAAACAAAGGTACGCTCAACTCTGATCAAATCTAAAGCAAACTGTTAAAGGCAGTTCACCGAATATTTCTCACATGAAGGGGTCGTCGGCCATGTGCGGCCAGGCCACGTAGCAGAGCGTCCTGGGGGGCAGAGCTCGGATTCTGGAGAAGTAGCAGAGAGGGAAGGCCAGAACCACGGCCAGACTCCAGATACAGACGATGACTCCTGTGGTGGCTTTGGCCGAGAGACGAGGCTTCAGAGGGTGGATGATGGCCATGTACCTACGGGGAAGAGGTAAGGATGTTACAAAGACATACTTGTTTCAAGCCTTTATTAGACTAATCATAGCTGTAATCAAAGCGGAACTAGACCACGTTTTGGCTGAAAACTTGTCCCCAAGACGTTAAAACAGTGTAATGGCAACAGAAAAACTACTTATATTGGTCCCCTATGAGCCTCGCTTTTACCATGTTATTCTCTTGGCCACCAAGACACGTTTTTTTTGCGCTTTTTCTGAGGAGAAGTACGTGCATCCTCACCGGCGTTTTGCTACTTCAGCGTCTTTACATCAGTGACCAAACAATAATACCACCTGAAACCACTAGGGGCAGCTTTTCTTCTACGTTTATTTCATATACACTTTAGGGCAGTGAGTGACACTATGGTGCTTAAAACCTTTTTGGCTCGTGAATTCTTAAAATGAAGTACACGTATTGGTTTCAACATCACAGTGTACCGCATATGGCTTGTGAGCTGCAAATAGTCGTTTCACCACCTTGAATTGTTTCAAGGTGGTGAATTGTGAGGATGTCAGAGACCTGAGGAGGTGACAGTGGACATTATTTCACAAGAACAAGGCAGAGTTTTAAAAGTAAGCAGTGTTGTTCAACACATTTATATTCATCTACGGAACCAATGCTGTTATGTGATTAAGTTAAATAGAAATTATCTCATCTCAAATGATCTCAGAGATGCAGCTTCAGAAAAATACACTGGTGGTGTTTGATTTTCCAGAGAAACTACTGGATAATTCATTTAAAAAAAAAACTGTGATTAGATTTTGCGTTAACAGACAGGAGATTACCAGCTCTGAACTTGAACCCAAGTAAGAACGGTACATGGTTTTAAAAAGCTGACAACAAAGGCTTAGAGCCACTAATTACATTTTTTTTATAAGATGTTAAAGGGTGGACGTTGTCCTGTCACCTCAGTGGCTGGAACTCTCCGAGGGACGACAACAAAGATACCCCGGCCATTCGCTAATTGCCAGGCATTTATCCGAGTGTCCCGCTGGCCCTTATGGATGGCAGCGTACGAATAGCTGGCCAATCAAGTAGAAGCCAGAGAGGTCTGAGTTAGTTGGGCTCCAACAAGCTTCCACAACAGTGCAGCTGATCTAACAATCTTTCTAACCAATTAACAATAAGCACAGTGCAACACCAGTACACACACACACACACACACACACACACACACACCAAAGCACATTCACAGAGGCCTCAGCATCAACTGGGCATCATCACAGAGACACAGAATAATAAATCATTTCATGTTTTTCTTTTTCCACCTGGGACTCTCAAGCTGCACAGGGGAGCTTTCTTTCGTACGTGGTATTGTTTAGCAGCCACGTCACCGCGGTGTGACATTACCGCGTAAACACTCGCTTAATCACCACCCGGTGTTTAACCAGCAAAGATTACTTTTGAAGAGACTCCCAGTGCAAGGAGCCGAACAGCGTGCGCACAGCTAAATGTCATGTGTCTTCAGACGAGAGGAATATGTTAAATGTTCAGCCACCGTTATATATATATATATAAATATCATAACAATCGTGGCATCTCGTACCAACTGTGAGGTTTTTGTTTATTCAGGTTCGGGGAATCTAAACCTTTGAGGATTCTCCTGCCACCACAATACTGATAAAGATGAATGCACTTTAGTTTGTTATGCTGATGGGGTTGGCACATTATTCATTAATAATTGAGCTGCAGCAGCACCAAGAACAACAACAACAACAACAACAACAACAACAACAACAACCTATCATGTCACTATCAAACATTCACAGATTAATACTGTTAAAAAAAAAGATGCAGATTGCAAAACTATAATGATGTGCATGTTTTAACTGGTTGCGGTCCAAATGGACGATCTCTGCAGTACAAACTTGTACATGCAGGAAAACTGTAACACGATGCTGTTGCAAGTACAGATTCTGAAACACAAACAAACACACACACACAGAGAGAGAGACATATATTCTCCACGTTCAGCTTAAAAGCAAGAAAGAAAGGTGTGAGAAAAGTCACCTGCTGCGTTACCATACAAAATGCTTTAAGGCTTCGCTAGTTACGGTTCACACAGCAACATGAGTTTATTTTTGCTGCAGTGCCCATAGAAGCACACCTGGCAGCGCAGAGAGTCAGCAGGAAGGACAAATTCCACATATGATCACGACCTGTGGCCTCGCGCCATTTCAAGACATCAGAGCGGAGACAGCACCACGCTGGGGTTTACGAAAAAGCATGACCGGAGGTCGCATCTACATCATGTAGGTCATGGTGATGTTCTGTTCCTCAGAACGCAGTTGACAGAATCAAACGGACACTGCTGACCAAAAATACGGATGCATGGAAGTTGCTGCGGAAGAGCCAAAATGAGCACGGCCAGAGGAAATGCGTTGATCCCTTTGTGTGTCAAGGAGAAGTACCGGAGGAGGAAAACACCTCTCGCAATACTACAACACACCGTGACACATGCACACAAGCTGGAGACACACACACACACAAACACACATGTGATCTACGTGATCTTTGTTTCCATTTCACCGGGCCTGTGGCCGCTTCCTGCATCAGTTCTAATCCCTTTATTCAAACATTATGACGTGTGATGGTCCACTGATTGGTATCAAAGCCCGGCTGATAGTGACGACTGCATCGCCACATTACTGGAAACTACAGGGGAAAGAAATGAAAAAGGGACGGAGGCAGAGTGGGAAAGCAAAGAGAAGATAAATAATGAGTGCATGTGACAGAAAGGAAGAGAGTCAGGGAGCATGAGAGCATGGAAGGGCGATCTTCTCCGGGGTGTTGGCACACAGAGTCACAGCACGCAGCAGTGCAGGCTCTTTGAAAGGCAACAGCTTCCGTCTATGATTCAATGCCTGTGAAACATAGAAAATGAATCTTTGGAATCGGCCCCTGGTGCGAGAGACGGCTGTCGCCCCGCTGGGCTGCTGCCTTTGCAGTGTAATAATTCAAATCACAAACAAGTAATCACCCACTTGACCAATGGGGATTGAAATAAATGCTAAAGTCAGCGGGGAGCACAAACTCTGATTAAATAATGTGGGGTCACGACGACATCAGTGGAATTTGAATTTAACCAGTGGAGACTCCAAATCAGCTCTTATGTGCATGAGGGAACAAATTAGAGTATCAACTTAATTTAATTGCACAGCTCCCTCGACACATGGGGTGTAGTTTGTCTCCAAACAAAACACAACATGGATCTGAGCTTTTTTTCTTCTTCTTCTAAACACATCGAGCACGGCGGGCAGCATAGCCAAGTGGAATAATGGAAAACGAGATGTCAAAAAATCATGCGTGAAACACTCGGACAGTGTTTGGCTGGCAAGGATTCTCTGTTTGTTTGTTTTTTTGTTTTTTTTGGGGGGGGGGGGTTTACATCCTGAGCATCTTTAAATATGTTCTGTAAATGTGCTCGTTATATTTCCAGCTCATTGGAAGTTGGGATGTGGTGTGTTGGACGTAGTAAAATGGTGTAGATGGAGATATAGTTGGAGATACTGCAAATAAGTTGAATGTTGTTTTTTTTTATATGCTGATATTTAAAGTAAGTTTATTTCCACACGGGTAGGATTCAAACAGAGACGCTGGTACATAATTGAAATGTTAATTATTGAATTATCTCTTTAATAATAATAATAATAATACTAATAAACGGTCATTTGGATCTGTAAATAATAGAGAGGGAGGGGGAGACATTCACTACACGTTGCGCGCGCTGCATCCTCAGCTCACCTGTCCACAGCGATCGCGGTCATGGAGTAGATGCTCGCAAACACGGACGTGACCGGGAAGAAGTTGTGGAATTTGCAGTAGGCCTCGCCGAAGTACCACTCCCCGTGGGCGGCGTAGATGAAGTTGATCAGGGTGTTGAACGCGGCCATGGACGCGTCCGAGAAGGCCAAGTTCAGCAGAAAGTAGTTCGTCACGGTCCGCATGCGCTTGTGCGCCAGGATGATCCAGATCACGATGAGGTTGCCGAACACCGCCACCGCGAGCACCGAGCTGTAGGCGACGGACCAGAGGGCGACGCGCCACGGCGGCTGCACGAACTGGTTGGTGTAGTTGGAAGTCGCGTTGGATCCGTTCTGTGCAGCTGCCATCCTCTTCCCCCCGCGTCTCCCTCTCCGCGGTCGACTCGCTCTCTACCAAACGAGGTGTGAAGCTGGAACCGCGGGAGAGGATTTGCGTCCAGGCACCATGGCGCGCAAGGCACCGCCACCTCCTAACAAGCGGACGTCTTCCGCCACTGGTTCCTGCAGTTGTTTGGGGGGGGGGGAGGTCTCCGGTATTTCTGTACCCCAATGACAGAGATGCGGTGAAACAGTAGCCTTACATGTGACAAGTGTCCACTCGGTGCCTGTTGAATGAGGAGGGCGTGAGCGCACAGCCTCTCCTCTCCCAGCAGCAACAGGCTGTGCGCCGTGCGTACTCAGTGACGCAGAAGTGGCACAAATGGTGGAAGAGATTGATTGATGCACGTGCAGCTGCTGTTTTAAACTTCATGAATAACAGATTGGCCTCTCTCTCTCTCTCTCCCGCTCCCCCTCTCTCTGCGCCATGTAATCATTCACATGTATCTTCTCTGACCGCCTCAGTTGATCGTGTTGCGTTTCCAAGGGGTCACTGACAGCATATTGAGATGTTGCAGGCAGTGTGTGTGTGTACAATATCTATTTCATTCTCCAGTCCTCAGCTGGTGGTGGGGTCAAAATAGTTGAATCGGTTTAGTGCCACCTCCTGATGTTGAGTTGTCAAATTTGGCCAGACTCCTGATCTTTTAGGTGCACCCAGCCACTGCTTTATTAATGCTTCTCTCATTGAATCATCCTCACGGTGAAAGGAGAGAAAAGAAATGTTCCGTGCTGTATCGTGCTCGAATGGCCGCGACTCTCCTTTTCTGTCACACCAACATTCACAAGTCTCGGGCTGAAGGCCCCTCTAGACATCCAACTGTTCACATCGGATGAACCTCCTTCATCTGCTTATGTAGCCCGTAGTGCTATATGGTAACCTCTACACGGGTTACATCTATATGGATTCCATGGCTGATCAAATCCAATCAATCCAGCAAAGATTTTCTACAAACAACAGACACCCTGAGTAATGTTTAATATTTGAGGCAACAAAATCATATGATATCATATTTCCTCTGAACCTTACATTTTAACGGCAGATAACCTTGTTTTGTATCAGCACTCTAACATAAAAAGGAGCAGGACTGAATAGTAGAACATGCTAGATGCAATAGGCCGACATTTGAATATAAGAGGACAGTCATAAGATGTTCTCACTGTACTGCACCAGCCACTCTGCTGTGTTGCAGTCACATTCAGTGACACAGACCATTTGAGCGAATCTCTCCAATTTTTTTTCATTAATTATCGATTATAGTGATTTAAAACAAAGGCTTTCATGTGTTATAGGCCCAAAGGATGTACTGTAAATCAAATTAGTTTTCTTAGTTCTGCTTTGCAGTCTTGCATGTTGATGTCGATTGAAATTCATATCAGACACTCCATAATTTGGAAGTTTTTTTCCCCCGGGTTATGTAAATGCTGCCAAACGTATCATGATGTAGACGCAATTTATTATTAAGACAGTGTGGGCAGTGTGGAAATAGTGCATAAATATTCTTTGATTTAGTTCATATGAATTTGTGGATATTTATATGAATATGAGGATTGATACTATGTCAATGCGAAGTGTGCTATGGTGTTTTTCTGGTAGGAAAACATGTTTTAAAGACTTCAAAGTAAGGATTTTTAAAAGTAGATTTTCCCCAAAGAGAGTTCCGACATTAACTGAAAATAGGAAAAGGCAACAATTCAAATGGAGGTAACCACTTGCATAGTGCACTGAAATCATCGCTGTGGCTTTCACACAAGTCTTTGATCACTATTAAAAACCCTGAGGGGCTCTCCAGTTGTCCACCGTACGATCTGAGCAACCTTTATTAAAGAGAAGTGGAAGCCAGGCTTTCATGTTGAAATCGGAAGAATGCAGCCAATGACCTGTGATGTATTCAAAGAAGAACTTGTGGGAAATTGCATCCATCGAAATGTACAATTAGGAGGTATATGTTTGCAGCAACGGGGAATACAGTGGGTTGCTTAAAAGACAATCACAAGTTATTTTTGATAACGGATGTGAGGGGGGGGGGGGGGAATGAAAGACTACATTTTAAGTTGCTTTGTACATAATTGTGCACAGCTCTCAGAGGAATACTGTGGACATATATTCAGATCGTTGTTGTGCAGAATCTGACCACTTATGAAGGCTGGACGAACTCTGTTTAAAGTTTGACAATAACAAGTCAGACGCATTTGATTTTGATTTGATATTTAATGGTTAGGACAACACGTGGAATCAGAATTGTATGAACTGTGGTGACAGTGAAGGGAATGGCAAACACACATACATACATAGATATATATGTATGAATATATAAACATATTTTAACACGTTAAACAAAAAAACATTTGCATGTGATGCATATTTTCAAAGAGTCTAGTCCCGACCCTTGTCTCTCCCTCTCAGAGACTGGCTGCTAATTGGCCGCTGTGAGCACATTGTCAGGCTTTGTGTTATGTGCACGGCGCATTCAGCAAAATTCATTTGGTAATAAACATTTTTGACATGGAATTCATGTCTCTTATTGCATTTTATCTCTTAGAAAACAAAAAATAGCAGGGCGGCAGTTACATAGCTTCAGCTGCTGCGTCGTCGTCGTGGGCTCTTTGCACAGCTGACTTTGTGGTGTGTCAGAACGTTCGTCACGGCTCGGGGCTATTTTCTTCAATCAATTCCAAATGTAACCAGGGACAGTAATTTCTTCGCTAATGAAAGAGCATCGCTGCTCAATTATTTTCTAATTAGTCCTTACCCCAGTCGTTAAACGCTGAACATTGCGTTTCTGAGAAGAATATCATGTGAGAGCTTTCAAATATTACATTTTGCTTTTAGGTTTTGTGCGCGACTACTGACCGACAACAATCTTTCACACATTAATCAATCAGAGGCCGTCAGAGGTCACGTTTGTGCTGCAAATACATGTTGATACAAATTCAGAATCAGGCAATTTTATCAATGTAGCCTCACCTTTTTTTTTTGTATGATGTTGTTTATTTGATGCACTGTATGTAAATTATGTCAGTTGTTTTCTGTTTATTGTTGTAGTTTATATTAAACTATATTGTCTTTTATATTTTCCTGTACGGGGACTGCAGATGCAAATTAGCTACTTGAGCTCCTGCTCAAAACTTTTGCTGTGTACAGCCCCTGTTAAATAAACTTAACTAATAAACTAAACTTTTACCACACAATTACCATATGATAGATGGTCCGTGCTTTTGTTGCTTTAAAAGTAAACCTGAATGTCCAAGCAGTACAAGACTGAGGACCAACTGTCATTTAGAGCCATTATAGAAATTATCCCTGAATATCGTCCATTACTCTAATAAGCACTCTTTCTCCAGACAATGCTCCTCAATGATAATTATACATTAAGATGTGCTTTATGCAAAAAAATTATAGAATATCCCCAAGAAACGTTGCTCTCCTTCCTTCTGCTCATGCAGGACCTCCGAGGCCGTCTCCCTGCTGTGCTGACATACCCAATCGCGCTGTGACACCAATCTGTGGACATGACTTTCATCACACCACCTTCATAATGTATTTGTTTTCCCCAGATGCAACATCAGTGTTAGATGACCTGTGAGCGACTTACAGGAAGTGCATTCAACCGTGAAGATATCACACAAAAGTGCAAGAATCGATAGAGAACATTTATAGAAAACATTTATCAAATAGGCAAAAACTGCTTCAAGTGCTCATTAAGATTTTTTAAACATATATATGTATATAAATGTATATAATACATAAATTAAATACTAAAATAGAAAAACTATATAACAAAATATTCCAAATTGCCCCCTTTCATTTACTATTACTGGTAAATGAATGCAGGAAATGTTAGCTACGCAGATAAATGACTGCGTTGTCACTGGATTGTGTTAGTGTACCATCAGAATGATTGATTTTCTTTCCTCTACACTGCACATGGGTTGGTAGGTTGGTCATTCAGCATTGGTGAGGGATCATGATGGCAATTAGTCCAGAACTTTGACATTCTTTCCCTTGAAAAAACAACAACTGGGTAATATAATGCCCATTGATATAAAATGGAAGGTCTTCCTGATGACCAAATAGACATCTGTTATAATATTCTATATTTTCTTTAGTCAGCAAACCACAACAAATTAAAGGCACAATGACGATAGTTCCCCAAGAACATGAGCACTGTTGTTTCATTTGAGTTGATCCTTCATGCACTGTCCTGCAGTCGTAAGTATAATGCACCAAATGTGGAGTAATCGACCGCTGAAAATAACCCCCAACAACTGTACCTCTTTTAAGATAATATTACTAAAAGAAACTACAGTGCCCAGCTGTTAAGGGAAATAATTTAGAACAATTACACCCTTGTCTTTAAGACGTAGGCCTGGTGAAGAGTTATACTATTGGGCTTGATGTCTTTACCCTAATGTAAAATATAACCCTTTTACTCCACTTCTGATGATTATGTGTTAATGCTGCTCAATACCAGCGAACCCCTCTGGCCCTGAATTCCACAGAGACTCATCTCCTCTGGGAAATCAGCCTTATGGGCAGCAATTTCCCCAGGATGAATGACATGCGCTCCATCACTTCTCTGTGAAGACATTTCCACTGGCTATATCACAATTGCGCTCCTGGCAACACAGAGTGTGTGACATTAATATTTATACAGCACAGGCTGTGCAGTACTGTACAGTTCCAGAGAAAGGTAGAGGGGTTTAAAGGATCAAGTCTGGTGAAGAACTAGTAAACCTGTTGCAAAAAAAAAGGTGGAGTCTCTACAATTTAAAATGAATTTGGATTTAAATGCGGTGATATTTTACGTTAAGATACATATACCTACGTAACTGCATTAATGAATTTCATCCATAGACGAAGCCTGTGATATGGGAGTAAAATCCCCCCAAAAGGCCAAAGTAAAAAGCAGAATATGATAATTACCAAATGAAATTGCAATTTGGACCATGGACCAAAAATTAGATGTGGATCCATATTCACTCCCGGTTTGGTAATTTGGTTGAATTTGTAAATGTTGACACAGATCCCTGATTTTGATTGTATTAATGATTATGATTACATTTTCTATTTTCATTTAGACAATTGACATTAAATAACACTGACATTTACGAACATCAGTGTTTGTTACGGGGATGTTGCGTTGCTCTTTTAAAGGCCGGGACGCACCAAAGCGACGGTCGGCTGTCCGAACTCGTCTGAACGTTGACGAGTGGCGATCGTCCAAGTCCATCGAAACTCGCGTGTGTTCCGCACCGCCAAAATTGTCGACGAGAGTCGGTTGGTGAAAGAGCTTACTCTGATTGGCTGTTCAGATTTAGCGAATCAGAGCACGAGAAGAGAAATGTAAGTACAAAAGAATGCAAAGGAGGAGGTCAAGAGGGTAAACACTCAAAAGACTATTTTGAGAGGTCATCTTCATCTATCCCTCAATCTGGGTCGTCATGGCTGTATCAGCTGATCCGAGAGAGGCTGCCTCCGTACGACATTACAGATAAACAATTTCTGAATTTCTGCATGACATATATAAAAACTACCGCCTCCTGCTGGTATGGAGAGTCAATTCCTCTCACGCAGGCACAGAACGTACGAGCCAGTTGGCCATTGGATTCAGTCTTGGCGGTGTGTTCAGGGTACAATTTTGGTTGCCTGACACGGACAGACATATTTGACATCCAGAGCAGACACAGCAGGCGGTCTCTGTCGACATGAGTATTTGGACGTTGCGTTGGTGTGTCCCTACTAACAGCAGCACATTCTCACAAAATCCAATCACCACAAACTATTGTTGAAACAATTAGCCAATTAGTTGAGTGACAAAAAAAAAGGGCTAAATATTTCTGCGGCTCCAGCTTCTGTGATGTGAATGTGCTGCTGTTCTGTGTTTGGTATGCAGTGCGGCGAAACGCACCTTCTGTTGTCATAGTCTCTTCATTAATTAACACAAAGACATTCTTCTGCTCTCAGAAGGCGCCACACTGACAGATATAGTTCAGGGGGGAGAGAAAAAAATGACTGAACGCTGGAGCTTACGGCTCCTCTACAAATCCCCACCGCCTCTGTCGAACTTACTCGGATGTGTCAGTTTATCGCAAATCTGTTGCTTTTCCTATCGGTTCCTTCATTATGGTATCAGGGCTCGTGAATGTGAATCTGCTGCCGCTGCCCCTCAGTCATCAGCGGCAGGTCTTACGCAAAAGATGAGCCATCGCCACGTGCTTGGCTGCTCTCACCCGCGTATTTAGAAGACAGACCTCTAAGTGTGTTTAAGAATTTAATTTCATCCACGTGCTCCACTGTTCAATTCCGTTCGCAGGTGAAGTGTGGCAGTAATGTAGGTGTACAGAGTACTGGAGAGTGAGGAGCATCTGGGAGCTTTCGCTGTGAAACATTCTTCGGAATCAGACATCCGAATGGCAGACGCCAAGATGTTCAAAGGTGCCCGGCCGGCTTCTCTACAGAATAAAAGAAATGTGTTTTCAAGTAGAAAATAGTTCCTTCAGTTTAAGAACTATCATTTTCCTCAGATTTTGAAACCAGACAACCAGATGGTCTGCCAGACAGTTGTTATTTCTCGGTAATACACACGAGTGTATGAATTTTTGTTTCCCTTTCTACATTTCCCCACTTCTTGGCGAGATCCCACTAAGAAAATCACTTGAGCCATAGAAATATTCTACTTTTCTCTCTCTCTCTCTCTCTCAGATGTGAACAGTGCAGCAGTGACATTGGTGTGAAGACAGAAGGAAATGTGACATCGGACTGCAGAGAGCTGTTCACCTCACTGGCCAATCTTTCTATTGGAATACTGAAGAGCAAATGTGCTTTATTTTATGATGAATGTAATTCCTTCATAATAAGGTGATAAGAGGTAACTTGAACATCAGTATCATTGTTTACAAGGCTGTTTCATGAGGGCAGTGCGTGGAGTCATTACCAGACAGATATTACCAGGGTTTTACTACATAGTGAGACCCAGAGACTTTGTCTCTCTGTATTTGTCACTTTAGTATAAACTTGTCTTTAATGGGTCCCTTGCTGAAACAACTGATTGTGTTGTTTCCTTGAGAAGAGAGGCTCTAATCCTAAATGAATTCATGCAATCAGTGAAGCAGGATATACTACCAGTGACCCAAACAGGGGTCAGGACTGCTCAAGGAGTAACACGAAAAAGGTCTCACCAGACACTTTTGCAAAACAAAATATTGTATATTCAAGGTCTGATTTTGCCATTCTATATTTCTTGTGAAAATACCTGACATACTCAGGCCTCTGAAAATCCCTATTCAATGAAAGTCCGGAGACTATTGTGTCAGTTGACCAGAGAAAGCTTTAACTACAACTAGTACAAAATTCAATTGTGTTCGTTCTGAACAACAACACAGAAAAATATGAAAGACATTCTCAAGTCTCTGTTGGGAAACAGATTTAAAAGTGCTACATCTAGTCCACACATCAAATACTGGGTGAGGACCAAAAAAATGTCTGATCCCAAGCGTCAAAGGAAAAAAGCTTTAGCACTGTCCAAATCTGACCATGGTCAAACCTAAGATAATCTAATGAACGTCTGGCCCCGGTTCAGTTTTGCCATCACTTCTTACTTTTTTAATGAGGTGCTTAGAAACTGTTACTGTGTATGAAAATGTGATTTGTTACATTACATTGCTTTGAACCTTCTTTCTGCTTCTATCAGTCATTGATTGACTGCAAGCAGTTATGCAGATTGTGACGCAATCCCAGAGATTCCCTGAGTCCAACTGCTTGTCATCAATTTACTTGCAAATCCTTTACTATCCTCATGTGGCCAGCAGAGCTTACTGCAGGGTTGTTTTTTTAATTATTATTATTATATGACTCTGTGCATACAGTATGTAGTAATAAAAACCACAACAAAAAGGACAATGATGCCAATACTTTATTTGATTCAAATGTCAACATTGTCATTGGCAATACTGAATTACTGTCTTTAATTTTACAATATTTACATGGATGTATAGAAGGGAAATATCTATTAAAGATATTAAAGATACGTCCCAGCACGTATGTTGTCTTAATTAGGGGCGAGTCATTTAAGTATCAAGTCCACTTAGAAAGAAAAATAGTAATACATAGGAAAATGCTTTTTTTTTTTTTTTACAGGAGCTGTGGCTTTATTTTTTCTCTTCCCTTGTAGTTTCTTAATCCTGCTCATCTTCTTCTTTTGCCTCCTCACCCTTCCCTTCCTCATCTTTTGCTTCCTCAGATTTTCCCTCTTCGCCTTTTCCTTCGTCTTCCCTCTTCTCCCCATCTGCGTCCCCCTCTTCCTTTTTCTCCCCTTCCACCGCCTTCTCATCTCTTTTTACCTCCTCTTCCCCCTCGTCCTCCTCGTCTACCTCCTCTCCCGTCATTCGCTCCAGATCATTGATGCGGTGTCTTAGAGCCTTGTCAGCACTCGTGTAATTTCCCAGAATCTTCTTTAGCTTGGTCTGCATCAGATCCATCGTATTATACAATTTGTTGACCTTCTCCTCCAGCTCTTGCGCCTCGGGCAGAATGTTAGCTGGGTCCAACTCGATCAGACCATCTTTCATCAGGATCTGCCGGCCTTTCTCCTCCAGCATGCCTTTTGCATCCGGATACTCTGTCAGTGACTCCATCAGGTCATCCTTGGACAGGCAGAAGAGGTCTGAGTATCCGATGCTGCGGATGTTGGCCGTCCGCCTGTTCCCTGCTTTGCTGCCTTTAATATTCAGGATGCTGATCTCACCAAAATAGCTGCCACTCCCCAGCACAACAAACTGTGTGACGCCGTCATCAGCAACAACTGCAAGTTTTCCATCTTTGATAATGTACATCTCACGGCCAATGTCGCCCTTCTTGCAGATATAGTCTCCGGGGCTGAAGACCTGAGGCCGCAGCTTGAGCACCAGCTCGATCAGCAGACCTGCCTCGCAGTCTGCAAAAATACGAACCTTTTTTAGAGTGTCCATGTGGACCTGGATGGCAATTTCAGCCTTTAGCTTGTCCGGAAGATATCGCAGCACCTCCCTTTCATCCTGTGCCTTGCCATTATTCCACAGATAGTCAAACCACTTGATGACTCTCAACTCCAGCTCCTTGCTGACTTTTCGAACCTGTTCACGACAGAAAGAACATTAAGAACACAATTAACAGATGATTTCCCCGTATCTTTTTCAGATGTTTTAATGGAAAGAGGAGGGTCGTCTACCTGCATGTACTGCTTGATGTTGTCAATTCGGGACTGAAACTGGGCTTGGGCAGCGTTCATGTTGGAGATCATGGTGGCAATGTTTCCTACAATTGTGGCAAAGATCAAGACTCCAACTAAGAAGTCGCCCACATGGAAGAAAAACTCAGAGTCCAGGGCTGGTGGTGGTGTTTCTCCGATGGTGGTGAGGGTCAGTGTGGACCAGTATAGGCTGAATGCATACTTCCTCATGGGCTGCCCAAAGGCCGGCTCCTCAGGATCATCCAGGGCCGGGTAAACCCAGTCATCAGCGCCAAAACCAATATACTTGGAGAAGGAGAAGTAAAAACAGGCGTTCCAGTGGATGATGATGAGAATGTACATGATCAAGTTTCCGATGCGGAAGAGGTTGGGGTAGTTGGTCTTGGTCTCCGTCCGCGTGAAGAACTCCATCATGCGGCTGATTCTCAGCAGCTTGTTGATGCGGATCTCCGGGTAGTTGAGGCCGAGGAAGAAATAGAGGACGTCAGTGGGCAGCATGGAGAGAACATCGAGACGAAACTGGAAGCTGCTGATGTATCGATCCCGGAGCAACTTCTCATCTTTCACCAATAAACCTTGCTCAAGGTAACCTGCGTTTAGAGAAGTGCAAATTCGTAGGCACAAGGTTTAGTGAAAGTAAAAGTTCTACGGCAACGCTGAAACTGAATGACAATCCCAAATAATCAAACCTTGATTGCACACAGACAATCATCTGTCGAATTCAGTTCATTAGGTAGCATTACCAAACATCTGGCAGCATCAGGGATGGTTTAGGTTTCTTGTATAAAGGGATGTCAGCACTCATACAATTTACACATTTTTCACATTTTAGTCTGTTTGTAGTTCCCATTGTAATCAGTCTTTATTTTCTGTTGATCAGCGTCTCATTGTGATTCAAATATGAACTAGATTGAAACAATAAATCCCAGATGGGTGAATATTTGCCATCAGCACTTTAAAACAACATGTTTAAAAATGCTTCAAGGTTAGGTTCACGTTTTCGGTGTATAACGTATGTGGAACAAAATCCATGGTTACTGTAAGTACAGAAAGACAAAGGCGTCAGATTAGCTTTTGCTGAACTTTGTTCTTCTTCTTTTGCACAGAAAAAAAGGAATCACTTCCCCTGACATCCTGTTTGTTGGGGGTCTTTTTTATATAATGAACATGATCTTTCTACACATTGAAAGGCTTAGCCTATGGTATTTTTTATTTTTTATTTTTTTACCTGTTCTGGTCCTGACGAGCATATCAAACATGTAGAATAGGTCTGAGGTGTAGTCCAAAAGAATCCAGTAAAGGATGTAGTTATCCTGCAGCTCCTCAAAGGAAGCCCTGTTTGCACAAGAAGAAGGCCACCAGCAGTGGGGCAGTTTTGAAAATGAATAATGATGAGCGCCTGCGCATGTCCTATTGTGCCACCGCTGCAGCCAATGTGATGCCAATCTCACTAGGATCAACCGACACAAACTGCAGTGCTCATCATAACCTGCTCTCACTGTGCTGTGAAGCCAGCAGCCTGGCTCCGTGCAGCGGAACACCCATTTGTTAAAAGCCTCCTATGGACGAGGATATCAAATGTTGAAGAATCAATGATTTATACACGTTACCTGGCTATGATCGTGGTCCAGTTGTACATGACTGGCAGTGTGATGACGAACAGCCAGTTGTAATACAAATTCCCAGCGGGGTTGATGACGAACAATTCTTTGGGCCTGTGAAAAGAACAAGAGAATAGAATTTAATACCTGGAAGTATACAGCATTTGAAAAGTTGTTTTAAGGAAGTTGGGGGAAGAAACTTACTTGTCTTTATCCTTGTCCTTGTCTTTGTCCTTTTCTTTTTCTTTTTCCTTTTCCTTCTCTTTATCTTTTTCCTGCTTTTCTTTATTTTCTTTTTCCCCATTTTCCTTCTCTCTGCAATGAGAATCCGTGCATTGATGAAAACAGTGCATTACAAATCGTCGTTTTCATACCATTTACGGAGAGGTTTGCGGTAAAACATAATTACTCTTTCTTCTCATTCTTATCATTTTTCTTCTTTTCCTCCCTGGAAAAGCAATAATTATCACATTAATTAAAAGTCACTCCATGTGCCTTAGGGAAACATCAAAGGGAAATTGTGTGGCTTCACTTATCACTTTGTGACACTGGAACTATACTTACTCTTCACTGTTGTTACTGTTATTCACGTTGAGCAGACAATGAGGGATTGATGGAGCCACACATCTGGAACAAACACAGCATGGGACACGTGAAGTCAATTTGTGATCAGTCTTACTCACTACCCACTGTTCCAATTTGCGTGAAATGAGTCTTTGAAGACTTTGCTCACAGCTCGTCCCCGCTTTGCTCTTCGCTGTCCGTGGGAATGAGCTGTGCATCGCGAGGTGGCACGGTGAGGTGGGGACGGGTGTTTGAAGTGGTCATGGCAACAGAGCTGCAGTTTAGCCTGCAAAGATAAAGCACAATGTGGATACTTAGCGCAGGGATGACGGGACTGGAGGTCTAGCACTCTTATAAACAGAATGAGTCAGCCTCAACTTCATGACATAAGACAGGAGTGACATGAAGTTTTGGAACTGAAACCATTTATCCTTTATTTGTTCAGTATGTCTGTAAGTATATGAATATATCTATATTCTACATTATCTATTGGAATTTGGACTGTTAATCAGACAAAACAAGACATTTGAAGACAGCATTGGTCTCTGAAAACTTGTAATTGACACCAATTTTACAGACAAAACTACTTGAAAAAAATAACCTGCTAGGACGTGATAATGGAAATAGTCGCTGATTTCCCCCCCATCGTTTTGATTGTCAGAAAGAAAACTAACAACACTGAATTGCATCATAACAAATGCATTTTCCATAAAGTGAACTCTCCTCATATAATTGAACTGTCACAAAAATCTCTATGCAGGAGAGAACAAAAGGTGAAAATATTCTTGTTTAAAAACTACTGTAAAAACATATGCAGTCAATAACTGACGTAACACAAAACAGAAAATAATATTTTTAACTCCATATCTGTCCTTTCATTTGGATCTTCACCCACATCACCCACATCACACCTGGTGTAATATTTCCCTTGGTCAGAAATGAAACCATGTAGGATAGTTTGCATGACAGATCCAGTTGATCTGAGTTGTGATGGTATGTCTGTCTGCACAAACAGTTGATGCTACGACAAAAAACTTCCAAAATATGGTGACGGACACACAATACATTCAGTTCTATGTACTAAACTTACCTTTTCGGGCTTGTTAATGTAATGTAAAGTCCATTTTTCTTTGATCCTTGTGCATTTTTTGTTTTTTATAAAGATCCGGAAAGTGGCCACTCACAGTAGCAGCAGATTTATTGCATCAATCATCGGATGATAATCAGAATAAAATCTATATATTACTGGACACCTATAACCATACAGTCTCTAACTAACTGTGTCATAGAGTCTCAGTGACCCTGATAAGGATTTGTGGATTAGAGTTGGCTGAGAAGAGGAGAGGCGACGTCAATCATCCTGCTTGTTTGTCCACTCTGGTGGGAGATGAGATGAGATAATACACATTCAACTGGCGTTTGGACTACACATAGTTCACCTCAGCTCAACAGAAAAAAACAATCTGTCATTTCTATTTGTGTGTTGACACTTTTTCACCCTTTAAACTCGACAAGCTCTAATTTCCCTGACCATTTGTGGAACAGCATTGGATTTAATCTGTGCGCACACACACACACACACACACACACACACACACACACACGGGCATCTCCTGCTCAGTCAGCACTCTCAGCCATATCCAGCTCTGATCCTATTAGATCATGCCGGGTGTTACAGATTTCAGTTCAGGTGGATTGGGTTTCTTTTATATGAATGAGAATCATGAGCGCTAGATTAAATCTGACCCTCTCTGCGAGTGAAACACATTGTTGGTTCAGTTACAGGGTCCTGGTTTTACACTGATGTTAATGGTAACACTTCTGCTTTCCTGACATGACGCCCACAAATGTCTGCTGAGAGAAAAACCCTGCAGCTAATACAGAGAGACAGGAAACATAGGAAGAGACATACAAATGCTGCAGTTGCACGGTGCTCATGTTAATGTTTTAATGCTTGAATGTCTATTCAATCACGACTGAATTTCAAATATTTTAATAAAAAGACAGAAGAAAGAGCTCAAAGAATATCTTTAATTTTCCAATTCTGGAGTGAAAACACACAAAGAGCATACATCATTTTTTTACCCTCAGTCTCTTCTTCAGCATGCCACAGCTTCTTTTCATCCTTTCATGGTGCCACCTACAGCACCCATTGCTGTTTTCTAGTTTTCCTTTTCCAATTCCCACACCAGGCCATGTCAGCCTAAGCTGCCAGCGGGGCAGCGCCCGCATCAGCGGGGCCAACATCAGCAGCACCAACATCAGCGGCACCAACATCAGCAGCAGCAACGTCAGCTGCACCAACATCAGCTGCACCAACATCTGCAGCAGCAACGTCAGCGGCACCAACATCTGCAGCAGCAACGTCAGCTGCACCAACATCTGCAGCAGCAACGTCAGCTGCACCAACGTCAGCAGCAGCAGGGACATCGACTGCGGCAGGAGAGGCCACATCAGCAGCAACCTCGGGGGCCGCTGGTGTGACATCAACAGGAACCACATCCACGGGAGGGACATCCACAGCTGCAGCAGCATCAGCATCAGCACCAGCGTCGACAGCAGCACCAGCGTCGACAGCAGCACCAGCGTCGACAGCAGCAGCATCTACAGGGACGTCGACCACAGCTGGCTCAACAGCAGCTGCTGGATCTGCCGCCGGCTCCGCTGGTGTGGCGTCAACCACGGCTGGCTCTGCCTCGGCTGCCTCCACCTCTTCTGCCTCCTCTTCCTCATCTGAGTTTAGGGGGGCAGAAGGAGCAGCGGGCGCTGCACCTTTTGGGGCAGCGTCCCCTTCCTGAGCACGAGAAAGAGAAAGGAAACAACTCTGAGTTGATACGGACACAATTGGATAACGATCCATCCATCAATCGATTATCTGCTTGTTTTTTTTTTATCCTTTGAGGGTCATGGGGTGGAGAGCTGGAGCCCATTCCTCCTGACTTTGGGCGAGTTTAGGCGACATTTACCAGGCAGAGAGGCTCTAATGAAAAACCCCATAGAAATGCTGAATCATAGGATTCATAAGGATGAAGTTTCACATCATGTTTGGATGATTTTGCAAAAATGTTATTATGTACTCAGGTGAGGTCAGTGCAGCTGTCAGTCAAACAGCTCTCTTTGTCAGATGTCTTTTCAAACAAAGAAACAAAACAATATACTGTAAATAGTAAAAATTTAAATTTGCAAAATTTTCCCTGCTTCAAGTTCCAGGGCCCTGATATTTAAAAAATAAAAGAATTGGGTAAAATAATCAGGATCACACCACTGGGGTTCTGCCTTTTGTACTGATTTGTTCCCCAAGTCCCCCAATTTGCTCCCAAATTGAATACAATTCGACAAATTGTTTTTCTGTGGGGTTTTTTTGGAATTCGTACTTGTTGTGAGCAATACATGTTGGAGAAAAGTCTACGGTGGCCCAGAAGTGCCCAACAGAACGGAAAGGAGGCAAAATGAATGCAAACAGGGAGAATTACATCAACAAATGGAGGTCTACTCGTACAGATTATCTCTGATGAGAGCGATAAAACAATACTACATCCAGTTCCATGTTAAGACGTCTGCTTACCTCTGTCTCTTCCTCTGATGCATCTTCAACAGCCGCCGCAGGAGCTGGAGGGGGAACATCGGCTGGCTGGGCTGGTGCAGCATCCACCTGCATAAATTAAAATGACTTGACTAATGTTGAATTGTGATTGATATAACTGTTGCAGCGCAAGGTCTAGTGTTGTGTGTGTGCTCACCACTTTCGCCACAGCTGGATCCGCCTAAACGGTACGTGACATACACACACACAAACACACACACACATACACAAACACACACACTTCAGTGACTATAGCAGAGTTCGGTTTATGTCAAAGGTTTTTCATTTTCTGTGAATCTAACAGCGTACAGATAAACTTACAGGAGCATCAGCAGCAGGAAGGAAAGGGTTTCCAACTACCCCCTGAAAAAATACAAATTAATGATTATGACTGACGCCAAACTAATTGGATTAATAAGGAAATTATTTATATCTTTTGATTTATTCGATTTTATCTTATTTTATTTCTTTTGGTTTTCCTTTCTTTTTTCCATTGTGATGGTACTTGTGAATCCCCACTACCTGCTGCTGGTACAGCCTGTACATCTCCATCCACCTGAGGGCCTCATTAGCATGTGCCGCAACCTGCTAAAGAAATACCAGACATCTCCAGACATGCTCTGCAGACAGGGGACTATCCCTTCTCTCTGTCAGACACCCATCTCACTCTACATGAGATGACATTGCAAAAACATGGTATGACATGCAAAGGGAGACAAAAAAAAAAGTCTTACCTCGTTGCTTTCACTCCCTGGGACCTGTAGATTTGGAAAGGGAGCAGAGTAAAATGTGAACAGCTTCATGGGACGTCCTACAGAATAATATTGTTGTGTTTAAAGTTGAAGGGTAGGTTAAATGTTTAAAACAGGACCAGTCAGCAGACTAAAAGAAAGGAAGGAAAGACTTACAGGCGCAGCCAAGGTGGTGACCAGCAGGCACATCATGACAACCAGTAGCTTCATCATGACTCTTCCTAGAGAAAAAGCATATAATTTGATATACAAACATCATAAGATCAAAGAAATCTTAAATTAGAAATAATAAAAGAATAATTAGAATGAAATGCAATAATGCAGAAAAGATCATAACGATTAGATTAGGTTAAGATAATATTATTGTACTAGAAAAGCTTTTAATAAATACAGCAAAATGTTTCAAACCCAGTGTAAAATGTCTTACGTATGACAGTCCATTACCTTTTTTCTCCTGGTGCAGACAGCTGTTGAATATGTGTCTCCTCGGGGGTGTAAAGTTATCTACTTCATCTCTCCAACATGGAGGCCATTTATACACTGGAACATCCTGTGAGAGCCAATCACGTCCAGTAAAACCTGTATGTTTGAAGAAATCTACTTACACTTAAAAAAAAAGAGAGAGAGAGAGGCATGCAGGGTTAATGCCCCCTCTTATAGTTAATTACACAGTGCGCAAGTAGGCTCAGCACACATACCCCTCTCTTTTATTGCCCTACAACCAAACCTAAAAGACGGCATGAAGCTGACACAAGCATGTGCAGTAATGACAGTGACTGAGAAGCAGCACTTAGTTGAATATGATGGAATCTATATTATATGTATATATATATATACAAGGATGTTGTGGGTGAAGGCATGTCAGTACCGTTATAAAAAGCATTAAGTTCAGCAACCGTCAAAATCAAAGTACTGATAACACTGATGATTGTGAAAGGTTGGGTCCTCAGACAGCATGCAATAAACATCACCATGCACCAGCTGATTAATAAGAGATGAAACAACCACACACACACACACACACACACACATTGTCAATGGGAAGTACCTCTTTCGTGATGTCTGAACCGTGCTGATCTTTGTTTGCTTTAACTGGTGTGGTCGCACATGACAGCAATTTGGAACATTGAAGGTTTCTTATGTTTGTGTTTTTTGTGTGATTCCGAGTCACATAATGAAGGTGATTACTCTGTAATCTGAAAAGCAGTGTTTCTAGACATCCTCCCATCAAACCTGCTGAGCTAATGAGATTTAACTAAGATAGCAATTTCTTCAACTGTCCTGCAAGACTTCTGCCTCTTGTTATCTCGGCGTACAATTAGATTGTTTCTTTTTTGCTGAATGCTTTTGTCAACTTAACTAAACGGTGCATTGCTCGAGGAAAGCAAGTAAATACCTTCAGAGTTGTACTGATACCTATTCACCCCCTTTTCTCAACGCAGGGTGTAAAGTCAGGGGTCAAGGGCACCTTTCCTACTTCCAGTGCCGTTACTTTTAGCGCCGTTGGTTTGACCACACACACACACACAGACACACACACACACACACACACACACACACAAAGTTTCATGATTGCAACTGTAAGCAAATCCTCTTATGTGATAGTACCCACAGCAGGAGATGTCTCCCGGACCATGGTGTACTATGATCACACACACACACATGCACACACACACACACACAAACACACACACACACGCACACATGCACACGCACTCACACACAGGGTGAAAACATTACCAACCCCCGCTGGCAGCTAATTAAGGCCTTTAAATGTGCTGTCAACATGTCTTCAGCTGTGAGTGATAGAGGTTATGATGTATGTGATCTAAAGTTCCAGGCTAGAAAACCTCTGAAGATGAGACAGTCGTGGCATGAGAGGAAGGCGCCTGTGCCTCCGTTTAATCATCTTTTTGAAGAGATGAATGTTAAGTCATGCCATGACAGGTTATGGTCCGCAGGGGAGCGAGGATCAGGAACATATTTCCCTTCATGGTATTTACTTTTTCAAGACACTGTGTGGAAATTGTACTGAACCATAGTGGTAGTAATTACTAATGCTCCTCTTCTTCACTTGCTCTCTGCACTTTGGTGTGTTTTTTGTCATTTTACATTTGTGTACAGTCTTCTTGAATACAATTTGTTTACATATTTGTATTCTTATGTTGATGTTACTCAAGTTTCTACTCTGCTAAACCCTGCAGGGTAAAAAATTACTTCCATCTAGTATGTGTAACAATGAACGCCCTCACTCTTTTAAAACATGACCATAAAGGATTATTTACATCCAGCAAGTCTATAAATAACAATGTAAAAATTCTGTAAAGTAAGAATTTTGGATTTTATGAAAATTAAAAATAAAGGAGACTATTGATAATTTGACCAGTTTTAATGTTCAGTCTATGATGATATCTGGGTTATCATGGGGTAGGCTTGAAAACTTTAACCGAATACATGTGTTTAAAGGATGAGGGCATTTAAAAAGCGTGGAGGGTCCAGTGAAAGATGCTTTTAAATTGCATTATGGGATGGGACTTCTAGGGTTGGAGATACTTTGGCCAGTGCTGGATACAGTGCTGGATATATATATATATATGCAGTACCGCTATATATATATATATGCAGTACCGCTGCTGCATTGTTATGTATATATAATACTCAACAGATTATGAAACTCTTTATCTAAGCAAAAAAGAATACCACCTGAATTGCTTGGAAAAGTTGACTTTATTTCTTAAAAGAAAATTACACTTAAAGACATTGATTAATAAACATGTGCAGCATACTTCTTTGATACTGTGATTTCCACAATACTATTGAGAGTTAATTCTGTAGTTGACGGTGGACAGAAGATGGCTGCTGAAGGTTTATACAAGTCTACGATAAGTTATCGTTAGTCTAGAGCAACTACAAAGTGAAGCAGATGGGTCCTTGGAAATTTATTTCATTCTATGCAGATGACTGTGCCATTTAACTATTGCAACAGTTTTCTTAATAAAAAGTTATATTTTGATAATTTTAGCATTTTTTTTAAAACTTCAGTAAGAATATGTGAAACCGGTATTCAGTCATAATCATTTAAATCTTAATCCACGGTGGGCATCTGGATGCTAAGGAGGAAGAAAGAGTCTTTCTTGCTTCCTTTTCATGCCTCCCATTCACTTCACACCTTCGCTGGCATCTGCGAAGATAAATAAGCAATTTAAAACAAATATTCTAAATATCACACACTCTCTCTAAAGATGAAATTTGCTATACATTTCATTAGCCGTCATTTGCAATATATGCATTGACAGAACAGCTTTTATGAAACTTGAATAAATCCACAGTGATGTATTGAGTGATCATTACTTGGCTTGCCTGTATGGGCTGGTCCTGCTGGAGAGACTGCAGGGGATCCTGGGATGGTAGAGGATTGGCATCAAATGATGGAATCTGGAAGAAAAGAAAAAGGACACACCAACTTTATGAGAAGAAAGTGGATAAAGATGAACATGAATCAATCGAATACCTAAAGCACATTGAGACAACATTTATTTTGTCTCACATTCATGGTTTGCTGGGGAATATTGGGAACGTTTTGTGGAGGATATTCAAAGGGGAGAGCCTGTGGGGAAAAACAAACAGATTCAGGCGGTGTTGTGATATGATTCTACAGGGGGAAAGCAGTTAAAGGAATAATGGACATTTAGATAATGTATCATATTTTTCACCTGAGGGCGATTTGTCATTGGTGGGATGTTTGTGATTATCTGAAATAAAAGTACACTCATTTAGTACCATAAAATGATGGAATATTTACATGATGTATTATGTAATATGTCAACAATTAAAATATTTACCCTCTGCTGAGAGAAGTCATAGGGGTAGTACTGCAGAAACACAAACATATGAATAAATCTTGATGTTATTTATCGTACCAGTCATGCTCCTATCAGAAGTAACAGAAGTGTTTTTTTAATTTTTTTTTATCAGAACATTATCTTTAAACCGAAAGAAAATAAAAACAAGACACTTACAACTTCTACACTTTGTCTGCCAGGTGGCTGAGGAATGGAGTATTTGATGAAACCATGATAGGACTGTGGTAAGATAGGAAAGAAAAACAATCAACGAAAGTTGTGAACAGTTGACGTTCTTACCAGATTTTAAAATAAAAATATGATTCAGAAAATTGTACACTTACCTGGCCAGCGTTCGATCCACCTGCCACACCAGGAAAACTGTGGGGATAAATCTTCAAAAGAAAAACAAACGATAACATGTTTAAATGAGGGACTGTAAGGATAATTGCTAATCGCAGAGTCAATATTTCATAAAACTAAAAAAAAGTAGGAGAGAATGGGTCATACTAGTTCCACGCTATAAGCACCAGCCATTCCGGCTAGTGGGAGAGGCTGAGCAGCTGCGAAGGGATTCTGCACCTGAATGGATGTAAAATCATCACCATGGTCAAAAGACAGAACTTTTTCTGCACCGCATCATGGCTGTATAACAATGTGGCCCTTCTCAACAGGCCCATATATTATTCTTTTTTGCAAAGCAAAAGCAACAAACTCTTGACACAGAAGTTGTACAGCTCATTATGTATGCACATATCTTACCTGTGGCGGCGGCACCTGCTGTCTGGGTCCTGTGTAATGAGTCAGGTAGTGAAAGGCCGACTGAAAGAGTAAAGACAGAATCAGAAAATGACGTTGAGACAAGTGAGAAATGAAACAGAACTTAAATAATAATGTTCTCTCTGCATGAGAGCAACCTTTGTCTATCTTTTTTTTTTTTTCATACTCACTGGTGCAGCTGAAGCTGTGCCTGCCAGACATATGAAGATGATGGCCAGTTGCATTTTTGCAGAGAGTCCAAGTCCTTCAGACATAAAAATCATCATTACAAACAATAAAAAATCCAAGACAAAAAAAACTGTTACACTGGATGTTTGCCTCCTTCTAGAAAAACCTTGCATGAACTCACCTTCTGCAAAAAAATAAGAAAGAAATAAAGAAACAAACACCACCAGAGAAGTTGATGGATGCTGAAGGTGATGCCAGTCGTATCTTCCACACAGTTTCCTTGGCTTTTATATGGTGCCAGCTCGCCGGCGAGCCAATCACGGTCGACAGTGATGCTACCCAATGAGTAGGTACAGGTGTATAGTCTTCAGCTTTACTAAATGACCAGTGGTCAAATCCACTTTCAGTGTAATAGCAGACTCTGTCTGATTACACTGTCTGGAGTAGGACACGCCTTCGCTCGGCTTGCTCCTCATTCTGCCATCACTGCAGTTCGATGGCAGCTGTACCGCTGCTGCATTGTTATGTCTATAAAAGTAATATTAATGTTTTTCCTTCTATTTGCGTGAATATTCATTGTGTTTCTAAATAATGAGAGCAGCAGAAAAGGACAACATAGAGACAAGTCAATCCAGGCCACCGAGGGAGGAAAACAGCACCGACAGTGTTCACAAGAGAGAGAATTGAAAATGATTCACACATCTGAACGACCAGAAAGTAGAGTAAAGCTATACCTTCATGTATTAGCTATAGAATAATCAAAGGTTATTGGACGTGTGTTTGTTTAGTTGTAACTATTCAACACGTGTGTCAAAAACTCACAGGATTTTACACATGAATACATAGCAGAAATTTAAAATAACCTGTTAACAAAATGCTACATGTGGTTCAACATTTTATTTTGGTGACACTGTAATCTGATACAGGAGAATTTTAAAGTGAACAGAGAATGCAGGAATGTTTATACCAGAGTAATATTCATTATATTCCGTGAATTCAGAAAGTATCATTTCACTTTTTTTATGCCACATATGGATCTGAATACTTCCTGAATGTACTTTTTTATAGTATAGTGAGAATATATAGTTATTTGAACAAAAGAACCAAAAATAGAATTAATAACTCTTTTATTTATCATGAAGCTTAGAAGGAGCAAATTTGAATCAGAAAATATGTTGCATGTTGTTATTTCCAACAGTTTATCTTGGAGAAGAGGGAATGAGCTGGGATTTTTTTTTTAAAAACACACAAAAACACACTCATATTACATTGCATCTGGTGTTTTTTATTAGCATTTATATCACTTTTTCTCATGTTTTTCTAAATCAGAAAGCACAGCACCATCTTTTAGGGAAACAGTGGAGAGCCACTTTGCTCTATAGCACCGTTTTTTTTTCATAGGCATGACACCATATGTTTGAATATGTTGGGGAAACAGCAGTGTTCGCTGGTCATCTTTCACTGGGGTACGCTGCGGGTCTTATTGCATTGGTCACCTAAAGTGCAAACACAAGCAAAAACATCTACACTTCTCTCGTGATGACAAAACTCATGTTATCAGGGAGAGAAGAGAAAACAATAGAAACCTCTTTTTTTCCCAGAAATTATTGTGTGAAAACTAAAAACTCTGATTTATTTCAGTGACACATTACACTCTCTATGCCTCCTACGTGTGTGAGTGTGTGCTCTCTGTGTGTGTAAATGCACCTGTGTGTGCACAGACATGCACGTCCTGCTGATATTTTTAGTCGTCGTCATCATCATCATCATCACCTCTGGGTTTGGCAGCCTGAAATCACAGAGGATTTTGATGAGCCAATCAGGAGTGAGGACAGTCTCTCGCATGTCTGCTGATGAGTCAGTGTTTTCTCAACATCTTTAGCAGCAAAACAGCAAGCAGTCTGCATCGCTGACGCAACACCACTCATTTATTAGAATCAACCCGTTGCCCTCCATTCCACCTCGATTCAATATTCATTTTCCCCTACCTGCTGCTGCTGTCTGTTGAGAAGGTTATTCCTGTACTTTCAAAATCGATCAAACCTTTTGAAATGGTCCACAGCTGACTGCGACCGTGTCTTACCGGTTCAAGAAACTTAAATGGCTCAAAATGCAAATCAGTAATCATTCTTACAGGAGCACTTGCAGCAACGATAGGTCCGACGGGTGCAACAGGAGCTGCAGGAGCTGCAGGAGCTGCAGGAGCTGCAGGAGCTGCAGGAGCTGCAGCCAACGGGTCAAAACCGAAGGGATAGTACTAAAGAAAGAGATGAGATAAAGAAGTTCAATAAAGCGTCACATGACTCACCTAACAGATATTAAAAATCTGCAGACACTTACCACGTCCTCGGTGTCTCTGCCATTTGGCTCGAGGATCTCTTGCTTGATGAAACCACGAACCTTTCAGTGAAAACACGTGTGGTTTTAAAGTGCAATGCCTCACATTTAATCCAGCTTTGCTCAGTGGCTCACGTGGCCTCTAAAACGCCATTGAATCATAAATTCTTTGAATAGAACCCCCTTCAAACTAACACACCTAACATGTACATGGACACAAAGTTACTGTGTCACTCACCGGTCCTCTGATAGGCTGCCTCTGGCTGTCAACAGGGAGCAGCTGGAAATAAAAACGTTCAAGATTAAATATCGTCTTGAGACCCAACTTTTTATTTTGTTTTTAAATTGACTTTATTATTATTATTGCAAGTATAACAATTAAAACATCTTTTTTTAGGTTTGTTGCAGGTATAACTACAGTTGTACGCAAAGAGTGCAGCCCAAACCCTCAAGTATTCCAATTGGTAACACACAAATTAATTAAGTAATCCATTGTTTTAACTTGTTAACTTTGAGTTGAACAAACGTAATTCCTCTGTGTGTTAACAATTGAAGTCATTTTTTTAAGTTGGTAAGATTTTTTCACTTCATGAGAATCAACCAAATTTTTTTTCATGCAAAATGTATTATTTAATTGAATTTTTCTGTAAAGCCATTTGGTCAACAACTTTTTAAATATGACTTGACTTGATTAGATATAAATGTAATGTGAACAGGGTGAAAACAGGATGATAAAATGAACTTAAACTTACAACTTCCAGAGTTTCCAATGGGGCTCCAGCAGGGATAGCCTGGGCTGCCTGTAAAGACCATATGTTGACCATCACAACTTTAACATTTACACTCGAGTGTAGGCTACAAGAAAAAAGGAGCAAACTTCAAGAATGAGTGCCATTAACAGGCTCAGTTGTAGACGTTACGACCAGCGGTGACCGGATAATAGCAGACCTGTGCACATGACCTTATTCACTGATGTTTTTAAAATGTGTCTTTCTGTACCTGATCCGGAGCATGGTAGATGTCGAACTCCATGAACTTCTGCTGCTGTAAAGAGGATTCAGAGGAGAAAAATTCTGCAGCTTCAGTGCATCGAAGGTCAGTGTAAAAAAAACTATTCAGAGAATATAGTCAAAGAAATAATGTGGACAAGAAATAGGGAAATAAGGAAAAAATGACAAGTCCATGACAAGAAATATCTATTTGCTGATGAAGACTTTGTGATTATCCAAAACACAGAATCAGCCACTTCATTTGACATTAACCAAATATTCCGTCGTCAGCTATTTACAGCATTGGACAGTGTGTTAAGGATGTAAAGCTAAAACTTAACTTAGCATGATTTCATATATGAAATATTTAGGAAGAGATGGTATTTCCTTACAGGGGCACACCCAGCCATCCCAAGGACGCAGGCAGCAAGGAGGATGAATTTCATTTTGAATTAGGCTGTAAAAGAGAGTTGTTGTTTTTTTGTTATAATTCAAAGCATTCACTGCAACACTTACATGCATATATTTTATTACTTAAGAAATGTTTCATGATATTAATCGTCTATATTACCTTTCCTTTCCGGCGGTGCTGAAGAGTACTGAAGGATTGTTGAGGAGGTGTGTGATTAGTGGAGAGAGATCTACTCCTATTTATTTGCTGACAAAAACCAAGGACCAGCAAATCTTTGACAGGTTTTGGTGGTAAGCCAGGTATTATCCCTTTTTTTTATGATTACAAAATTGGCCGCTATCTTGCTGGGAGAAATCTTGTGATACATTTTTGTCTCTAAAAAACGCACATTAATCACATTTGTTGCCTCCATGGTGTGTTTTATGTAACAGCCCCTTTCAGGCCCCATCTTTTGAACTCAAGAGAGGTGAACAGGGTTATACGCGCATATCCTTCAAATTTGACCCAGAAAATGGATATTCAACACAACAGCTGTAATAGATCATCTTTAAGCATCACATTTGATTATAGTCCACTTGTAAAACTTAGGTGATATACTGTATTATAGCTGCTGATGGTGAATATTTCCTTCATATTACAGGTGTTCAATTTCTTTCTATGTTTGAGGCCTGTTCATTTCAGTTGAAACTAACTTTTAAACGTTGACATTTAGACTGATTTAATGGCTGTAGTTGTACAGTAAATTGGTATAAGCTTGAAAATACCTCACTCCAACCCCCATTGTACACCGAATCTCAACCTGTGGTGACACGTAAGTGCTGAACTTAACTGGGAAGCAAATGTCTGATAATAAGACAACCGCTGTGTCCACTCTCCTTACATCGAGGTGTTACTGGGCAGAAAAAAAACTCACTAAATAATATCTATGGCATCTCAGTTGAAATTTCATACGGGGGAAGAAATTTGACCTTCACGCATACAGTCTTTTTATGTGCAGGTTCTTGACATGTGCCTCATGTTTTTAGAAAAGACTGCTGCAGGGGCCGTTTTTAAAACGTGTCACATTGTACGAACGCAATCAGGGTGTTGCAAGTCGAACACAGCGCCAAATGCATGGCATCCAAAAAACTCGTGCACTGGAACTTTTTGTTGACTTTCATATCCTCATCTCTATTTTATGAGCCAACCTGTTCACCTAGCTGCCCAGCACCGAAAAGCAGACAGACAAAGATTACAAAATATATATATGTAGCATGTATATGTGGTATTTACATACGACCTAAAGGTGACGCTAGTGTTGCACTGCTTGTTTTTCTACTGAATCTGAGGTTTTCAAACTGAACCGTCAAAGAAGAATACAGAACATTATTTAAAATGGTGAAACTGTTCAGGTTTTATCTAATTTTGTTCATTTTTTATTATACAGCATTTATTTATTTTAAAAGACAAAAGAAGAACAAGCATTGAGGAACCCAGTTCATTTTTTGATCTCAATAAAGGGGCAGATCCAGGATTTTTTATTTCTTTATTTAACATTGTTTATGTTTTTTTTTTACATTTTCACCAAAAACACTATAGGAATCTTGAAGAAAACAAAGATCAAACATATGTTAGGGATCTGAAATCTGTGAGTGTAGACAAGTTAAGGTGACTGCTGGGGGGAGGTGTCTGCTACTGTAAGTGCCATTCTACTATAATGTGTCTATTCTCATTAAGCGTTATCTCCATAGGTGGCTGCATTCTCAGAAGTGGTTTCCCTGTGTCGGTTGGAGTTGGGGTTGAACAGGTGTTTGGGCAGTGGTGGCCTCCTGCGCTACTCTCTCCAAACCTACAGGGACAGTGCTGGTGCTCAGCTGTGGTCCAGTGGCCGGGCCCTGTGTCTGTGGGACTCTGGCTGATGAGGTCACCGCAGTTGGCACGACGCCTGCCCGTCGCTGGTTTGTTAGCCCGGCGGCCTGGCTTCCAGTTTGAACGGCTCCTGCCGGCGGGTTTGCGATCACAGTGGCCACGTACACACCGAGCTGGCCCATTCTAGCTGCCATCTGAAACAGAGGTGAAAGGAAAGACTGCAGTACGAGGCGAAGGGAGGGAGGACACTTGGATCATCGATAGGATCACGGAGTTCGCTGAGCAAATTGTTTGGACAGGCTGAGCGAAAGATAAAATCTTGGCTGTGTCACTGTACCTCAAGCTCCTCGGAGCTCAGACTGCCAAGTGGAGAGCTCTAGCAAAGAATGATAGCACGTCAAATAAAGCATCTACATCAGCAACAAAAATTGTTGAACTTGGAAGACCATTATTTGTTCATGTTAATATTCAAGAGAGTGATTTGTATTTACCTTGGGTTGCTGTAACATGTATACAATTTGGGAATTCTGTGGGTGAAAGGTAGACGGGTTATAACACAACTTTTGCAATAGTTTCAAGACAAAACTAGTTTTGTTACATGGGCTCTGCTGTCAGATTGAGGTCTATACGTAAATGTACACTAGACACCTGTTGTTGCTGCACCGGCTGAGGTGCGGCTCCAGGAGGAGCAGCTTCGGGGGGCGTTTGTGCAGGTAAGACTTGACTGTGCGGGGGCTGATTTGCTGGCGTTTGTGGGAGAGGTGCTTCAAGAATAATTTGGAATCCATACGGGGAGGACTGGGGGGAGGAAACACAACGTTTTAAAGTTTGTCATTCTGCACGGTGAAAGACAAGATTGAAGTTCTGACTCTTTCTTGCACTAAACACAAAGGAGTACAGTTACAATATCACCTGTGGCGGAAAACCACGTGCAAGACAAAACAGGATCTGAGTTTCCATCTCACAGTCATAAATCAGAGCTCAATCATAATTTTGCCACAAAACTACAGATGTCACCATCTCCACAACCCTGTCTGTTATGAAAGAATTCCAGGGTTGTTTTGGTTTCCCTACACGCTACATGTTGACAGCACATGTTAGGGGTGGGGGAATAAGTTGTGCATTGCACCCCCCTCATCCCCAACCACCACCCCCACCTCCTCCTCCTCTGGAAATCTGTCAAGCTGGATTGTGGTTGGAAAATATTATTTTGGTTACTACGGTCTGTAGTGCAGTGCAGACGGTGTGTTTCTTAAAAAATACATCACCGGCTGGTTTCTGTAAGGTGGTGAAAACAGAGGGAAGTATCCATAAGATGGGAACATCTGAAAACAGCAACAAAACAGAGCCAAAATTAGATAGAAATTCTTATCGCGGTAAGGAACAAAAACAAAACAATAACGGATAATAAAGTGGAAAATAAGCTCAGTCACATATATTGTTTTGTTTGCGTTCAGTTCTCTTTGTCCTACCAGAGGCTGGTTCGCATGCTGAGGTCCATGGACGCCTAGCTGCAGGGGGATCATCATCACACTGCCCCCTAGTGGAGGCCAGTTGTAATGTTGCACTGAAGGAACGGGCTGGGGGCCACCCTGGGGACCCAGCTGCTGGGGAACCCCGGACTGTGGTCGCTCCACACTCGGGGACAGCAGAGCTGGAGTCTGAGCCTCGGGTTTCTGGTTCGTGGCTTCGACGGGATGAACTCGCGGAGCTCCTCCTTGAGACGGCACTGGAGGACGGACATTAGGATTGACCTAAAAAACAAACAAAAGAAACCACAAAAAGAACTCCAGAATAACCGTTGTTACAATAGATCTCACATCTCAAAATTCAACTTGATGTAGACAAATGGCAGTTGTTAAACTGAAAAATACAGAGTAAATAAAATCCATTTCAAACACTGTTTAAAGTATGAGTGCACTTACTGGTACTGCAGAAGCGATTACGGCCAAACATGACAATAGGCTCACAGTTATCATTTCCAGAAACAAGACAAAATCAATACGGTTTTAAAATCGATCCCAGGCGATCGATGAAAGCTGATAAGGAATGTCCACTGAGAGCACTTTCAGTAAATTCAATGCAACTGCACCAGAAGGAACACTGACTTATGCTCCTCTCTCAGAGAGAAACAACCAATCACACAACAGCGAAAAAAAGACCCAGACAAATTCAACCTAATGTTTTCATGTGAATGAAGCAAACCGGAGAAAACACACCGAATATTCAAAACTGTCTGTTTTTTCCCATCAATTATAATGCTGTAACGTCTACAGGCCTCGTGGTTTTCCTGTTTCTCACATCACCTGTGGGCGTGACTCATTCACCATTGTAATTATGGTCAAACCAAATGTACATAGTGTGCAACTAAACTGTGTGTAAGAAATGTAAAGCACAAGGTTTCTCTCTGCAGGTTCAGATTCATGTAGTTAGACCATCTGATTGTTGCCTCCAGCAAAAGCACAAAGATATTGTTTTATATTGTGAATTTGATTCCTGACAAGGGTCCATCTCTAATAGTCTCAGCTCTGACTGTGCAGGAATTCAAATGTCTTCACACCAGTTGTGTATAAATCATTACCTAAAGCCCCAGTGTCTAATTTTCTGGCGGCATCTAGTGGTAAAGTTGCAAACCACAACCAACTGAGCAACCGACAGGGGACACTTGGAATTGGAATCAGTGGCGCACCACTGATTCCAATTCCGGGTTACCGGCAGGGCTGAAAATTCAATTCGTATTCTGGACCATTTTCTGCAATAACCGTATTCACCACGACGCAGCAAACACGGCGACTTACACGGAAGTAGGATCCACCTGAAGTTACTATATTTAACTCATTCCAAGTTGACGAAAAAAATTGGTTCTTTGTTGCAGGTGATTATACATAAATGAACACATAGTTATGGACAATATATTCAATTTCTGTGAATAAGTTCTTTTTAATATTACTCACTGTAGCTTTAAGGTACTTAGCAAACAAATTACCTGCATGAACCTTATGATGAAAGACACAAATGCTGCAGGTGAGTAACATAAAGGGGTAAAAGATTTAATAAAACACACACTGTAAGCAATGAAACACATCTTAATTAGTGTTACATATCATTCAAATAATTTTTTGTTTCCTTTAAATGTTGTGTTGTATTCACCCTGTTGTACCAGAGACCTAGACACAGAAGATAAGGCCAACTTCAACCTTGTCACAAAGTGGTGCGTTTGAACATTTTCTGTTCTTCTGTTCCAGCAGCACAGAGTTAGAGATTGCAGGTACAGTTGCACAATTGTGGGAAGAAAAAAGTTATAGGAGAGGCTAAATTAATATTTTCAGTTTTACTTAGTTTTCTTGTTTGTCAGACAAGGTTTTAAATCTCATCCAAGAGTAGTTGTTAACACTGTAACAGCTCAGGGTTTCAGGACTGTTCACTCAAAAGTCCTCAAATTTAAAAATATAGTGGCTGTTTATATGTGTCAAATTAATAAGTAAGAAATTATTTTCTTACATTTTCTTCAGTTGTGTTGTTCTTAGAATTCCAGGTGTTTTATTCGAAACTGTCACACAGGATTTAAAAAATTCACCTAATGTCTCTGTGATATAAGAAAAAAAGAACACTTGTTGCACAGTATTTATAGGGAATATATATGAATATACAATATATTTATTCATGTTTGATTTACAGCAGCAAAGACATTGACAAACAAACTTCGGAATAAAATTACATTCATAATGAGCCGTTGTGCAAAAAACAAAAATTAACACGTGCAATAACTGTGATTCAGTTGTATATTAAGAAAGAGGCGTCTTTCAGTGAGTCTGTGAATGCAGCGGTGCGTGAATGCAGCAAAGAGCCCGACAGTGCAGTGAGGTGAATGAAAACTATAGGTCAAGAAGCTGACTCTGGATGAAAAACCCAGTCTGGGAGACTTCAGTGATGAAGCTGAGAGTTGGGTATTATCGGCTCAACACTCATCCCCTTCTTGAGCTGTCTTGATCCCAGGATGGTGGTGTGTGCGCCCTCTGGATGCATATTACAGCGGCATGTCGTCAGCATCCGCCCACAGTCCACTCCCACAAAACTCATAATTACACCTTGACTAAATATCTGTCTCTAATTTATATATATATAACTACCGAATCACAATATATCACTACATTCGTTGCATTGTCATATGGAGCGATATGGGATGATATAAGACCTTGTGCTGATTAAAATGATCTGAAAAGTAAATATAATCAGATAACAGATCATAAGCGTGTGGAAAGGATGCCGAACCAATACTGAAATGTAAAAACATGCCATTTATATATATATATATATATATATATTTGTAAAGGTCAATAAAATCTGGTTCAAACATGTCTTCGAAATCTAAATCCTAACTTGTAAATGCAAAACTGACGAAGCATATGTTTCGATATCCTGGAACCCTTTCTGTTCTCGCGGCTCTTCCTGATCGGCACAGTTCACCCGTTGTCTCCCCGACTCTCGGTGGTGGAGACGACTGCGGTCGTGGTGGTCTGCGGGCGTGTGGTTGTGGTTGGGCGTGTTGTTGTTGTTGTTGTTGTTGTTGCTGTTGTTGTTGTTGTTGTTGGGGGTGGAGGGGGAGGTGGGACGGGAGCAGGTGGGGGCTGTGGCCACAGACCAGGGAACAGAGGCCAGAAAGGGAAGGAAGGCCAGGGAGGAAGAGGCTTGAGCTGATAATGATCGCCACTCTGCAGCAAGACAAAAACATTGAAATGTCTTTCATTTATTCAAAATCATTTAAAAGCAAGCTTGTCTCGCTATGCTCTCACTGTGGTTAGTAAATGAAAGGTTCGGATCGGTTCTTACCTCATCACTGTCAGACTCACTGCTATGGTGACGAGAATTCATTCTTACCTCATCACTGTCTGAATCACTGCTGTGATAATGGTGACAGTTCTGCAAAAAGATAATGAGTAAAATACCCTTGTTTTGTTTTTCATTTTAGCTGAAATTATTCACAATTCACAGAAATTCCAGCACGAATGTTGTACTTACAGCGGCTGAACTGATCAAGAAGAGAATCGTCAGGAGGAAAAACATTGTGCGCTTCAAGCTGCAATTCAAATCCCTTGAAAAGTCAGAGCTGCCCTCGCACCGCCGCTGAGTATGAGTGTAAACAGCTTAAGGATGAATTTAACATCCAGCGTGTGCACTCTACCTGCACGCTGGTCCCCTTGGAAAACTCCATTTGCTTTTTAAACAGCCTTTTAAAGTGCCTTGGTGTGCCCACGTTGGTCTCACACTGTGTAGGTGTGTTGCTTCATCTCACATGTGGTCGGTCTCATGGCAGCCGCCGCAGACAAAACCAAAATAGGCGTGAACACAATGTCATTACCACACTAGACTGTGGGTTTTTTTTTTCGCAATACTGATGTCCACATCCTGTTTATTATCCTTATGGACTTGAGGAATTTCACGACACATGCTGGGCTTTATCGAACACCAAGCCCACCCACACTTCACTTCCCTTCCTTTTGTTTTTAGTATTTTTTGAATTTGGAGCAAAATGCAGAATATCGATCAACATCAACATGCTGCAACACAATACGCTTATATTTAGAGAGGAATATCAAACATTTTCTTCATTGACCTCGGGGAAGACTGATGTGTTATTTTGAGGTCCGGATACTTGCGAAACAGTAATATTGTTGCCCGGAACTTTATTTCCTGCACCTGCAAAACAATACTTGCTCAATCCTTTCGAAATACTGTAATCATCTTGTTTGCTCATGGTGAACCTCATTCATGTCCTCTACAGCAGTCATTACATTTTACGACCTGTTGCAAGCAGCCAGAGATTTATTTTTGATTTCTCCCTCCCATCTAAAGATTGAAAAATATATATATATATTTATAGAAATATAAAAAGCACAAATAAGACACTGTGTGCAGGATAAAGGAAGAGACAAAGTGTAGCAAAATCTTCACTAAACAGTAGCATCATTTTCTGAACAAGATCGGAACCTAAACACAGGATCTATAGGAGTCTTGAGGATATACATAAAGTTGTGCCCTCGGGGATTTGAGAAAGGAATCTGATCCAGACGGCGCAGATAAGCGGTTGATAAAGAGCTCGTCTTGGCAGCTGGTTTCATGATGTGTCTTTAACCTGACATGCTTTCAATAAACCAGGAGGCCCGTCGTGTGTCAGAAAACAAAACATTTTAATTGTGGAAATCTTTTGGTTCATGAACTGCATGAATGTCATATGACAAATATTCCAACCCGTAACAAAACATTCATATTACAGTGTTTTTTTTTACCCCAGGTGTGATGAAAAAAGCAAGATGAAGATGAATCACTGAAAACCAGATGTTTCTTAGGGCATTTCGATGTTTTTCTGCTCATTGATTTTCCGACAGGATCTCACAGGGTCAGGCACACACACACACACGCACACACACACACACGCACACACACACGCACGCACACACACGCATGCAGGCACACACACACGCACACACACACGCACGCACACACACACACGCACGCAGGCACACACACACGCACACAAACACACACGCACACACACACACGCACACACACACACACACACACACACACACACACACAGGCACACACACACATGCACGCACACACACACACACACGCACACACACACACACACACACACACACACACACAGTTGTTACTGTGATGTTGCACATTTGTGAAAATATATATCCTTGTTTTTTTCCTGAAGTGGGGTTTGCTATATGGCAATTGTTGTCTGGGCTTGAGCCTGGTTGGTGACAGCCAACTGAACAGTTGCGTGGTGGTGTTATGGTCACAGAAGAATGAATGAATATGTACATTGTCATTTTTCACAACAGCAAAGAAAGCAAATACCTTCTGAAAACATTCATGGGAAATTATCATCATTATTATTTATTTATGGAAACCTGATATGGGATGTTTGTCGAAAATGATTTGTGTCCATAACATTGTTTATTTTAGGTAAGCACCTACACATTCAGACTATCTTAACCCCTCAGGAAATCAAGACCAGGACAAAATGAATGACATTTTAAATGTTCTTTATTGCTTTCATTTGCATTTAACCAATACGGTGATCTTCCACAGCCTGATCACATCATGGTTTTGGAGTTACAACAGCCTGCTGAGCCAGGGCCCTGAAGACCTGCAGGAGCTTGAGCAACTCAGTCAGCTGGGAAAAAGACATATTGTTGTTGGAGGGAGTTCTGCGATTCTGTTGGGGGGGAAAGGACAATAAGGAAAAATTTCCAAATGGTACATTTTTTTAAATTTATAACTGAAAAATAATATCTGTTCAAAATGTCATGTGCATAATTGTATTAAAAACTAAATACTGACCTCTTCGCTTGAACGCTTCTCGATCCTATGGGTTGGTTTAGCCTTTAAAAGTAAACAGGTAATTTTGGTAAATTAGTGCTTCAAGCAAAGAGAAGGACTCGGAACAGAAAGAGCGTGTCTTACCAAAGAGCTGGAGACGAGCATCATGATGACCGCCAGAGCGACAATCTTCACGCCGAAAGCCTGCATCTAAAAAAGCCCCAAAACAAAACAGAGAAATAAATTTATTTGTCACTTGAAATAACAAAGATCCTCTCTAGATATTGTTCCTAATATTTTTTACTACTCGTCGAATTTCTCCTTGCCTTTCTGAACGTTCTGCTCTTTCAGTTATTGTGAACAAAGAGTGCTGGGATATGCGCAGTTGGTGCAGAAGCAATATTCAGTGTGGAATATATAGTGGCGGTCAGCCAATCACAGGTGACTTGAGAGTAGCCCATGTGTTTTGCAATGAAACAAAGCAGACAAACAAATTGCCCAAACATTTCTCAAAAACTCATGTGTCGTCATATCTAATACTTAAAGCCGTTGCATTGCATTGTTTGTTTGCGCTCCTGGTTACGCCTGGTTGCACCGATTAATAAAACGTTTGGATGTTTTTCAAGCTGTCAAGTGATTAGTCGAATGATGCACAAACCAGCAGACAATATCAATATGCACCTACTACACCTACTAATATAACAATATGAAACTATGAACTAAACTATGAAACTACTTCATGATAACAAAGACTCCTCTTTTGAACTCTCCTCGGATCTGCCGTTATAGGAAATTTCCATTAATTCAGTTCCAGCGTCCCACTTATCATCAGCGTCAGCACCACATCTGAGCCGGTAGGGCTTTAGTTTGTTTTTCATCTGGCTTTATTGGTATATTCATAGCTTCTTGCTTCCGATGGCTTCCTGTTAAAAGCAGGCTTGATTCTGAAAATCTAACTACAAAGCAAGGAATCTCTGTCTCGACATGTGTATTGTTAAGGGCCCAAGGAAGAGCAGTGTTGAAATGAATGTGATTTGGACACGTGGTATGTTCAATATCTTATAAACTATGATAAATGGCGAACAGGATGGAGTTGGGCTTGGCAGCTGCATGCCTAGATATTAGCCTGTTCTACATTAAATAGCAAATTTAATTCAGTTCCTTGTGTACTTTCCATGCTCTGAAACCTGAGTTTTATTACCCCTTTCCACTTGCACCTGTCAGAGCATGAATGGCCTGCAGAGACGGCGTAGTCTCCCTAATGTCAAACTCGTCATTAATCCCACTCCCACACACACAAAAATGGCTAGTTGGGCCTTATTTGTTGTCTGTTGTTTCATTGAAGGCCACTTAGGAAGACTGGGAATTTCTTCGGCGTGCCCTTCAGTGTTTTTTTTAGTGTAATGATATTTGCAGCATCTCGGTAATATGCAAGTGTTCTGTAAGTCAAACTGACACCTCGGAACAAATGTGGCAGCCCTGCAGCAGCAACAAGGCGCTCCTTAATGATTCTCGATTTCGGGTTTTATCCATCACCGTGACGGCCTCCGCAAACGAGGAACACTGGCTCATCCTTTACCTTAACAACAGAATAGTCCTGCCAGAACGTCTGAATGTTGATGGTGATGGTTTTCCTAACTCTTTCAGGCATTTGGCGAGAGACGAAAAAGGTAAACAAAGGAAACTGAACATTTTTGAATGCTGTTTAATATGGAACCAGGTGATGTGCCTGACAACCAACAACATGCTCAAAGCCAAGTACAACAACCTCCAGCTGTTCAAGTTCTATAAATATGCACGTCCTGCCGATCATCCCCTTCAGCTGTGGGTAGTATCATCATCATCGTCATCACACCAAAGAGAAGAAGCTCCAGCTATCACATTTGAGAGGTTAGTGTGATATGTGGTCAATAATTATGTATTTCTTACTTCTACCCTAGAGACCACTTTCCTGCAATATGAATGGCAGTTTTGTGTTGCAAATGATGAATGTACGAAAGGGAAAATGATGAAACATGTCACAACTATTTTAATCAAATCAAATGATTTACAACTTAAATTTTCATTCCACATACATTTTCATTGATTCGTTTTCAATTCACATGCACTATCATCACCTACATTTTTATAGATTTTTTCTTTAGCAGGCTGTTCTTGCAATTTAATCCTCAGAGATGAAAGTCTGTCTTCAAAGCCAAGAGTGATATTGACATAAAGGCCAACTACAGAGTATTGTTTTGAGTCTGGTTTGAAACACTCACATTTCCATGTGCACTTTTTGAAGAAAACATCTTCCTCCAGTTGTCCAGCAGCTGCCAAAGGTGTTTTTTATATTCTCCTTGTCGTAAGATTGTGAAGTTTGATGAAATACTGTATTCGGCGGGATCATTTTAAAAACTGTCTGTCCACGGTTTGTGCTTTGACACTTTATTATATCAATGACTCTAAACTTGTGTATTTATACACTGCTATTTTCCCTCTCAGCTCCTTACAACACCTGGGACTAGGTGAGTCTCTCTTATGGTTGAAAACAAAATTTTAAAAAAGACTTTCAAATCAAATACACTTCCACCCATTGCTTTATTGATACAGTCGGACAATGTTCATGGTGAGTGTGCCCTAAAGGCAGGTTCCCCTGTCAGTCAGGTGCTGCCAGTCTCATTTTCCCACAGACTGACTGGTGGAGGGACGCGTGGGATGGCAAGAGGGGAAAAACACAAGGTCGTGGGAATGGCACTGGAATGGGGAAAAGCTTAAGACATACAGAGGCACATTTTGTAATATACAAAGGATTATTACACTGGGTTACAGCATACAGTATGACCACACACGGACCTCACCAATGTCATCCGAGCTTACGACTCTTTCTTCTCGCCAGAGACCTTCGATCGAATTATTTCACATCAAAAGCTCCTTTGAAAGTGCTCAGTCGAGAACATGAAGAATTGGAAGAAATGCCACAACACCACCACAGCAATGAAAGAACATGTGACTCACAGGCGGATCTGATGATTGATGTCATAATTGGTTTGAGACGCTCAATCTTAGGTCCTTTGTTGCACGAAGGAAAAATGTCAAGATTGGCTTCTAACCGCACCGTGAGCGTTATTTCAGAAAGTGAACATACTCCTAAGAAGAAAAAAGTTTTACCTTTAATTACTTATAAGATCTAATTTTTATTATTAGCCTCTTGTTTCTGTCTAATGCAGATTCATTTTTTTCAGTGGTGAATCACTCTGACCACAGTCCTCACAAGAGCCAGACAGATGAAGGCACAGAAGTATTGAGAAAAGCTAGTTACTGAGAATGGAGATAAACATTGTTATGATACACTTATGATCAAGAAAAACTTTGTTCAAGAAAAACTGAAAATGCCCCTATTCAGCATTTACATTTGATTGACGTTAGAGATGTAGCTGTAAGCACATATGTGCTAATGTTTTCATCATTTGTATACTGCCACAAGAAGGAACTTACAATTAACTGACACCATTTTTTTGTGTATTCACACTGACCAGAGGTTTCATTAATGTTTCTGAAACTGGATTTTTAAGAAAAAAAGACATATTTAGTCAACAGCTTTTCCATTTATGAAGTTTATTCAGCAGATGAAACAAAGAAAACAGTGATTTTGATCCATGGTTTTACTTGAACTTGGATGTTGGGTGTGGAAGCATTTGTTTAAAACAGTTGAAGTTCTCAGTAAAGCAGGTCACAAAATAGCACTGATGTCCAAAATCAGAATCCCACGATATGTTGGATTTCATTCACTGCTTGAATTTCAGATTTTATTTTGTTACAGGAGCAGCAGTTGTGGTTGTCGTTGTCGGGGTTGTTGTCGTGGTGGTGGCAGCTGTAGTCGTAGCTGCAGTAGTAGGTGCTGGGGTTGGGAAGAGGGCGAGAAGGATCTGGATCCACTGCTGCGTGCTCAGGTTAGGCCCGGCTGAAGCTCTCTTCAAGAAAATCAGAAACATTCATCATCAGTTGCCTAGCAGAGCATTTTCTGAGGACTTTCTCAGTAACAGAGGACAGAGAGGAACCTCACCTCATTGGAGTCTGAGTCGGAGCCAGAGTTGGAGTCGGATCGGGCAAGTCGTCTGTGTTCCATGTCCCGCTGCAAAGATCCAAAAGTTGCACGTTGGATATTTCCCGCATCATACTATTACAATAAGAGTAATACTATTAAACCATAGGAATATTTGATATTGAATATGAGAATGTTTCACTCACAGGTTTAGCCAGGGTGAGGCTCAGGAGGCATCCAAGCACAAACACTACCTTCAGCATGGTTGCAGTGATCACACACAAATCTTTGCAATTTGAATAGACTGTCACACGGGTGGTGGAGGAGGTCGCTGGACTGTTGTTTGGACTGTTGGGGCTTTTCTTATATACAGGTAGAGGAGAGTCATTTACATAACCAGCGTTGTTGAGAAATTGCAATTATTAGGAAATCTTCCCCCTCCACATTTTTTAAGGTGTGGCTACGGATTAGAGCCTGAAACCACACCTGGACCATATACCATTGGTCCATACTGTAGACACTTTTTCAAAAACGCTTCATACAGTCTTCATCACCAACATGTATCTGGGCCGAACAATGAATCACCACAACACTTTAGACATGTCTCCAAATGAGCTTGTTCGACCAAAACACTGGCGACAAGTTTCATTCAGAAAAAAAACACTGTCACTCATCACATATTGACTTAAAGAACGCTAACAACAGGGATCATCAGATTTATGATGAACTCATATCTTTGAAGTATTAACTTTTTTTCACATGAATCAGTATTACATTATAGAATGAGAAAAACATATTTTACTTCATTGATTGTACTCAATTATATGTAAGAAAATGAATCAAATATTTCTTCAATAATCCTTTATCTTTTATTTATCCTTGAATAATGTAATTTACTTGTGCAAAATAAAAGGTTGAAACAAAAAATGATCCCAAAAGTCCAGGGCTGCAATAATGATTACAAAAAAAACGAGAAACCATTTAGTATGATTACTCATACTGTACAGTACTGTGAGGGTTCTAGTCCCCTCTCTCCTGCATGTCGAGGCACATGTTCCACCAACAACTGAGTTCGGTTCCGTTGGAGGTTTTCTTCCTGTTACTGTAAAAGAGAGTTTTTTTCTCTCCACGGTCGCCAAGCGCTGCTCATTGTGGGAACTCTTGGGTTTCTCTGTAATATTGTGAGGTCTCTACCTCATGTTGTAAAGTGCCTTGAGATATTGTATGTTGTGATTTGGCTCTATACAAATTAAATTCAATTGAAAATGTATTTGCATTTGGCCACAAGTTCTCATCAACATCACCAGCCTTGGTCTTCCTCTCCTTTGTCCTCCACGCATCCTCCCTCTCTCCCTGCCACTCCTCTTTTCCCTCCAAACTTTTCTTCCATGATCCATGTTTCCAAACAAAATCCTCCTGAAGCAATTTGTCACAATTTCTCTGTTCGGTCATGAGACTAAAAACACATTGGCAGACTTTCAGCTGAAATTGCAATGAGCTATATTTGGAAAGATTATAAGCTAATTTTATTGTAAATACTCTGCCAAGATTTTCTATATATTGTAATATGGTTTGTGCAGGAATGCATGACATTTGCCACCATTCTGTTTTGAATGCGTTTTCAACAGTTTTGTAAACAATGTGTTAGCATTTGAAAAATTTGCTGCAGGTATTAATTGTTTTGCAGTTGGTAGAGTATGAATGAGAAAATAGTTCATGGATTTTTGGAAAATGAGGTCATTGAATACATTTTGTGTGAAAGCAATGAAAAATGTTTCACAGTTTGGTCTATAAAGACTTCTGTTTCACTCACTATGTGAAGAGTTTTGACAATGTGTCTTTAGTTTTTATCAATGCATATGAGCAATCGAAAAAACCCAAACCTAATATGAAGGATAACCAGAGGTTTCATTAATGTTTCTGAAACTAGATATTAATAAAAAAGACATATTTAGTCAACAGCTTTTCCATTTATGAAGTTTATTCAGCAGATGAAACAAAGAAAACAGTGATTTTGATCCATGGTTTTACTTGAACTTGGATGTTGGGTGTGGAAGCATTTGTTTAAAACAGTTGAAGTTCTCAGTAAAGCAGGTCACAAAATAGCACTGATGTCCAAAATCAGAATCCCACGATATGTTGGATTTCATTCACTGCTTGAATTTCAGATTTTATTTTGTTACAGGAGCAGCAGTTGTGGTTGTCGTTGTCGGGGTTGTTGTCGTGGTGGTGGCAGCTGTAGTCGTAGCTGCAGTAGTAGGTGCTGGGGTTGGGAAGAGGGCGAGAAGGATCTGGATCCACTGCTGCGTGCTCAGGTTAGGCCCGGCTGAAGCTCTCTTCAAGAAAATCAGAAACATTCATCATCAGTTGCCTAGCAGAGCATTTTCTGAGGACTTTCTCAGTAACAGAGGACAGAGAGGAACCTCACCTCATTGGAGTCTGAGTCGGAGCCAGAGTTGGAGTCGGATCGGGCAAGTCGTCTGTGTTCCATGTCCCGCTGCAAAGATCCAAAAGTTGCACGTTGGATATTTCCCGCATCATACTATTACAATAAGAGTAATACTATTAAAACATAGGAATATTTGATATTGAATATAAGAATGTTTCACTCACAGGTTTAGCCAGGGTGAGGCTCAGGAGGCATCCAAGCACAAACACTACCTTCAGCATGGCTGCAGTGATCACCTGTTGAAAAACAAGAAGCACAGGGAAAGTTGCTCAGTTGAACATTTTGCATCCAAATTATCACAACTATCATTGCACAGGGAGAACAGAATATTATACTATTAAATGAACCAATGACAATATTACCGACAAGACTTCGCAATTTGAGTAGACTGTCACACGGGTGGTGGAGGAGGTCGCTGGAGTGTTGTTGGGACTGTTGGGGCTTTTCTTATATACAGGTACAGGAGCGGATGTCGGGTCATTTACATAACCAGCGTTGTTGGGAAATTGCAATTATTAGGAAATCTTCCCCTCCACATTTTCAAGGTGTGGCTACTGTTTGGAGCCTGAAACCACATGTGGACTATTTGATATATACTGTGGCATTACTGTAATTAAATATCAGAACTGTACTGCCTTTGTCAAATCTAAATATTAGTTTTAAATTCTTAAAACATGCAAGTCTCTTTATTCTTCATGCAAGTCTCTTCATTCTTCAGCATATTCTTCAGCATTCCATGTGTTGCACAAGATGTGCAACACATGGAAAATACCTGGTCTTATGATTACAAATCCAGTGGTTTAAGGACGTATTAAGAAACACCCAGGGAAACATGCTTTCCCGTCTGCTCCCTCTTGTCTCAGGATATTGATGGATACTCCGGCTTAAGTTACTCAAGCACTTAAATCACATAATGATCAGTGGATGTTTGAAGTGTCCAATTTGTTTTTCATGATTACACATCACTGCTAGCAGTCACTGTTGCTAAGAAAAGAGGGATCAACTAAATTAGGAAGTTATTGGAAAACAATGGGTGAAGTAAGTTTCTGTTTTGCAAATGCATAAGGATGACTAAGATAACATTGTGTCTCCATGTCTGATGTCTGATCTGTATCTGCCTGACCAGGCCTCACATAAACACACTGTGTACTTGCACAGTGCAGGTGAGTGGATGTGTGGAATAGATGCAATATAGTTAGTGACTTGCTATATCGAATGTGATGTCTGGTCTGTATTAGGGAATAATACAGTTAAGGTCATTTACTGTTTCAATTTAAGTAATGTGCTTTTGCATGTTTTCCAGAAACAATGATGCTCTTGTGTCTCATAGCCTTACATCTGTCAGCAGCCGCTGCTGCTCCTGTGAGTATTACCTTCAATGTGTGCGTGTGTGTGTTTGTGTTCATAAATATGTGTGTATACTGTAAATGTATGCATAAATGTGTGTGTGTGTGTGTGTGTGTGTGTGTGTGTTCATGTATGTATAAATATGTGCCTGTGTGTGTGCATGTGAGTGTGTGCACGCATTCAAATGTACGTGCGCATATGTGTGTTGGTTTATGAATAAATATATATGTGTATGTGTGTGTGTGTGTGTGTGTGTGTGTGTGTGCGTGTGTGTGTGTGTGTGTGTGTGTGTGTGTGATGGTGAGCAGACGGTGAAACAGGAAGCAGAAGATGCAGGCTCCAGTGGTCAGAAGGTGGTCCTGTCTGAAGGGTTCTCGGATCAACCATAGAATCTGATTGTTAGTTATACTAATTTATTATACTTATACTTATTAATAGTTTTTTGATTCCACAGACTGATGGGAATAACCACTAGCTGGTTCTTACTTCAAGGAGAAGAAAAAGACAGTTCCCAAACAGTTCAGTTTGGTAGATTAAAGAAATAGTTTGGCATTTTGAAAAAAAAGGCAATTTCACTTTTTTATTGAGATTATGTAATCAGTCCAGAAATTGTAAGATTTTGATAATAAGATCTGCCATGATAACAAAAGGGTGAGTGTTATTTAAAACAATATGTGAAAAACTACAATGAAAAAAGCCTATTTCCCTTTCAATTATGTACATCTGCAATATAAAGAGGTTTTCCAGACCTTTTGCCACACACACCATTGAACCACCACTTTTAACACAATTAATTTGACGGTCATTTACTGTAAAAACACTTTATCTGTGCTCCACCCAGGATACTTGTGCAATGTTTTTTCAGCCTAGAATACTGAATGCAGAGCCAGTTGGGCATTTGGGGAGACGCGAAGAAGAACCCAGATCTGGTCCATATTGTGCGGTAAGCCCACAGTGAAACACTGAGACGCTACAGATGTAGTGAAAAGACTAAATTAAAAAGCATCTTGCGACTCACCTCTTTAGACTTGCTTTCTCTTTGGGTTTTTAATTCTTTTGATTTTAATTTCTTTGAGCATGTAACACCATTTATACCTCTGAATTGATTCTCTATCACTAATCACTAAAATATTAAGTTCATGCTTCTAGTCCCCACTCTTCTGCATCACTGTTAGCACATTTATGGACTGTGACACAGCATTAGGCTTGTGTGGTTAATTTGACCTAATGTATTTATTTCAGGACGAACATCGCTGAGCTTGTCGGAGAATAAGAAGATTCAGAAGAAGTCGACTGGAAAAGAGTGCAAGGCATTGATAGATTAGAATTGATTAAGTCTAATAAGCTGGCTATAAATTTGACAACTGATTCTTTTTGATTTGTTTTCTTGCCTTTACACTTCACTCAGGAATGAAGCAACAAGTTTATATTCTCCAATGTTATCAAGGCATCATAGCTCACATTTCTAATGGCACATCCGTGGAAAAACGGTTTACCACAATAAAATACTGAAACAATTATCATTTGGCGAAGTTTTTTTATTTGGCATGTTGTTAAACAGAGGAGCAAATTCCTGAAACAAGCAATACAGTTTCAGTTTATTATAAAAAAAAAATACAAATAAGTTGCATTTAGAAGAACAGCGCACTCCGGCTTCTTTTGCCAAGGAATGAGCTTGTGGTGAAAACAGCCAGACACAAAGAAATCAATTTTCCCCAAATCACATTATTGCAATTTCCCAAGTGACATCTAAGGCTCAAACAGGAAGGGGAAGTTGGAGTGACCCTGGAGAAACATTCAGAAAAACAACAGTTTGATTATTGATTATTCATAGTCAGATTCTCCAGAGTACAGTAAATGGCAGCGATGTGTGACAGAAAAGTGGAGGATGACAAATCCAAATCATCAAAATTTGAGTTTCATCGAATGAAATCCTACCTCATCGATCCCAGGGCCAGGTGCGTCGCCACGGGGATCAGGGGGAATTGTGGTGGACTCCCTCTGTGTCCCCAGTGGCCGTGTCTGATAGATAAAAGTGATGAAAACATGACAGTTAGACTCACTGTAACTGCTGCGAAACTTTTCTATTTGCTTAGTTTATCTGTGAAATGTTCTTATTCTAAGAAATGATGTTGCCTACTCACTCTTTCTGTTGGCACCTTTGGCTGGGAGGCCTGCTGTAAAGGGGACATGCATGAAAATTAGATTTTTCATTTTTTTTAAACCCAAGAACTAAATGTATACATTTATTAAATATTCAGCGACAACAAGTCATAATTTACACCTTCTTGAATAAATGAAATAATATCCGTTTCATGTGGTCAAGCTACAGACGGCATCACTTAACAGTCTGGGATGAAATGATTTCCGCCAGGCCACTGAACCAGACAGACGGTGTGTAGTCGGGATGGCAGACAGATGTTGTTGCATCACAGTCGCCACAGTCTTGACTCAACATCTGCAGTTGTGTTATTATCACTAAGCCACATCTTTTTAATCGTTGTCCACATAAGTTATAAAACTTCACTCAAGCTGCCAAAGTAAAACAGCTGCTCGACACAAAAAATATGCTTAAAAATCAATTTTCATTTTTCCAATGAATTATTTTGTTGTCAAGTAAATATTAGACCATTGTTCCAGTAAACACACCCAATTTTCATTCATCAATTGTCTTTTAAAAATCACTCATGACAAATGAAGTATGTCCCCAGTTGTTTTGCAAAGTGAAGCCAATTTTTTCTTCTTCTTTTTTTAACTTTGTGTCATATTGCATGATTGACCTGCAGAGGGAGCTGTGGTCTTTGTGTAGTTCTGTCCAGGTTCTGCTGTCCGTTGTTGGGCTGCAGCACCACTGCATTCCTCTGCTGGGGATACCCGTAAGAAGGCACAAAGTACTGGAAGCCCTGTGGATGATTAATTCATCAGATTGATTTAAGTCTGAAGCGAAGCGTCTGAGCGTCGAGACCGGCATTTGCAAACAATTCAATGTGTTTGACTTGGTACCTGCTGTCTGGGAAACTGAGGAAATCCATACGCAGGGTACTGAAAGTGTGGAAACATCTGCAGAAAATTTTAAAGGATAATTAACTTTGGCCACCAGGAGCTTTTTGGCAGCTGCAGTGGAAAACTCTGGCTGGCGCCTTGTTGTACCTGCACAGGGTTCTGGGCCTGCTGAGGGCCGTTAGGAGCGTTGGGATCCTGCGCAGGGCCGAGCAGCTCCTGCTGCCCGTTGGGGAAGAGCATAGGTGTCAGCTGGTTGCCCTGGTTGGGCAGCAACAGCTGAGGGCCCTGGGGGCCAAAAGGTCCAGCGACCTGAGGGTTAAAGTTCAGCACTTGTGGAGTGAACAGCACCTCTGGCTGCTGCTGCTGCTGCAGCACAAACTGGGGAAAGAGTGAAGACCCCTGGAAGAGAGGGGGATTTGTTTCAGCTTGTGTATTATTTTCCAAAGCAAACATTTGTTTTGGGGTTGTTGTTTTTTTTGGACTGAGGGAGACAAGGGAAGAGTAACAAATGGCTCCATGGTAGTAGCATCAGAGCAGCACATACACATGTGGGCCCAGTCTGTACCTGTGTTTGTCCAAGAGCTGCAAGAGTTAGTCCATTCAGTCGCAGGATCTGGACACATAAACAGGTTGAATCAGACAATGTTATTCCTACATTACAGGGAAAGAAAATAGACATTAACACTTAAAGGACCTATCTTTACCTCATTGCTGTTGCTTGCAAGAATTCCAATCTGTACCTGTAAAAGAAACACGATGAAAAAAACTCGATCTTATCTTTTTAGATGCTACTATATGAGCGATGTGTCATACAGCAAACACTTGTAACTCACTGGCAGAGCAAAGCTTGTCCTCAACAGACAGACCAACAGCAGTGCAGTTTGTCGCTCCATCATGTTCTACAGTGTGTTAAAAAAAAATGAGGCATAATAAAAAAACAGAATTCATACAATGCATACAGACAAGAAAAAACGTTAAACGCTAAAACCATGAGCACAGCGAACTCGTCTCACCGTCTCTCTGGTTCTGCTTTCTCTTTCCGTGTGCCTGCCTCCTCGCCGTGTCCACGTCCCTTATAAATCCTCTCCATGTGAGCTGCTGCAGTCCACCGCCAACCCGTCCAGACGACGTGTGGTCAGTGTGACAGACATTTCTCATGGCATCAGACTCAGACACTTACAACACAGGACAGCTAAGTATGTTATTAGGTGTAAGTCACGTCTCTAAACGCCATGACACGGTGTGTGTCAAGTCATTAACAGAGTCTCTCAAGGTCCCTGAATTTACAACCCTTTGCACTTTTAACTGTGAGCGTTTGGAAAAGCATCAGCTTTTACATGAATTGTTTGATCCTCCATTTGAGTGTATGTGCACACGTTTGCGTGCGGCGCTTTGGGCTTGTAATTACAGTTGTTAAATCATGAGAGTAGGAAGGACGACAGTCAGACCTGTGTTCACACTGATGTTGGCATCTCACTGGCAAATCATCTGTACAAATGTGTTGGGGATACACAGAGAAAAGCATGAATTTAAATTCATACAAGGTCATACGTTTTGCTGTCTGGTTTTTTAAATTCATTTTGAGACCTTTGAACATGAATTGCGACCAATAGGCCTTTTTCAATAGTTCAATCAACATGTGCAAAGGAGTGAGTTCAATCGCATTGAATTTGCACATGGCCTACTAACCAAGAGTTGAATCTCAGATGAATTGTCATACTCTTTCTCGTTCCAGCCATCACATGCAAAATGATCCAATCAATGATCCAAATCTGTCAAATCATACATGTATATTCCATAAATATGTTTGTCATGAAATATTCGTGAAGTCTGCTAAATTGGCAAGATACCTGCTGCAGGTGACAGAATAGAAATCACAATCAAGTTAGGAAGCATATGCACATATGCAGCTACGTGCTCGCGGAAGAGGCAAGAGGTGTAAGATGTCTCTGTTGGACGCCATGAACGCTGCTCGTGAGGACAACACCTGTGATCATTGTAAGAAATTTTTGTTCCACACAAGGAGATTTCCCCAGTGGTGCATCACCAGGGAAAGCTTTACATGTGATGTTAATGAAGACCTCTGGCCAAACCAACAAGAGCGACAGGATGTCCAAGAAGATGGTAACTTAGTAGTTTACTGTGAGGGGGGTATAGCTTCTAATGTTGCTCAGCTACTGCAGTTTTCTTTCATTGTTGTGTTTCTTTGGGGGGATGTTTGACAGCATTTTCTGTCCAACCTATAAGACTTTGAAAAATCAATACTCTTGTTTTTTAACAGTACATGTAAACTCATTGTCACAAATACATTTAGTGTACACATACAAATGTACACTACATTATAGATTTTTCCTACTGTACTTTGACCGCCTGCCAAATCTGCATGTTGAGGTAAAGATTTATATTAATGCTCTGAATCTAAAACAACTTAGCGTGATCCACATTTTGTTCAACTAGACAAAACTGACTGATTATTGTACAGTGGCAAAAAAGCAGAACAAAGGAATTTTCCTTGACAAGAACTTATGCCTGACTGATATTTCAGACTTTTTCTGAAGTCCACAAGCCTGTTTCATAAGATGGCATTCATTATCTTACTTTAACCATTGAAAGTGAAACTGAGAAAACATTTTTCTAATTTCAACCCCACCTGCTTTTTATTTTACTGTACATTTGCTTTATACTCAGTGTCCTTTAGATGGCAGCATAGAATCACTACAAATTGCAGAGTTACATTTTCATATATTTTTATGTAGTTAACTCATAAACTATCCTGGTTGTACAACATGCTGGTGTAAAATCAGAGCCATATATCAGACAAGCTTAAACTTTTCAGTAGAATTCATTTTTATTGGAAAGTAAACGTGTATAGTCCACCATCATGTAATTTATACTGAGATTCATTTGAAAATAAAACATAATACACACAGGTGCTGTGATCAAAAACCATAAAAGTCAACGTTTTATTGTCGTACACTATGTTGCAGTGTCGTCTTAATTATCCTCATGACGATCATGTTCGTCACAGAGAGTTGATGCTGTCGCTGTGTCAGTGGGAGCTGGAATCTGAGGAAATAAAGAGCACCAGTTACACATCACACAACAACACTGTTGATTAATCTTGTTTCTTTTGCTTGTAAATTTCACACTCTTACCTGAGTATCCACAGTGGTCTTCATGTTGTTGCCCTGTTTCATAATCTGACGCTGGACAAGCAAAAAACAAACAAACAATGAGCCGGTGCTGTTGTCATTCACACCACATAGAGCTGATGTACAGTAAACACAGATCACTCATCTCTTACCCTGAATCTTCTGAGCGGATCGGCCTGAAGGGGAAACTGCTGTGCCACGGCACCACCTGTAACCCCCTGAAGAAAAGACAACAAAACAGCAAGATTCAGTGATGCCAGGGATTTGTTCAATTTCTACATATCGTCATGTGACTTGTAATAAATAGAGACAGGAGGAGAGTGGTCACCATCGGAGGCTGCTGAGCAGGATTCATCTGGGCCATTTGAGGGACTCCCATGAAAGGAAGCTGATAGTAGTTTAAAAAGAAGAAGGTGTAAAACATTATATCTGAAACTTGAAAGCATGAAACAATGAATCTGGATGTGTGTTAATACCACCACTAACCGTATTGACAGCTGGGAAGGGGTACACATTGGGAACCGGAGCCGGCAAAGCAAAAGCAGGAAGTCCAGGAACAAACTTTGAGAGAAAGGGAACAAATGTTAACCTTCATATTAGGCTTACTGTGGAATTACTTAACATTCTTTACATGAAAAATTTTATATTTCGCACATGTTTTTGTTTAAATTTCTTAAATAATTCATATAATGCCAAATGTTACTCAACAGCAATCTGATTTCAAACTACTGTTAGGGATGTGACAATTAAGACATCAGGGACTTATGTCTTAACTAAGAATCTTCTTCACGTTCTATTTTTTGCACAATCTTCACGTTAGATTTGGTTTTAGTTTTCCACACGTCTGTTACATGACGTTGAGCAATCATCTCTCACTTCACGACCCCATGGACCAACCTGTGGGAACTGTGGCTGCCCGATGAAGCCTGCCCCACCGCCCGCCACCATGGGCAGGTTCAGGCCTCCTGCCATCAACCGAGGGTTCGCTCCGTATGCCAATCCCGCGTTCATGCCTGGCACCAGTGCTCCGTTCACGCCTGGCACCAATCCTGCGTTCATGGCTGCAAGCATCCTCTGTGTCTGAACGGACGGACAGAGAGGGGTTTGTTATTAGGCTTGGTGGGAAAAAAATATCAAGAATTAACTTTTGGGGTTCTGTGCTAATCATGCATGGATCATTGAAATGAATGTGCCTTACCTTGCCTGCACTGACCTACAGGAAGCAAAGAGACAAAGATATTACATGCAGTGTTTGTATATAAGATAGATAGATAGACAGATGGACAGACAGACAGACAGACAGACAGACAGACAAACAGACAGACAGATAGACTCTACTCACATAGCAGATGGTGACTACAAAGGCGATTGTAAGCAGTAAAAACTTCATCTTGAAACCTAAAACATGTGGAAAAAGAATAGATTAGATTCATTACTTTGTTCAATTCAGTAGATCTTTTGGTAATATATACATTATGTTGATTAGAGCAGGTCTATTTCGGTAGATCTGAATCGCACCATACCGTATCTTTTTGCTCTTCCTTCAAAAGTTATGTGCCAAGCCGGACTACAGTTGCTCTCCGATAGTAGAACACCTTTTTATCAGTCCCAGAGATTATTATGAGCCAATTGCAGCGGAGAACACTTGACTTGTTGACAAACCATGTTGGTCACCTGTGTGTCATGAGGACTGGTGATATGACATCTTTTTCTCTTTCCACACACAAAATGAGATGTAAAGAAATGTAACACGGTGAGCTGTGTCGGTGAGCCTGTTTTACAAAGATTCTTCATCCCGGTTCAACCGTCGCACATTGTCCCCCATGCGGCCTCGAGTCACCGCAAACAATAACAGAGTGATTCAGCGTCTTGGGGGGGGTTTAGTGGAGGTTTTTTCTTGAAGCCGCTGAACTTAAAAACCGGTAAGAACTATTAAAAGTCTGCCGGTCGTGGTCACGAGAGGCAAACAACTGACGTCATCATCAGGCGCTTTTGTCCGCGTGTGAATTCAACTAAACATTTGACCCAACAAGCAACACACGGTGTGTGACTTCAAGTAAGAAGGACTCTGGGAGGAAAGTGCAAATTCCACGTTTCCCGCTGTTGTAATTTGAAGTCAAAGCAGGAGGCCCACCTGTAATTTGTGATGACTTTATATTTGTCTCAGTCTAAATTTTAGTCGGCCCTAAAATAACCACTTATATCATGCGAACCCGCTCAACCCTGATGACACCCGCCAGACCTCTTTCTGATTTTGTAAAAAACCCTCTGATAGGCAGGAACACATGTCTGTCATATTTCATCGGCACAATATGTTGTTTGGGGCCACAAAGCTCCTCCCCGCTGCGGTTGGCTGGGTATGTTGACACACGCGGATGCTGTCTGGGAAGAGATTTTTTGCCGCTGACTCGGCAGACCACAGCAGACCAGGTAAACAGCCTCTGTGGAAGTCTGGTCTGGAGCTCTGCACTAATTACACGCTGTCATGCCGTTTTCAATTAGGATGCATTTTCTTCCTGTTTGCAGTTCAGTGTGACAGCTGACATTTCCTATAATGTTATGTAAAGTAGTTTTAGTTTTTTTTTAATGTCAGAGTTTAGATTTTCTTTCATGTCACAAGCTTAATAAAATAAGAAGTCTGTGGCTCCGCCATATGGTGTAAGTGATAGGATGTTTTTTGTATTCAGAGAAAATCATCACGTTGTAACCAGCGGACTGTAAATATAAATTTACAGCTCGTGCCAGACTGCAGCACAAAAATAACTCCATCAGAAGAAAAAAAACACACCCATAGCGTCGGGTGTTGTGCTCAATCACACTTTGACATATTTTTAGCTGATCAAATCTGTGTGGTGTTAATATGTTGGAACAAAAAATTCAACAAAGAGTCAACGGTTGTTTTTCAATAATTTATTGGTCATTTGTCATCATGACGACAATTTACATTCTAGCATTGAAGAGAGAGAGAAAGTGAGACAGGAAGTGGACATGAGAATAAATCATGTGACGTCTGAGAGCTGTGTGGTCTCATTTCGCTTGCTTCTTTTCCGGCTCCATCCCAGAGCATTCCTCCTCCTCCTCGTCCTCCTCCTCAGCTGCCATCACCTTCGTCACCGGAGACTGTGTCCCCCTGAGGCGGGCTGCCACTGAACGCTGAAACCTCACTCTGCCCGCTGCGTTCCCACCGGCGGCGCCCGGCTGGGGCTGGTTGTTCAGCCCGGCCGTCGAGATCAGCTGCACTTGGCCGGGGGTCAACAGGGCGCCGTGTTGACCCCCTGGGTTTCCGCCAGCATTTCTCTGTGACAGCACAGCAAGCAGCGTGACCGGCCCCCCCCCGGCAGTCTGAGCCACCTGCCCCTGTGGATTCACATTTGCTCCGCCTGTCTGCACGACAGGAAATGCCCCACCTTGTTGGAGAGCTCCAATGGGAATGAGCTGCTGCAGGGGAGCCTGGCCTATCTGGTTTCCGACTGGCTGGATGAAAAATGAGCCACCAAGTTGGACTAAACGTGCCACCAGGGGTTCACTATTCGGCGGGACCCCCCTATGAGCGCCAGAGTTGGCATTGCTGCCGGCTACCGCTCCTCCATTATTATTCACTGCCCCATTAGCGAGTGCCTCATCACTCCCCGAAGACACACCGCCCTGCACCACAACAGCCAAGGTCTGAAAGAGAACCCACAGTGCGCAGAACATGTTTTGTCTGAGTGACGGGAGACAGTCGACAGGTGAAGTGTTGCTTCTCCCCTCACTTATATAGAGAGCATCTGATTCTGTGATCACAGAGAGAGGTCCAATCGGAGACCTGCACTTTATCTCAAAACAAGGAGTCACTGTAATCATCATGAGCGTGCTGCAGGCTATTTTTTGCTTTGTTTCCCTACGCAGGGCCATTATTCAGGATTATGTGGCAAACCCAAACCAGGTATCAGTGACTTGCGTTCTCCTTACTATTGTTGCAGAGGTTGTATTTTCATGTCATGGGGGCAACAGGGAAAATGACATTCAAATGATATTTTGGGGATAAACTGATGTGTCCCGGGGTCTTTTGGGCATCGACTACAGTAGGTTCTACTTTATTTCAGGACTGTAAAGAAACACAAGTCATCCTTAACAACAGGGTGATACTGTGAAGACCACTGCTGTCCATAAAGCTTTTAATTAGAGATACAATGACAATGACAAACATTTACAGCATTTGCGGTTAAATTAAGCAACACAGTTATTGATTTACATTTACTAGCATGACTCCAGGGTCTGAAACTCTCTACTTAACTTTTAATTAAAGAGTAATTCTGCCAAAAATCACTCTGACATACAAACCACAGTTGTTTCAAGGCCTTGTACTGTATACTGTGCGATGTCTTTTCTACCCACGAGCTGTTGTAAACTTGTCCCCCGGTTGGAATGCATTAGAAAATATTTTCTGGATAAAAACCAGCTAAACATTAGTCTTTTATTCTACAAGGCAGCTTAGTCTAAATTACAGAACAACTATGCAACCTTAAGACGGCACCGACCACCAACACTTTACATAGCAGGAGGTTAAAATGAGTTTTCTCTCGTACTTGTCAGAGTGTCTCAACATTTTGACCTGACAAAGTAACCGGAGCCAAAAGGTTCAGGGAGGCTTCTCTCTCAGGCTACGCTGTTGGAGCAGCGTCCACAACCCGGTGCCGTAGATGAGGATCAAAACAACGCTCAGAAAAGCAGGTTGACATCCATGTCCTCTGTGGGAAAAATACATGGAATTTAAGGGACATAAAAGGATAGACACTATACAGTTGGTGCCGAATTAAACAGCTTCTTGTGTAATCCTTAAATTTTGGAATACATCTAATGCCAACATATACAGAGTCTTGATCTTGAAATTTTAAATAAATTGCAATTGTGTCCTCTCCTGGCTGTCCTTGTTATTCTACATACATGTGTTAGTCTCCAGAGTAATGATTTCGTACAAAAACGTAAAGTTTCCCACAAAAACAGTGAACGACCTTGTATTTGATAATTTTTTGAGGTATCAGCGTATGTTTTTAGTTGAGGACTTGCTGCAGCTCTCACCGTTCTTGATGCCAAAGCAGGAGGTCCACTCTTTAAAGGACACCTGCTTGTCCTTGTCAGCGTCACACTCCTGGAAGAAGCGGGAGGTGCAGTGCTCCATCGGCACCAGAGGGACCCTGAGCGGGGCCAGCTCAGAGTGGGACAAGACTCTGCAGAGAATGGACCAATATCAAACGTTCATTATTGTAATCAGACACGTTGGGTTTCAAGATATACCCGGGAGGGGACATGAGCAAATCCTGTCATTGGGATTTGCTCATGTCCCATAAGATGGAGGCCCCTCCACGTTCAGATTTCTATCATCTAATGCTCATGAAAAGTCAATATGAAAAAGTGGTGCGAGGGTTGATTTGTCTATGAAGAGGTTACTAACCTATCAGCTAAAATAATGAGAATGAGTTCCTTTGGCAATTATGACAAATGTTTTTCACTTTGTAGCAAATGGACAATATTGGGCCTAAAAGAAGAACAGCCTATAATACAATATACTGACAGTATGAGCAGATATACTGTCTTCCAGCCTATATGCTAATCATCTATGACCATTCTTGCAATGATCATATACTACATTAATATATCACACTGTAACAAAATTATTCATATATTACATGTTTACCTATATACTACATTTATAGTCATTGACCAAATGAAATATTAGTAAAAAGTGAAGGAGGTTAACCTGTCAGAAGGATGCTGGTCCAGTTGAGCAAACTGCCAGTGCACCGGGTAGATGTACATGTTGTAGTTCTTCTCAAAGTCCTGAGCGAGGAGCTCAGCGGAGTGGTCGCCAGCATGAAGACGCCTCTCACTCTCAAAAATTTTCTTCACCTGCAGAACAGAGATCAATAAAGGGTTTGTTTTCTTTTCCCCAAAGGTGCCTTGCGATTTCCTGACCGACTCACCCATCTGACTGACTGATTGGATACAAGTGAGACGACAAGTTGCAGACAAACCATACATTTACTCTAACCTGTAGAAAATATGTAAAAATTTAAGATGAGAAGGAATCTCAGCTGTGTTTCGTTTCGTTTTGAGCACCGTGTCTTACTCTAAAGCGCTGTTTAGGAGTGAGGAAGCCGGGGGACATGGAGTCGTGCTCGTAGAGCTGCAGCAGCACATTTTTCAGCCAATCCCTCATTCGCAGAGGAAACTGCATCAGCTCAGTGTCCGCGCATGGAAGTATTACTGAGAGAGAGAGAGAGAAAAGGGCAGAGAGGCAGCAAGAGTCAGAAAAATGGTTATTGTATTATACTACAATTTTGTTGAGTCTGTACAGTGGCTAATTCTCACATTTGCATGGCCCGGTGTAGTCCAGGTGCAGTTTGTGCCCTCTCTTAGTGCCCTCCAGGCTGCATTTGGTGGCAAAGAGCTCACACGACGTGTCATACGTTTTGTTGTCTGTCCCACAAACCTAAAATGCAACATGAATGGCATCAAACGGATGCAGGGGGAAAAAAATTCCAGCGTACACTGATCAACAGATTATGCGTGTGTATAATTACATGATCAAACTCGTTCACACTGGGTGGACACTGTGACGGTTCTTGACACACGCAGCCTGGATTATTGCCGGCGTCCAGTTTACACGTCTTCCCACGTTTGCAGCGGAAATTGTCACATGGATCTAGAAGAGAAGACAAACACTGCCATAATAACATTTGATACTTCATCTGAATTTCAAAACGGTGTGTTTTTCTTTTCTTCAACCACGACTCATAATCCCCTGCATTCCACTGCCATTTGAGTTTGTGCAGCGATTAAATTCAACCTGATCTCTCGTATTCACTCCTTAAGCCTGCAGGGCTGTGTTTTGGTAGTGACCATGAGGCAGGGTGGCACCACTCATGTGGAAGTTGGAGCAAAAATCATCCAGTCAGCGGATTCCCCCCATGAGACAGTTGGGGTAGTGCATTAGTCTGTGCAATGAATGGTGAGTGCTGCAGCTGCTGAATCAACCAACCAGCAGGGGCTTCTGGGTGATGTACGCCTCCAGGGGGAGAGGCCCTGGAACTGGGGTAGAGATCCAACGTGGCTCTTATCTGCACTGGATTCATTCCCACCAGAGGACCCTGGAGAAGTGCACAGGAAAAATCAAAGTGGGTTGATGGCAAAACTATTTGGCAAATGTTTTCAACCATCTGATCGGATTGCAGCTTCGCAGCAAAAGTAAATGTCACATTGCCCCTTTGAAAACCTGCAAAAACTGATTTTGTGGCAACACGGGGGCATCAGGAACAACACACCATTCACCTAATCTGATTTTTTTTGTTTGTTGACGTGGCAACTGTATCTTTCATTTGGAGACAAGTTCTGGTCAAATGTAAATGTAAATCTTACATTTACTCTACTTTTAGCTCTTACTAAGTTTCCACCAACTCCTGTCTCCTATCTGCTGAGTATTGCACAGCGGGTTTTTGGGGCTTCTTCGCTGAAAACAGCTGCCTGCTACATGACAACACTGTGAGAAACACTCAGACCATAACAGGATTTGCGTGTACAAATGATGTCATTTACCCATTTTCCTGCCCTCCTCCTTTTTGCCTTGTGCACTGTGTTGTCACTGCTGCTGCTCTCTGGCTCCTGGGGGTCTTGTTGGCTCAGTTCTTGTCCAGATGGGGTCTCCTCGCTCTGCGGCAAGTGCTTCCTTGCCCTCTGGTTCTTCTTCTGCTTCCTTGTCTTTCCCTTGGTGTGACTTGCACTGTCATTCTTGCTCCTCTCATCCTCCTTTCCAGCCACGCGCGACTCTGATTCAAGCTCCCTGCTGCTCTTTGGCTCTTGAGGCGTCACGTCTTGATCCGTTTCCTTAGATTTGGCTCGTGAATCTTTGTCATTCTTGCCTCTTTGCTTCTGGTCCGGATCAGACGCCTCCTCCATGTCCACTGCCTCCGTGTTCTGTGTGTCTTGTTCATAGTCCTCATCTATGGTGGGCAGTTCTTTCTCACTGACCACTTTTTCAGTGACATCTGGAACATCCGTTTTGGAGAGAGGCTGTGTGTCGTCAGTGTGGGGTTTTATCTTAGCTGATATCACCTGCAGAGGTTGTATTATGCCGCTATCAGCAGCGTAGTCAAGGTCAACTGGGATATCCAACTCTGCGCTGCCATCTGTTTCCTCCAGCAGTGTCACTTGCTCTTCTCTGTCAGCCATTTTGCCTTCCTTCTTGTCCTTATGGGACATCCTCGTCGCCTCTTCCTTCACGTCGTCTTCCACCCTTGCATCCTTCACCTTCGCCTCATCTATCTCTTCTTTACCATCTTCTTCCAAATCCAAGTTGTCTTCCAACTTCTCCTCCCCCTCAGCTTCCTCAGCCTCACCAGAGTCCACCTTGCCCTTGTCTGCCTCCACTCCTTCTTCCTCCAGCTCCCTTTCTTCCACTTCTTCCTCTGCGGCCTCTTTCTTCAGGAGGTCTACCAGCTCCTCCTCACTCAGCAGGGCTGCAGTGCTTTTATCTCGCCTTTCAGCCGCCCCAAACTCCCCATCTTCCTTGTTAGCGTTAGCGTTGCCCTCAGAGCTCAACTCCTCATCTTCCTGATCCTGGCGCCCGGCCTCGAATGAGACCAAAGTCGGGAAGACCTGTGGCTTGTTGGCCTCCTCTGTGATAACATCCTTAACCAGGAGGGAGAAATAAATATGAATTCATACTATTGAAATTATCCGATTGAAATAATAGTTTTCAAAACATCTTAAAGTCACGATTTACCTTTTCTTTGGCTGTGTGTGAAGTCTTATGCAAGCCATGGTGTTTTCCATGAGATTTACTTTTAACCTGGACAAAACAGAAGTGATTAACTAAAGTCAAATTAAAACGTCAAATTTTACTTGTCAAATAAGGAGAATTGATAATAATGTTTCTACTCACAGACAGGGTAAGTGTGGCTGCCAGTAAACAAAGGAAAACCAAGCAGGCCCGCATACCTGAAACATTGGAATTAATGATATAATAATTTATGTAATTTATTGTTTATTCATCAATATTGTTAATGGCTGCATAATTTTATACCTCAGAAATGTATTAAACAAAAGTTTTTTAATATAAGCACATCATGTGTGAAATGGAATAATTGATGGAGTGGATGCTGATTCAGGAAGACGGAAACCGTGGATGTCTTAAGCAGAAGTATTTATTATAAGAGCTCGATATTGAGGAGACTTCTGGTTCACTACACAGATCAACAGGTTCACAGTGTTTGGCGTCCCAAGATATTCTCCCCATCCTTGGTCTCTGTAGTGTATTAGCTCTGAGTAATGTCCTCATGACCCCGTGACTATGACACCTCGAGTGAGACTTCAGCTGCCTAATGATTGTTTCGTCTTGCCATAGATAAGATGACCTTGCTTGGTGCCTGAGAAGACTCCTCTTAAGAGTTTCTCAGGGAGGACAGACAAAAATTCCTCAACAATGAGCAGTTAGTACATTATATTTTGACTTCTAACTGGACACAACAAAGACATGAACTTGGTCGAAGTTCAAAACAGATGAGTGCATCTGTATGCTGCCAACACATTCAGGACACGAAGCAGAGCCGCGGGATTGGTCTCCTCTGTTGTCGTGGCAACAGGGCTCTGAGATGTGCCTCTCTCCCTCAAAAGTCACATTCAGATCCTAAAGTAAACATCAGAAGCTACCAGACTGTAAAATAGTTGACTAAGTCCACAAACTTTTTGTCTCTGTGGACGGAAACAAAACAGGCCTCACTGGGCCTGTCGGGGGGAACAATGGCTCTCTGGCTCGGCCCACTGCACCCCAAATACCCGGTTGCAGGTAGGAGGGGCGTGTGTCTGAAAATTCACTGAAAACAATATCATATATGTTTTTGAACAAATGATATAATCACAGGACAATTTTGCAAAGGACACATAGACTTTTTAAAATCTCCTCTACAATCTAATATGACTTGTATTTAGATTTATCTGATTATTTTCAAACTATAAACTCTCTAAACTATAATATCCATCCATCATCTACCGCTTAATCCATTTAAGGACTGCGGGGGGGCTGGAGCCAATCCCATCTGACTAAACTATAATATGTTTTATATTATAAATTGATGATACAGGTAAGGAAACAACATTTCAGTTTGTTTGTACTACATATAATATTGGTATTGGTACATCATAGAAGACAGTATAATAATAGTCATAATCTCTTCATATGAACAAAAATAATCAACAAAAATCAAAACCAGTCCCCAAAGAGACAGTATAACCAAGCCAGGAGTCACCGCATACACTATAACAAATGTTGCATTGAGAACCAGTTTCAGTAACAAAATATTACACACAGACATACACATACACACAACTCCATTTGGTCATTGTGATTTGTCAAAACTGTGTCAAAGTAAGTAGTAAGTAACTGGGATTATTACCTGAGGCTGGCAGTTGCAAGTGAAAGTAGAACACAGCACAAACACCCGAATGTGCCCGCGTTGAACCTGTGAAGATGTTCTTTTGTATTCAAGACAGCGCTCACACTGTCCACCCAACTGGCGCACACACACACACACACACACACACACACATACATACGTTTTTTTCTGGGTGTGTGGTCCTAACGCCAACTTTGGGAGGGTCTTTGGGCTACAGAGGGAGGGAGATGAAATGTTTGGGGGTTTTGTCATTGTTGCTTTTTAAACATTTCTATTAAGTGTATTATCCACCATTTGTTAATGACAGAATTAAATAATATCAAATCCAGTGCGAACGGTGTCACATGAAAGATGGTTTAATGAGAAGAAATAGATAATATCGACCACTAGATGTCCCTCTGTTACAAGTCTGTGTTTCTGAAGCAAAGGCATTTGATACAGAGTAACAATGTACCAAATATTTTTTCGGCAGCAACTATTGGACATTTTCATCCACTGGTCATGACAGGCAGGTTTGTAATAGCAACTGTATATTAGTTCACAGTTCCAAGATTTATCTTTCATTTTTCTCATTATAGTACACTGTTAGTCATTTGACAAAGCACCACAGGGGTTATTCAGGTGCCGGAGCTTCTGGACCTTTCAATCATTATCACATGATCTTCCCAAGCACCACACGTTTCAGTAACATTACTGAGTGAACATGCGGTATCAATAAAAGAAAAAAGTTTGGTTGAAACCTGGAGCTTTCATTTCTATCACAATGTCCTCAAGTTAAACCAACTGATTCTGATGACAACTGGACACTTTTGCTGATTAAGATCATGCGATGTGATCAAAAGCTCCACAAGGTGGTGAGATTGTTCAGGTCAAAAACAAATATCAGAATATTTCCACCATTGGTTTCTAGTCAACATTATTATGACAGAAACTGTGCAGTTTTATCAACACAGGTGGATAGAAGCACTGTATTCTGTCCTTTATGTGACAGTTTCCTGCAGTTGTTTGTTTCTTTTTTTTTTTCTGGACCACACTTGGCCCAGCTGTGGCTCAGACAAACGAACATCTGCAGCAAACTGGTCCTCAAGGACCATATCTGTATAGCCTACCACCGCTCTATCACCAGTTGTCCTGCTGTGATTTTCTGTTGGCGTTTAAGAAAATCAATGTCATAGATGCATCCTGGCTGAGGGGATTAAACCATTATAAAAACTCAAGTAACCTTAGGGTGAATGTGAGGCTGACTGCCAGTCTTGTTTGCTTCAACAAGCCTAAATCATCGTCTCCTCACTCCCCGTATACTAAAGCAGGATCTCACAACTGCTGGTATAGCTGTGGTTTTGGCAAACAGCTCCAGACTGGTGAACATCCAGTCTAATTACATGTTTCTGTTGCATGGTTGGAATCCAAAGTGAGGCTAAACAAGGGATTCTGTAATCGTATTTTGGGATTGACCATATAAGGACATCCAGGAAACAGTTATGAGCCTCGGGAGGGGAATACAGAGATCTGTATTTAGGGCTGTCTAACCTATTTCCAAGAACGAGTCATATGTTCAATAGAATCGTGCAAAGTGAAGACATTCGGTTGCAAAATCTGCTTTAGTTTTTTTTTTGTTAAGTGTTATTAGTTATTTAGTTTCTACAAGTTTCTACAAGTTCAGCCCCTCCTGTTTAACATGCCAAAATGTTAATTGGCAAGTTTCTCCAAGTATATTGAATCTACCCTTGAGCAACGTACCACGTCTCATTTGAGCCTTATAATTTATTATGAAGCAACAATAAAAAGTGGGTGCCTAGATGGCAAATTAAAAGCATCCATGTCGCCGGAAACAAGCATGTCCCGGCCTGGCCCTCCTTTCCCCTCTGAGTGGGTGAGTTTGTTTTCTCAACAGGCCACAAACCCTATGGTTTCGTGTGTGGAACTATTTCACTAAGGACTTGAGAGGGGGTGGAGAAAATGTAGTGACTGACTGACACAGTTGTGTGTGTGCGTGTGTGTGTGTGTGTGTGTGTGTGTGTGTGTTTCCAGAAAAAACAAACACCTTTTGCGTGTTGACGGGAGAGAGAGGGGGACACCCGGAAGGAAGTGATGCAATCATCTTAATTGAGGTTGCTTATATATATACAGAGGTCGTTGAAGTTTCCTGCAGCACATCCACACATCGAGCTCTTACAGCCTGAACCATCAGCTTCCATACGTGGCTCGGAACACACACGGGCTTCTCCTGTTGGCTTCTGAAAGACGACGAACATCATCCCTTCACCGCTTTGAATCCAGCGCACAAAAGTAAAGGTAAGTGATCATATATTGTCCTAATTATAAAACAATTATGTTAACTTTTTTTAAACTTTTGCTCAAAGCTCATATTCGTTCATGCAGTCTCACACCATGTTAATGATTTATGGCTCGTTTGACCCCATATCTCCAAACTTTAATTTCCTATTCTGATCTTTGGTGGTTTGTCAGTTAACAAAGTTTTTCTTGACATGTTTCGCATTTCAGGTGCCAGAACAATGAGGGTTACCATACTAGCATTTTGCCTGATTGGAGCAGTTTTTGCCAACCCAGTAAGTATGAAAAAAAAACCTGTGAAAGCAAAACCCTTAAAACAGGTTGTTGAATATAAATTGAAAATAATAGTGACTTTCTTATTGTACAGCAATAGTGTTGCTCTGTGCTGACATAATCTACATTTGCTTGCATTTTCTTGAATTTAATTAATACAGTTAAGACCACAAAGACTCCAGAATAGAAATTGTAATGAAATGTCCTTCCCCTATGTGTTTCCTTTCTAACAGATTTCATACAATCATGTCCTTTTGGACTCAAGTGAACTTGATGCAAACACGGTGAGTGCCCTTTGAGAAATAATCTTATTGGTCTCTTGGTTGGTGCTGTGCAGTGCCAGAACCCCAGAGAGTTCAAACATAAATGGTTAGACTGCATTAAAGCTGTGTTTTCTCCGACACAGTCAAGCAGAAAAAACGAACAATAGGTGCGGTTATTCGAAGTTTCTCCAGGCCTCAAGACAGTTCCCAGTTCAGAGACCATTGTTTTCTGTATGTCTGCGCCATTTATGCAGCAATAGCTTATGGGTCTTAAATGAATGTGGTGATAATTGATGCTGCAGTTAAAGGGTATAATTACATATACTGCGGTGTGTGCTTACTTTGTTTTATTTTCCCAGACTGAAAGTTTGTCTGTTTCACAATCATCTGAAAACAGCACCTCGTCGCTTCAGGTACTGTGTACATTTTTTTCATTGATGAGTAAATGACTATTTTCTGATGCAGACTTTAATACATTTTTGTTTGATTGCTGGGCTTCACCTAAATGGATTTGCATTCCTCTTTGTGTTGCAGAGCTCTGAAGAAAACATCTCAAATCAAGTGAGTCATTCAGAATTTTCTATACTCTCCAGAAGTCCCAAAGAAAAATCGAACCATTCTGATCTAATTGTTCCGCTGTAAATGTGTCTGACATTGTCTATGTTTATTTCCAGAGCTCAGAGTCAGAATCATCAGAATCACCAGAATCGTCAGAATTATCAGAATCATCAGAATCATCAGAATTATCAGAATCATCAGAATCATCAGAATCATCAGAATCCACATCAGAGGACAAGGTGGGTTGTACCAGCACTCTATTATACTGTGTATGCTTTATTGTCTTATTGCTGGGTTCGTAATCTCAAATCGATCATATTCTAAGAACTGTGGGTGTAAACATGAAAATGAAGTTGAGTGTATTAAAATAGAAACTGAAAAAAGAAATGTGTTGTGTCTTGTGCCAAAAACAGACTTCGGAGGAGAGTGACAGTCAGTCAGATGAGGATCATGTGGTAAGATGAAAGGAAATTAATTATTGACACAAAGTGTAGTTTACTTGCCAATTGCTGTAGTAGAGCATATTTCTTGTCTCCATTTGGTTCACGTCATTCACTGTATTTCCACAGACTGACTTTATGGAAGAAACCAGAGACAACAGCATGAGCAGTGAGGAGAATGTGCGAAAGGTGAGGTGAACATTTTGCACATTAGTTTAAAACACGCCGCTTTAGCTGAGATTTAACCCTGCGCTCCATTCATCTTCTGCATCAGAGTTGGGTTCAGGCCTTTGCAAGTGTCGTCAAAGACCTGAGCACAGAGGACAACAGCAGCACAGAGGTCAGCGACGAGGTGACAGGGGCACTGCCCACTCTCACCCCCACCAGTGTGACTTTCAAACAGACGGCCAACGCCACCCAAGGTCAAACGAACCTGCAGGTGGCGAGGAACTCCACCGACAGCAGCAGCGAGAGCAGCAGCAGTGAAAGCCATGAGAGCAGCGAGGCCAGTGACAGCAGTGATGCCAGCGAGAGTGCAGAGGACAGCGACGCCAGTGACAGCACAGAGCTGGAACAGGTCAAAGCCAACGACTGTGTGAATGGAACTCAGAGCTGTGAGAGCGAAGAGTACTTCTTCCAGGATATAGGAGACGACGCTCATTACGCTGTGGACAATCTGCTGGTGCCAGACGACGACGAAAGGGAGTTGAGTCTAAGGAGATGATTACATGCACTTGTGCAGCTTTAGTGTTTCCCACTATGAACTGAAACACCATTAGATGACATCCCTGAAGACTTCAGGATCACGCCAGGCTCCTGCCCATCGCTTCTGAATGTTGATTCTTGATATCATATTGTTATACCTGCAGCTGATTGATTTGTGTGTGTGAGTTTTTATTATTGTGATGATTATGTAGCCCAGCATTTACTATGTTTTGATGATAATAAACAATTAATATAAACATGGTATTGGAGTCTGCCTGTTTTTTTTATATAATTAGACATGGCGTGTAGCAGAAAGTAACACATCTACTTATATATATACCTATACTAGAATCGTTCATTTTGGAAAATAAACTATTTGTATTTTCAATATTTGCATTTGTATGATTGTACTCCACGATGTTAAATCTTATATTACCTTATAGTTCAAATAAGCTGCATCTGCACCTCTAATGATAATCCAACAATGTAATATGCTATGTAAGACGACAAACATGAATTGGTCCACTTGACCTTTTTTCCATTTTGCCTTATTTTGAATTAAACCTCATGTGCAAAGAGAAATTGCTTTAGCTAAAAGCTAATGTGTGTGTTTTAACAGAGGGTCACCGACTAACTTTGCTTCTTCTTCTGTTTTGACTATATTAGCCAAAGTACGCTTTCAATGATCGAAGCTCAAATGTCTTCGGTCAATACCGACTATACCCGTTAGTGAACGTAGTGATTAAAAACATGTTGTATACGTTGTTATTTGGACACAGTGCACATGGCCGGTTAGCTCAGTTGGTTAGAGCGTGGTGCTAATAACGCCAAGGTCGCGGGTTCGATCCCCGTACGGGCCAAAGTTCCTTTTTCCTAACTGACATTTCTTTTGGTTAACCGTTTTGCACACCCTACATGAATAGACCAACATCACTTTCTTTCATATAGTTAACCAAATAAGCTATCTTTCACCACAGTAAGCTATCTCTTTGTATCCATAAGTAACACCTGTACACATCATTTTTATATATTTTTACATGTTCATTTTTTTTCTCTTTTCAACTGATGTCGGATTTGCATGGATACGCCAAATTAATTTCTTTACCTCAGTGTAATGACAATAAAAAAATATATATAATTGTAATTCTTATTCTAATTCACTGATGGTGATTTCTTGAGAGTATATGACCACTGTTTCATTGTTTTCCCGACTAACTTTGCCTTTATTTCAAATAAGAGCGCAAATCATCAGATTATCTGGATGAGAGTAAACAGGATAACAGCATGTTAGTATTAAGTAGTCAAGCTATGTTTGAAGAACAGTCCTGGATGTCAAAGCTCAAATTCCAGAGCTTGTTTAGCAGCACAGCCTGAAAAAAAAGTTTCAGCAGGTGGCGGCAAAGTCAACATTTTGTGCTGCTGTGTTTGGTGAAAGCTCATGAAAGCCATGAGGTGCAGTCTCCATCGTTTCCCTCTTGGTCATCGCAATCCTGTTTCAAGTTTACAAGTTTTGATTCTGTGGTTAGATCTTCTGTCGCCGTTGCCACTTGGAACTTCAGCTTTGAAAGACCTCAGCCCTGAAACTAATAGCACTAAGGTCCTCGCTTCGAACATACACGTGGCCTCAGATTCAAGCAAACTACTGTAGCAGCCACTTTCTTATTTTCTCTGATATGTCTGTAGCAAACATTCAAACATTGGTTACAAAACAAAATTTACTTCGGCAGAAAATTCACAAAAGTGATAATACTGACAGCTTCCTCTTTTTTCTTTTTAATCTGCAGACTGAAATTGCTGAAACTATGTATTTAGTTCTTTCAAAACATTTAATACAACATATTTTAACATGTTTGAAAAATTTAGAAAGAATAGAACTTGTCCAATGACTTTTTGTACTAATGAAATGCATCTTCACAGTGACCTTCTTCTTAAACTGTACTGACAGAAGACAACAACAAAAAAACTGTACCTGAATATTTCGTTATGGTCACATAATTCCAATATTGAACAAAACATTGTTTTACAAAACTAGAAACCATAATAAACAGGCAAAAAAAATGCCCTACGTGCCAAGAGTCCAACGCGAACTGTGAACATATGAGTCATTGTATTTTCTTATCTGGGAAAGTGAGACTTGAGGTGTTCCTTTAGGGCCGGTATAGTGGGAATATCTTTGCGACACACGTGACAGCGGAGCGGTAGTTTCAACAACTCGCTGGCGCCTTCTTTCACAGTAACCCTTCCATTGGCTTCAAGCATCTGAAAGAGATCTGCAGATAAAGAAAAGTTTAGCAAACTTGCAGTAAAGCATACTACCGAGGGAGCAACTGAACATAAAACACCCAAAACAGAGTGAAATTTCTCTCACCGTGAGACTCAATGAAATAGTCCGTTGTGAAAGAGTTCCAGTGCTTTTTGTTCTTTAAACAAGGAGAGTCAAAGTCCTGGCTGATCACATGGAGATGAACATGACTGCAAAAGAGAAGAAAAACACAAAAAAATGCTATTTTAACCTTTTGAATATGCAGCAATTAAACATCCGTTTGGCCATTCAAGCAGTTATTACTAACCTCATACTTGGGATGGCATGGTACCCTGTGCGGAAGCGTAGTGAGCTGGCGTCAGGGCACTGCTCAACCATCTGGTCAGCAACTTGCTGCATGTGTTTCACCAGGTCACAGTGCTCCTCGCGCAAGGCCTTCAGACTGGGAATGGACTGCCACGGGAGCACCAGCCAGTGGTAGCGAGCTTTGGGGTACTTATCTTTGATTACTACTACTTTATCATCCTTGTATACCTGGGGAAATAAAATGGAAAAAGTAACTTGGTGAGGAAAATTACGCCGTCAAAAAGTTGGCTATGATCCAGATACAGAGGCATCAGAACAACTGTACATCTTTCTTCTTCTTCTTTTTTATTTCTCCACAATAGCTACCTGCATCTTTGGGTCTTGCATAGACGTCTTCAGACCTTGGCTCCAGTGTCCAACACCTTCCTACAAAGGATTTGAGTAAACATGTTTATTTTGTATAACATACATTTACCAACTTTACAATAACAACAATTTCCTCTCTCTGTCTGTCTCTCTCTCACACACACACACATCTTTATTTTTTCTTACGCTGGTGTTTATGGCGTCTCCATGGCTGACTGGCACAGAGACCTTTTCTGTCTGTTTGGCTGCTTTTGTTTTCTGAGCCTCTCTCTGGTTCTCTCTGTCCTCTGAGGCCGACTCTCGAGGTCGTTTGCTGCCACCGTGGCTGCCGGTGGGATCCTCTTTGAACTGCACAGTGTATGGATAGAGCTGATTGACGACATGAAGCTGCTGTCCAGGCTTCATTTTGACCTCACTGCCTGTACCCACCACTACAGTGTCTATGGAGGTGGGGTTCACGCCCAGCTTTGGAGAAAAGATGAGAGATGAGACAAAGAGTTATAAACAACCTTTGGAAGAACTCCCAGTGATTACTGAAATAAAATGAATAAATAACATGAATAAAAAATAATAATAAAAAAACAAGCACACTAATAAGAATGTGTCCAAAATGTTTAGTGATGGGTGTTACCCAATTGTAGTAAGGGTTTAAGTAATTTAATCTGTTCAGAATTAAACTTAATTCATATTGTTTTCTAGAATTTTTGATGTCTTACCTGTTTAACTTTGACATAACCCTTGTTGCATTCTGCTTTCAATTCAACTGGTTGGGGAGAGACACAATTTGAAAAGGTTGAAATTTGTTTTTAATCCTTTTACATGTTTTAGCCTATAGAAAAAAAAATACTTTTGAAATTAAACGTGTAGAAAAATATGGGAACATATGTTAAAGAAACAGAAAATTCGACACAAAGAAAACAAATAAAACTGTAAAATTGTTCATCTTTTAAGCTATGTACTTTATGAAAAGTAGACATCACTTTATGGTTGAATCGAGACGTCACAACAAATATTAAACAAAATAAATCTAGTCACTTTCACGTCAATCTTTTGGTGACAGAATGAAAAAAAGGGAGAAAATAGAGATGGTGACTGTTTTATCTGCAAGTATCATCAAAAATAAATGTTGATTAATGTTCAGTCCGTTGACAAAACAAGGAATTGAGTAATCGCAGCAGCTCTACTCGTTTTAAATATTGTAAAGACTGTTTGCTAGTTAGGGTCTGTCGCAGAGCATCCTATTTCCAAAGGTCGTAATATTTCTTTCAAGTAGACTTTTAAAGTAGTGGAGTAGAAAGTACACACACAACTTCCTCTGGATTGTAGTGGAGTATAAAGTACACACACAACTTCCTCTGGATTGTAGTGGAGTAGAAAGTACACACACAACTTCCTCTGGATTGTAGTGGAGTAGAAAGTACACACACAACTTCCTCTGGGTTGTAGTGGAGTAGAAAGTACACACACAACTTCCTCTGGGTTGTAGTGGAGTAGACGTAGCCTGAAATTGAATCACCTCATCTTTGTACAGTACTTGTAAATGTGATTAGTTGCGTTGTAGCTACGGCCATCCATCAGGCTCAAACTAAGTCTCATAATGTCAAATTGGTTGAAATTAATTGTTGTGCTTATTGTTGTTTTTAGCTTCTCGTGCTTCGCTAACTGCTAACACGTCCGCTGTGAATCGGTATATTACCTTGCTGCCGGGAGCATTTTTTGTCTTTGATAGTCGTTTCCGGGCCTCGACCCAGAACAACAGTCTGCAGGTGGGGCAGCTGAATGGGCTTATGACTTCCATCTTCGCTAATAAGCCAGCAGTTTGGCATTTTAACATCGTATTTAAATTCTTCCCTCTTCTTCGCCGCTACGGGTGCCCGGTGGCTCACGCTTGTTGTGCGGCGGCGACTCCCTCGTCGCAGGAAATTGACGTCACATCGAAAAATCTGGAAGCGTCGCCGTGCGAGCTGCTGTGAACTTGTGAGGCTTTTTCAACATTGTCCTCGTACAAGGTAGAACCATACTAATTCGTCGATACCCACTTTGCCCCTTTCCGGTGTCGAGTTTGAATATTTGTTTTTCGTTTAACGTCAGAGGAACAGCCTTAGCCGGTGTGTTAGCGTTAGCCGGGCTACCACTGCTAAAGCTCGAGGGGCCCGACAGATGTGAGCCCTTTTATTGTTTTTAGCATTAGCGAAGTAACAGGTAGCTGTTCGTGTATCAGCGTGTGTCTATGCTCTACTTGAACTGAGTCAAACCTGTGGCTGTTCAAAGTTATCACCAGTGACTGAACCGAGCATCTGAATGTGTGTTCCTCTCCGGTGTCGTGACATTCAATACTTACACTTCGTGTGTTCAAAATGTTGCCCTCATCGTCGACCCCTGCAGCAAACGGATATTTAAAATGAGCCTTTTTAAAAAAAAAAATAAAAAAAAGTGAATTATCTTGATGCTTTTGATTTCAAGTGATTTGTCCACCTATCGAAAGTCAGTGCTTCGAGCACCACTTACTTCATAAAGCAGCAAAGAAACTTTTCGTTCCCAATAGTTTTGAATTCATAATCCACCCTTCTTAAGGTGCAGAGATAGTTTTGGTCTAACTCACACGTAGTTTAATATCCAACCCAAAGATGTTCAGTGATGTGTAAGTCGTGGGACATGAGGGCCTGCTCCAAAAGCCTCAGCTTGTGTTTCAGTTTCAATTTCTTCAACAACTTCCGGGCCAGTGGCGTTCATTGAGTTTGCTGAGATACTTGTTGGAAGCCATACATCTCTATATCTCTGCAGTGTTTCTCAGGCCACTTGCTGCCACAACCCCTCAGCAGAATATCCTCAGATATTGACTTTGTTCGCACATGCCAGAATTAGTTTTTGTTATTCTTTAAAAAAAAAAAAAAAAAAAGGAACTGTGTATTAACATCTGATGAAAATCATATTTTAATGTCTGTTTGCTGTAGGGCTGTATTTTCAAATCAACAAAATATGTGATTTGAGCATGTGCCAAATGTCATAGTTCAGAGACAAAATATTTGTGGTGAAGGTCATTGTGGTAGGATTTCTGTGGTGAGGTAAATACTAAAGAGGGACTTGACCTATGGATGTACTGATAATATTTTTACTTTCTTTAACTTTTTAAAGGTTAATCTGTGGAAGGCAAACATGGTCAAGGAAACAGGCTTCTATGACACACTGGGTGTGAAACCTAACGCTACTCCCGATGAACTGAAGAGGGCGTATCGCAAGCTGGCCTTGAAATATCACCCAGACAAAAACCCTACAGAAGGAGAGAAGGTGAGCACCTCGTGTCATATTACACATATGCAATCCAACATTAACATATGTAGCTGCATTAAATGTTTTATGTGTAGAAATCACCATAACAGCTTGTTCAAAATCTAGCTGGATGGTACATGTTAATATATGAAATAATGTAGTTTAGGACATCATGTTAAACAGGGTACACGTAGTTCTTGTAAAATCTCTTTTTGTTTGTCCACTCATTACTGTGGGCAGGTAAAAGTAATATTTAAAGAACGCTGTCATTATCAGTTCTCAGACCTAATGTTGTATACCCTTTTAATAAGCTATGTATTGTATTTGCTCTTAATTCATTTTTTCACTTTACTAGTTCAAGCAGATCTCACAGGCATATGAGGTGTTGTCAGATGCCAAAAAGAGAGAAGTGTATGACCGTGGAGGTGAAAAGGCTATAAAGGAAGGAGGAACCGGTGGTGGTGGTTGCAGCGGCGGTGGCGGCTTTGCATCGCCGATGGACATCTTTGACTTGTTTTTTGGTGGTGGCAGTCGAATGCACAGAGAGCGAAAAGGTACCAGAAACAATCACTGAACTAAAATGATGTGTGAAGTTTTGCAAAGTGTCTGAACGTTTTGAGGTCCCAGTAAGTTATATAAAGAAAAATCTAATCTCAGCTGATATGTCTTGAGCCAGAGCCAGTTCTGTGAGGACAAAGATGCAGCATTAAACACTTCATCGATTAGTCAGCCAGTTATTTTCTTGATCTGGAAAAGCAAAAGATTTCCTTAATGTTTGTCATTTATTCTCCGAAAAGGACTCAATCAGAAGAATTGGCAATACATTTTCTTGAACTATTTATTAATTCACTTCTTGCTACAGTTGTACTTTGCAACCTGCCACGCTGACTAAGGCATACAGCTTTCATTTCCGTCATGCTCTAATGGATCTTTCCCACATTCTTTCTTCAATTTTTCTCTGTGGACAATCACATAAATGCCAAAACACAGGGTTGTTTGAGAGAATAGAATATTTTCAGATGCAACATTATCATACAACTTTCCTGTGATTTGTCTCATAATATATTGATTTCTTCCAAACCAGGGAAGAATATTGTTCATCAGATTAACGTGACGCTGGAAGATCTCTATAACGGGGCTACAAGAAAACTCAATGTGCAGAAGAATGCCATCTGTGAGAGATGTGAAGGTACGTCTTTGGCTTCGCGGGTTACTTATACGCTCTCGTTAGGGTCCATCACGATAGTTGTTTGGTGATTCAAGTAGGTTGATTCTTTAGCACACGCAGACCCAAGCAAGCTCTTTATCCAATAACAAAACATATCAGTGTTCTTGCCCTTTAGTGCCAGGTCACTACAGTTTATGGTTTGGATATAAGCCAAATCTAACACAAATATATTCGTTCTTTATTTTTTCTTCTTCTTTTTAGGTCGAGGGAGTCGGAAAGGAGCCGCGCAGGTGTGCATGACCTGCCATGGCACAGGCATGCAGGTCCGCATGCACCAGCTAATACCAGGTATGGTCCAGCAAGTTTCTACGGTGTGCCACAGCTGCCAGGGCCAAGGGCAGAGAGTCAGCCACAAGGATCGCTGCAAAGCTTGTGCAGGCCGAAAGATCCTGCGACAGAAGAAGATCCTGGAGGTCCACATTGACAAAGGTGGGAGTGTAAGGAAATTAACAAAAGTTTATATATCTGTGCATAGCATGCGACTGTACTGTAAATCTTCCAGGCTCTAACATTGTCATTTCACTGCAATAGGAATGAGAGATGGTCAGAAGATTGTTTTCCACGGAGAGGGTGATCAGGAGCCGGGACTCGAGCCAGGTGATATCATCATTGTCCTGGACCTGCGAGAACATCCACGTTTCACCAGGTAAAATATATTCTGTTCTTGTATGTTCCTCATGCGATCTGCGGCAGCATATTCAGTGAACGTAGGTTTGTACGACTGTACATGAATGTAAAGTATGTATGTAAGATTACTCAAGGCAACATTTGACTTTGCAGCTTGCTTAAATGTGATCATTTAACATGATCCTGACATACAAAGCACCATACCTTTAAAATTGCGAGCCAGTAAAATTGCCTCTGCTCCCCCCCCCCCCCCCCCCCCCCCCCCCCCCCCCCCCAACTCGTTCTTGCTGTCGACATCAGGAGAGGAGAAGACCTGACCATGTCCATGGAGTTACAGCTCGTTGAAGCCTTGTGTGGTTTTAAGAAACCAGTTCTGACAATGGATAACAGGACTCTTCTGATCACGTCACATCCAGGTAAACCACATTGTCAACTTCACAGTGACCCTTGTCTGATGTCAAGTTGTTGACTTAACAAATTATTATATACAGATATCTCGCATTGTCTTTGTTCATGTATGTATTTATTGATTGATTATTATTATAACTATATTTAGTTCACAGTCGGTGAAAACCACCAATTAAAAAAAGTTTGTCACGACTGAGGTTACCCATGTTTTTATTCCTTTACCACAGGAGAGTTGATCAAGCCTGGAGATACGAAATGTGTCTTGAGTGAAGGGATGCCCATGTATCGCAGACCGTTTGAGAAGGGACGCCTTATTATTCACTTCTCAGTAAGTTTGTTTTTTCATCATCCACATTATCTATTGTATCTTTATAGTGCAGATGCCTTTTCTTTCTTTAAAAGTTTAAACATTACATCAGCCTCTCACACACAATAAGAAGTTCTTAATGTCAAACTGACGAGCCACCATTTCCATCAGGTGGTGTTCCCGCAAGCCAACTTCCTCCCCGAGCACAAGCTGAAGGCGCTGGAGCGCTACTTCCCCGAAAAAATGGACGCGGAGCAGCAGGACCGTATGGACGATGACCTCTACATCTACGCTGACCTGGAGGACTGTGACTTAGAGAACAGGAAACGGAACCATCAGTACTACTACATGGATGAAGACGACTACGCCAGCACCGGAGGCGTTCAGTGCCAGACGTCTTAAATAGCAACCGGCTTGTTATCATTCCAGCAGCCCCAAACCCTCATCTCTCAAGCAAAGCACTTTTTTTTTTGTTTTGTGCACTTTTTATTTTTTTTATTACCTTTCTTAAAAATCCTCGGTATGACATTTTCTTCAAGGTGATCATTACAAACGCCCTTCTGATTTATTGTAATGCATTGATTGATTGATTGAGTGGAATATCTTAAAAGTTTCAAGACTGAACTTGAATCCAGGTGAGTGGGATTCATCTCTGGGACCTTATTTAATTTAATTTAAACAAAAAAAATTCTGTTTCCCAATCACACTGTGAACTAGGGCTGGTGTTTTAGAGGTTTGAGAGGAAAGAAGGCCTGCTTTTGATGCAGTTACACTAAAACTGTCAGCCAATATTAATCTGAAAATAATCTTTTTTACAGTGTTACTAAATCTGTTGTTGTTGTGAACTCCTCGTTCAATTATTTGTGTGACGACCCGATCTCCAGAAAGCGGCGGTGAAGTGGCACATGCATTGATACTCCACAACAATATTTGTGCTGTTTAACCCTTTAAAGGGCTATTTTCTAAAACAATCTTCACAATGTGACAGGATGATGTAAAGTTAATAATAATGACAGAGGCAGAAAATGTATTTGGGTTGAAGCCACTTAATTGTAGATTATTCAAACTAATATTTAAGTTTAGTTTTATTGTTTTTTACTTTTGAGCTGCATTTAGTTTGTCTGTAGTGATGCTGATTTTAGGAACACTGGAACAAGTGGAACATCTCTCACACACACACACACAGTCACTTTATTTTGAAGAAAAAATGAACCCATCACGAGACACGTTATCTGGATTAACTTTACTCAGACTCAGAATAGGTATTTTAAAATAATTTTTTGTTCTAGATTTCATCTGGGGGGGTTGGTGGTTGTTGTTTTTTTCAGAAAGTTATTCAGATTACTCTCAGTTATTGTACGCCCTTGATACCTGATGGCAAATGTTTTCCTCTCTTTCAAAATTGTCAAGTGCCAAGTTGCACCCAGGCTTGATTTAAAAAAGGAATGATAGATGTTTTTAAAAGTTGAACATTCTTGAGGGTCTTAATTTTGTATTTCAGACATGAGAGTTTTAAAACCGTTAGACGCTATAGTGTTCAATTACTGTATTAATCTTGTCTGGAATTTGATTGACAAATATTAATAGCAAGTTATGCTTATAGATGCTGGTGTTTGCCGGCAAGCTATCAAGTGTGTCTTTTTTTTATATTTCTAATCTTAATAGTAAAATGCCATACTGGACTTAAAATCAGCACAGCTGATACCTCATTGAAGTGTCTGCCTGTTCAAACGCCTTATCATAACTTAACTTGAAGCTACATGATGATGCAAATTGTTCATTGGTTTGATGTGTAGTTTTTTTTTTTCACTGATTAATTTTTCCTTGGATGATGTAAAACAACTATGCTCACAGAAGAGGGGGTTCCTTAAAACGGTTTGAATAATGCAAATTTTATGAGTTGTCAGACTTAGTGGGGCAATTCTACTCTTAAGTGTTGTCAGGGTCTTAATCTGACTCTATGCATGTTAGGACCAATGATCCACTTGTTTGCGTTCATGTTTTCTAATTAAATGCAGTTCTGTGGTCTTTCTAAATTGTGCTGGTAATATGAGTTAATAAGATTTTTTCATTTGATTTGCTGAATATTTTTTTGTTAGTTTTTGGTAAGCTGTTTTATTTCATAGTACAAGATTATTGCTTTTATTACAGGTTTTGGGAATAATGTTACTCTTCTTAAACACGGGAATAGTAGCATTATTATAAATGTTTGGTTTTCTGCCACGGCTTAAGAACAGGACATTAGACAACTGATCTAAGACCTTAAATTATAAGTTGATTGATCAATTAGTTAGAAATTTTTTTGTCTTCAGTAACAATAAACTCATTATCTTCGTATTGGGGCGTTGGTTGAACACAATATGCAATTAAAAGTGGTCATTTATGGGAAATAGTTTAATATGTAGATTAATCATTGGTGAAAATAACAGAAGTAGCTATAGACTAAACTGTCAAAGAATAACTCAAGAACATGGAAATAAGAAAAAGTAGTAAATGTTGAACAAATTGGGGTTTTTAACCCACTGTTAGAACATTTATTTTTAATATAGAGACAAGCCTATATTTCATTGTCTTACTGGATTTTATAATTTTTTCATTAGGCTTTCTTGAAGTAGAGAAACTGAAAAAATAATACTTTGTCATGAATGGAACAAATGGCCCAGCTACATGTTATGTTTAATAATGACAAACAAAGTTTTTTTAAATTATGTATTTTATTGATAATCATTTTTTTTTTACTTTGCTGGCAGTGTGATAAACTCAACAAAGAATATAGAAAATAGAGTGCGTAAACGATGAAACGCTATTTTTACAACGATGGCAGAGTGACAGTGACTGGTCCAGGCGGTAGCTCTGTTTCGTGCAGGCGTCCCACTAATGCACAGGAACAGTGATTACAGTCGACGCAGCAAAGTGACAGTGACGTGACCCCGTCGGGTACAACACATTTATTATATACACACAGGATACGGAATGTGCCACTGGAGGTCCGTTGAGGTTTACCATTAGTCGGCATGCATATTTTTTGGACAGTCACATTTAGACGGAGCAACTGAGGTAGCATGCAAACAAATGATTACACCTGAATCATAATCATTGAATAACAAAAGTATAACTATAAACCAGACGCTGACAAATAATTTACCTGAAATTGTTTGTTTATGCCCAAACACGAGGCGATTTTCATATTATACATATTTTCACGACAGTTCACCATCATGCATTTTCATGTCTAATACAGACAGAAGAGATGAAAATGGGGATTTTCAAACTGCACTGGTGAAGCTGGAATCCATGAGGAAGACTGTGTACAGTGTTGAGGACCTAGACAGCAACGCAAAGATTAATAAAAAGGTGTTTAAGATAATTAATTTATAGATAAATTAAATTATTATTAATATTGAAACAATTCAATGTCCAAGGTTAATTATTGACCATGGAAACAGCATATAACAAACTCAAAGTAAGTTTTGTTCTGGACTTTTGGTCACATCACAGCCATCTGCAGACGGAGCTGGTCCAGTTTACTTGGAAATTATTGTTAGAATTGACCAGAAGTTCTTGATGTGCTCGGAAAAACTGGACATCTTAACTACAGTTCCATGACAACTAGGATTCCACCGAGGAAGATCACGTGATATGATCAAAAGCTCCAGAACTAAATGGACCATGGGGGTAAGATTGTTTTCTCAATCCATGAAGCGGTTTATGATTTACGAATGGATTATAATATCCATTTGTAAGGTGTTTAATTCAATCATAGTTTAACAAAAATTGAACGGATTGCTGTGGGACTTTGTGTATGGCTCTCTAGGTCCTCCGTTATAGGACGCGGGCGGCGCTTTAAGGTTTCCATAGCCTCAGGAGGCCGTCCTCGCTGTATGTGGCAATCAGATTCTCGTGCGGATGGTGAGTTATGCCAATGACGTCTTTCTCGTGAACCTGTGGGTGCAGACAGAGGAACACAGATCACCACATGTTCTCTGGTTCCCCTTTAGTCTTACTGCTTTACTGGTTAGTCCCACGTAGGACTGCCACACGGACACAGTGACACAGCCGAGGTTTAAATCCATTTTTTTTTAAATGTGATTGAGGACGGACTTTGATAATAAATAACAGCGGCAGAACTTACGGTCAGCGTTTTCTCCAAACTCCCCGTCGTATAGTTGAAGCAGTACAGGACTAAGTCCTCTCCCACACAGTAGATCCACTCCCCGCGGGGTGACAAGGTGCAACACACAAAGTCCGTTGCTTCCTTCTGATCTGAGCTGAAGGCCTTCACAGTCTGAGGAGAAGGAGAAGGACGCGTTTCGTCAAAGATGTTTGGGTGTCGTGTGGTAATCTAGCAAAACTGAAATACTAGTCATACCAATAGAATAAAGGAGAGGACTGTGAGATACATAATGCTGATACAAAAATATGCTACTTTTACTTTCTTTCCAAAATTTAGATGAGAAGGTTGATTCTGCTCTCCATACTCGGTGCTCAAATCGAAGCTGGAGACACAACCTGTCACAAAGATTTTGTTTTACACTTCTGTCTTTGTATAGATTCAACCAACGGACTAAAGATATAGCATTATTATTAGTGAGTTTTAGACGCTTGTCGACGGGTTAGCTTGTGAATTTTGAGCATAACAGATATTGATCTAACTCTCAGCAAGAAAGACATTTCAAACTCAAATTCGTCAAGTCATCAAGTTGTTGCTGAAATTTTTTTGGTAAATGACTTTTTTTGTTTTGACAGTTTTTCCTGCAAAGACACCAAACATTTTTGTTTCCAGCTTCTCAAAATGGAAGACTTGGTGCTTTTCTGTGTGTCATATAACTTACATCTATTGGTTTTGGACTGTTAGTCCAATAAAACAAACTCTTTGAATGCGTCAAAAATCTGTGAAAAATGATCAATATGACAGTTGATAGGCAAATTATTCAAATATAAAAAAAAAACACTAGCTGCGGCCCAACTCCTTCAACGATGAATATGGGATTAATCCAAGTATTGTAAATTCAGTTTTCTCTTGTTAGACCTGTTAGTTATGAATGATGATCTTCACAGAGCACCCACCTGTCCGTGCACGCTCATGATGACCACTTTGCTGGAGTGGTTACAAACCACAAAGTGCTCCGGGTTTTGGGGAAGAGGAATCACACTGTTGACGGGGACCTCCGGCGTCCGGGACAACGACTTGAACGTGTGGATGCATTCGCAGGTCTTTGTGTTCCAGATCTAGAAAAAATACACAATCAAATGTCAGTAGCTCATCACAGCACATTCGTAACACTGATGCAGCACAGACCTTGAATCACAGACATATCGCGACGGCTCATTGTACCTTGACGGTGCCATCAGACGAGCCGCTGATGATGTGAAATCCATCACGGGAGAAAGAAGCGTCATTGACAAACGACGAGTGGCCGTTGAACTCCTTTAGTGTCTTGCCCGACCTCAGTTCATGGATTCTGAAAATGACATAAGTGGATAAGTGACTGCTTTAAAAGCTGTAAAAAAAGAAAAGAAGCAGCAGCTCTGAGTCCCTAAGACGCCCACTTCTATTCAAAAAGGGGATTTTTCTCAACCGCGACAAAATGTCCTAATGCTCCACTGATTCGATTCCGTCTCTGGGAGGAGGGTTGCGCGTATGTAAACAATTCTGGCTCCCAGCTCGTGGATCTGCAAGCAGGAAGGAGGAAACGCAGCGTTGCAGCTCTGTGCCTGAGCACATGGCATCTCAGCTACACCCACACAGCACATGTGCTTCCGACAACAGCGGAGAGGCTCAGCCCACAACCCCTCGGGGGGCAAAAATAGATATTCAACCCCTTGGCTATGTGAGAGAGAGAGAGAGAAGAGAGAGACAGACATCTTTGCCCTATGTTGGAACTGCGTGTTCACATCCCGGCGCACTGCGCATGGTAGCAACATGTGATATCAGGCCTCGATTGCGGTCGCGTGACATGTCCAAGGCATTATGGAGTGTTTCAAATGTTGAAAAAGAGAAACATTTCAGTCCAATTCTAACTAACGTATGTGTAACTGGAAAATGAAGAAATACAAAAATCAGAAATAAATAAACAAATAGCATAATTATAAATCAAATTGATTTGATAATAGTTTAACACCTGTAAGAGTCCCTACCAGTATTTTTTTTTTCCATGAACAACATAAAGAACTTTTCACTTAACAAGCTT